>NC_139248.1:8994446-10194446 GCF_977018435.1 Lepisma saccharinum | reverse complement strand
GAAAAATATTTTAAAATTTCACGATGAATTATCATTTATTAACTGGAAAATTATGTATCGTTCTGTAAATAAGATAAATGACAAAGTGAAATTTTTAATGTCTGAAATGTCTAATTCAGCTGAAAGGGCATTTCCTCTAAAGTATGTTATAGGCAAACTTACTAAACCCAAACCTACAAGAGTTAGAAGTAAAGGAATTCCGAAAATTCCTGTGGCCACCCAATCAAATTCAGTAAGTACATATACTTGGGGATATATTCCATAAATAAGTGTATTCTGGTGTTCATAACTTGTATATTTTACTTGTGAATATTCTATGCTAGAAATGTTCACATATTAATTATCAACACATAAAAAGCCAATTTTGTCATTAGAAAGTGAAAGTAATTACTAGAGCTATTGTAACAAAAACTGTGATCAAATGAATACTTCTATGACTAAAAGCAGCTAGTAGGTAGGCTTAGGAGGCTCAAAATTATGCAGGGTATGATCAAGATTAGATCAGAATTTAGGGTGAACTTGAGGACTGCAGCTCCGGGTCTTTAATGGGAAAGACTGCTTTTGAAAAGTACCACATAATGAAAATATTAGGTACTTCGGATGTGGTAAAAATATAATAACAAAGCACACCATGTAACTTGTCGAGACGTTATAACTGAAACTGTGTAGAGGGGATTGGAGTGAAGTCTTGGTGCTGTATGCTCCGGGCCTCCACATACATATATAAATCTCGGCCTGCTGGGTATGGTTAGAATAATCTCCAAATAAGCAAATAAAAACATCATATTAGCGTTACTTCCTCCAGCAGCACAATAAATTATTTCAACATTTTTATTATTATTAGAATAATTTAATCAAGAAGACTTAGATGGGGAGGCATGTGACACGAATGGTAGAAGAAAGAATAGTTTGCATGATTCTTGTTGGGAAACCTTATGGTAAGAGACCAGTAGGAAGGCCAAGACGAAGATGGAAGAATAATGTTGAGATGGACCTAAATGAAATCTGTAAGGATGGGAAAGATTGGATTGATCTTGCCACGGATAGGGACAGATGGAAGGCGTGTGTTTCTGCAGCCATAAACCTTCAGGTTTAAGTATGCTACAGAGTGTAGTATAGTTTTAATTAGCTGTGCATTGAAATTTCAGAAGTGTCCCTTTCTTTATTTCATTACAATTTTTATATACCTGTCATCTTCAAATACCAAGATGGTATCCCAATAAATTATTACTTTGACAATGGTTCCAGGCACCAGGGACTCATTTCCCTGAAAGAATAAAGTTTCCAGGGTATGCTGCACAGGTTGACATTCTAGTGTATTCAAAATGGTCACGCCAAGTCATCTATAAAAAATAGATGAATTATTACTGGTATGGTGATCAACTTCGATGAATTCCTTGTGCCCTAAATAATTTTGTTACCTCAAAAAATATGTTAATGTAACCATACGTGTGTGGCTTCTCCCGCATTAGTAACATGACAGTTCAAAAAACGAATAACAACTTAGCTAATAATCTCTTCAATTCTGAACAGATTTTTCAATCTTACTTCTTTATTACTTATGAGTGATATTTTGTCAAAATAGCCTTTCATTAGCCTAGGAATACTTCATGGACAATGAACAAAGAATTCGTTTTCCGTGTGTTTTAAATCATTCCTAATAAGACGTTCATTTTAATCCAAACATTCAGTGGTGGCCATTAGGCTAAGCGGGAAGTAGGGGATGCAGTTCCCCTCTGCCACATTATGCCCTCTTTATGCTAAGTCATTTCTATCAAGAAAAAGTATATTGTCCTTACCCCTCAAATGTTGGCACCCAATCACCGCTACTACAAACATTCAGATAGATTTGTCAGTTGTACACTTCGCAACATCTTATTTGACCACCCTGAAAAATTTTAAAGTCCGGAATTCATAAATTTGGCAGCATAGCGCTTCAGAGCCAACTAAGAGTAGCCAACTTTGCAACATTTCTTCTTCCTGAATGAAAACGCTCCTGATTTTTTTTCATTCTTTCACATTCCATAAAGTAAAGATACCCTAAATCAGTAATAAAATATATGAGTAGACAAAAAAATGAATACGAATGTTGAAAATATTTCAAGATTCTTCGTTCTGAATTTGAAAATAGGAAAATGTATGTGCATTGTGAAACACTGAACAGGTTCTCATCCACCTGGAGAAATTTGCAGTCACATTTGAATGCAAGGAGGCAAATTTATGATGATTTTATGCAAAATGTTTAGTAAAGATACCTTGCACAACACCAAACGATTCTGCAAAATGTATCTTTTCCTTGGTTCTTGGCGAAAAATGGTTCGAAACTCCGGCACAATGTTGCTTCAACTGAGATTAACGTGTTTTACTGAGATTTCTGTTAGCAATCTCCTGGAGTAGTTGGTTAGATGACAGTACTTTCATTTTTTTACTGTTTTCGTCAAGATCGAAACATCGTAGGTTCAAATCCCACCCTTTCCTTATTATTTTTTCCTTTTTATTTACCGTGTACGAACTGTTCTAATAACGTAATATAATATTATATGATATTACTGTAAATATTTATGCGATGCATGCTCAGTGGCGGCGATTGGGTTTCAAAACTAATGGGGCAAGGTGGGGGGAGGGCAAGGACAGTTTCTTTGCCTTGGTAGATAATGTTTAGCATAGTGCTGGGTCATCTGCCCCTCCATACTCCATAATCGTCGAAACTGTGCATGCCTCAAGTAATGCTTCTACTAATGTTTTTAATCTTTCAGTGATTGGTAGGATTTTAGGAAATACTTTTTCTTTCATTCAGCTGTTATAAGTTAACACATATTAAAACTTACATGTCAACTTTCTGCATCCGGAAATGCTGGACATAAATCGCATAAATATCAACGGAAATATCCAAGAAACGTAGATAAGCATTCTCGTCCAAAGCCATATACTTCCCAAAAAAAGATTTTGCAAAGAAGTAGGTTTGAACCCATGACCTTCCATTCCATAAGCAATCGATCCCCCTACACCACGCGGTTCACATTATTTTATGCACTCGGTTCTGATCCCACTTTAAACTGTAGGTCCAGTCCCGATTAGCCTTACTATGCATAAAGTTGACTTAAAACACCAAATCAACCAATTCATCTCCTTTGAGAGTGGGACTTCTATGATATTGTAGTCGGCCAGCATCCGAAAATACAGTTCTGCTTCGCGTATAGCAGAGTGTAATTGCATTTAATATTGTGACTAATTTTACTTTAAAACTACAGATTAAAGCGATAATAGTGTCCAGAAAAAGAACCTCAAAGTAGATCTTCACACAAAGTATTTTAATCCATTGCCAAACGTTTCAGTTAAGAATAATATTATGCTTTTCCATTGACCGTATTTTCGATTTGTGGTAAATTTGCTAAAAGGACCATGTCAAGAAATCTAAATATGTAAGTTTTACTAGTAAATGCATTTAAAATGCACGAAACAACAGGGGAGGAGAAAAATAAACCTCAAAAATAAGTAAAAATGCAACAAAAACTGTTAAAAATACTGACAAATAAACTAAAAGCCAAAAAAGGCCGAAAAATGCAACAAAAAAAATGTAAAATAGAAAGTGTTTTCCGGCTCTAACTGAAGGGAAACGGACATGATATCAGGTTTAGCATTGTTTTTAAGGGTCAGAAAAAAGTTGATTTTTCATCAACTTCCGGACCCTAAGTAGTAATTATGACCATTGAAAAAGTTGGAGGTAACTTACTTAAAATTTTCGTGCTGAGGGATCGTATCGTCCCATATCTCCACTTCATAATAAAGAAAAACATCAAGTTTATATTTCGAAAATGACTTGGATTTTTCCACCAGGAAAATATGTTTTTCATAGTTTGAAGTTCGTTAGTATTATCTTTCAAGGTTTCAATTGTTTTAATTTCACACATATTTTATATTTCATACGTTCCTCTCTCTTTTCATACAGTCTTTGGAAAAAAGCTGAAGTTTCTTATCAAACGGGGTCTGGTTCAAATGACTCCTTTTCGCTCTCCTGTTCCCACTTTAAACAAACAACAAAATACTTCGTAACTAAACGATTGCTTGTTCAAAACACGGAAGTTTTTCCACAATTTACAAAATATGACAAAACGCCAACATACATGTTCATCATTTTCCCTTTCAGCGTTTCTCGATTTTTATCTGAATTCGTTTCCTCATGAAAATTGCCATGAGGAAATTATAGATATGACATTATGTGTGAATTGGTTTCTTCAAACTGGTAGCAAATTTTAACGTGAGCTACCTGGAGAGGAGGTAGCGTGCTTGACTCCTACGAAGGAGGTCGAAGGTTCGATTCTCCACCTAGGCAGGATTTTTTTCAGGAGTATATCGTTGGGTGTAAAGTTTATCCACCGTGCTAAGAAGTTAACATTGGTCTCTGTATTTCACGAGAGGAAAGGAAATAGTAAGAGAAAGTTATTTCGATGATAGGAGGAAGTCACATGCCACGAGGAATGCGCAGAATCAAGTTACATAGAGCTAAGTCTGTAATGGTGGTTTTGAATATTGCAAAGTTAGTGCGGAAAGTTTGTTATATCTGATATTCGTACTTTCTGTTCAAAGAAGACAAATATTTTAGATACAAAGCAGTGACGAATTAACGATCATTATGAGGTTTTGAATTTTTTTTTGTCACTCACTATATAAATACTTATTAGTAGTTTCTTATCGAATCGGCCTTCGTCGCAATAACAATTTATTTATGTTAATTAGCGATTTACTATTAGTCTTAGGCGCATGGTAAGATGGTGGTGAGGGGATTGACAACAGTCATTACGAAGGAACGGCCATAAAATTACAAATCTTAGCAATTTGAACTCATTAAACACTCTCCTACGTTACAGTACTGCACTACATCACTACTTAACATAACTGTATATCTTTTTTTAGTATATCGAAATCAAATCATCAATATTTTAGTTGTCAGTGAAGAACAAGCAATACATAACTTAAATAACATTTCATTTTGCATGCTGAATACATGTATGTGATTTGTGAATTAATCATGATGTTTGTGTTAACACAACATATGAACAATAACTAAAAAGAAATGTTTTAACTTTAAATCCTGGAAATATCCAACTTCTAAAGGGAAATATGTGCAGAAGGGACGTCCCTCAAGTGTGCATCGGATTCATTTTTTTAAAAATATTCTAATATCAACGGTATCTGTTCAGCAAACAAAAAAAAAAAAGAAAGAGGAGAGGGTGGGATTTGAACCCGCGACCTTTCACGCTTGATGAAAAATTAGGAAAGCAGAACCTAACCAACTGCTCTACGTTAACTTAATGACGTTATACCCTTAAAAACATGTTGACGTTTATGAAGACTCCCACCTTCCTGTTTTTCAAGCACATTTTCTCGACACTTCGTGTAAAATATATGTTTTTGAGAACTGTTCGATATTATGCAAGGTATTGTAAATAAAATGTCGCATAAACTCCTCACAAATTTGCTTCTTTCTGCACAAACTTGATGGCAATTTCCTCCAGGTGGAGAAAAACTCTATTCAGTGTTTCAAACCCCCCAAATTTCAAGTCGAGCAAACAGAATCGTAAATATCCTTCAAGGTTCTTTTTCCAATTTATTATTTCTGTTTGATTGTGTATTATAATAGTGGTTTATAGTTTCCAAGTTCATGGAAAGTGTTAAATTGAAAACCTATCACCGTAGCGTTTTTCGTCTAGTGGAAGGACCTACTCAAAGTTGGCTACTCTCACCTGGAGCTGAAGTGCAATGTTGCTAAGTTTACGATTTCGGGACTTAGAATTCTTTCGGGGCGGTCAAATAAGATGTTGCGAAGTGTACAAACCTTCTAAGCTAAGAAAAGTGACCCCCAAGGAGTAAGAAAACTCTTTCAGTCAAAAACTCGTAGGATGAAAATACTATGGCTCAGGAACATGCATTTAAATTACAAGAAATTTCATGATTGTCTACCATCGCATTTTCTATCACTGTCGCCAAATACATCAAATCAAGTATGTGCCTTGTATTTGCAACACAAGCTTAAACCTAATTCACATTTATTTCACTGTATTAACATGCTTGAAAGAATGTGATTAGAATGCATGGCTGCGCATGGGTAAACACTTCCTTGAAATAATTGCGTCCGTCAGAGGCAAAGCGAAAGGAAATGGAACAAGATGTGAGAATAGATTAGAAAAGAATAGAGAGGAAAACAAGAAAAGGAAAGGGAAAAGAAGTAAGAGGAGAATCGGGAGTGTAAGACAGAGGGGGATACATATACGTCTTACATGCACATATACTATATATGGTCTTACATTTATACTGCCCACCCTAATCTATCAATATGGAGCTTCTGCCCACCCGGTCGAAAATTTCGGGTGCCGCCCTTGATTAGTACTGGTTCAAATGGCATGAAGAATCTGTATATAAATCATAAAAAGAAATTATACAGATTAGTTAGGGAAACTAGGATTAAGGTTAATGATAATTTTACGTATAAATAACTCTAGTAATAAGTCAAAAGCTATGTGGGATACTGTAAGAAAAGAGAGTACTTCCATACATGTGAATAGAAAATATTTTAATAACCAACTATGCACGTCTGAACTCAACATTTTTTTTATTAATAAAGTTGAAGAAATTCTGAGGAAAGTTTCATCTTGCCCAAGTAAAAATGACTCAAGTTATTATTTAAATGGATTATTAAAACCTACCACTACTTTTAATTTCCATCTTGTTGAAGTAAAAGACATGAAAGAGTAATCATTAAAATTAGTAGTAGTAGATGTTGAGGATATTTATAACTTAAGCTCCATCATATTGAAATATGGAGTAAATTTTATAAGGGAACCTTTAACTCATATTATAAATTCATGTATTATTGGGTGTGTTTTCCCTGAAGATTTCAAGTTAGTAAAAGTGATACCCATATTTAAAAAGGGTAATAAGTCTCTTCCTGATAGTTACAGACCTATTTCATTGGTTCCAGTCTTCTCAAAGTTTTAGACATTGTCCAAAATAATCAGATTGTCGATTATTTTTAACAAAATAAGTTATTTAGTAACTCTCAATTTGGCTATAGAACTGGACTTGGTACTGTTAAGGCTGCCGTCTCATTCTTGAAAAACTGTATATTAGGTTTATACAGTAAGAAAGTTGTTAATGTGAAACTCTATGATTTGTCCAAAGCATTCAATACTGTATCTCATTCTCTTCTGCTAAAAAAGTTAAGATTTTATGGTTTTGAGGATGGAGCGCTGTCACTTTTGCAATCATATCTAAGAGGGAGATCTGAGAGAATAGTTTTTGAAGAAAAGGAGTGAAATTTGTTACCTCTTAAACGGAGTACCTCAAGGATCTATTCTGGGCACTATTCTTTTATTATTTACATAAATGATTTGCCATATAACATTTCAACACCCTTGGTCAGTAGTTACGTATTTGCTGATGATATCAATATCTGTTTGAACTCAGATTCTAATAATCTTTTAAGGTCCTCATTAAAATCTACTTCCGATATTGTTCAGGACTGGTGTACTGCTAACTTGCTTTGCATAAACACTGATAAGATCCAAAATTTGGAACTTACATATAATAGTAACAATCATAATACAGAGCATGAAAAGAATTCTGTCACCTTTTTGGGACTTTTAATAGATAATCATTTGGAATGGGAGGATCATATCAGTAGAATTGAATCCAGAATTAGCAAAGGGGTTTATTTAATGCGTAGGTTAAGATTGTGTGTAAGCTTGGATGTTCTAAAAACTGTTTATTATGCACAGATACACAGTCACTTAAGCTATGGTACCTTACTTTGGGGTCATCAGCCTTCAATAAAAAGGTTATTAAATTTGCAAAAGATATGACTAAGATTAATGTGTGGTCTTCCAAGCCGTGGCCACTGTAAGTTAAGTTTTGTTAGACTAGGTATTAGGACAGCTCCTGCTATCTTTGTATTCCAATGCCTGCTTTATATAAAAGAAAACATTCACATTTATGAGGAGTTAGGGTGTTCACATACCTATCAAACCAGAAATAGGGATTGTTTAGATGTAATTACAACAAGACACAAAAAACCTTTTACTACAGGTCGGTTAAGTTTCACAATGCTCTCCCCTTTGTCTTTAAGGCAACTACCCTTTTTAAAATTCAAACGAAAACTGGCAGAAGCACTCTTTGAAATTAATTTTGTTAGGTAAAATAGTTATGCTTGTAAGATAATAATGTTAACTACTAAATTTATGTAAGTTGTGTTACGTGTCTAAGATGCTGCTGGGATGTTTGTTTGTAAGATTTATATATACTTTATTAGTAAAAGGCTAGGTTATATTTCTGACGATTGTAATACATGTGATGTTCTCATATGTTTCTACAATAAAAAAATTATTATTATTATTATTATTACACTGTTAAAATGATTCATTAAACAAGCAGGAAAGAAGATTGCTTTAATTTTTAATAGAAACCCCCATGAAATTTAAAGCGTCAAGCCAATGTTAGACAACTGTGAAGAAGTGATATCAAAGTGCAGATCTCGGGGTGCCCTTGACCCAGGCCCATAGCCAGGTGGACTGACCTCCCCTTGGAACTACCGTCAGCCCCCTTGACATTAGGTAAAACTATTTTGTGAAATTTGTTTGCAGTGAAGAGTGAAAATGTAGATAGCAGATATTATTTTCCTCGCAACTTTGATGAAGGATAAATTCAGAGAGCATGAACAGCAGCTATTACATTCATTCATCTTATTTATAACAAGAAGTCTTAAGTAGCGGTAAGTATTTAGGAGATTCCCTTCTCTAGACTTCAGAAAGTTTGTTCACAGGGGAACTTCCTTATCTGTACCTTCGTTGCCCATGTTGCGACCTTCCATTTATACAGAAATCTGTGACTTTGATGTCATTATGCAAATTCCCTCCGCATCTGCATCAAAGGTTAACAGCTCCCAAGTTTTGGGAACGAAGGGGAGTTCTATTGTTTCGGCCGGGGAGTGGAATGTACAGTAGACCCTATGATTGAATACTGTCCATCTTTTTCTGTGTAATATAAATATCTGTATCATCAAACGTAGTATGGAATGTGTAGTAAGGGATGATTTCAGTAGCAGCCAATTAACACTTCAAGTGATATTTTAAATGATAATAGAAAATTGTAGTATTTGTGTGATATTTATAAACTTTGGCATGAGTTTACAATACCGGACCACTCTCCAGTTTCTATAAAATTTCGTCTACTTACTAATTTCGGTGTCCTGATGACGTAACTGTAGTTCATATTTGGCGGTCGCTTGTTAAAATTGTACATTACGTCTAGAAATTGTAAAATAACCTTGCGATTTACCACGCTGATTGTCCCTACACAGCAATTCGGAACCATCTTTCTTTCGCAATTCGTTAATGGTCTTCCTTTATGCACAACAATCTTGCTGACGTAATACGAGGAATGCCTATGAGGTTAGGTTAGGCCTGTTAGGTTAGGTTCCATTAGCATAAATACAAAGAAAAATTAATATTTTAGCTACGAGAACTATACCTTGTCTTGCCTGTTGATTTCTTCATGTTGGGAAAATGGCGTCTACCGTGGAGTTATTGTTCTTATGGTAGGGTTACGTTACGTTAAGAAAACATAGTTTATTTCGTTTTTTTTCTCGATTTCCATACTTGACCGCCAATTATTACATGCCGATTCGTGTTTAGGAGTTCACAATTAGTGAGTAGGCGACATTTCATAGAAATTGGAGAGTGGTCCGGTATTGTAAACTTGTTCCTAAACTTTATGTAACTTAATGACCCCCTCCCCCACACACACATTTTACCTTCATTTAACACTGTTAAACTTTTGAAAAATGGACTTGATTTATAAAGCTCCCCCTGATAACCCATGAGCCCCCTGGAGATCAATTCTGACTTCGGACCTGCGGTTGACCTACTGTATCTCCTCCAGAATTATACTATTTTTTTTAATCGAGAGATTCGACGTTTTACACAATGTAAAACTGGTTCCAGTGCGCGGGAAACACAAATAACCGAGATATTTGAGCCCAAAGAATGGCCTGCGTTAAGTAAAGACCTGCCACTTCGGAGTATTTTCGCCGCTTTTTATTAGTAAAAACAATTTGCATGCACACTCAAACAGCGAAAGAACACGTTCAAAATAATTATCAGTCGCAAACCAAAATATCCTAACCTAACGACGTAAAATTATAGCTGCTGTTGTGGAATGTCTTGTTGGGTGTTCACTCGCGCCAAGTCTACAGGCTGTTCTGCTTCACTGTAAGATAACAGATGTACTTTACTTCATAATAACACATTTCCATGAGCTAAAAACAACACAAAACTTACATAACAACAAAATCTTCATAAACCATGCAAAATATTTCACTTTAACAAGGGGGTACAGAGGGCCAAGGGTACCGATCTCAGTTTACAAATAAAACTAGTGTGAAAGTTGCACATTTACCTTATAACCAAAACTTTTCCAACAACCATTTATCTAACAGGCAGTAAAGTGACAAGACAATTAATTAATTCATCATGATCGAAAAGCCGGTACTGTATATGCACAGGTTGTTAACATGAAGCTTATAGAATGTTTTCAAACAACTTTTAAGAAGACACACGCACACAATATTATCTATATAATTAAATTCTTTACATGGTTTCTCGTATACTGGCAACGAGAAATGTATATCTATTTGGAACGTCTGTTCTCGTATAAATTCGTCCACAACGCAAGATCAGCTGATATTTCCGTTTCTGACTTTGCAAAGTAGCAGACGACTAGAAGCAGTGTTTTATCCCTTGCCACTTTGTGATTCCTGTGCATCACAAAATATGCCATGATTGATTGATTTATTAGCATCAACTTTAAAAAAAAGTAGTACACTGGCGAACTTTAAAAAAGGTCTCCCTCCTCTTAGTTAGATTGGAAGGTAGTTGGAAACACTTCATTACTCCTGTATTAGATAAGAAAGTGTTGGAAGGCAGTTACAGACAAGGCCATCACAACCCTATGCGCACGTAAACTTGTTTCCGGAAAGCTTTCTGATGGAGTCTTGTCAGGCATGATCAGTTTGTGGAAGATTTTTGTGTTCCTAACCCCCCCCTCTCTCTCTGTGTGTGTGTGTGTGTGTGTGTGTGTGTGTGTGTGCGCGCGCGCGCGGAAGCGCGACGACACCTGTTTCTTTTTAAGTTTGGCGTATTTTTATTGCATCGACTAATTGCTGTCATGGCTGGGAAAGAACCAGGTTAGCAATGGGCAAATAAAAAAGTATAAAAAATACCAAAATTCCTGGCATGAGTAGTTAGTAGTAGTAAAGGTTAGGTAAAGTTCCTCGTGCGTATAGCAACGTGCCATGCAGGCACATTTAGGGGATGTGGTAGTAAGGCACCGCATATTCTCGAGCTCGGCCATTTTAGAGGTGATATGATCAGCACCACGCTCCAGCCGCCTTTTTTCGCCAGGGTTGTAGTAGAAATGAGAAAGTAGAAATGTTTTTCAGGATAAACTAGTTGAAGGCCGCGAGTGGTTCCTGAGAAGTAATGAACATATCACAGAATGCGCAATAGTTTAGCTCACGTTTCTTGGGGGAGGTGGGGAGAATGATATACAAATTTATTCTACGAATGCTTACGTCATTGTGACCATGGAGTGTATTTTGCAGACTAACGAGGATCTGGCGTCTAGATATAGGCCGAGTCTGCTGCCACGCACGTGTCAGCAGCAAGAATAAGCGTCAAATTTGCTCCTGCCACGTAATTCGTCTGCTAAGAGGATGTTACAAATCTTAAGAACAGATTAAGACGAGAGAAATGCAAGTTTATGATTAGTGAGAATGAATGTACAGGTAATTTAGAACCTTTTTCTTTAGAAAGCATTTAGCGATATTATTTTAATGCTAACAGAACCTAACCTAACTACGAGAGCATTTAGGTTTATTATTAGAAGAATGCTGAGGGACCTAATCTTAAAACATTTTTGTAAAAGTAATCGCTACAACTTCACAGTATATGTTACGGACGTAATTGCATACATAGCATGATGAAATCACGATAAAACAAAGACCGAGTCTACTGCCACGCGCATCTTTTTTGAGGTTACAGCAGAAAGAGAACGTGGCAGCAGACACTACCCTAGACATAAGGCCAGTATAATGGTCTGTGGAGTTTGGGATGTGTCTTACCTTTGTGATTGCCTTTCACAAATTTCATGTTAACACACCTTTCATCCTTATCTATGTTATTACTCAAAAGTGGAAGAAAAGCGAAGTAAAATAAATAAATAAATTGGTCATTGTGTCCCTGGGTTTTTCAATATTTCTTCCTGATCAAAAATTAATGTTTCGCCGATGTAATGAATCACTATAGGCATGTGAATTATTATTTTCCGTCATCATAGTGTGCTTAATCATTCCTTAAAGCATAGACTTTAACGCTGTTGTCCTTAGTGTAAACGCTCTTAACTGTGCGGAAGTTTTCATGTAGGCAAAAAAATGGTTAAGAGCAGTGGCGTACGCAAGGGGGGTTACCGGGTTTAAACCCCCCCTTGAGCATTTGAAATATTATGGAAAATGCTGTAGAAAAAAATAAAAATGGCTAATTTATCAGTCAAAAATCTCCAACAGTAATAAAAATAGTAATAATAACAATAATAATAATAGGCTATTAGCAATAGTAATAATAATAATTTGAATTATTATTCGCATGCAGCATGAAGAAAAGCACAACATTTCAAATACACGCATCTTTAATAGTGAATGCCTTTAAAATAAACACAAATTATTGAAAATTAAATATGAGGGCAATTATGATTTAAAAGAAAAAAGTTGTTTTGTACATAGCTGCAATAATGTTCAAAGAACATGCATTTTTTTTCTGTGAACAATGAGCTTTAACTAAATAAAGTTATTGGTTCGTTGTAAGCTGCTAATGTAGACAAATGCTAGGCCTACAAGAACACACGATCACCAGTCCACCTTCCCATTGTTTGCTAGGTACATTTGAATTTCTGAAATCGAACTACAATAAGCTTAACTATTGTGAAATATTTTGTTGGTAAGAACAACGAAACAACCAGGTGTGAATTATAGTGCCCGTGCATAGTAGATTTTGAGAGCGGTATTGGCATGTTTCTCATAAATCTTTACAGTGTAGTTTGGGATCCGTCGATATGTCTAAACAATCTAAGCAGCCGCAAAGTTCAATAATGTTGAAGAAGTGCTTTGTGAATCACCTAAAAGTGATAAATGTGTTGGAATGTCTATAAACTTACTTTTGAACAAAAACATACACTCAGTGGAGTGGAATTTAGCAACATGTATTCTCCTGTCTCATCATCATCCTGGGTGAGTTCCCATAGGTAAAGGTAATGTATATTCCCCCATGCATATAGCACCGTGTCATGAAAGCACGTGTAGTAGTGTGGTGAGGTTCCACACATTCTCAATCTTGGCCATTTTGCGGGTGATGTGATCAGCACCATGCTCCAGCAGCATTTATCCCCCCCCCCAGGGTTGCTCTCAGGTACCCATTGATATGATGCTGGGTGCGGGGACAAGGCTGGATAAATTCCAACAAATTCCAGGGATCTCCCGCGAGGTTTTCAGACTAGACTAGCGCGGCTCCATGCCGCGGCTCCTTGGCTGAGTTTCATATTTTGATTATTTCAATTAATTTAATATATTTGATTGTTTTTATGGACTATCATCAATAAATAACCATTGACTAGACAATTATTTCGTAACAAAGAAACAAAAAACTCCAAATATTTGTTGACAAAAACTCCAAGGATTTGTTGACAATCGAATGACTAGAAAATAATTTTGTCCTATTGCTTTCATAAATATATTTATGTAGATCTCTACTACTTAATAATAGTAGTGATATTAGTAGTAACAGCAGCTGCATTAGTAGTATTATTAGTAGTAATTAAACCAATTAATTAATTATCATTATTATTTAATTATGAATATTATTAATTAATTAAAGTATAATAAAACAATGGTAATGTGAATTTGGAAAAAGTTTTAGATATAACCCCCCCCCCCTTGATGAAATCCTGCGTACGCTACTGGTTAAGAGTAAATCCCAATTGATTGTTAGAAATGTAAAATATTATAACTCTGACGTGACGCATATTAACTGTTCTTAGTTTGCTGTCAAGGAACGATTTCTCTTAACTAAAAAGTATTCCGGCCTCCGTGGTAGAGTGGTTAACACAGCTTGCTTAAACACCACCTTGGCATTGTGTTCATTCGGTGTCCATTGTGAGTGTCCCTTCATTAATTTCATCAGTTCATCCTCCCGTTTAACCAAAAGTGGCAGAAAAGCGAAGTAAAATAAACCAAATCAAACATAAATAAGAAGCTGAAGGAAAATTATTCCATTACCAAAAATAAAATATATAAAATACAGTAATTACTTTGATGACACTGCAGTTTTTTGGCAGTGTGTAGCTGTCTTAGGGTCGTATGTTCGAATTAGCTGACCTCAAAATATATGAACAGTGAACAATTAATGGAAATGGGGATGCACATTTCTATTACTTTAGTAAGCGTTCAGTCGTAAATCCTGTGGACACAGTGTGATTTTCGTGCAAGGAAGTGTTTCTGGGACATCAACTAGGTCGACGTTAACTTATAACGTTACGAGGGTATGGATTTCTCTCAACACGTGCAACAAATGTTTATGGTCATAGAAATTATTTATACAATTTGTTTGAGTAACGTCGTTTTCTACCTCTTGAAATTAATGGTGACTGGAGATGAAAAGATACACGTGGCAGATTGTAACGTGCTTTGAAGACAGAGGTCTTAATTTCGAACCATGATAAAGGCATGTTTGTCCCATCACATCATGTTATCAATTGGTCAATCATTCTCATCGCCACGGATTAACCAAGAGGCAAAAAGGCAACGTAATATCAGAGATTGGTAATATATCCTAAATAGAAAAAAATACAGAAAAGGGGCAAGGAAATGCAGATATCGTGCCGAGTCGAGGTTGTGTGTTGCAAGACGGAAATGTGTAACTATTATCGCAAGAACACGTTCAATTATATTAGGGCAGAACCATATATCACACAATACAGGTGAAATTGTTGTAGGTTGACGTGAACTGTTAATCTGCCTAAACTCTTAAAATACTCTAATATCAGGTTTTTTGTTCCATTTATTATTTCAATTTTGGGGGTCTATATGGCCGAGTGCTTTGCATACTGCTCTATGAAACCAGAGACCCTATGTTCGATTGATTGATTTGCTTTATTTTACTTCGCTTCTTGCGCCACTTTTGGCTAAGTTGCAAATATGGAGGAGGCCTTCCCAATGGCGCAGTGGTAGCATCGTCGCCTTGTGATCAAGTGTTCCCGGGCTCGATACCCGATGGAGGCACATAGTGGTTCGGATCCCACTTTAAACTGTAGGTCCAGTCCCGATTAGCCTTACTGTGCATAAAGTGGGCTTCAAACACAAACTCAATCAAATATGGGGATGAGTGACGATATGATGAAATTGACGATTGGACACCTACAAATCCATGCCCAGGCCAGGATTCGAATGCGGGACCCCTGGCATCGTAGCGTGATGTGATAACCACCACTGGGGCTGGCTAAGTTTCGAAGCTTGGGTAATATTTAAGAGCTTATTGTGTTCGTTCATTTTTTTCTGGTCACTTCAACATTCGTCCTTATCGTTGAAAGTAAACAAGAGGGATATAATATGGTTGTAAAAATAGCAAAGTTACCACATGCCTGTTACGTGTACGTGTCGAAAGAAACGACCTTCTGTGCTCGTTTTCATTTTATATTTGTTTTAGAGCTAATGACAAAAGACAGAAAAGAAACGAAAAAATGAACAACCTATTTTCATTCATTAAGGAAAAAAATCGCCAGCTCAGAGCCTGATTTCTTGAGAGCTCAACATGGACAACAAATATTTCTTGCAAGGCCGAACTACCACAGAAAGAAACGCTGTGCTAATTCCTTGATGACTCATGGTTAACATTGCTCTTCTGTGTGGTGTTCACGACTGACAACTGTGCAGCTCTTCCTTATCTTGCATAGAGTTTCGTCATTGACGCTGTAGTGTTTCCAATTCAATATCGGATTTTGTTTGTTTCTTCTTGTAAAAGGTGAGGCCTCAGTGAGGCCTTATTAATGATTTACTCTGTACATGTACAATTAGAATACATCTATAAAACTACAGGCACAATACAATATACATTGTGACTTGTAATTAGATGTATTCCCTGAAAGGGGTTAAAGTAGAGACAATTTGCAATAAATTTGACCATATAATAACCCGTCCAAAAATTTGTAGTTTTCGAGACAATCGAATTTCTAATGTTTTTTTTTAAAAAGTGATGATAAAAAAATGCACTCTTAGTTTACTTGGCAATGTATTAATAACAAAAATGGTATGACACGAAGCATACAAATTACTTTAATTACTTCCTTGTGTCATCTGCTATCCAAGAAGGCACAAATGTTGCTAACATTCACATTTTTGTACAAGAAATAATACTTCATTCACCTTCATGTGAATGGAATCAATGAACAATACAATTAAAGAACATTACACGTCTTGCTCAAAGTGGGCACCTCCGTTATGAATGCAGGCACACAGGTTTTTATGGTGGTGGTTAAGGGTTAAGGTTAAAAACACTTACAAAAACTCTGCCATATTCCAACTTAAAAATCTCAGCATGTTAAAAACTTCGTAAAAATACTCCACACTTATATTAAAATAACTAAAAAGAATCCCACATGGCCGTTACGAGCCCAGGCTGGTTGTGAGGCCTACTCAGGTGAGCCGCCCCCACCTCAACCGTAAGGAAAAAGCTATCTCCCCTACTATAAACCGTTCCTCCTTTATCTCTTACGTCACCAATCCAAAGTGAATTCTCGTTCTTCTTCTGCTGCTTTGATGACCTCAGAAGTAACATGGAAACCTATTTTAGCATCAGTTTTCACTGCCTTATCCCATTTTTTAAGAAAACTGATCCATCTGTCCTCCAAATTACAGTCGGCTCTGTTGAGTTTATTCCTATTTCCCATGCAAATGTAATAATGTAATGCCAAAAGAACTATAAATACATCTCTGCCAGGCAGGGGGCAGGGGTTGCTAGCCCCTTGACATTAGGTATAAAAGCATTTTGCATAATTTGAATGCAGTGAAGCGTGAAAATGTAGACAGCAGATATTATTTTGCACAAGTTGGTCAGGCATAAATCACAGAATATGAACGGCAGTTATTACATTTGTTCATCTTGTTTATAAGCAGAAGTAGGGGCAAGTATTTAGAAAATTATCTAGACTTTATAAAGTTCTTTCATAGGAGAGCTTCTTTATCTAAATGTCCTCTGCCCCTGTTGAGGTCTCCTCTGTACATCATCCATTCCTTCCACACTTTGGAAAGGAAGAGTAGTTTTATTGCTTCTGCCGGGGTTATAAATATACGGTAGGCACTGATTTAATTTTTTTTTTATTTTTTATTTATTTTTTTTTTTTTGCATGATATAAACATCTGCATCACCAAAGTGAATGAAAAATCTGCTATCTCTTGGTAGACAAAGCTTAGCATTAAGAGGCCATAAAGGGGAGGCAAAAACTGCATCCCTCTTAACCACCACCAATCAACTTAACCCTCCATCGGTCATGCTGTGTCATCTGAGATACAAGACTAAAATTGTTTTATTTTCTCGGGAAACCATTAGGCGTGCAGTTCTAAGCTTCCCAGTAGCTGCTTCCTTCTTTGAATACAGATGACCAGTCTCCACATGGTGGCTCTTTGTATCTGTGAGATACAGAGCGACCAATCTTGTTTGGGTTAATGCTAACTTGTAGAATCTACCATTAGAATCCGGAAAAATGCTGAATTCATTTGTTCCATGCTCTGCAGCAGTGACAATGAATACAATATCATCATTGATAAGGGTCTGTCGGTAATTGTGATAATGCAATGGTAAGATACAGTAATTCGGAGACTGAACTGGGATGTGATGACGATTGCAATTAATGTCAGTGACACATTTAAATTTGCTGTAAGGTTACAATAAATAGCATATGTAGTCTTAAAGTAATGTTTTTAACTTGCTTAAGAATCATTATATGTACTACCAAAATAAAATAAGTGAAAATTAAAAAGTATTTCTGCATATGTTAGTAAAACCGTACTAGTACCTCTCAGATACACCACAACTAATTGTGTTACTTCTTGAGGTGCGACCAATGGAGGCTTAAAGTGATCTAACTAGAAGATTTTTCATTCCTGTTTAGGTATTCTCCATAATAAAGTACCAAATATAGCACAACAAAAAGACAATTAAGTTTTTCAATGTTTAAATTAGCAATTGGCAGCACTATGTTCACAGAACAACACAAGATACTTACAATAATAAAATTACTTAAGAATAGGCATGAACAAGTACAAACATTAAATGATAATTCCTTTTCAATTAATTACTCTTTATTTCAAACAAAAATGGCACATTTGGTTTCTTTCATCTACTACAATGGTATTATAATTTGTTAAAGTAACACTCTATATATATATATTACGTTATGGAATGTTTAAATGATGAAATCTTGACAAATATTTGTTGCCGATATGCTAAAACAGTGCATATAGCGCATCTCAATAGAAAATAGTTGAAGCGAATTAATATTGTAAAGCCTTTATTCAAGTGGATATATTATTTTAGACTAGCTTCATATTAAACCTTACTTCTGATACATGATCTTAGCACCATCATTCATAAACACAAAACTTGACTGGCATGTGGAGAACTAAAATTGAATGTAATTTGAGACCCTTGAACTGATCTGCTTCTATTTGATACAGTTTGTACAGTCAGAAGAAGATTGCTAATTTGAAGTACTTACTGAAAAATATTTCAAAATATCTATGCTGAACAGACCTTATATCATGTTTGTTTGATTTGGTATTTTGAGTCCACTTTATGCACAGTAAGGCTAATCGGGATTGGACCTACAGTTTAAAGTGGGATCCAAACCAGTATGTGCCTCCACCGGGTATCAAACCTGGGACCACTTGATTACAAGGCAGTTTATTACCAGGTCCATATGGGTCCAACACCTCTCACTCGTTTATTTCATCATTTATAACATTCGTACTTACATATTCTGCATTACAAAAGATTCTTCAAGGTTGCATTTTGCTTTTTTCACGAAAAAAATATATTTTTTTCTTCTTATTTTCGCTTGCGTAACACACAATATGGCGGGCACAGCTTGACTACCGTTGTGGATCATCAGTGGGTATGCAGTGTTTCCAACCTTCTTAACTGAAAAATACCTACTATTGTGTTCGTCACGTGTGCAAATTGTACATTATGCAAGGATAGCCCCAGGAACTATGTACAGGTAGCCCCACAAACCATTGACGGATAGCCCCACGAACCTTTAATGGATAGCCCCACGAACCATTCACGGATAGCCCCATGAACCATTTCCCGGTAAGGTTTTGTTATGTTGGGTTGCATGCAAAGGTAGCACCACAAACCATCGACAGATAGCCCCAAAAACCATTCACAGATAGCCCCAAAACCATTTTGGGTAAGGTTGGGTTAGGTTAGGCATGCATAGTTAAAAAAAGGGGGTTGGAAACACTAATAGGGGGTTACGTCATCAAACATACGCAGCATCCGGTTGACGTAGGGGAAGCAATGGCAATTGTGCGTCGGTGAGATATTTCTCTTGAAAAATACATGAGTTCCCGGTCAAATACATTCCACAATCAAAGAAAATACCTCCATGAACTTTGAAAATGTTACAGAAACTCATTTCCATAAGTAGTTTCTTCTGTAAAAATGAAGAAATACGTTGGGCCGATATGAAACAATTACCGGCAGTTTAAAGTGGCATCCGAATCACTATGTTCCTCCACCGGGTATCGAACCCAGGACCCTTTGATTACAAGGCGACAAAGATCTTATATCGTGTTCAGCATAAAAGTGTGCCATGAACTAAATGTAATTATTTTATAATCATATAATCATTGCTTATGGGTATTGTCACCACGAGGCAGGAGCGTTCTTAGCACATACTGGGCCCATCTAGTTTGCTGCACTCTTTGACACTAGATTTAGTGTAGGTGTATCTCAGTGTCAAGACTGTTGCAAGGAAATTGTGTTCAATAAAGTAGACCCTGTACCCAAAAATAGGGGGTAAAATGTTCATGTAATTGGTTAGCACATTATCCACCACCACTCCAGAAAGAAGTGCAAATGATTCAGACACCAAATCAACAAAGTAGACAACTCAGTGTTGCACTTTATAATCATCTACACACATGAGTGCAGAGTCAAAAAGTGCAGCGAACTAGATGGGTCTACTGTGAGCTGGTTTCAAGATACAATAGGTAAGTATGGAGTGGCTGGTGTAAACAACTATCTATTAGTGCTTATGTTTTAGCGTGTTTGTGATGCTGCTAAGCATTCCCATCGATTTGTCACCAAAATGCCATGGTTTACCATGCACCACTGGTTCCCAAAGTATGCACCGTGGCAGGCTTACAGGGGCACCGCGAAATGTTTCAACATTTTCACTGAAATGATATGATTGTTCCAAATATGTGCTTATTTAATACTTTTTACACGTAAAATGTTTCTGGATTTGAAATATATGTTTATTTTTTAACTTAAGGCAAGCAACCTAACCACACTGACTGAGCATTGCAAGTGATAGATAGGCCTTCTGATTCTGATTTTGGCACTGCAGAAAAATCATCAAACACTAAGGGTGCCATGAAATGAAAAAGTTTGGGAACCCCTGCCATACACTTTATTACAAGGTCAATGACCTATGCATGTCAGGACTCCATGGCATTGCTCTTAGGCTCAAAATAGAATTTGGCATGGAGGGGTTGTTTCTATGTTGCAGTGTTAGTGTTTGTAGTGCTTCTAGGAGGTCTTTTCCCCAGGGAAGAGCTTCAGATGGAAGAAAAGTGGTAAAACGTGTTAAGTTACTTGAGTTGGGAATTGAGGTATTTGATCTAATTTACTTCTCCTTCATTTCAAAGAAGAGCTTTGTTAATTCTTGACTAATTTATTTATTGAATTAGGTCATTTCACATCACTTTTCTGCCACTTTTGGCTAATCGCAATGATGAAGATAAGTGATGATATGATGAAATTGATGAACATAAATGCCAGAATGAAATCGAACCTGGGGCCCCTGGCATTGAAGTGTGCTAACAACTCCTCCTTGAAGGTTGGCATTTGTTAATCCTTTTCCATTAATTGGCTAATCCACTTTTGGCTAATCATGAATATGGGGATGACTGATAGATTGAATTGGTGTTTTAAGTCCACTTTATGCACAGTAAGGCTAATCGGGACTGGACCTACAGTTTAAAGTGGGATCCGAACCACTATGAGCCTCCACCAGGTATCGAACCAGCGACCCCTTGATTACAAGGTGACGACGATGAAGAAGGGGATGAAAAGTGAAAACATGAGACTGATAGAATGACAATCACAAACACATTAGCAGCACACCCCAACAAAGTCCCACAGAGCATTATACTAGCCGAGAGTCCACAGACGCAGGAGACTACTTCATCTGCACAAATGCAGTCCAGGGTGGACATGGAAGAGAGGCTGACGTTTGTGTGCTTACAGAAAAGTCAATCCTGAAAATTGTAGTGAACATAATAAAAGCACAGTGTGAAAATCAGCAACCTAGCATTGTGCTCAGCAGTGGCAACAAATCAGAAGTATGCCCTAACGTTTCATAGTTCATGTGTCCAAAAGTATTGGAAATTATAAAAAAAATACTCTGTTTTAATTATTCCATAACAGTGGCAATATTCTCCTGACTGTACACATGTTTAAAGAATACAACAATACACTTATCTGGAACAAGTCCATGCAAATTCATTGTCAGAAATTTAATATATTACAATAAAGTAGCAATTTAGATGAAATCAGTGCATTAAAACAATGAAATATCGTAACGAATATACAAAATATAAGGATAATATACTCAAACATTCTTACAGTTCAACAATGGAATACTAACTTAAGTAATTTTTTTTCTTGATTGTGCATTTTTACAAAACAACCACTTGCTTACACCCCTGATACAAATATACCTTAAAAGTTCATCAAAATTCTAGAAATTTCATGAAATTATCCGTAAGCTGTACCTGAAACATACAAACATCTGTCAAGCCCTTTATATTAATCTACTTAGAATACACATAATTATGCTTTTTTTTATTTATATATAAAGGAGTTCCCATGATTGCATTTTGCTTTCTAGATAATAGAGTAAACAACAAAAATATCACTGGACTTTTAAAGCATTATTATTATAAAGAACGTTATCTCTTAAAACTATCCACTCATTTATACTTTCATATGTGTAACTCTGAAGGTATGGCACAAGATATAAATTTGTAATGGGTCAAAATACTGGATCTAATCTAGTTGGTCGTTATCTATGTATGTGGTCCATATATATATATATATATTTATTTATTAAGAGAAATGATCCACAAAAGAAAATATTAATTGATGTCTACGAAATAATCATATAATATTAATTTTGCAAAAAATGTTGCCATAAATATGAGGAAAAAGCATAAAACATTATTCATGCTATATCAAGAGCTTCATTAGCATCATACTGCTACACAAAATAAACCAAAAGCAAGAAGCATCATAACATCATGATATGCTTGCATTTCAGTACTAGAAACATAATAGTGAAAACATGTAATCAATGTTCAGAGGACTATTTCTAGAACATTACACATTAATAATAATATTTATTATGACTTTTTTTACAGTGCTCAGAAGTATCACAGTTGCCAAGTAACTTATCCTTTTTTTGGCTTAGAAAAACAAAATAAATTGGCACTGTAGCACCAAAATTAATGATTCAATAAACAAAGATTTAATACATTGTATAAGCTATGTAATATTCATTGAAATTGTAAATAAACATCTGCAATATTATTGACATATCTACAAGTACAAAAGAAAATACACTGTACACACAACACAGCCCTATATGAGAATATTGATATTTTTTTAAAAATTTAAACACTGGTCCAAATGCATATGACTATCAAACACACATATTATATACAGCAACAGACTATCACAATTAAAAAAGCTAGGTATCAGTTACTTCCATCGTTACGTGATCAACCGAATGAACAGTTTCATGTTGTATAAGACCACACTTCTTTGAAAATGAAACCCCACATTGCTGGCATGAAAATGGCTTTTCTCCCATATGGACTCTGTTATGGTTTTTAAGAGACTGGCTTTGCGTAAACGATCTACTGCACACATCGCAAGAATACGGTCGCTCCCCCGTGTGGATGCGGACATGTTTCTTAAGACAGCTACTTGCCGAAAATGCTTTTAAGCAGTATGTGCAAGTGTACGGCTTCTCTTGGGTATGTGTTCGTAGATGCTTTACGAGATTGCTCCGGTGATTGAAGACTTTGCTACACTGCTGGCATGGAAAAATCATTCTCTCGCCCATGTGGACCTTGACGTGTGTCGTCAGGTGAGTTTTCCGCGAGAAAGATTTCTCGCAATATTCACAAGAGTACGGTTTCTCGCCATTGTGTACCTTAAGGTGAAAATTTAGTGTACTCTTGTGCGAAAAAGCTTTGTTGCACAATTGGCACAAAAAAGGCTTTTCGCCCGTGTGAGTTCGCAAGTGAATCTGCAATTTCTGTTTCTGGAAAAAGGATTTTGGGCATGCAGGACACGCAAATGGTCTGTAACCAGTGTGCATCATTTTGTGCGTTACGTAATTTGCTTTATGTGAAAACTTTTTCTCGCAAAGCTCGCACCCAAATGGTTTGTCCCCAGTGTGAGATCTCATGTGAACTGCAAGTTCACACTCCCATAAAAAAGTTTTTTCGCAACACTGACACGAAACGGGCTTTCCGACAATATGAATAAGTTTGTGCTTCTCAAGATGGCTCTCGAGGAAAAATGACCGATTACATTGGTCACACTGGAAAGGGCGTTTCCCCATATGAATAAAAGCGTGCCTGTTCAGTTTACTTTTAGAATAGAACCGTTTCTCGCAATGAGCACAGGAAAATGGTTTCTCGCCCGAGTGAATGACTAAGTGCTTTTTCAAATCACTTTTCTCGTAATAGAATTTATTACAGTGAGGACACGGAAAAGGTTTCTCGCCCGTATGTTGTTTCGTGTGTTTTGCTAAATAATCTTTGTGACTGAATGACTTCTTGCAGTACTCACATGTGAACTGTTTCACACCAGTGTGTGTCCTCAGGTGCTTTGTGAGTGCACACTTGATGTAAAACGTCATAGGACACTGAGGACATACAAAGGGGCGTTCACCTGTGTGTATTCTCTCATGAACAACCAGATGTCCTTTCTGTGAAAATGACTTCTTGCAGTACATGCAGGTAAAGGGCTTTTCTCCGCTATGAATCCTTACATGTTTGCAAAGAACGCTCTTATCGGAAAAACATTTCCCACAAAACTCACAAATAAATGGACGTTCCCCTGTGTGTGTCCTGACGTGCGCTTCTAAGAATCTCTTCTCCGCAAAAGACTTTTCACAGTACTCACAACAATGTGGCTTGTATCCATGTGTTCGATTAATATGCTTCGTGAGCAAATATTTCTCGGCAAAGCATTTGTTGCATTCTAGACATTGGTATGGTTTTTTCCTTGCATGTATTTTAACATGTTCCGTCAGTTCGGGTCCCGTGGTGAATGTCTGGCTACACTGAGGGCACTTCAATACCTCATTCTCCTTCATGAACCCTTGCAGATTACGTATCATGTCACCTCCAAAGAAGATAGGACCGGTAGGAACTGGTTCACTATTAAACCTGAAACCATAAGCACATATACAATGAATGTTTAGTTTAAAAGTACCATGAATGGAAATTATGGTACTTTAGTATTATACGGACCACCTCATTTGTCTATGTGATGAGGAATGTTTACGAGCTTAGGTTAGGTTCCATTAGTATAAATACAGCCTAAATAATAATTTCTTATTGTATTTATGCTAATGAAACCTAACCTAACGTCGTAAGCATTCCCCGTCACACAGACAAATGAGGTATATTACTAAAGTACCAAAATTATAACTTATAATAATTTAATATAAGCCAACAAAATAAATCTTAGGGAAACATATCTTGTTTTATGGTTGTATTACTACAAGACTTCTTATATAGCTAAAAAGATACTAAAATCAATTAAGAACTTAAAATATGCACATATTCACACTATTGACACATTTATTAATGATGACAATGTCTAGGTATAGTATGTTCCATAGTGATCAATATCTCAGAAATGTTATTAGTTTCTACAATATGGAGAGGGCACATGTAGGTCAGGAAAATTTCTCTTGAACTCGGGAAGCATTTGATAGATCTAAACATCCACCAAATTAAGGTCCAGTATATTTTAAAATATCTATAGTGAAGAGACACGACTGTAATGTATGGATACTTTTTCCTCAGATTTGATTACTAATAACAACAGTGATGGGCAATGGAGTAGTGGCCTCAATGCTTTGGGCAGGAATTAAGGGTTACAATCTTTAAAGCATGCTCCATCACCCCTTTCACACACACACACATACAGACTAGGGATGGCCAAACGGATCCGGATCCAAAAGTTACGGATCTGGATCCGGATCCGAAAATTCCGGATCCGGGTCTGATATTTTTGGATCTGGATCCGGATCCAAGAGTTTCGTATCTCAATCCCATTATAATATTACCACACCTTAAAAGGTATTATGATCTTCGATTACAAAGAAAATTTTCATTAGTTAGTCCTACAAGAATTTTTTTCAAGCGTTGTTCCTAAAATACTTTGGTATGCTTCGGCTAACACACTCGTGCACAAAAATAATCTTACTTGTTTAACATAAAATGTCAGAGGTCATTTTGTAAATGCCATTAAAACAGATATGTATTCATTCGAATGTATTGGAAATGAAAACACACATAAATGTGAGACATTCCATTCCAGGATGAAACCTTTAAAACATATAACAAGATAGAAATGTTATACAAAAATTATACAATTGTTCTACAGTTACAGTTTTACAAATTAAAATAAAACATTATAATATATGCAGTGTTATATAATTACAAAGTGTAAGACTAACAAGGGAGGTTATCTAAGTGTCCCCCTCCGATTTCCATGATACTTGGCAGGTGTGTGTATAATCGGGCTCAAAGGAAGATTTTTTTTTTGTTTCAGCTAAAAAACTGTTTCCAAGGGCAAACCCCCTCAAATGTCAATATGAGGACAAATTTAAGTGGACATTTGACCTATGTGTCCCCCTCCAATTTCCATGAAACTTGGCAGGTGTATAGTGGGGCCCAAAGGAAGAAATACATGTTGTTTTTTTTTGTTTCAGCTAAAAAACTGTTTTACAGGGCAAAACCCACTCAATTGTCAATATGAGGACAAATTGAAGTGGGGATCTGACCCCTTTGCCCCCCTCCGATTTCCATGAAACTTGGCAAGGGTGTGTATAAACGGGCCCAATTGAAGAAATACGTGTTTTTTTTGTTTCGGCTAAAAATCTGTTCTAGGGGGCAACCTCCCCTCAAATGTCAAGATGGGGAAAAATTAAAGTGGGGATCTGACCCCTGTGTTCCCCTCCGATTTCCATGAAACGTGGCAGGTGTATAGAGGGGCCCTATGCCCCCTGTTTCTTCCTATGCCATATTTATGTGGTTTCGGGGTCAGATCTCCACTTCAATTTCTCCTCATCTTGACATTTGAGAGGGGGGGCCTCTATACACCTGCCAAGTTTCATGAAAAACGGAAGGGGAGACTTAGACCTCCCTTGTAAGTGTATTAATTAATTACACATCGCGCATGCGCGCACTCACACTATATATATGTGTGTGTGTATGTATGTATATTATATATATATGTATATTAACAGGTAACAATATGTTATAAACACATTCTTACTTTCCAAAGAAGCGCATGTGGGATGGCAAAACGGATCTGGATCTGAAAATTCCGGATCCAAAAGAAACGGATCCAGATCCGAAAATTCTGGATCCCGATCCGAAAGTTCTGGATCCGGATCCAAAAGTACCGGATTTGGATCCAAAGATACCGGATCCGTATCAGAAAATTCCGGATCCAAAAAATTTTAGGATCAGGATCCGGAACCAACCGGATCCGGATTTCGGATCCGCCAGGATCCAGATCTGGCCATCCCTTGTTTACATACACAAAAAGAATTCATGTATTTCAATGAAGTGATAGTATGCCAAACTGTGGCAATTGTGCCTTTAAAAATACAAGTCCTCTATGAAGTTTCACTTATAAACGATTTATATCTAACATTATAATAGTATTAAAGATTAGGGTACTACTTCAGTTTAGTCAAAACAGCTATAACTCACTTATTTCTTCCTTTTTAACATTGCTACTTACTTATTCTGCATTGCGGAACATTCTATAAGGTGCAATTATGAATTTCTCACAAAAATAATTTCAATTTTTCATGTTACGAGTACTTATTGTTGTTAGTTTTCTTCGATTGCATGACACACAATATGGCACGAGTGTTCTGGATCATTGTGCGTCGTGCTTGTCGATTTGGAGTGGTTATGCAGTGTTTCCAACCTTCGAAACAAAAAAAAAATACCTACTAATACCTAAAATTTGGGGTCGTATAATCATTCGCAAATAGTCCCCATGAACCATTCACGGTAAGGTTAGGTTAGGCAAACGTTAAAATTTGGGGTCTTAACACAAAAATGCACCACAAACCATTCACGCATAGCCCCAGAAACCATTCACGGAAGGTTAGGTTAGGTTCAGTTAGGTTAGGCAAACAGTTAAAATTGGGGGTCGTATTTGGTTTTTCATCTTGCAAAACAATGGCGTGGTTGGAAACACTGACAGGGGGTTACGTCATGAAACGCACAGAACATCCGCTTCATGTACAGGAAGTACATGGAAGCAACGGCAATTGCAATATTTTTATACATAAAAACATGGATTACCAGTAAAAAAGATGAAACTATGACAGAAAATACATTCAGGAAAATCAACAATGTTACAGAAAGTGATTCGTCTAAGTAGTTTCTTCTGTAAAAATGAAGAAATCCGTTTTGACTAAACGAAAATGTTACCAAGATTAGTTCTTGGTATTGTAAATAAATAAAGTGGAACTTCGATCTTACATTATTCAGGGAACCAAGCTGGAAAAACTTAAAATACAGGAAAATATAAAATTGGGGAAATTTCCATAATATTTTGCTATATTAGGACCATCAATATTGAATGTGTAATGTGGGAAAATGTAAAATCCGGGAACGTAAAATCAGGGTTCCACTGTATTCATCAAAGACTAACAAACTATAGATATATACTTTCGATGTCTGAAACTTTTCACTTTCTTGACGTACTTTGCACATTTGGTTAGAGTTGCAAAAAAAGCTGGTTTTTTTAAATGGACGGATTTTTTCCGATAAAAAGCCGGCTTTTCTGGGGGAAAAAATGGAAATTTTGGCTTTTTAGTAATTACAGCTAACCTATTTCACTTGGAAGATGCTGTTATGAGTTTACAGGTTTGTAGTGACATTTTACAACTATAGTTAAAAAAAATACATGATGTCGCAGCCAAGAGACATATATTGGCCAATCCCAGTGAACACATTTTGCATAGTTGTTCAGATACAATTTTAAGCCTAGCTTACTGAGGGGATGGGGGAAGCACCAGCAGGCCCACCTATATATTTTTTTTTATTTTTCAACTGTTTTAAAATAAATTACATTGTTGCCTAGGGTGTTCCCAATATTTCTGTATTACCTTTGTTCATAAAAACCTAAATGTAATGTAATGAGGAGGCAAAATGCACTTGGTGGGCTTATCAGGCGCCATCCTTGAATGCATCTCATTCGAGACACACATGCCAGTGACAGTGTACAATTGGTTTGTAATATTGGTAAACAACCGCACTTCTGAAAACAAAAAAGCATTAATAAAAAAAAATATGGATTTTTTTAGTTTTAGTGAATGATAAAATATATGACACACACTCATGCAACAATTGGTTATAATTTTTTATTAATGATATTATATTATTTCTTTCTTCCTCTAGTCCCCTTCTGCCATCATAGCGTAGGGTTGGTTGCCTCGATCCATCTCCTCCATTCTTGTCTGTTTCTCATCATTCTCTTCATCATATTTATTGTCTTATTCCTTTCTCTTCCAATCTTTTCCATTCTGTCTTCAAACATTATCCTTGGTCTTCCTTTACCTCTCCTACCTTGCACCTTTACTTCTAGAATTTGCTTTACCTTTTTTTCTTCATTCATTCTGAATACATGTCCCCACCACTTTAGCTGTCTCTTTTCAATTATTTTCTCTAGCGACTCCTGTTCCACTTCTCTTCTTATTCTTTCATTCCTCACTTTATCTCTCCTAGTCTTATTAACATTATATATATATATATATTATATTATTAATACCTAATAATCGGGAAAAAACCATCCATTCAAAAAAGCCAGCTTTTTTGCAACTCTAACCAAATGTGCAAAGTACGTCAAGAAAATGAAAATAATACCTAAGAAGCTTGTTAGTATGATAAACGTATGCACCAGTGAAACAGAAAGTAAAATTCGTGTGGGTATTAATGTGTGACAAATTTACAATTCATGATGGGTTAAAACGAGGAGATGCATTATCTCCATTCCTCTTTAATTTTGCCTTAGAATATGCTGTTAGGCAGGTAAAAGAAACTAACGAAGGACTAAAATTAAATGGTGTGACTCAGTTGTTAGCATATGCAGATGATGTAGACTTATTAGGGGATGATATAAATACAATTAAGAATAATGCTATAAAACATTTTTCAAAACTGCTAGAGAGATAGGTTTGGAAGTTAACAAAGAGAAAACTAAATATATACTTACAGGCCGAAACCAAGTGTTAGGTAATAATTAGGGATGTGCTGAAGCCGATTACAGATGTATGAAAATCGGCCGAAATTGACACATCGGCATCGGTATCGGAATCAGCAAAAATCCGATATTTAAACCGGTACAGGTTATACTAGAGTTTTTACCTTCAAATAAGTTTTATATTCTAGTTTTGTAAGATTTATTGAAAATTTGTTATGATTCGTCATTATTGTAGAGTTTTTGTAATAAAATTATTGCAAACTCATTCAGAGGATCAACCTAACTATAAATCGGAAATAAAACAGTACATTGCTGAACCAAGATCTGCTGTTGTATTGGTAATTCAAAAATGAATATTCAAACCTGAAGCATGTGCTGAGAAAATACTTGGGCATACCTGCTGCATCAGTATTCAGTGATTGAGTGTTCAGTGTTGTTGAACAGATTTGAGATAAGAGAAGAAGTAGGTTACTTCCTGAAGTGCTTCCAAATCTCATGTTTCTGAAGTTGAATCTGGCAGAACAGGAATTCATTTTGCATTTCAAAGAACTGCTTGTGTACTAATGTTTAGTCTCTTGAGAATCCATGTTCTTCTTAAGGGTTCACATAACATTTTGTAGATGCAAATGTACATTCACATCTCTTGAGAATATATATGTATATACATATGATATGCAATAGAAATGTACAAAGCAAATTTATTTTTGTCATGCTGAAAATAACATCCCATTTCTGTTTAATAATCTTATGTATCGGAATCGGTTAAATATCGGCATCGGTATCGGTTATAAAAATTATCGGTGAGTACATCGGCATCGGTAAATTTTCAGCTTCGTCACATCCCTAGTAATAATCAAAATCTAATTATTGATAACAACTTGTTTGAACCAGTTTCCAAATTCAAATACTTAGGAGTAATATTAACAAGTGAAAATTCAATTAAAGAGGAAATAAAAAGTAGGCTTAATTCAGGAAATGCATGTTACTTCTCTCTTCATAAACTTTTGTCTTCTCGTTTAATATCTAAGAAACTAAAAGTTAAAATATACAAAACAGTAATTTTGCCTGTAGTATTATATGCGTGTGAAACTTGGTCCCTTACATTGAAAGAGGAACATGAATTGAGAGTATTTGAAAATAAGATCCTTAGGAAAATATTTGGACCTAAAAGGGATGAGGAGACAGGTGAGTGGAGAAGGTTACATAATTTAGAACTACATAATTTGTATTCATATCCAGATATTATTAGAATAATTAAATCAAAAAGACTTAGGTGGGCAGGCCATGTGGCACGAATGGGAGAGGAAAGAGGAGTTTACAGGATTCTTGTTGGGAAACTTGATGGTAAGAGACCTGTAGGAAGGCCAACACGAAGGTGGAGGGACAACGTTGAGATAGACTTAAAGGAAATCGGTAGGGATGGAAAAGTGTATATAGATCTTGCTCAAGATAGGGACAGATGGAAGGCCTGTGTTGCTGCAGCCATGAACCTTTGGGTTTAAGAAGGCTAGAGCGTTAGTTTGTTATTATATTATTAATTATAATAATATAATTATTATAATTAATAAATAACTGCACATATATAATCAGCAAAGGAAGTTGTGATTCAATAATAAAATGGTTTCCTGAATTTTAGTGATAAAGAAAAGTGTGGGTCTGTTAGCTGTCCCCCAGTATGTAAGTTTCTTGTATGGCACGGGTAAGCTAGGGTTAAAACTAAACGTGTAGTCCTGATGAGCACATCTGACCATATAAACAAGCTTTTACATGTTTGTGTCTCAATTTAAATGTTAATGTCATAAAATATGAAACAAATATTAATATCAAAATATTCAATCCTTCGGGACAATTAAAAATCTTTACTGTTCACAACAATATGCAGATGTATACGTATTACATGAATGTGTGTACCTAGTCATATCATAAATTCTGAACTACAGGCACAGTGAGAAAGCTAATGTATTAATATTTGGATGTTACAAAGGTACAGGTCTTGCCAACACAGAGCACCAATCACTGTTCAAAATGGCCACCTCTGGCCTTCACACAGACCCAAAGTCTCTGAGGCCAGTCATCGATTGCAGCACGCATGGTCTCGAGGGGCAAGTCCGCCACTGCCTTCACAAGAGAACGCTTGACACTCGCAAGGTTCGGATGCCTCTTCCTGCAGACCAAGCCCTCCAAAACGGACCACAACCTGTAGTCCAATGGGCTGCTGAAGGGCCAATCAGCCGGAGCAATGATAAGCCGATAAGCTAGGAGTCCTAGGTCACTTCGGAGCACATGCAACATCGACATTTTCGAAATGTTCCGCTCTCGAGTCATCACTGCTTGTTTCCTGACAGGATTTCATCGAATCCGCGCCGCCACTCCTTTCACGAGCTTCTGGCTCCTCACGCTACGAGGTCTACCATTCCTGGGGCGGTCCTCAATTGTCCCTGTGTCACAGTATCTGTTGATGGTCCGATGCATGAACATCCTGCTGATATTCAGCTTCTTCAGGGTGTTGAAAATGTCCGATGGTGATTTGCCAACTTTGTGCAGTGCAATTACTGCTCGTATACACGCCCACTCCATTCGACTCGCAGTTAAATTCATCTTTCCGCTACCACAGCCAAACACACATACTGGTTGTTGTTTGATCCAACATTGCGGGGTTACCTTGCCAACCAGTGTTGCCATCCCTGTCTAAACTTGGCAACAGAATTTATGATATGACAAGGTATATATCCTGTTTAATGGAGCTTTGAGATGGAAGCGACATATGGCTCTTGTAAACCAACCTTCAGAAGTAAATGCAACCTTTCGAACCCCAGCAACATAAGCTGCAAGTGCCACTTGTCACTTGGCCTGTACCGTTTTCTCAGAGAACTTTCAGACCGAAGCAACAAGTGGCATGTGATACTTGTAAGCAGACCCTCAGTAATCCATTCAACCTTTTGAACTGAAGTGCGACAACGAGCTAAACATGTTACTTGCTTGTTGCTCGGACTATAATGTTTTCTCAATGGTGTGCATTGTGCCGCTTCGGTCCATAGTTCTTGCATGCAGAGTGAATGTTTTGCTTTAGACTGAAGGAGACTGTGTCACTTGTAATCTGTGACTTCAGTCTGAAAGCTCCTTCATGTCACCTCGTTGTTTGTGCATGTGTGGTGGATGCTTGCTTACAGACTGAAGGGACCCATGCCACTTGTCACTTGAATGTTGGATTGGATTGATTTGTTGTTTTAAGTCCACTTTATGCACAGTAAGGCTAATCGGGACTGGACCTACAGTTTAAAGTGGTATCCAAACCACTATGTGCCTCCACCAGGAATCGCACCTGGGACCCCTTGATTACAAGGTGACGACGCTATCACTACGCCATAGGGGAGGTCGTCACTTGAATGTGACACCCCCCACTGTCATTTGTTGTTTCGGTCTGAATGTTCTCTATACATAACAAGATTGTTTGCTACTTCATGAGAGATTAAGATTTAATTTAGCCTGTAAATCACAGAGAACAAATTGCAAGTACTGCTGTTGGAAAAAGGTCTTGCTTTTTCTTTTTGATAGATGGTTCCTTTTACAATCATGAATGTGCCTCTGCAGTAATGCTGTTGTCTTGTAATAAGAAGGTGTTTGTGGTTCAATACTAAATGGAGACAGTGTGCTTTGCATCTCATTTCAAACTGTAGGTCCAGTCCAGATTTCTTAAATAGATTATTTTTTTTATTTTTTTTGCCATTTGCGGCCAATCTTATTTGCTTCCGCTTCAGTTTTAGTGCCTATGTCTCAACCACCGAACTGCAAAAGGTCTGTTGCACCCAGGAGTTGACGACTAATTTAAATCTTATTTTATATTTGACAGCAAGTCTATACATAATTGAACTCTGATTATGTCATAGTTGATATATTAATATTAATTGAGGGTGCATATTAATTTCCATATAAACTTTAAAGATCAGAAATGTATTTACGAGTAAAATTGCTGGGACACAGGGCATCGACTTGTAAGAAATAAATTTACTGGGCTGTGGTCTCTCAAAGGTTGTGAACCACTGCAACAAGCTGCCAAAATACATCACTAGTTGCTCCGTGACCAGGCTTAGTGGCCATTTAACCAAATTATACACATGATGTACTGGAAAGCCAGAATACAAATATATTTTACTGAACACAAAATTTAATATAATGCGATTTGTTACTAGATTTTCAAAAGGTAGAGCAGTATTTTCTTTTTTCCTTCATGTACGTGTTTGTATAATAAATTCAAACTTTGAATTTACACACACAAAATACTCTAGTTATGTGAATGTTTATACTACATAGATATATTTAATAAGCCTACCAAAATATGAAGATAACACTTGGAAGGAACAGCCCATTCAAAACAGCCAGCTTTTTTGAAAGCACTGGTTATGTCTAGCTACGAATTTCATATTGTAAATTGTATTTTATATTTATAAATGAGTGTATTTTACAGTAAGGAGATAAACGAAAACCATGGAACAGGAAAAATACTGCCAACTCCTGTATTTTCATTGATTTGACACACTTTTATGAAAAAAGCCCAACCACAAAAGCTGCGGAAGAAAACTCTGTTTCTTTTCCAAAAAAACCACTTCCAACTCTACATTTGGTACACTTGAATTCACACACAAATGCCATGAAGTTAGGATTGATTGATTGATTGATTTGGTATTTTAAGTCCACTTTATGCACATTAAGGCTAATCGGGACTGGACCCACAGTTTAAAGTGGGATACGAACCACTCTGTGCCTCCACCGGTGAAGTTAGGAAAAACAATACTTGAAACCTAATTTTTTCTTCCATGTACGTATTGCATGCATTGTAGAATCATTTCTCTACAGTTGTTAGAAGCATAAAAAAAAGCTTTTGTTGTGAAATTTCAGACATTTATTTTTAGTTTTGTTACAACATTGTTATATAATTACATCATTTCTCTTGTAGTCTACAATTATTACAACCATAAAACACAGCTTTTAAAGGAAAGTTAATGATAGAGAGACTAATTAGGGACTTAACGTTATGAAATTCTTTGCATCCACTCATATGGGATAAAGTAAACAGAGCTACACAACAAGTTGTAGAACACTACAGCAAAGTTTCAGACAGGAGACTTGATAGGAAATTCTCCCAGCTAATTCAGGAGGAACAAATTATATACAAGAACAATGAAGGAAGGGAAAAAGTTGATGAAGGTGGGAAAATGGAAACTAAAAATATTGGTAAGAGATTTTTTATAAATCTTACAGATATTCAAGTACCTGATGAAATTTTCAGTTGGTAATGCTTATATACATAAGGCACTGAATTTCTAAATGATTAAGAAGAAAAGAGAACATTACGAAGTTTCACACATGATGCTCTTGATGAACGGTTAAGTTTTCAATACAACAGAAGAAATAACAGAGGTCCAAAATACACAGAACGGGAGAAAGAGCATATAATATTGAGGAAAAAAAGTTTGTACGTTCAAGATCTGATTGAGAGAATTATTAGCTAATTACTGCTAAAAATGAGAACACCATCATGGATGTACATTTCAATTGTTGAATGAATCACATCCTCGCATAAAATTCACTTGTGAACCCATGAATAATAATGTAATTTCTTTTCTGGATCTGAAAATAAAGCCAACTGACAACAATTCCAACATCAATCCATAGGAAAAAATTAGCAGGGGAAAAATACATCCCTGCCAATTCAGAACATTCTTGTATAACAATGGATAATGTATTGTTATTTTTTTTCCTAAGAGCACAAAAACTACGAGGGTTATTTTTTAAGTAAGGTCCATTTTGCGATAAAAAGGAAGTATGTAAATGTTTTTCAAGAAACCATTTATTTTCTGAATTTACATGCACTTCTCTTTTTTTCTACATAATTTCCTTGCCGGTTTAAACATTTATCGTAACAAACTAAGAGTTTGTTGGATACCCAACTCGTAGAACTCTCCCGCCTGTGATGATAGCCAGTTACTCATGAAGTCCACTAACAAAACACCCTGCGTGTTCCAAAACACAGTTGCCATGATGTTGTTCAAAGAATGCCGGGAGCCTGCGCACGCACTCATTCCCACGCTCATGCGCAATTTCAAATGGTATTCACAAACAGACCTTGCACCTAGCGAATACCACCTCTTCCGCCATCTGAAGACCTTCCTGGGCAGCAAGCGTTTAGACATTAATGAAGAAGTGAAAACGACTGTGAGTAACTGGCTATCATCACAGGCAGCAGAGTTCTATGAGGAGGGTATTCAAAAACTCTAAGTTCGTTATGATAAATGTGTAAACCAGCAAGGAAATTGTGTAGAAAAATAGAGAAGTGTATGTAAATTCAGAAAATAAATCTTTTTTTTAAAAAAAAGATTTACTTACTTCGTTTTTATTGCAAAACAGACCTTACTTAAAAAATAACCCTCGTATGTTCTATTAATAAGGATATCAAAAATGAAGAAGAGAAGCTTTTTAATATAGCAAAAGAAAATGGTTTTCACACTAACAGAATAAACCAAATCAAAAAACAAGTCAAAAGAAAACTAAAGGAAAAGAAAAAAGTGGACAAAGATGAGAAATCTGTTGAAAAGAAATTTGTTTGTATTCCATTCCACAGGAAATTCTCACATAAAATCGCAAAAATTTTTAAAAAAAATAATTTCAAAATTGTTTTTAGATCACCAAGGAGTTTGGAATGTACATTTAATTAATACAAAATGAGAAAATCTGTACCAGGAATATATAATATAAGTTGTCTATGTTCAAAGGAAAATGGCAATAAGATGGAACAAACACGGTTTGGACATTATGAATTTATACCCATGAACAGGTTTGTCACCTCACATCATCAAGGAGAAGCATATGATTAAAAAGAAAAGGGTTTTAAAAAGAGTGACAGGAAATATACTCTGAGATCAAAAGTATCCGGATACACCTCGAAACATGTGTTTATCATAGAGGGCGACACAGTACTGCCATCTACCATGTGATTGATTGATTTTATTTTACTTCGCGTTTTGTGCCTCTGGGCTAATTTGCGAAGTTGGGAATGAGTGATGAAATGATGAAATTGATGAATGGACATTCACAAACAACCAAGCCCGAGTCGGATTCGAACCCGGGACCCTTGGCTTCGCAGCACAATGTGCTAACCACTCAGTTACAGGGTCCGGCAAATCTACCATGTGGAACACATGGTCAGCAATCTCAGTACTCTGCAGAAGCGTGAGACAGCAGTGTGGGACGGTCTGAGGAACTCGCGGACTTTTAACGTGGTTGGGTGCAACTTTCCACCCTCCTAAACATCTCCATGTCCACTGTTCCTGATGTTATAGTGAAGTGGAAATGTGAAGGGATATGTACAACCCAAAAGTGTGCAGGCTGACGTCCCATATTGAGCTCCAGAGACCGTCGAGTGTTGAAGAGGGTCGTACAGCGTAATGGTCAATCATCCATCGCCACCATCATACAGGAATTCCGAACTGCATCAGGATCTACTCCAAGCACCATGACTGTTCTGCGCGAGGTGCAGCAACTTTATTTCCACGGACGAGCAGCCGCCTATAAGTCAAACATCGCACAGGCAACTGCAAAATGCCACCTTGCGTGGTGCAAGGAGCATCAAAACTGGATCATAGAACAGTGGACAACTGTTGTGTGGAGTGATGAATCACGGTACACAATGTGGCGATAACAATGGTAGGGTGTGGGTGTGGCAAATGCCTGGTGAATGACATCTACCAGCCTGCGCAGTGCCAACAGTGAAATTCAGGGGCGTCGGGGTTACAGTGTGGTCATGTTTCTTTTGGAGGGGGCTTGCCCCGCCCCCCTCTTTTTGCTTTATGTGGCAATGTCACGGCACAAGCTTACGTTGACATTTTAACTGCTTTCGAAGACGAGTTCGGGGATGACCATTGTGTCTTTCAACATGACAGAGCACCCTTCCATACTGCAGGGCTTGTGGGTGAGTGGTTTGACGACGTCGTATCACTAATGAACTGACCTGCGCAGAGTCCTGATTTGAATCCCACAGAACATCTCTAGGATGTTTTAGAACGCCGACTTCGTGCTAGACCACACCGATACCTCTTCTTATTTTGGCGCTCTGAGAGGAATGGACTGCCATTCCACAGGAAATCTTCTGCCACCTGATTGAAAGTATACCTGCCAGAGTGAAGGTTGTCATCAAGGTTAAGGGTGGGCCAACACCGTATTGACTGCCAGGGTTCCCAATGGAGGGTGGCTCCAACTTGTACTTCATTTTCAGCTGTGTGTCCAGATACTTCTGACAGGGTGGCTACTCTAGGACCATGATAAAATTCAAGTATAATTCCCGATTTTCAAGGCAAACTTTCCAAAAATTCAAGCAGATGTTTTCTCTATTTCAACCTTACGTATTACCGCCTCTCAACATCCACACACAAATATCTTAATAATGTAAAGGGTCTATGTGATTCCAACATCCAAAAATTCTGATTCAATTAAACGGTATACATAATATAATTAAAATATTTAATTTCAGGTGCAGAGTTTATTTACAAATTCCGAGGCTCAACCACGAATTTTCGTCTGAGTGGGCGGGTAGAAAGTGCCAGGATAAACGTACTAATACTAATAATAATAATAATAATAGTGTTAATAATAATATTATTATAACATTATTATTATTGATTTGTTTTATTTTACTTCGCTTCTTGTGCCACGTTTGGCTAATTTGCAAAGATGGGGATGAGTGATATGATGAAATTGATGAATGGACAGTAACAAACATCCATGCCTAAGCCAGGATTTGAATCCGCTGGGACCAACATTGTTGTTATTATTATTAGTAGTAGTAGTATCAAAGACGTTATTATCCTCGTAAATCATGCAAAATGGGGGTAGATGTTGGTGCTAAAGCATTTGTGTTTGAACAAACGATTTCAATTATTTTTTCTCCACACGGCACAGTAGCTCGGATCTCACTTCAAACTGAAGGCCCAGTCCCGATTAGCCTTTCTGTGCATAAAGTGGACTTAAAACCACAAATCAATCAATCAGTTTTTCATTTAGATAGTTCAGTGCCCAGGGCCGACTCCCGCCACCTCCTAGCTATGGTTATAAACTTGACAAGACTAAGAAGAGCAGCAATTGCGAGCGAAGCAAGCAAGAAAATTTTACAAAAATAATTTTTATTTGCATAAAATGTGAATAGGATTTGGATTAGAAAAAGTTGTAATTTTTCACGTCTACGGAGAAAAATTCAAGTAGAATTCAAGCATAATTCCCGGACCCAATAATTCATGCATAATTCCCGGACCCAATAATTCATGCATAATTCCTGGAATTCAAGGAATTTCCGGTGAGTAGCCACCCTGTTCTGATCACATAGCGTAGATTTGAATGTCTGGGAAGCTTCGATCATTGCGGAAGAAGATTGGAATAAATTATATGGTTGGTTGATTTGTTGTTTTAAGTCCACTTTATGCACAGTAAGGCTAATCGGGACTGGACCTACAGTTTAAAGTGGGATCCGAACCACTTGTGCCTCCACCGGGTATCAAACCCGGGAATCCTTGATTAAAAGGCGAAGGAATAAATTATACTGGATGATTTTTTTAACCTGAATCATTTGAATATCTTGAAAAAAAATCATCCTACAAAAAAATGTTCCAAATAAAAAGTTCATCGTTTGGAGGGGGAAGTTTAGGGGTGCAACAGAAGAACACCCCCTCCCCCTCTTGTAGGTGGGGCAGGGGGCAACTTCGAAATTTCAAATATAAACCCTTATTTTTTATTACAGATTCGGATTTTACGGAAAAAAATACATAAGTTTTGTCTGAAACATTTTTTTCGATTCGTGATAGTTGGCGCTAGAATCGACAAATTTTCATTTCTTGAATGTTTACACTTTAAAACCAATGTATTTCATTTCGCAATTCATTTAAATTCAAAAAATAAAACATTTTTGTTCCAGGACTTGAAATTATTGTAAAACAAATTCCTTTGCTTAGGTTTAACACTTCCTTCAGTAGTAAATTTACTGACTGTACGTTGAAATGAAGCGAAAGAACGCAGCCTGCCTGGAAAACGCTCAGCATAAACAATGACAGCTTGACGGAGATTCCTGCCAGATTCTCCATACACGAGAACCATTTCAATTTTCTATTCTACAGTTAATACATCCATTGATATTAAAAAGTATCAACAGCTTAGTCAAATTAATCGCTCGGAGCATTCTTGTGATCTAAAAAACAAAGAAAAACAAACAATGATTTAACAGGAAAAGTCTAAAAAGGAACTGTTTCTTGAAATTGTTTTATTTTTTTATTTTATTTTTCTGTTGTAGCTTTGTTAAGCATCTTTGACACAACAATAAAAAAAAAATTAAACAAATATTGAATCTAACTTTTAAATGTTGTAAATAGGCGAATTACCAGCTTAATGAAATCTCAAAAGATTTGTCAAGAATTAGTACAAAGTTCATGCACGAGAATGTTTTATTTTTTTAATTTAAATAAATTGCGAAATGAAATACATTGGTTTTAAAGTGTAAACATTCAAGAAATGAAAATTTGTCGATTATAGCACCATCTATCACGAATCGAAAAAAATGTTTCAGACAAAACTTATGTATTTTTTTCCGTAAAATCCGAATCTGTAATAAAAAATAAGGGTTTATATTTGAAATTTCGAAGTTGCCCCCTGCCCCACCTACAAGAGGGGTGTTCTTCTGTTGCACCACTAAACTTCCCCCTCCAAACTATCAACTTTTTATTTGGAACATTTTTTTGTAGGATGATTTTTTTTCAAGATATTCAAATGATTCAGGTTAAAAAAATCACCCAGCATAATGAAAATGGTAACGTAGACCCATTATGAAGTTTCCTTTTTCACAAGTGGAGTAGGGCGCCATCTTTAAAATTTAATGTAATAGAAAACATCAAGAACATCTGTGATAGCAATGATGATTTTGAATTGCCTGATGATATTTGGGATTCATAATTTTTAAAAAAATGTGATCAATTTTTTTAACTGAAATAAAAATAAAACTGACTGCTTGTTTCAAGTTAAGTTGCTATATTACAACAATGTAATATTGACAACATCCATTGTATAACTGATTCTTTTTTGTTAAATATTTTTAACCATTCTTATAACTGTATCTTTAATCAAACTAAAAATAAATGTCTGATGAAGGAAGCAGCATGTGTTCTGAAACGTCACAAGGAAAAACTGTATTTATGGTTGCAATAACCGTAGACTACACGAGAAATAATTCTACAATGCAAGCAATGTGTACATACAAGAAAAAATATACATAATTACAACCAGGGGTAGACAAAACTAAAAAAAATGTCTATTGAACGCTTCCGTACTTGGCCGGTAGATGGCCGGCCTGACAGTTACACAGTGCCAACTGTCTTAAGACTTAGTAGATGCACTGTGCATGCCTACCAAACTGTACTGATTTATCTCTCATCGCTGTAGGAAAAAGATTAGTACATTTAAACCAACAACTCCTGAAACACGAGAAAGAAATTATTGTTGGCAATTTACATTTACATATTAGGGTGGAGGCATTAGTTTTGGCCACTACCCTACTTATGGCCACTTTGCTGTTCATATTTAATTAGTAGCTACCAGGTGATCTAAAGCCAATCAGAGAACAGCTTACGTAAATCAGTGTAAAATAAGCTTTCCAATTGGATATCCATGTTTTTCTTTCTTGTTGTAAGGAAGAAACTGCTTGTTAGAGTAGAATTTCTTATGCATTCTCATAAGAAAAGAGAGAGCTACAATAATGTTTTCCACAGTTGTTATATATGTTAGGAACATATAATTTGTTCAGAGGTAAGTTTAAATGTTAGAATTGCAGTATTTATATCCTGAAATAGAAATAACCACAAAACAGTATGTGTAGACCACATGGCCATTACTAGATGTAGGTTTGTAAAGATTCTTTGATTATGGCCACTGCAGAAAATGATTGCTTTGATTATATAGAAAATGATATTTCAACAATAAATGTGAATGACATTATGGGAAAACTGCCGGAGCCTATCCTAATGCAAGAGGTGTGACACTTGATAACAAAATTTCCTGGTCCTGTTAACACACTGGAAAAAAAAGTAATTTTCTGTATAACATTATTGCCAGTGAACTTGCATTAAACATATAATTTCCATGTGATATGAAGCTACTATCTAATGTGTGAAAACCTTTTTCTTCTTATTTTTATTTTTGGAACTGACATTTTGTTGTTTTGTTAACTACGGAGTGACCTGAGAAGTCTGGAAATGTTGATTTATGTTGTTTAACTACATTTACACTATGTTCATTTATTGAAAACTATGTTATTTACCTTTAACATATTGTGTTTCGTCTGTATTACTTCACTATTTGTTCATAGACAAGGTGGCCATAAGTGAATTTAAGTGGACATAACTGAAGAATAGTGTCACGTTTGGTTAATATTTTTAAAACTTTTTTCTGACTAACTTGTTTGTATTTGTTAATGCTTAGTCATAATGTACAGACTCTGTACCAGTGCTCATAATTTTTGTAAGCCATCAGTAAAATTATTATCATGTTAAAAGTTGTATACTATTGTAAATTTTCCTTAAGATGGCCATAACTAGTGCCTCCACCCTATTAGTCCTGTATCTTCCATACCTTTTGTACCTGACATTAAATTTCAATGTATGAGTTAAATGAATGAATGAGTTAAAATTGTTTGGTGTCTTTGCACTATTGGCATTTTGCATCCTTCAAAGTTTAAAAAATGGGGTGTAATTAAGGAAACTGCACAGGACATACACAACACATTGAAAAGGTAAGGATATACTAAAAACTTCCTCAGAAACAGTGGAAAAGGCCAGCTCTTCTCAAAAAGCTAAAAACATTAGCTAAAATATTGTCATCATCTCCCAACAATAATGATAAATCATTAGGAAGATTATAAGCATTTCTAAGTAAATTAAAATTGATACATTTGACAAGGATGTGCAAACACTTAAGACAAAAAGATACTGCAGATTTCAATGAATCTTGACTCTTGAAAAATATACTTGTACATCAAAATTAAGTTAACTAAAGAATTTCAGCTACTGAAGAAAAAAATATTAACATTAATACTACATCAAGATTACTGATGAATATGGCCACACTCACCTTGAGATGGAATTCCGTTCGTCTTCATCATCAGTGGATTTTATCTGATATGGTTCATCTACTTCTTCAAATTTACATTCAAAGCACAGTGTAATATCTGCTTCATCGGCACTACTTTGTACACATTCATCATCCTTGCAGGTTTTAATCTTTCCTGTCAAAGAATCGGATTCCTGTTTCACCTGGAAATGTGAATCAGAATCCCAATTTTCCTTTACATCACCCTCGATGCCACTTTTACTTTGGTGTGAAGAGCTGGAACGTTCGTAAAGACATGAACTGTGTTTTTCTGATTCATCTTTAAAGCTAGTGAATGTATATCTGTCTGGTATTATGCAATCTGGTTCTTCCTTCACAGCAGACAAATTACATTCATCCGGAACAATGCATTCTGGCTCGCACTCTACTTTCACACTGGGTAACATGCATTCAGTGATTGTACACTCTGGTTCACATACTCGTGTGTCTGATACATAAGCTTCATCTTTAGTTAACACATTATTATGCACTGAAGATTTATCGTCACTTTCTTCGATATCTACATGAATATGCAAACTCAATCTATCGGTTAAAATGTCATCATCACATTCTGACTCTGAAACAGGTTCTTCTTTTATCTTTATTTCAACAAATTCCATAGGATCAACCTGATCTCCTAATTTTGTACCAGTTGGTACTATTATTTCATCTTCTTTAGAACCTTCCATTGTTGAAAAGATAAGTAGCTCCTACAATTGATTCAATATTGTTACTTCTGATATGTGAAATCCATCTATAGGGTGTTGAATAGAAATATTTACAACTGCATAATCTGAAAGAAGAACATTATAGATAAGTTAATCCAAATTTTTAAAAAATATATTACAACACCAATAATTATGTAATAGTGAGAATAGCAAGTCCTATACAAATGTGGGTACAGAGTTCAGTGGCATGCCCAAAGGGGGGGGGGGGGTATAACCTCCCTTGGCCTAGTATTCCCCCAAAAAAGCCACAGGCAAGAAAAAAGATGGGCAAAATGGGGCTGACCATTAAAGAAAATATGCGTAACACCCCAACTTTTGAAAATCCTGGGCACACCTGGTTGTATACTCTTATGAAGCAGAGCTATATAAACTATCAAGCAATCTACTACTTCTTTCGAAAAGTGTACTGACCCTCCCCACCAGACAAAGGGGCATAACCCTCAGTGTGATTTTTATCTTATTCCATCTCTCACACTCAAGTAAGCAATTTTCTTCTGCTTAAAATGGTTTCAAAGAGCACAGATGAAGTGAATTAACTAGCACAGCACACAGTGGCATGCCAAAGAGAAGTTGTTGGGGGTCAACCGGTAACGGTTCCGATTGTTTTATGATTATTTTTTTTTTCAAACTCTCGTAGCAGAAAGACTAATTATCATTGAATTTTGGAAATCATTGTTACACGAAATTTGAACCTTCCTTAAAGTAATGGGCACTGTTTGGATTCGAAAAAAAAAGTAATTTATCTTGAAAAAATAAAGTTAAAAATTACCTTACGCAAGCACTTCCCATGGACAAGGTATTCTCTGTTGACAAGCGACAGTAAGTATCATTGACTAGTGGGAATGAATGTAGAAGTAAATTGGAACCTTTGTAGAGCATATTTTGGGACTTTATTTCAATGCGAAGCGATTTTACAATACCGGGAATTTCTCCATTTTGTTTGAAATTCGGCATACTCACTAAATTAGGGCTCCTAATCACGAATCTGAAGTTAAAATTTGGTGCTCACATGTCAAACTTGCAAAATAAGAGGGTCAGTCATCGCAACTGACAATGCACAATTGCTCATTATTATCGCAAGATATTCCGTTTCAAATACTTAAAGAACGAAATATATATATATTCCTGATATTACTACGACCCTAAAATTTAACTATGTTTCCTAACCTAACCTAACCTAACCACGCGCCAATGGTTCGTGGGGCTAGTGCCAATGGTCCGTGGGGCTAGCCATAATTCAGGAATTTCTATACGTGAGTGCCAAATTTTAAGTGCAGATTCGTGATTAGGAGACCCAAATTAGTAAGTATCCGAAATTTCAAACAAATTGGAGAAATTCCCTGTATTGTTAAATTATACCTTCAATGCTATGAGAACCAAACCTGACCTGCCTAACCTGACCATGAAAGCATATATTGAACAAAATATTAAGAAATCGCTAAAACTCCGCAGTATGTGTTAACAGACGTAAATTGAAATTGATCCATGTAAAAATTGCATTTGTAGCATGATAAAATCAAAATAAAACAAAAGGAACTTGGGCCTTAATTTGTCCTGCTGGTAGAGAATAAAACTACAAGTGGCCAAAGACTTCTTACTGATGCAGTGTAGTAACAACTAACTACACCACTCCCCCCAAATTAATTCCAACTATGATAAAAGGTGTGCTATCTCAAAATACATTGTTAGAATTGGGGATATTAGTAATGGATATGTATATAAAACTGCATGTTAATGGAAAAGGTGTTTACTAGCATTTGTAACAATCTTGAGTGAGTGAATGAGTTTAATCTTATCTTGCTTCTCCATATTATCATGGACAATGATAAATTGCTCAAATGCAATGAATATTTAGATGAAAACTAGAATAATACCTAACAGTTTTGCAATATAATATGAACTTAAAGATTTTCTGAGGGGGACAATTTAATATTTTTCTCCTTTGATACCTTGGTTCGAATCCTTCATGGAGATTGGGTGTGTTTGTTTTCACGTATTTCATACAACACTGATCATTCTCATCATAGAATTTAACCTGAAGAGATAGAAGATAACAAATCTCGAAATTTATGAAAATATTATTTCAAATAGGGTACAGCGACGGGATAGTTGTTATATCCAAATACACACAATATGATGATGACAATAATATAAATAATTATGTGGTCAAAATACTGCACAAGTTTTACAGAGCATACGTACTTACACCGCTCTCATTAATTATATTGATGTAGATGACCCATGACGAAAGGACAATCCCAAATATTCCTGCCTTGCTTTCTCAAGAAGCTGAGCTAAATTACATAGCAGGGATGCCGGTCGTAAATATAACACATGACTTCATTTTGTAATTAATTAATATGCATTCAAGAATCAATGTTTAATTCAGAAATCAACAGAAAGTTATACATAATAGATTTTTTATGGTCTTACTGGAGGGCGAGACTTGATACAGTGTCTTCTGCTATGAGGATCTAATAATGTAAACTGTCATTTACCATCATTTCGCTGACTGTATTAATACACTGTTGTTTTTTATGATCTGCAACGGAAAAAAAGTATCTGAAAATTACACACGGCTGTGTTTGCTAAAAAGAAATGAAAATATTAAAAAAGAAGGTTGCCCGAATTAAGTTTTTAATTTATCATTCACAATAATCTTACTTTACTCACCCGCAGGAAGAAAACACCGGAGCACAATTTGTGATCTTTTAAATCGAATAGCATACATCGTGAAAGGTACACGATTATGTGCATCTGGGAAATTTAATATAAACGCAAATACTCATTAAAATACACTAGTTCATAATTTGTCTTAAATCTAATCACCCTGTTTCGCAAAGATCGATAAATAAATCTGGAAGAAAGCACACTGGAAAATAATTTCTGTCATGTAGCGCTGTAGAAAAAACATTTTCGTAAAGCAGCAGACAACCCAACCTATTCTCTTTGCAGACAATGTTGGATTAATTGTAATAACATCAAATCGTGTGTATTGTAATGTCTCTCAACGTCCAAAGTGAAATATAAATTTCACTTTAGACATGGAATTAGAAAATTTAATTGTGAAATAATAAAGCTAGATAATCGAAGTAGCAGAAAACCTCCAGTGTGTTACCCATACCTCAAAGAAAACACCAAAGTCTTTAATTAAAAAAAAACTAACTTACGAGTACTATTTATCTTGTAATGAATAAATAAATTCCAAAACTAAGGAAGAATAATATCGCCATAATGCCACCTAACAGCGTTTCTTAACTACCGGGCCGCGACCCAGTACCGAGAGAATCTTCCAGCCAGAGCTGGAAGCCACCTGGTAAGATTACCTTTCGTTCAGTTTTCACAGGCCATAAATAGAAAATTCTATCTCGCCAGTGCTATTTAATTTACCAATCACCACCGCGCTAAGACCGCCTTTACCCCCGTCTCAACTACCGGGCCGCGACCCAGTACCAGGCACCGAGAGAATCTTCTGAACTTTGCGTCTTGCAGCCCGAGCTGGAAGCCACCTGGTAAGATTGCCTTTCGTTCAGTTTTCACAGGCCATAAATAGAAAATTCCATCTCGCCAGTGCTATTTAATTTACCAATCACCACCACGCTCAGACCGCCTTTACCCCCCCCCCCACCCGTACCCATTCGCTGCTCATTACACCACCTGCATAATGGCAGAGATCGAGAATGTGTAAGGCCCTAACCCCCACATCCTCCAAATGTGCCTTTATGGCACGGGGAACTTTATTTAAGCTGGTGAGCAATAACAACCTCTGCAAGACGGGAATGTTCGCGTCCAGCTTCCGAACTTGTATTACAGGCGTGGAGCCATGCCCGTACCCAAGGGGGGGGGGGGGGGGCAAGTGGGCCATGCCCCCCTCGGGCCATGAAATATTTTAATGCAAACATAAAAATAATAATGACGATTTTACAGATTTTACAGGAATATCAATTTTCTTCTTGCATAAATGAATGGCTTGTTTCTGGAGAGAGGTAGACTCCAGAAGTCTGCAGTGTAGTATATTTATCAATTTAAGTTTTATAATCATTGATGCAAAGTTACAAAACGTTCCAATTTGGTCGGGACAGTGCAGTATTTTTAATTCCTGTCCTGATTTTTTCGAACTGCAGTCTTGATGAGAAAATGTCATTTTTTTTGTTAATTCACATTCAGATATATTCTTCATTATAAGAATCATCTTAATACATGCTATTTAATTTACAAATATATTACTTCGTAACCATAGATTATCTTTATTACAAATCAAATCATGGCTGCTAAATGGTGGTGGTATAAGAAAAATGAAAACATTTTTAATTTAGGAATATTGTATTATTCGAAAACTTTTGAGAATGGAATGTAAGCAATAAGCACTGAGCTGTATGCCATGTGACAACCTTTTTCTGTAAGCGACTGCATTGTTGATTGTCGGGTCAGGTAGAGAGTTGATTTTTTTCCCGTTATGTTGGTCCATAACATTGCACCACTACAATTGTATATCCAGCTGCAGTACCATAGTTGGTGGTCACATCCAGGGTACGAATTCCCATGACGGATGGGGGGATCTCACACTTTCCCGCCAATGATCTTGTTCTATTAAAATCCACCCCCCATCAAAATTTTCTGAGGGGAAGAGTTTGTGTTATAACAATAAAAATAAGCAATTAGTTTTGACTTACATACTTTACTAAGAATAATATGAGAAACACATACAAAGAAGAAGTCTGAGTGTGAATGTTGCATACATTGATTGCTCTCTGTCTTTCTGTCGTATACCAATTGAACATATACGGCGGACTTGTTCTGCGTCAGCAGTGAACGCCAGACCTGGTTATTGAACGTTGTTTGTCATCAGTCTGTGTATTGCTTCTCTCATGTATGTCTCAACAAGGTTATTAGAAGTATACAATAGAATACGGGATTATAGTCTTTAATACAATTTCGGAACGTGTATTTCGACCTTTGGAAGTAATGCAGAGGAAAGTTCTACGAAAGTGTCTAGGACTGATGAAGAGTACTCCCAATGTTGCTGTATACATGGAAGCATGCGAATGGAACTTAAGTTATAGGAAAAGAGAAATGTCTATTAAATATCTGTTGAAAACAATGTCAGAAGTTAATCATCCGTTTAACGACATTCTATTCGACTTGGTTGAATTATATGATACAGGAAAAATTAATAACTGCGAAGATATAGGATGGGTGCAATTATATAATGAGTACTATGAGGATCATCAAAAATTATTGAAAGTAAGGAGTAAGCCCATATATACTCTAGATTTTCCTGTTTGTGAATATAGAGATATTTATTTTCCTGAACAATATACAAAATATGATTACATGGAAAGATGGAAAGATTATTACTTTATATATACAGACGGTTCAAAAAGTAGTCAAAATGTAGGATGTGCTGTTTATGATGTACAGAAGAAGGAGTCAATTATGGTACATTTACCGGAAGATTTTTCCATTTTTACAGCTGAAGCTTATGCAATTTACCAAGCACTAATATATACATATAAATTGCAAGAAAAAAATATATTAATATTAACGGATTCCAAAAGTGTATTATATTCAATTCAGTCCAATTATGATTTATTATTTAAATGCTCCCCATACATTATAAACTGTGTAAAAACTTTACAAAATTTAAGGAGCAGGGGAAAGATAATTAATTTAACCTGGGTTAAAGCACATTGTCAAAATTTAGGAAATGATATGGCAGATTTGTATGCAAAACAAGCTAGGGTAATTCAACCTGTACTGGAGCTGAAAACCTGGTACACAGACCTTCTACCGAGGGTGAAGAAAAAGTTGAAGGAAAACTGGACGGAATGGTGCAAAGGTGAATTTCAAAATGCAGGCAGCTTTTATCAGAGGATAGCTAATTTCAATAGAATGAGACCTTGGTTTACAAAAGTTCAAGGTTCACGGAATGTGATAGTATTACTAAATCGTATTAGGTCAGGACATACAACTACTAAAAGTCATTTACAAAAGATCCGGATTGTACAAAACCCAAACTGTACATGTGGCAACAAGGAAGATATACACCATATCCTATTTGAGTGTAATAGATACACACAAGAAAGAGAGACATTCTATAAAACTCTTATAAACTGTGAAATTCCTTTTCCTCAGTGTTTGGAATCTTTGATTTGTGAACCTAACCTTACAGTTGGATATATATTGTTATCTTTTTTAGAAAATGTGGCTTAACTATTTAATAGAAAAAAAAATTGTTCATAGTATCCTTTAATAATAATGTACTAAAAAATGTAAGTTTATGTACAGTACATATGTATATAGATATGGGAAAAACTGCTTAGCGGTAATCCCAAGTAAAATGTAAATAAATAAATATTAGAAGTATAGGTTGGGCCAATCCGTTGTTTACTCGTGATGACGAAACGACGGTAAGAAGTGAATTTATCAATGAAATGAATTCCAAATCTATGCGCTAGTGTTGCACTATGCAGATAGGAAAACCATACCAGAAACTGAACACACGAAATCGAGTACACAAATGAGCATTTCCACCAATTTACATTTTGTGGCTTTAGACAAATTGCAAATAAATATCGATAAGTACTTATTGTTATGTGCGACAGAATATTATTGATCGGAACGGGATTTTTTTAAATCCCGTCATTCGGAACGGGAAATATTCGCAATTTCTCGACTAGTCGGGAAATTTCCGGGACGGGAAATTTCCGAAATTTTCCGAGGCTCTGGAAATTTCAAATTCTACATGTCATTTTCACCTTAAGTGATTGTCTTTGTATTTCTGGAATGAAAACTAACAATTTCCGATAAGTTCCAGGCACTTGCAATGTAGAAAAGAAAAGAATTAATACCGTTTTGAAATGACCATTCGGTATTTCCCGACTGCTCGGGATCCAGAAAAGTAGGGAAGTCATTTGCTGTAGTCGGAATAGGGACGGGATTTTTCTTTCCTATCCCGGTCCCGACTTTTCTAGATACCGCACACCACTTGTTATTATTATTTATTACAAGATACATCTTCCAAGTACGTTGAACATAATGTACTGTGTATACCAGAAAAGAAAAGTTCAAATGAGCATTTACGTACGCTATATTTACACTAGGCAATGCACTTGTATTTTTTCTTCAGTGCACAACATGTTTCCGCGAATATATCAAAGTCTGCCTAACATGAAATGTAATATTGTACAACTTTGCTTTCACGCAAACTTGGCATAAAGTAATATTTCATTCTCACAGGCATTGGCGTGCCCAACCCTTCCCGTTGGCCCAGTATTCCTAAAAAGAAAGAACGTCAAATGTAGGAAAAGATGGCAAAATGAGGGATGACAAAAATAGTGTACGTAACCCCTCCCTTTCGAAAATCCTGGGAACGCCACTGCAGTCTCAGGTCAACATGCAAGGGCAGATTTTTTCCACCTTTCGATGTGTAGTCTTTAATTTCTGCAGTAGAAACCAAGTGTGGCTTCTTACCGATGTGTAAAATGATTAATACAACTTTCGTGTCGGTATTTTATAAGCACAACATATACACGAAGTTTTGTTCAAAGCTAAGTTGCGTTACTGCGAAGCCGTAATTAGATTTTGATCAGCTGTAGGAGTTTAGCTTAATGGTTTAATTTTTGCTTTGTAACTTGGCCATAAAGCAGAATTGAGTTGCAGAAGTATTGTATTTTTTAATATCGCTTATACGTTCTATGAAATAAATGTTAATGTGTATGTAATGATCTTACATAGTAGTATACATTTTTAAGAATACTTCAGTGAATTGAACACAAATATTTAAAATACTATTACTAATTTGTATAATACATTTGAAACTTGTGCTCTATAGAATCCTTCAAAATGTCACCAGTATTTTTTTCATACAATCAAAAGAACATCACGTTATGAATCTCCTGCATGTGATTGCAGAGTAATCAAACGAACGCCAAATTATCTATTCTTCCATTGCACGTTAAGGAACAAACACAGACACGCCCTTTTTTTAACAGACTACACAGAGCCAAGATACCATTTCCTGTATCATACACTCCCTGTTATCGTCTCCCCACCCCCTCGTACAATGTGGATACTATATAGTTTTGCCCGCCAGGTTGGTATTTAATTTTAAAATTTGTGTCTATATGCAAGTTTGTGATCAGTGTTACAGGTCAGTGAAGTGAAGTATAGTATTGCGATATCTATATGACCACAGCTACTACTACGAATTCAATTCTATGGTACTCCTTCACAATTCCCAGTGTTGTACACCTACTTGACCAAGACTGCCACATACCCGGCGGTGAGGGTCACGAAGGAGAAGAATTACAAACGCTGTCTTGACTTTTTTATATTTTTTAATCAGCACTATATGCCTTAACTTTGTTGAGATGTCAAATGGGAGAGGTCTATGATGCGCTCCTTCAAATAACTGGCGACAATAAAACTGTCCAAATGGTCGCACATAAGGCTCGGTGCATTGCAAACTAGTTGTGTGGCTTTACATTTCTTTGTTCACTAGTTATATGGTACGTATGACTTCTTATTCCACGTAATGTAATGAGCAAATGCCTTCAAAATATTAATCTACGATGTGTTTGATGATTTCTTGCAAGCATATAGGCGTTTTGAAAAAAGCCTTTACCTCCCAGGGTTGCCCCCATGGTACACCCATTCATTTGAGGCTGAGTGAACCCCAGAGCCGCTTTATGCGGGGAAAACGCAGGAAAGAATTAAGACCTTAGATCACCCACATTTTAAAAATCCAATCATGTATCACAGACCTACAACGTTAAACATATGAAGTCAAGCCTTCATTTCTTTCCTAATACTTGTTACATTTAAGATACATTTAAAAGAAAGAGAGAGTTTTCATAAAGTATAATAATAAGTCTAATATAAAATTAGTGTTTAACTGTGGTCGAGCGAGATATCCTTTTTTGGTTAATAGTATAATAAAATTATTTATTTTATAGTTTGATGTTTTACTTAGAAATATATTAATTTTCAATTTACCGTTGCTACGTAATGACGGGAGGAGGGGGGGGGGGTCGAGAGGGAGCTGCATCTGCCGCTACCTCCCAGGCCGGCAAAATTACTAGCGCCGGCCCTGGTGTACGCTGTATATAACACACCTTATTACTGACTTCCTTGGCCCTGGATGTACAGGGTCAAGGAAAACAAAGAAATGAGCATAATTTTCTCTACGAAGAAGATATTGAACCTAAACCAAAAAGAACACAAATAATAAACTCGACAATGTAAATTGATGAGATTTAGTAAATCATTTAATGAAGCGACTAATCGCAAAGGACATAATCAGCTCAGATCCTATTACTTCTTCATGGTATGTGACGTAAAGTTCCCGCCCAACCGTTTGACGGCGTTAGTGGCTATCGCATCTCCTTTTCCACAGCCTGTTGTACACATACTCATCTAGACATTGTTCTTGTTCTGGTGTTTAATATCTGCATACTGCAGCACTGTCGTTTTGTCATTTCACGTAACTTTACATTGAAGTGATGGAATATAAAAAAGGAAAGTTAAAAATTTGTACTTACGTATGTGAGTATAGTGCTCTTATTGTAGAACGACGTTTCAGAGATTGACTATCTCTTTCCTCAGGTTCGTATAAAAACTAAGTACTTGGCATAGTACTGCGTCAAAAATGTAATATGAGGATTGTGGTTAAGGATTGGTTAGGGTACATTTAAAATATTAAGTTTTTGCTATTAGAAGTACGTAAAAACCAAGCCGTTCCCTAATAAAACTTGTACAGTAGACCTATTCACAGGTAAAAAAGTTAAAAATCTAAAAAACCTGCATAAATCAAAATGCAACCTGCAGGTTTGGCCTTTCCTACCCAACTGTGCTTATCCATCCACATGAAGGTCAATTCACAACGAATATTTCCCCTCCCCTTAATTTTCTCGTTTCCCCTTATTGCATCACAAATCCAACGTGAATTCACGTTCCTCTCTTGCAGCTTGCATAACTTCCGGAGTGACGTGGAAACCGATATTGGGTTCAATCTTCCAGGCTTTATCCCATTTTTTGAGGAAATTGATCCACCCTTCTTCCAAATTTCCTTCGTCCCTATTAAGATTATTCTTCCCCCCCTACAAATACTCGCTGTTTCATACACGTTTCTTCCTAATTTCCTCCCCTCTTTTCTGATTATCTCTTTTTTTGCGATTCTATGCCCACTTTCTAAAATGTGTTCTGAGAGACCCGTTTTGGGAACTTTTTCCCTTATGTCCTTTTCATGCTCGCTCCATCTTTTACCCATATTTCGGCCCGTCTGTCCTATGTACTCCTTCCCGCATTGGCATTCTATTCGATAAACCCCCTTCTGTTTTTCCGGTATTTCCCTAGTTGTCTTTCCTTTCTTATAATCGGTGAAGTATTTTTCTACATTCTTTGGTGCTTTCATCCCGCAAACGATTCCAAAATCTCTCGTTATTTTTCCGATTTTTTCCGATACGGATTGATGGTAAGGGATGCCAACGTACTTTACCCTCCTATTTTCGATTTTTTCCCCTTCTTTTTGATCCCCTTCTTTCCTAATAATTTTCCGTGCTCTCTCCGCTATCTTATCCATTTCTCTATTTGTGTATCCGTTTTTTAATCCTGTTTTTCTTATCCACCGAATTTCGTTGTCTTTTTCTTTTTCATTATTGCATAGTCTACCGGCCCTAATAAAAAAGTTAAGGAATACGTTTTTCTTTGTTATTTCGGGGTGCGCCGATTCCTTGTTAATATATAAGTTCCCCGATAGGGGTTTATGATGTACTCCTGTTCTAATCCTATTCCCTTCTTTCAAGATACTAAGATCCAGGAAATTGATTTTTCCATCGCTTAAGTTTTCCCTAGTGAAGTTTATTCTTTCATCTTGTTTTTCTAATTCTTCAAAAACCTTGTTCAGTGCTACCCCCTTTCCTATAATCAAGATATCATCAACGTATCTCCCATAATATTTAATACCCATTCTTGTTTTTTCCAAAGCTGCCTTCTCAATGAAGTGCATAAAAATGCTCGCTACTATACCCGAAATGGGGTTTCCCATCGCCAAGCCTTCTTTTTGTCTATAAATACTGTCATTGACATAGAAAAAATTATATTCCGTTACAAGGTTATACCATCGTACATATTCCCAAACAGTTAGTATGTCTATTCCTTTTTCTAACAGCCACCTTAGTAAACAATCTCCCGCCCGCCCCCTCGGTACACTTGGGTATAAGTTAACAACATCAAAACTACTTATTGTATCCTCGTCATCAATTTCCAGATTTTCTATACATTCTTTAACTTCTACGGCATTCCTAACGCTATATTGGGTGTTCTCATTTACCTTCCTTATTCTTTTTACCAGCATTTTTGCTAGCCCATATCCCGGATGTTCGTATGTTGGTATAATAGGCCTAAGTGGTATGCCTTGTTTGTGTGTCTTAGGTATTCCAAAAGCAATTGGTATGTTGCCAACTTTAATTTCCTTAATAAGGATTTTCTTTTCGCTTGTGCCCAATGTAATGCTTGTCTCTACCCCTTTTTTGATCTCTCTTCTAATCTTATTAATAGGGTCTTTCTCTATTTTCTCAAAATCGTTACCTTTAAAGCTATCTTCTAATTTTTGGTGATATTCCTCTCTGTCCATGATAACCATCTTGTTTTCTTTATCAGACCTAATTAGAAATACGTTATTCGCCTTCACCCATTTTCTTACATTTTTTAAATCGCGTCTTAGGTTTTCGTTTACTTTCTCTTTCCGTGTTCTATCTCCCCCTTTCGTGTTCGTTTCCTTTTTAATTTCTTTTTGCAAGTGTTGTTCTACAATATTACGTATCCTTTGTCTAACCTCAGTTTTATCCTCCCTTTCGTCAATAGTTGTTACGATCGTTTCTGCTGCTATTATGAATTCCTCTTTTTCAAGTTTCTCTACCCCTATTGCAAATTTCTGCCCCTTGTTCATAATCCTAATCAACTCTTTAGGTGGTTCGTGGGTGGTTAAATTTAAAATGTTCTCATTATTTCCCCACTCCTCTGTTTTTTGTTTCTTATTCTCTAGATTATCCTTCCTATTCAATTTTAATTTCATCAATTTCCTCCCTATAGTATTACTATCCCTAAATTTGGCTTTTTCCACAGCTCTAAAGTGTCTCTCTTCAATGCGGTTCCACGTCACTTCGTCTAGTTCCCCACTAACTTCCAAATGTAATCTATAGCATTCCTTATTAAGACGTTCGACTTGTCCATGTGCTTCCCTAATACATTTCCCTAGTATTTTAAACTGTATTTCTTGTTTTTGTTCAATCATGCCTACACTCAACGGTTTATCCTCCTGAAACCCCATGTCCATTGTGTTGGACATTTGTGTTTTGCATGCTAAAATGTTATTCGTAAGTCTAAGTCATTGGATTCTCTTGTCCATTACACTGGACCGTCTTGTGCTGCCATCTATGTACCTGTGTGGCAACTACGTGCTCCTGAAGCTTGTCCTTTGTTGTTTGGAAATGGCTGCCGATAAGAAGAGGTCCGTTCAAGGTAATTATGCAGTTTCAGTTAAATTTTTACTTATTTTGCCAAAGTATGTTTTTGTTTGCTCACCTGATGCGTTATTTTAAAGCATTAAATAGCAGAAATAATTCACTGATTTAACATTTTCGTGTGTACTTTTGAAGCCTTAGGCACATTCTTGCTTGTGTCCATTGTAATGGACGGTGGGTCTCCGTCAGCTACTTTTACTACAACTGTGTTTTTGCTGTTCTATTGATACAGTAGTATTTTATTTTTTAATACCGGCGCAATTATGTGTCAAAATTTAAAAAAATGAAGAAATATAATACAAATCAAATAAATGCTGTTATGTATTAATATTATTAATATTAATAAATAAAATTATAACATTTTTGCAGACATTTTTGGTCACCGGCGACATTTAGATGCAGAGAAAGATGCCGATATTATTCTGGAGGCTCTCTTGAATGGCGATGTGTCAGAAGTTGACATAGTGATTAAGAGGAGGAAGAAAGCGATAAGGAACCTGAAATTAGACAACAAAATGCCATACCAGATGACTGCAGTTCAAGTGAAAATGACGACAATCCTAATAACCAATCAGGGGAGCACTGGGTTGTACTGGGCAAAGACAACACGCGTTCCTGCTATTCCAAATGCAATAACAAGGAACAGGTTTTTTTCAAATAAGAAACAATTTGACGATGCTCAAGTAACAAATGAGCAAAGACAAAAGGATAAACTTTGGAAAGTACGACCAATTATGGACAGAGTAAGAAATGGTTGCCTTACTCTACCACGCAGCAAAAATCTTACGGTGGATGAACAGATGATACCGTTTACAGGTGTGTGTACAGTAAAACAATTTGTAAGGGGTAAACCTAATCCAGAAGGATTGAATCATTTTGTGTTAGCTGCACCAAGTGGTTTGGTATTAGATTTTGAGGTTTATCAGGTTAAAAATACATTCCTCACAGCTGAAATTGCTAAAGGTCTTTGTGTTGGTGGTGCAGCAGTGCTAAGGTTAGCAGAGACTTTGGGCCAAGGAACATTTTTTTTTTGACAGGTAATTTACGTCAGTTACATTGCTGGATGAGCTAAGGAACAGAGGAATTGCTGGTACAGGGACAATCATGAAATCCAAAGTTCCAACAGCTGTTCATCTGACAGATGACAAAATAATGGGAAAGATGGAAGGGGGTTCATCTGACATGTCAGTACGCCAGGATGATCATACATGTATTGTAAAATGGTACGATAAAAAACCTGTTCTGATGTGTTCTTCAAAGCTTAGGGTGGAACCACAAGATAAATGTAAACGTTGGTCAAAGAAAGATGGAAAATATATTGAAGTTCAAAGACCAGCAGTTGTCAGAGAATACAACATAAACATGGGGGGGGGGGCATTGATTTGATAGACAGAATGATCAGCTATTACAGAATTAAGACACACACAAAAAAATGGACTGTCAAGACAATACTTCATTTCTTTGATTTAAGTGTAGCAAATGCTTGGATTTTGATGAGGGAGGATCAAAAATCCAATGCAGGTGGAAAATGTGTTCAGTTTCTGAATTTTAAAATTTCACTTGCAGAAGAACTGCTGAGACAGTCGGAATATTCCGATTCCAGTGATGAAGAGACTGTAAGTACACCACCAAGCACTCGTAAGCGACAAAGCAAGATGGAAGCACAGAGGTCAGTAAGATTAACAATAGAAGAATCAAGCATCTTCCAGAAATGATGGATATAAAGAACTCTGTCAGATGCAAGAACAAAGGTTGCTCAAAGAAAACTAAAGTCTGGTGTATGAAATGTGATGTGTATCTTTGTTTAACTGTACAAAGTAATTGTTTTGCAGAAACTCATTCATAGAGTTTGCACTGGTTTGTAAGTAATAAGATCTGGTTGAGCCTATTTCATATTTATTGGTTTCAGCATTTATTGTAATCAGTCAAATAACAATTAAAAATCACAGGCCATGTAAAGACAATATACTCAATTTGTTATACTTTTGATCAGGTATTATTAATATTTTTTCTCTTCATATTAGATAGTATTAGATAGTATTACTGAATCTGAATGTAAAACTTCTATTAGAAAACTGAAATCGAAGAAAGCTAGTGGTCCAGATAGTATACCCGTTTACATATTTAAAGGATGTACTGATTGCTTATTGTTTCCTCTATGCACCATATTTAATTTGATTATAACCACCCAAATTTTCCCCGATAGGTGGAAAATAAGTAAAGTAACTCCTATACCAAAATCTGGTAATGCCAAGGAAATCATCAATTATAGGCCTATATCTTTAATTTCAACACCAGCAAAAATTTTTGAACACATTTTATATAATAGAATTTGTTATCATGTTAAACCGTATATAACTCACCATCAGCATGGTTTTATATCCAAAAGATCAACCTTAACTAATCTTATCTCATTTACCCAATTTTTGGCAGACTCATTTAACAATGGTTACTCTGTTGATACTATTTATACAGATTTTGCTAAAGCTTTTGATAAGTTAGATCATGATATATTAATATATAAGTTAGCAAATTTCGGTTTTTCGTTTCCACTGTTAAAATTAATAGCATCGTATTTAAAAAATAGGAAATTCTATGTCACCTACAATTTTGAATCATCCCCTTTATATAATGTTACATCTGGTGTTCCGCAAGGCTCAAACTTGGGTCCCTTACTTTTTATAATATTTATTAATGATTTATCCTCTGTTATAAAAAATTCTAATTATCTGCTTTATGCTGATGACCTAAAAATATTTAAATCCATTACAAATATAAGTGATTTAGCGCAATTACAGAAAGATATAAACAATTGCTTTCAGTGGAGTGTCACCAATAAGTTAGATTTTAATATAAGTAAATGCAGAACTATTACGTTTAGCAGACATAACTTATCTTATACTCATAACTATACTATGAATGGAATAGTTTTAAATAGAGTTAAACTTATAAAGGATTTGGGACTTTTACTCGACTCAAGGCTTACTTACAGAGAGCACGTACAAACATTAGTATCGGATGCATTTAGAATTTTAGGCTTTATATTTAGAACTACCAGAGAAATTAATAATATTCAAGCTATTGCTTCAATATACAATTCGATATTAAGAAGTAAGTTAGAGTATGTTAGTGTCATCTGGGATCCTTATTTTCAATGCTACCGTGATTTAATTGAAAATGTTCAGAATAAGTTCGTAAGATATTTATATTACAAAAAATTTAAAAGATCTTCATATTTAGAAAGAATATCCTATAATACTATTTTATCTGAATTTGGGTTCTCTTCATTACAATCAAGAAGAGAACTAGCCAAACATATTTTAATTTATAAATTTATAAATAACTTAATTGATGCTCAAGATTGTCTTCAGTTGATAGGATTCACAATTAAACCTAGAACGTTGCGTTCTTATTTGCCATTTTCTTTGGTTAATTCTAAAAATATTGTGCATCAGAATTCAGTAATGGTTCAAATATGTAAAGCTCATAATGTACTAATACAAAATAATGTTAATATTGATTTTGCTATGTCCTACAAGAAATATTTATCTGTCATTATACAATTTATTCTTAATTAGTATTTTGTCTAAAAATTGTAATTCTATATTTTAAGTTATTTTATCAATGCTAAATATAATTTTATAATACAATATAATATAACACAAACTGAAAATAGGCATTAATATCATTTAATTATTTGTGTATATGCAATTAGTTTATGTGTTTGTATATGTTAATATTTGTGTTTATGTATATGTTAATATTATGTTTATGTATATGGATATTATGTACCATAGTTTATTTACTTGTAAACCCCCGTTGTAAGTGGAGCAATAGCTCTGTTATGGGGAGTATGTATAAATAAATAAATAAAATAAATAAATAAATTTGTTTGTACAAATTTTTAACGTTTAGCAAGAGGACTCATGTATTAATAATTAATGTAAAAATGAAAAATATAACATAAATATTCAACTTCCATTATTTAAAAGCTTATTATTGCCAAACCCACCAATGTTTCATCCGTACTCTTTTTTATACGACCAAGACCCAATGTCCATCGTAATGGACATGAAAAAAAAATAATGTTATGAAAATTATTTTCGAAAAATGACTGTAAGTACTTAATTGTAGTTCTATTATGAATATTATTCTCAAATTTGGTTAACATCGACTGAAAAATATGAGCTTGGGTCTCAGGAGGATATACCCCCATTTTAAAAAGTTTGGTAAAACTCCCATTTTCCTGCATTGTTTTAAAAATCTAATCCTGATTAAACCCTTATTCAACTTAATCCTCTTATTTTCTAGTGCACGCACTTTTCTCCCCGTATCGGAGATCAATAGCATTTTATTGGTTTGTCGCGTGTTACTCACAAATCCAGAATATAAAAAAGGAAAGTTAAAAATTTGTACTTACGTATGTGAGTATAGTGCTCTTATTGTAGAACGACGTTTCAGAGATTGACTATCTCTTTCCTCAGGTTCGTATAAAAACTAAGTACTTGGCATAGCACTGCGTCAAAAATGTAATATGAGGATTGTGGTTAAGGATTGGTTAGGGTACATTTAAAATATTAAGTTTTTGCTATTAGAAGTACGTAAAAACCAAGCCGTTCCCTAATAAAACTTGTACAGTAGACCTATTCACAGGAAAAAAGTTAAAAATCTAAAAACCTGCATAAATCAAAATGCAACCTGCAGGTTTGGCCTTTCCTACCCAACTGTGCTTATCCATCCACATGAAAGTCAATTCACAACGAATATTTCCCCTCCCCTTAATTTTCTCGTTTCCCCTTATTACATCACAAATCCAACGTGAATTCACGTTCCTCTCTTGCAGCTTGCATAACTTCCGGAGTGACGTGGAAACCGATATTGGGTTCAATCTTCCAGGCTTTATCCCATTTTTTGAGGAAATTGATCCACCCTTCTTCCAAATTTCCTTCGTCCCTATTAAGATTATTCTTCCCCCCCTACAAATACTCGCTGTTTCATACACGTTTCTTCCTAATTTCCTCCCCTCTTTTCTGATTATCTCTTTTTTTGCGATTCTATGCCCACTTTCTAAAATGTGTTCTGAGAGACCCGTTTTGGGAACTTTTTCCCTTATGTCCTTTTCATGCTCGCTCCATCTTTTACCCATATTTCGGCCCGTCTGTCCTATGTACTCCTTCCCGCATTGGCATTCTATTCGATAAACCCCCTTCTGTTTTTCCGGTATTTCCCTAGTTGTCTTTCCTTTCTTATAATCGGTGAAGTATTTTTCTACATTCTTTGGTGCTTTCATCCCGCAAACGATTCCAAAATCTCTCGTTATTTTTCCGATTTTTTCCGATACGGATTGATGGTAAGGGATGCCAACGTACTTTACCCTCCTATTTTCGATTTTTTCCCCTTCTTTTTGATCCCCTTCTTTCCTAATAATTTTCCGTGCTCTCTCCGCTATCTTATCCATTTCTCTATTTGTGTATCCGTTTTTTAATCCTGTTTTTCTTATCCACCGAATTTCGTTGTCTTTTTCTTTTTCATTATTGCATAGTCTACCGGCCCTAATAAAAAAGTTAAGGAATACGTTTTTCTTTGTTATTTCGGGGTGCGCCGATTCCTTGTTAATATATAAGTTCCCCGATAGGGGTTTATGATGTACTCCTGTTCTAATCCTATTCCCTTCTTTCAAGATACTAAGATCCAGGAAATTGATTTTTCCATCGCTTAAGTTTTCCCTAGTGAAGTTTATTCTTTCATCTTGTTTTTCTAATTCTTCAAAAACCTTGTTCAGTGCTACCCCCTTTCCTATAATCAAGATATCATCAACGTATCTCCCATAATATTTAATACCCATTCTTGTTTTTTCCAAAGCTGCCTTCTCAATGAAGTGCATAAAAATGCTCGCTACTATACCCGAAATGGGGTTTCCCATCGCCAAGCCTTCTTTTTGTCTATAAATACTGTCATTGACATAGAAAAAATTATATTCCGTTACAAGGTTATACCATCGTACATATTCCCAAACAGTTAGTATGTCTATTCCTTTTTCTAACAGCCACCTTAGTAAACAATCTCCCGCCCGCCCCCTCGGTACACTTGGGTATAAGTTAACAACATCAAAACTACTTATTGTATCCTCGTCATCAATTTCCAGATTTTCTATACATTCTTTAACTTCTACGGCATTCCTAACGCTATATTGGGTGTTCTCATTTACCTTCCTTATTCTTTTTACCAGCATTTTTGCTAGCCCATATCCCGGATGTTCGTATGTTGGTATAATAGGCCTAAGTGGTATGCCTTGTTTGTGTGTCTTAGGTATTCCAAAAGCAATTGGTATGTTGCCAACTTTAATTTCCTTAATAAGGATTTTCTTTTCGCTTGTGCCCAATGTAATGCTTGTCTCTACCCCTTTTTTGATCTCTCTTCTAATCTTATTAATAGGGTCTTTCTCTATTTTCTCAAAATCGTTACCTTTAAAGCTATCTTCTAATTTTTGGTGATATTCCTCTCTGTCCATGATAACCATCTTGTTTTCTTTATCAGACCTAATTAGAAATACGTTATTCGCCTTCACCCATTTTCTTACATTTTTTAAATCGCGTCTTCAATGCGGTTCCACGTCACTTCGTCTAGTTCCCCACTAACTTCCAATGGACTCTAACTACTTAACTAACTTGGACTCTACTACTTAACTAACTTGGTTTTTACGTACTTCTAATAGCAAAAACTTAATATTTTAAATGTACCCTAACCAACCCTTAACCACAATCCTCATATTACATTTTTGACGCAGTACTATGCCAAGTACTTAGTTTTTATACGAACCTGAGGAAAGAGATAGTCAATCTCTGAAACGTCGTTCTACAATAAGAGCACTATACTCACATACGTAAGTACAAATTTTTAACTTTCCTTTTTTATATTCTGGATTTGTGAGTAACACGCGACAAACCTATAAAATGCTATTGAAGTGATGGATTCACTTGGCCGGTCACACGTCATCGCAAGCAAAAACTTCAACCGTTACCATGATTTTGGGCCAGGGCTGTGTCTCAATATCATAGCCATTCTTCGTGACGAGACTTCTTTCATTTATACCAATATGTAAGTAGTTGTACTTGTTCTATTACTGTGTTCCTGAATTATACACTTTTGTTTGTGTTACAAATTCTGTCTTATTCTTAACTCCATTTCTTGGATAATTGAAGAACTGAAAGAACCCGAAACTCAACACTTTCTTTAGAGCTGGTAACTTCTATAGTCCTTGATAATATATAAGATTTTATAATTATATCAAAATGGACTACTGAGGAAAGGAGCAGTAGCAGCAAAGTGGGTTGTGATGAGGTGGGAGGCACAACCAACTGTCCATTTATTAGCCTCATTTCTTGAATACTAAGTTTTATTTTCGTCGGATTCAACGGAAAAGAGTAGGTACATAAAATTTCTTCAATGTCTAAGCATGCAAGCTACATCTAGGCAAGAGGGTGCAAATTCGGTGCAGGGGGTGTTAAAATCTATTCTCGTCCTGGACACTGAAATCTCTAGCTCTGATAAGGAAATATTTCCTTTCGAGAGACCATTAACAGATTTACACCATTATAGAAAGATAACACAATAAATGTATGAAATTTTATTGATATTTATTAATAGAAAGCAATAGTTAAATAAAATCGAACACTTATTAAAAACGTTTCACCTATTGTCTAATTTCTTGACATTTTGAAACAGTTGTTAAAGGAATTAATTTGTTTATAAATGTACCAAATTAATTTATTTATACATGTTTAATGATATTAATTAATTATTTAATAATTGACATATATATATATATATATATATATATATATATATATATATATATATATATATATATACACACACACACACACGGTTTTGGGCTATGCCCCCCTCAAAAAAATCCTAGGTACGGTCCTGCATGGGACCATTCTCGAGTCAGTCCCATAATAAAGCGACATGCAGACCGAGCTGGCCTTTCATTCGGTTTTCGAATGCAATGAGGAAATTCTTTCTTGTAAGTGCTGGTGAGAAATCAAAGCCAAAAGCCACCGAGAAGGGACTGCCCCTCCAGGCTCCAAATTTGAATTACAAGCTTGGGGCCGTTCCTGAATCAGGGTAGGTAGGGTGAAGCGACTTGCAGCCCGAGCTGGCAACTACCTGGAAAGATGGCTTTTCGTTTGGGGTTCACCAGCGATAAGAGGAAATCCTTTCTCATCCATGCTAGTGAAAAATCAAAGCCAGAGGCCTGCATATCTTCACAATTTGAAGCTTATCCTCATACAAAAGCTGAGTAAATTGTTAATTATATCACTCATTTTCGTTCACTACACGACACAGCACAGATAATTCAAAACATATAATTAACTCACTCAATGCACTAAATAAAATTCGCGCAGTAAGGAACATAATGCTCTTAAATTTCTTCAACAAGATTTCCCACTTGCGAACTAGCCTGGCCTTTGTCATCCCCAGTCAGCCACTCTTCCCCGGTCATAAATAAAGCAGCCGAGATGTTCAAAATCTCGCGTCGCTTCTGCATGTCTTCAATGGGACAGTGTTGTTCTTGGCCCAGATGACATTTCTCCTGTAATATGCCACCCTTTTTCCATTCCTGTAATTGTAGTTTCATTTCAAAATTTCCCTTTCCTGGGAAAAATCTCATGGTGGTTAGCGAATTGGCATCGCTGCGAGATTTTATCTCCAGCGTGAACTGACTTCCCTGTCCAGCATTTGGGCCATAAGCTATCACAATAAGCCATCCGTGTTAACAGAATTAGCAACCTGCAGTGAGGAGGAAAAAAAACACAGGAGGGCACAGTAGCAACTATCAGGTATATCCAGAGGCGTGGCGTGCATGTAGCCGCTGTTACCGCAGGTAACACCAAAATATAAAGAATTGAAGAACCCATCTTAAAATATTATTACGTACATAAACTGGTAATATTGTCGTAAAGTAAACATTGCACACTGACATTTTTTCTGACACCGGCAAAAGCGAAGAGGAGGACTGATCCGGTACCCTCCACAGGCAACATGAGGATAGAGCCCTGAGCCCACGCAAGGAAGACTTCGCGTAGCGGCAAAGACAGTTATGGCGGGAGGAGGAGGCGGGCTGTTTAGCCAGCGCAGTTGCCGGTGATCCTTACCGGAAACATACCAGTGTTGCCATATTCAATTGACAGAAAAGAGCTAAGTCGCCTAATCGGGTCTATCTTACTCTGAAGGTGTCCAGTCACACTGGGGAACGATGGCGCAGTGGTAGCGTCGCCACCTTATAATCAAGGGATTCCAGGTTCGATACCCGGTGGAGGCACAAGTGGTTCGGATCCAACTTTAAACTGTCCCGATTAGCATTACTGTTCATGAAGTGGACTTAAATCACCAAATCAAAATTTTAAAAAATCAAATCACACGGGGGCAAAAGCAAACTACCAAGTGATATTTTGTATTTACACTAAATATCAGCGATTATGAAAGTCCTCTTTGTCCTTCTTCGACATCATGGGCGAGAAGGAGAGGAGAGGGATGGGTATGGTCAAGGGGTCCGCTGTCCTAAAAATGTCAACCTAAAATTCTATATTTCAGACATATAATATTATTTCGGTTACAGGAATTTGTGATAATTGTTGATAATACTGATTGAGATTAGGGATGGCCAAACGGATCCGGATCCGAAAAATCCGGATCCACTCGGATCCGGATCCAAAAGTTATGGATTTGGATCCGGATCCGAAAATTCCGGATCCGGGTCTGAAAGTTTCGGTTCTGGATCCGGATCCGGGTCTGAAAGTTTCGGATCTGGATCCGGATCCGAGAGTTTCGTATCTCAATCCCATTATAATATTACCACACCTTAAAAGGTATTATGATCTTCGATTACAAAGAAATTTTTCGTTAGTCCTAGAAGAATTTTTTTCAAGTGTTGTTCCTAAAATACTTTGCTACGCATCGGCTAACACACTCGTGCACAAATGTCAGAGGTGTAAATGCCTTTGAAACGAATATGTATTCATTCGAATGTATTGGAAATGAAAACACACATCAATGTGAGACATTCCATTCCAGGATGAAACCTTTAACATATATAACAAGATAGAAATGTTATACAAAAATTATACAATTGTTCTACAGTTACAGTTTTACAAACTAAAATAAAACATTATAATATATGCAGTGTTAAATAATTACAAAGTGTAAGACTAACAAGGGAGGTTATCTAAGTGTCCCCTTCCGATTTCCATGAAATTTGGCACTGTTTTTTTTTTGTTTCAGCTAAAATACGGTTTTAGGGGGCAAAATCCTTTCAAATGTCAAGATGAGGACAAATTGAAGTGAGGATCTGACCCCTGTGTCCCTCCGATTTCCATAAAACTTGGCAGGTGTATAGTGGGGCCCAATGGAAGAAATGCATGTTTTATTTTTTCAGCTAAAAAAAACTGTTTTAGGGGGCAAAATCCCCTCAAATGTCAAGATGAGGACAAATTGAAGTAAGAATCGGACCCCTGTGTCCCCCTCCGATTTCCATGATACTTGGCAGGTGTGTGTATAAACGGGCCCAAATGAAGATACACGTGTTTTTTTGTTTCAGCTAAAAAACGGTTTTAGGGGGCAACCCCCCCCCCCAAAATGTCAATATGAGGACAAATTTAATTGTGCATTTGACTTATGTGTCCCCCTCCGATTTCCATGAAACTTGGCAGATGTATAGTGGGGCCCAAATGAAGAAATACGTGTTTCTTTGTTTCGGCAAAAAATTTGTTCTAGGGGGCAACCTCCTCTCAAATGTCAAGATGAGGACAAATTGAAGTGGGGATCTGACCCCTGTGTTCCCCTCCGATTTCCATGAAACGTGGCAGGTGTATAGAGGGGCCCAAAGGAAGAATTACATGTTTTTTTGTTTCAGCTAAAAACTGTTATAGGGGGCAAAATCCCCTCAAATGTCAAGATGAGGACAAATTGAAGTAAGAATCTGACCCCTGTGTCCTCATCCAATTTTCATGAAACTTGGCAGGTGTATAGAGAGGCCCTATGCCCCCTGTTTCTTCCTATGCCATATTTACGTAGTTTCGGGGTCAGATCCCCACTTCAATTTCTCCTCATCTTGACATTTGAGGGTTGGGGCCTCTATACACCTGCCAAGTTTCATGGAAATCGGAGGGGGAGACTTAAGACCTCCCTTGTAAGTGTATTAATTAATTACAAATCGCGCACGCGCGCACACACACTATATATATATATATATGTGTGTGTGTGTGTGTGTGTGTGTGTGTGTGTGTGTATGTATATGTATATATATATATATATATATATATATATATATATATATATATATATATATATATATATTAGCAGGTAACAATAGGCCTATGTTATAAGCACATTCTTACTTTCCAAAGAAGCGCATGTGGGATGGCAAAATGGATCCGGATCCAAAAGTACTGGATCCGGATCCGAAAGTTCTGGATCCGGATCTGGAAATTCCGGATCCGGAACCAACCAGATCCGGATTTCGGATCCGCCAGGATCCGGATCTAGCCATCCCTAATTGAGATTGACATACGTTGTTGCAGGAATGCCATAATTTCGGATTGAAGCAATGTTTTTGAGGTGGTAGAACTGTTTTTGGGTGAAAACAATACTTGCAAGCATAATTTCCCGATTGTTATCTTAGCATGCTCTGAAGTGTCAGGTGTCGCAGGTTCAAATCCTCAGCAAGAAATGGTTATTTCAATGTTCGTTGTTATTATTTTACTTACATAATTATAAAAATTAATAATTACATACACAAAGAAATAAAAATTTTGTTTCAATAATTCACCATGCATCCTCATCGTCACGATTATCCTATAAAGTGAAAGCCTTAAAGGTAGCAAAGGACGTAAAATATACAAAATAGTAGTGGTGTCAGAAATGAGATTTCAGTGGATTTAGCGAAACATGGGAGTGGGAGTAGTTAGGAAACATATGAAGACTACATCTGTGGCCGCGGTGGCTCAGTCGGTAACACGTCTGACTACCATGCTCAAGGTCCCGGGTTCGATCCCCGGCCGGTTCAAATTCGGGAACTTTTCTAACGGTGGAAGCGGCCCCGGCGCCTACCCAGCGTCGAATAACATGGGTACCTGGGGGAAACCCTGGGGGGTAAAGGCGGTCAGGGGCGTGATGCTGATCACATCACCCCCACTCACGACCGGATCAAGAAAGTGTGGGGCGTTACCCTCACACCCCCTATACGCCTTCATGGCGTGGTGCTATGCACAGGGGAACACTTTACCTTTTTTTTTTTTTATGAAGACTACATCTACTCTACATTTGAAACAAAAAGTTTCGCGATTTGGGCAAATCTGGTTTCAAAAGAACTAAGATGGCAACATTAGTAGAACTGGACTTCTTGCAGGTTCCGAAGGAAATATTGGGGAAGGGCCGATGCTGAGAGGGGAGGGGGCAAGGAGGGTGCTTCACGTGTTACAACAGTAAACAACTGTTTGTGGGAGGGACTGGGCAGTGGGAGTTTTGTGACTGGTGTCTTTCGTCTTCATGTTGTTTTCGGGCATTGTCAATTAATTAATGAAGCTTGCTCCGAGTTCCGAGGTGGCGGGTTCATCCTATCTGGACAGTGTGTGTAATCGTGCGATAGAAGATATTTTGAAGCAATCTTTCGGTTCGTTATTTTGCAGAAAAAAATCGAAATTGTGGCGAAACGGAGGCCTATTTTGAACGATATAAAAACCAAGTCGTCTGCTGGATATGACCGACATTTCAATGTTTCGTGGTATAACGACTATCCGTGGTTATGTGGATGTGTGCAGTTGTCGAAACTCTTTTGTTGGCCATGTACTCTATTTTCGGGTGAAAAAAAAAGTGTCAAATTCAGATGTGGATAACATGGACCATGACCATGACGCACCCAAAAATTCAAATTCAAATGAAAAACTTCTCTTTATGACAGCATCATAGAAGTTTTTTGATTTGATTTGATTGATTTTGCTTCGCTTGTGCCACTAATTTGCGAAGATGGGGATGAGTGATGATATGATTAAATTGATGAATAGACATCACAAACGCCCATGCCCAAGCTAGGTTTCGAACCCGGGATCCCAGCATCATATAACTATTTTCAAGTCGGATTGATCTGCTCTATAAGTAGCCTTTGATGTTTCTGTAAGTATCAAATTACATATTATTGTGTCAACAACCAATGTTTGCGATTTCACTTTAGTCCTTATGTCAACATTTTTTTTCCTGATTAATAACTTTACCAAAATCTAGTATTGAATTGCATACGTACCTGATTAATATTATATGAACTACTTGGAAGACATTGGGGGGGGGGGGCATGAGGTGGGGAGGCACCCAAGTCTCCCTTAAATGTCCTACTGATAACCGGTAACACTTTTAAAAATCCACGCCACGCCACTGCGTATATCATAGGTTGTATCTCAATTACTGGCAAAATGAGGTGGAGAGGAGGGAGGGAGAGGTCATCTTAAGACAAAAGAGTGCAAGAAGTTAGAATATGTGAAGGTGGTGGTGGTGATTTGGTTCCAAAACTGGGGGGGGGGGAGGCAAGTACAGTTTACTTTCCTTTGGTAGATAAGGTTCATAGTGTGCAGGAAACTATCTACCACACCCACTACCCCAGGCTTAGATGGCAGCCCCATCAGGGTACTAGAGAGCTGAGGGCTGATAAACCACACTCACTGAAATTTCAATTATTCGAGAAACCAAAGTGAAGCATAGCCAGACTGATCGACCGATGCCGACTTTTGGCCTGAAGAGGAAAACGAGAATAGCTACATGGAATGTCCGTACACTGAGGGAAGCAAGTAAATTGGCACAGCTGATACAAGAAGCTAAACAACTAAACATAAAGGGTGTCCCATAAAGTGCGCAACTTTTGAATCTGGCGCCATTTTTTAAATGTTTTGTTGGCAGCCCTGTTCTTATCATTTCTAGTATCTACTATCACTCCGATTTGATTAGCAGTTGTTGTTTTCTTTATTGTTGCAGGTGTTGCCATGGAGCGGTTCATAAATGAACAGCGCGTTCTGAACGTGAAAACTTATTATCAAAATCTTGAAAGTGGGGCCGAGACGGTAAGGCGTGCGGTTTTCGGAAGAAATGAAGCACCCAACAAGTCTACAGTTCTGCGGCTGATAAAGAAGTTCGAAACAACTGGTTCTGTTGCTACTGTGAAATCACCTGGGCAAAATCGCATTCAACGCAATGCTCAACAAATCGCGGTTGTGCAACAAAGTGTAACAGTAAGTCCACGGAAATCAATTTGCCGACGGTCACAGCAGTTGAACATTCCACGCAGTTCATTGCAAAGAATTTTGAGTAAAGACCTTCACATGCAAGCATACAAAATCCAACTGGTGCAGGAACTCAAGCCGGCGGATCATCAAAAATGAAGACGATTTTGCGAATGGATTGAAGAGAGACTGGCAGCTGATGAAAATTTCGCAAAAAACATCATTTTCAGCGACGAGGCCCACTTCCACCTCAGTGGATTTGTTAATAAACAACACTAAAGGATTCGGGGGACTGAAAATCCACGAGTGACCCATGAACATCAAATGCACCCGCAAAGGACGACCGTATGGTGTGGTTTTTGGGCCGCTGGAGTAATAGGCCCATTTTTCTTTGAGGACAACGAAGGCGTTGAGGTTACAGTCAATGGAGAACGTTATCGTCACATGCTAACCAGCAGGTTATGGCCTCTCCTTCAAGATATTGACATTCAAAACCTATGGTTTCAACAGGATGGTGCAACATGCCACACCTTGCGTGAAACACTCGACATTATTACAGAAAAATTCCCCGGACGAGTGATATCACTGCGAGGTGACCAGGTCCTGCGACCTTACCCCCTGTGACTTTTTTTTTGGGGTCATGTCAAGTCTCAAGTGTACGCTAACAAACCGCGTACCATTCAACAACTGAAGGCAGAAATCATATGCGTCATTGCCGACGTCACGCCAGACATCTGTGAGCGGGTTATTGCCAATTTCATCGAGCGTATCAACACATGCTGACTCAGTGGAGGTGGCCATATGCCAGACATTGTTTTCCACTATTAAATCGGAGATGTTATTGAATGTAAATATATAAGAATATATGCATATTCATTGATATGAAACTGTTTTATTACCTTTTTAAAAGTTGCGCACTTTATGGGACACCCTATAGAAGTCACGGGAGTAAGTGAAACCAGATGGAAGGAATTTGGGGAGGTAACCAGTGATAAAATGACATTTCACTATTCAGGTAAAGAACATAGGAAGAACATAGAAATTGAGTTACATTCTTATTGTCACCTTTAGCCAAGAAATCATTACTGAGTTGGGAACCAATATCACATGGAATTATCATGGCTCGATTCGATTCTAAAATAAGACCCATATGTTATCCAATGTTATGCTCGCACAGAAGAAGCAAATGAAGAAGATAAAGAAGACTATTATAAAGCAATGAAGGACACCCTTAGCAAAATTCATAAAAAAGACATACAAATAATAATGGGAGATCACAATGCTAAGGTAGGCGACGATAATTCAGAATTGGAAAATGTAATGGGAAGACATGGATTAGGTAAAATTAATGAGAATGGGAAATTACTAGCAGAATTTTGTGAAAGCCAAGACAACAAAAACAAGAAATAGCAAACTTATACAAACAAAAAGATCAAGATATTAAAATAAGTGTTCGACAGGATAAAAGGAAATGGGTAGATGAACTAGCAGATCAAGCAGAAGAGGCTGCAAACAGAAATAACTTAAAAGTACAATATGATATCTCAGTCGGTAACGCGTCTGACTACCATGCTCAAGGTCCCGGGTTCGATCCCCGGCCGGTTCAAATCCGGGAACTTTTCTAACGGTGGAAGCGGCCCCGGCGCCCACCCAGCGTCGAATAACATGGGTACCTGGGGGAAACCCTGGGGGGTAAAGGCGGTCAGGGGCGTGATGCTGATCACATCACCCCCACTCACGACCGGATCAAGAAAGTGTGGGGCGTTACCCCCACACCCCCTATACGCCTTCATGGCGTGGTGCTATGCACAGGGGAAGACTTTACCTTTTTTACAATATGATATACCAAGACAATTAGCAAGGAAGAAAATACAACAGAACAAACCAATTAAAGATCTTAATGGGAAGTTACTTACATCAGACAAAGAGCAACTGGAAAGATGGAATTACTTCCAAGAACTATTAAACAGAGAACATCAAGATGGAAATGAAAATCTAGAAGCATCAGCAACTGGTGAGAAGTATGAGATTAAAGGCTTGAAGAAAGTAAACACAAATACTCTTAACTTAGATGAGATTAAACTAGCAATTAAACAATTAAAGAAAGGTAAAGCTGTAGGCAAAGATGGAATAACACCGGATATTTTGTTGGTGGATATAGAAACTTCAGCAACACTTTCATATCCCTTAATATCCCAAATTTGGACAACAGAGAGGTATCCAGAAGAATGGAAAACAGGATTGATTATTAAATTGCCAAAGAAAGGAGATCTTACAAAATGCAGCAACTGGAGAGGAATAACCTTGTTATCAATTCCGAGTAAAGTAGTTGCAAGAATATTATTAAATAGAATAATTATTGGTTAGAAGAAGCTGTAAGGAAGGAACAGCAGGATTCCGTTCCAATAGATCATGTGTGGATCATATAAATACTCTCAGAATTATACTAGAACAATCAGCAGAATGGAGAAGAACACTATATACAGTCTTGATTGACTACGAAAAAGCTTTTGATTCACTAAATAGGAGCAAAATGTGGAAAATTCTTCAAGAAACAGGTATGCCTAGTAAAATACTCAATTTGATAAGAAACATGTATGAAGGAAGCAAGTGTCAAGTTATACACAACAACCAGCTATCAGAACCAACAACAAATAAAACTGGAGTAAGACAAGGATGTGTGTTAGCCTTGGACAAGAAGAGAAGAGGAATACAATGGAAAATGATTGATAGACTAGAGGACGTTGAATTTGCTGATGATGTTTGCCTCCTTTCGCAGTCCTTCAAGGATATGGAAAACAAATTGAAAGACATTGAAACTGAATCAAAAGTAGTCGGATTAAAAATAAATGGAGAAAAAACACAAGAAATTGCCACAAAAAAGCAGAAATCGGAAATAGGTAACACAATTGTCGAAGAAGTGGAAAAATTTCATATCTTGGAGCAATAATAACCAAAAATGGAGGAGCAGAATATGATGTCAAAAACAGAATAAGCAAAGCCAATATAGCTTTCATTCAATTGTATCCAATATGGAGAAGTAAACAAATTGGATTAAGAACAAAGCTCAGGATATTTCGAACAAATGTTAAGTCAGTTTTACTATATGGCTGTGAAACTTGAAAGCAAACAAATAAAATAGGACACCAACTACAAACATTTGTGAATAGGTACTTAAGAAGCATCATGAATATAAAGTGGCCTGATAAAATTACAAACGATAAACTCTGGGATATCACAAACCAGAAATCAATCATACAACAAAAAAAGAAGAGGAAATTGCAATGGATCGGGCACACCCTGAGAAAACTGGATGGCTCAATAGAAAAGGATGCTTTGGATTGGAACCCCCAGGGAGCACGGAGAAGAGGACATCCCAAATGTACATGGAGGAAGACAATTGAGCAGGAGCTGTTGCAACAAGACAAGACGTGGTTGGCGGTCAAGAGCTTGGCAAAGAATCGGACAAGATGGAAATGCTTCACGGAGGCCCTATGCTCCACTAGGAGCGAAAGGAAATAAGTCAAGTAAGTCAAAATGAATTTTGCGCAATGTTATATATTAAATTATATTACTTTTATAACAGGTATTAATATACACTATGTTCACAGCTAGCTGCTATGTATGAAATTTTCCTACCGGGTGGCCAGAATTAAAGTTACCCAACTCAGAGCCTTCTGTAGCCCGTTTGAGGCATCGTAGAACTCTGAAATTTGGTGAATCCACTATGCAGACCATGGGGAAGAGGATGGCGATAAAAAAATAGTTTAGCTTTCCACCACCAGGTTGAAATATGGCATTGTACTTCCATGATGGGTTGTACAAATAATCACATTAAGTGATTTAGCTGAGTTATTAATTAGAAAGACATTTGTTGGTGGCTGGAAGTTGCAAGAAAATAATCTGTCGTTTATTGCAAGATTGCAAGGTAAAGGCAAATCCATAACCAATTGGAGCAGTTTACATCATTATTACAACCCACATTTCAACCTGGTGGCGGAAAATTGAACTTTTTTTTTATCACCATCCTCTTCCCCATGGTCTGCATAATGGATTCACCAAATTTCAGAGTTCTACGATGCCTCAAACAGGCTACAGAAGGTTCTAAGTTGGGTAACTTTAATTCTGGCCACCCGGTACATTGTATAAAGCTTTGTTAGCCTTGCCAACTTCAAAGAATGAAATTCCAGATTTCTTTACCATATAAATGAAAATATTCTGGAAGAGCAAATATCCTGAATAGCAGCTGTTGTCTGTTTGTGATCTTGGTACAATCCAACTGTAGCATACTATGAACTAAATCTGTATAATGAAGCAAAATTGAGTGTAATGAAAAAAGGAATTCTCGAGATTTTGATGCAACAATGTCTTTGTTTTAATTTTCTGCGGCTCTTGTGTAGACGATTTGGCACAACAATGTATTTAAACTTTGTCTCCTTACACTTCAACAATGACTCATTTTTTCAGGATCACAAGTCTTCAAAATATTATTGTGAAGCTTATTTCTCTCGTTTCAAACAAAAAAAATGCTTGGCAAATGCATACCAAATGAAAATAAAAAGATAATATGTCCACAGAATATAAATGTTCTATGTCCAAATTTCATTTTTTTCAGGAAAGCTCTTTAAAAGTTTGACATAATATGTTTCCTGAACCTTTGTCACAATTGTGCTTAAAGTTTGTCTAAGTGTGAATGCTGATATGTTGAAGTCTCTTAAAAAGAAGAAGTTGTCTCGTTAAGTACTTATGCTGTAATTAATAATGGAAATTTTAAATAGAACAATGCAACACTAGTTTTGATTTGTGAGTGCCAGTGTCCTAGACAGACAGACAGCACACTGCATTCTGAAAACGAGATGCAGATGAAACAATTTCATTATAAATTTGTCATTCGGTAGCAAAATAAAATAAATAATTCATATTTTGGGAAATCAATCAACTACTTTGATTCCACTATTATTATAAATTTTTGTCTGTTAACAACAAAAGTAAGAACCGAAGACCACTATTATTGCTAAGCAGCTCCCACAAGTGACTGAGGTTAGAATGCAAGTGGCTTATCCCATACTCGGATGGCACTTGTGGTTGTTTGAGGAAATTGTCATACGGTTTCATTGGCTGTTGGAGTTTGCACTCTCATGGCTGCTTCCAAATTCTGGACCAAAAATACTCAAATATGAGGGGCAGTCAAATGAAAACCGAACACCCGCTACAAAGTGACAATGGAGTTTGTTTCATTCAAAAATAATTGCCACAAGTGTTAAGACATTTATCCCACTGGGAGACGAGACAATCAATTCCAGTCTTGTAGAAAGAGTTAGGTTGCTGACGGATCCACAACCTCACCCACTGTTGCACTTCCTCGTCCGAATGAAATTGACGTCCACGAATGTGTTTCTTGAGGTCACCAAAAATGTGGAAGTCACAAGGGAAAAGATTGGGGCTGTACGGAGGATGTTCAAGCGTTTCCCAGCCAAATGTCTGAAGCTTATTACTCACCAGATTGGCAGTATGGGGACGGGTGTTATCATGCAAAAGGATGATTTTGTCAAACAGCATTCCAGGGTGTTTTGACCTTATGGTGTGTCGCAGTTTCTGCAAAGTGTCTGCATAGCACTGCACATTGATTGTGGCTCCACGCTCTAGGAAGTCGACAAGCAGAGGGCCCTTGCAGTCAAAGAAGAAGCTCATCACGACCTTACCGGAACTCGTATGGACAGCTTTGGATTTCTTTGGCGGGGGAGAATCGACGTGTTTCCAATGTTGGCTTTGCCGTTTGCTCTCGGGCTCAAAATGGTGGCACCACGTTTCGTCCCCTGTGACGATACGTGACAGAAACGCATACTCTTCCTCGTGGTACCGCTGCAAATGACTCAGACATGCAGTCATTCTGTCAATCTTTTGTCCCTCCGTCAGTTGATGCAGAAACCACTGCATGCAAATTTTTCGGAACTGCAGGTGATCTTTGATAATGGCATGCACAGAGACATGACTTGCGTCCTTTGCGGAATCTCTTCTGCCACTCGTGCACACTTGTCAGGGACATGCAGTGTTCGCCATACACTGCAGACATGTGACTGATGAATTTTGCATGTTCCAGCACCCTCAGCCACCAAGAAACGAACCACACCTCTCTGCCCTTCTTTGCTTGCCTCCATTTCCAATGCTGGACGAACACACTTTTCACTATGCTCACCTCCTGAGCAATGACGAAGCAACTGTGTGGACCTGTGCGTTTTCACTATGCATTTCTCCTACCCTACAGATGGCAGTATCGATACGTAACAACAGTGTTGCCAACTTTTGTGAGGAATGTGTTTTATGGTGGGTGTTCAGTTTTCATTTGACTGCCCCTCATATATCAATATTGGTTGTATGTAGGCATCAGACCATAGCAGAGATGAAACAACTAAATCCTAAATAGACTACAGCCCAAATATGTCTATTTGTTTACAATTTGGAGATACAATATTTGCATTCTCAGTGGACAAATAGTAAAAAAATATAATACTAAATCTTGTCATTTCGGGAGATAACAAAGTTTGTCCAAGAGACCGGGAGAGATAGTTCGATTCCAGGAGACTCCCGAACATTCCGGGAGGGTTGGCAAGGCTAATCTATAGGCATCAAAAAACTTGGGCAAATCAAAATTATCACAACTGTTGATGGCCAACTTCTAATGGCATTTCATCTGAGTGAGCTTTTTCATGCTCTACAAGTTCACGATTTTTTGAGAATTCCATCCCACACTGCTTACATGGAAAGTACTCTCTCTCTTTGTGAGTTCTAACGTGCCTCTTCAAAGAGTGGTTTTGGCTGAAAGTTTTGTAGCACACTTCACAGCTATACGGTTTGATGCCCGTGTGGGTTCTTTCATGTGATTTTAAACAACTACCGCTGGAAAATGCTTTTGAGCAGTGCGAACATATGTAAGGTTTCTCATGTGTGTGGGTTCTTAAATGTTTCACGAGATTACTTTGGTGATTAAATACTTTCGTACATTGCTGACACGGGAATGTTGTTTTCTCACCTGTATGTGCCTTTATGTGACGTGTCAGATGGGTTTTCCGTAAAAATGTCTTTTCGCAAAACGTGCAGGAGAAGGGTCGTTCGCCATTGTGGTCCATGAGATGGAAGTTTAGAGTACTTTTATGGGAAAATGACCGTCCACAAATGTGGCAAGAGAAAGGTTTCTCGCCAGTATGTGTCCGTATGTGATCTTGCAAATTCCTCTTCTGGTAGAATCCTCTTGAGCAGAACGTACACGAGAAGGGCTTGTAACCACTATGCTTCTTCCTGTGCGCCACATAACTTACTTTATACGAAAACATTTTCCCACATACATCACAAACATATGGTTTGTCCCCAGTGTGTGACCTCATGTGAACAACCAGATCACTTTCATAACGGAAAGTTTTCTCGCACTGCTGACATGTGATCGGTTTCCCAACAACATGAAACAGTTTGTGCCTCGTGAGATCACTTTCAAGAAAAAATGACCGGTTACACTGATCACAAAAGAATGATCTTTTCCCCATGTGGATCAAGGCATGCCTATTGAGCTTGCTTTTCGAGTAGAACGACTTTCCGCAATGAGAGCACAAAAACTGCCTGTCTCCGGTGTGAACGACCATATGTTTTTTGAGGTCACTCTCTTGAAAATAAAATTTATTGCAATGAGGACACAAGAATGGTGTTTTTTCGGTGTGTTGCTTTTTGTGTTCCATCAAATGTCCTTTGTAAGTGAAGGCCATCTTGCAGCACTTGCAAGTGAACTGTTTCAGACGACCGTGAGTTCTCATGTGCCTCAACTGAGCACTTCTCGTATGAAATGCCATGGAGCATTCTGTACAGAAAAACGGACGCTCACCCGTATGTACTCTTTCGTGTATAACTAGATAACCTTTTTGTGCAAAGGATTTCTTACAATGATCGCAGGAAAATGGCCTCTCCCCAGTATGGATTCTCACATGCTTGATTAGAACACTGTGTTTTGAAAAAACCTTCTCACAAAATTCACACGCATGTGGTTTCTTGCCTGTATGTGTCCTCACATGTGCTTGAAGAGATTTTCTCTCAACAAATGTCTTCTCGCACAACGTACATGAATGCAAATTGTTGCTATGTATCCGATGCATATGTTTTGACAACAAACATTTCTCAGCAAATACTTTATCACATTGTGCACAACTATGTTCTTTAATCCTATTTTGTTTTCTGACACGTCTTGAAATTTGAATCTCACGACATTTCATTTGGAGTTTTGTTATGAAAGCATCATCAACCACTACAGAGTCTGGTGATATGATTTCGTCATCGTGCCTGAAATGCAAACAAAAAAATGTTAGGACAAAACTCATTTTGCTTTCACTAGCAGCATTCATTTTTCATTTCATTTATTACTATATACCATATTTGCCGGCAAATAAGATGCACCAGCATACATATTTTTGAGAAAAATGTATCACTATAATTAATTTACAGTATTTCAAATATAAAGTAATGTGCACGTCTACTCTCAACAAATAATATACCTAATCTAACTAAGAAATAATATATTTTAATCTCCTTCATCACACATTGTAAAGAAATCGTTTAAACTCACATCAGAAAATTTCCAGAAATGGATGTAATCAAGAACTAATTTATTGGCATAAAAGACACATCCAACTTTTCAGACCTAAAGGGAACAAAGTGCCTTATACAACGGCAAATACGGTAGATAAAATTTAATAAAATCACAAGAGACTCTTCATGTAACCTTTAAAAATCTTTCATTGTGTGCAACGAAAAACGACAGGAGCATTGTTGGTTTGGACCGACCGAAACCGGTCCAATGTCTTGGCCGGTTGTAAGATACATGAGAGACAGCTTTAAGATAGATGAGAGTCATTTGCTCGGAGACTCTGACTCAGTGATGTCAAGTTGAATGTTTCAGCAGGACGGAATAGATCTAGTATGGTTTGGGCTATTATTCAAGGGCCTATCAAAGGAAAGTGAAAATGAGTAAGAAATCAGTGATTCAACCCTTGTAACGACCACCAACAACCATCACCCACCAGCTTCGAGTGACAGGGGCAGAAGTTCTCAACCATCACACTGCATGCAGCATACCACTACAACCTGCAAATCCAATAGAAATAATAAAAGCGGAACTTCAATCCCACAGCAGCCTGATAAAAGATTTGGAATAAATTTAGTTCAACACAGTTTTAGTGGAGAACTGAGAGACAAACTTAAGATATCTTTTATCAGGGAAGAGTCTGGGATAGATCCTTTTCTACAACCATATTTTGTTAGAGCTGGAAGTTCACAATATAACTGTAATATAACAAAATACAAGCATCAACATAATTCCATTCCTTAGAGAAACACAAGAACTCTGCCATTGCCGGTCCCAATCCTGGATGAGAAAGGAGGAGGGTTGGAATGAGAGACAGACATTACCTCTACCCGTAAAACATATAGAACAGAACAGTTATGCTCACTGCAAGCCTGGAGGCAGAAAGGAGGCAGCCACTCCACTGGGCTAAAATGCTGTAGGCCAATCCCCTGCACATTTGAACCTACAATGATTAAAAGAAGAACAAGAGAGCAAGCCGGACAGATCACGATGACTGCTCAGTGAATGTTGGAACATGGAATGTAAGGAGTCTAAAGGGGAAATAATGTGAATTAGTAAGAGAAATAAAGGAAACAAAAGTGAAATACCTTGCAGTTACAGAAACAAAGAAGAAAGGTAATGGAATTGAAGAACTTGATGAAAACTTTCTACTATTCTACAGTGGAGTACCAAAACAAGAAAGAGCAAGAGCTTGAGTGTCATGTATGATACATAAAGATAGAAAGGTAAATATCAAGGGGTGGAAATTTATAAATGAGAGAATAATTACAGTAGACATTTTAGAGCAGAAAGAAGAATTAACTTTAGTGACAGTGTATGACCCTAACGAGGATGAAACTTCAAACAACAAAGATCAGTTTTATGAAATACTACAAAGAACTATTGAAGACATAGATAAAGAAGTTATTATCTTAGGAGATGTGAATGCCAGAGTGGGAAATAAAACAGAACACTGGGGAAAGGTAATTGGAAAGCATGGAGAAGAAGTGATAAATAACAATGGAGAGAGACTATTGGAACTCTGCATAATAAATTATTTGATTATCACCAACACTATGTGCATACATCAAGACATACACAAATATACTAGAGAAGAACCAAGCAGAAATGAAAAATCTATAATAGATTACATGATTGTGCGGAGAGAGATGAAAAAGTTCATAAGAGATGCAAGATTTAAAAGAGGGCCAGAAATAAACACTGATCACAAAATTCTCATATTAGATATGACTATAGGGGTTAAAAGTAAGACATCAAGGAAGAGTAGATGGAAGAAAAGGATACATGACAACATAAGAGGGAAGGTAAAGGTACACAAGCTGAAAGAGAAAAATGTTCAAGAAGAATTTAGAAAGAAAGTAAGAGAAGAACTAGTGAATGAACAAGTAGAAAAAAGAGAAGAGAACTTAGAAAAACTCTGGAGTAAATGGAAAGGGTCAATAACATCTGCAGCTGAACAAGTTGGTGGAACATCTAGAGTAGGAAGCAAGAAGAAGATAACAAATTGGTGGAATCCAGAAATAGGAGACGTAAAAGAAAAGAAAGAAAAATGGAAGAAATATCTGTCATTGGGTACTCTGGAGGCATTTGAAGAATATAGAATGCAGAGAGATAAAATGTAGAAAGTGGCTCAAGAGGCAAAGAAAGAAACGTGGGAGCAATTTGGAAGAAATGTGGAGCAAAATCGTAAAGAAAATCAAAAATCTTTCTACAAAGTTCTGAAGAACATGAGGAAACAAAAAGATTGCCCTTTAAAATTTATATATGATGAAAATAAGAAATTATTAACAAATTCTGAAGAAATAATGAAAAGATGGAAAAACTACTTCCAAATATTATTAAATGAAAACGAAAGAAGAAACAGATCAAATGAAGAGGAGGAGGAGGAAGAGGAAAGAAGGCCTGAAGATTAAGATGTTCCAGATGTAGAACAACAAGCAATTACAGGAGAAGAGTTAAAGAAAGCTATTGGTAGAATGAAAATAGGAAAGGCAACCGGTCATGATGGCATTGCACCAGAAATGATCAAGTACATGGGTTGTACATAAAGTAGTGGCAACACTGTCAGGAAAAGGTAATGGCACAGTGCATGTGCTATCAGGCAGTGAGCAATGTCAGTTTGGAGCCACGCTGATGTGTGGAGTGTCAATAGTGGTCGGTGCAGAGAGTGCTGTTGTGTTTGTAGGAGGTTGAAATGAACACTATTTTCTGTACAAACAACTCAGATGGTTTGAACACCTCAGCAGAATGCCTGAACATCGAATACCTAAACAGGTATGGGAGGCAAGAATGGGAGGATTGGATGTGAAGAGACTGAAAGGAAGACCACATAGGACATGTAAATATATTAATAACTTACGTTTTGCGAGTATGTATGTTGCTTCTGCGACGTTTCAGGATGCAACTGCTCCCTTCCTCAGGCTGCTCACGTTTAGGTTATATATAATTCATAACCACGTCGACCTCTCCATAGGTGCAGGATATAGGATTGGTAAAAGGTGTGTGGTTAAAAAACAATAAAAATCTAAAACCCATTACAGGTGCACGTCATAATACCATGCGGTTTCCTCGATTAGAAACTGCTCCTTGGAATGTTAAAACTTTAAAACTGTGAATAGCCACGGCCCGCGTGTGCTGCAATTGCAATACTCCAAAGTTTCCTCGTAGAGCATGAGGTCGGGTGCCTCCCCTCTCTTTCTCTTCTATTTCTCCTCCATTTTCCCCACTCCTCCTCCATTCCAGTTCACGTCAAGTCTAGCGAGAATTCCTATTCCATTTGAGCTTGGCGTGCTACTTCCGGGGTTACATTAAATCCTATTTTTACGTATTCCTTCCCATCCCACTTCTTGAACATCTTCCCCCACATCTCATCGATATTTCCCATCTTCCCTGCTTAATTTTTTTTTTCTCCCTTACATATATACGACCCTTCATATACATTTCTTCTTATAGGTTTTTCCTCTTCCCTAAGCACTTTCCGTTTGCGATTACGTGGCCTTCATCAAGGATATGTTCGGAGAGCCCTGTCTTGGGAACACCCTCCCTTATATCCTTGTTGTGCTCTCCCCACCCAACATTCATCATGCTTCTTCCTGTTTGGCCCACATATTCCTTACCACATTGGCAAACTATTCCATACACATCCTTCATCCCTCCCTCGTTTATTTCTTTCTTATACCCCGTGAAATGCTTTTCTAAAGTTTTTGGAGCTCCCATCCCACACCTTACGCCATACCCTTTTACAAGTCTTTCGATTTTCTCCGATATTCCGGGAAAGTACGGAATGCCTATATATTTAAATTCCCCCTCTTCATCTCTAACTTCTTCTTCTTTTCCTTTTCCGTCTTTCTTCTGTTTATTCCTTTCTAATTCTTTCCCATATGTGACCTTAGCTTTACTTAAATTTACCTTTAACTCCTCCTCTCTATATCCGTTCCTCTTTCCTATTCTCATTATCCATTCGATTTCTTTATGCAAATCAGCTTCGTTGTTACATAATCTGTGAGCCCCCAGGAAGAAGTTTTGAAATAAGTTATTCTTTGTGCTGTTGGCATGAGCCGATTCTTTGTTGATGTATAGATCTCCCGATAATGCCTTGTGATGAACCCCTGTATGAATTTTCTTTCCCTCTAGTTGAATTGCCAGGTCTAAGAAACTAATCTTATGGTCATCCATCTCTTCTCTAGCAAATTTTATCCTTTCCTCTTGTTCCCCTAAGGTTTTGAATAGTTTCTCTACCTACTCCCCCTCCCCAATAACAAGGATATTGTCTACGTATCTGCCGTAGAACTTAATTCCCCTGTTTATGAGGCTAAGTGCTGTATTTTCGATAAAATGCATAAATATACTCGAGACAATTCCTGAGACTGGGTTCCCCATTGCTAGCCCTTCTTTTTGAATGTATATCCTCCCATTTCCCCAAAAATAGTTAAACCCCGTACACAGGTTAAACCATCTAACATATTCCCATGCCTTGACGACATCTATACCCCTACTCATTAACCATCTTTGCAATGCATCAGCTGCTTTTTCTCTAGGAACACTGGGGTATAAATTTACGACGTCAAAGCTCACAACGCGATCGGAGTTATTAACTTCTAGTTTTTCGATCTCTTCTTTGACGTCCATGGAGTTCTTAATACTAAATTCTGTTTTTTCCACCAATCTTTTAATTCTTTTAACTAGGGTTTTGGCAATCCCATAACCCGGGTGGCTATACATTGGAATGATAGGTTGATATTAGCAAAAACGTAAGTTATTAATATATTTATATTAAATTTGTGAGTAATTCGCACAACTTTCATCATGAGAACATAGGACAAGGAATGAGGGAATGAAGAATATCCTGAGCAGGAGGAACATCTCATGGAGTGAAGGAAGGAAGTTGGCAGAGGATCGTGGCAGATAGCGAGCTCTCTGTAAAACCTTGACACCAATTGGTATAGCTCGACCACAAGGAAAAAAACCTTCCCTCAAAAGCGTTCGCGTATTTTCCCTGCCGTTATCAGTCCTCGGGGCAGTGTTGCCAGGTCAGACTTGAAAAAATCGGGAGATTGTTCCTTGGGAAACCAGAAGATCTGCTACAAAATCCGATGATCTAATAGTAGCGGATGAACGACCTTCTCGGGGCGGCGATCTAATAGTAGCGGATGAACGACCTTCTCGGGGTGACATAGGCTTGCGCACTGGGGGGCAAGAGGATGTCTGCAGATTTTTTTCCAGCGAGGGGGAAACAATGTATTTTTAGCAGGCGGTTAAACGAGGCATATTACCCCGTATAGCCTAATGTTGCCCTCTCAGAAAACACCACTTGAGTTTGAAATTATCATGTTCCTACATCCCTATTATAATAATGGATGTAAATTACTGTAACTGAAATCAACTCATACGTCTGAAATAATAAGTACTTTTATGTCAACATTCATTTTCCAGAAGAGGAGGGGGGTGGCGACCATCCTTGCACTTCCTTCTGGACGTCCATGCCGCTATATAATTTTGTAGAAAATTAAGTATTTAAGTATAGAATAGTATATTAAGGATAGAAAATTAAGTATTTTCAAGCCGATGAAAGTTCCAAGCAACTACGGGGGAGGGGGTGCATTATTTCCTTTGTAATTGAACTATACCGCTTCGTTCTCTAGCAAATTTCTTGTTATTAACACATGCTTTATTCGTCAGTTATGCTGCCTCTATGTTGCTGCATTTAATATATAATAGACACACACACATACATATATAAAATAATTTGCCCACGCTACGAAGTCAGTATTTCTACTTAGTAAGGCAAGGACGTTTGTTTCACTGTGTTTGTGTCACTTCATTCATTTCATCAGTTTTTCATTCATCCTTGTTGTCGTACGTACCCGTAGAGGCACAAAAGCGACGTAAAATAACTAAAATGGAAATAGATTTTCCGGTGGGATAAAATACAACCATCTAAAAATAGTAATGTACATGGACGTCCGCAGGATTTTTTCCAGGCAGGGGCAAGGAAGGCACATTTCTCCAATAATAGTGTTGTTCCCTCAAAAAACATTGCTTAAATTTCAATGTATCATATTGATGCAATAATTAACACACATTATTGCAGCTGAAATGAAATTATATGTGAAAAATATATAATTTTTGGTTGACTTTCATTTTCCAGGGGGGCCACGCCCCCCCTTCCGGACGCCCATGGTAATGTAGTAATAGTAATAAAATAATAATAATGTCCTAGCACATCGATTGACATAATTTCACAGTTCAAACAGCACTTTTCATGGCTGAGTGGAGTTCCACTCTCCCCTCCATGTTCAAGTAAGGTGACCAGGAAACTTGTTTTTGAGCAGGCCGTCGGAGGTGCCATAGCAATAGTTTATTATGGAATCCTACCGAGAAATCAATAGGTCTGGCAACACTGACGTTGGCCGCTCTGAAGGCTCCTTCTTTCTGTCTTTTTCCCCCACCCGCCAGCACGATGGGGTCTGCGCAGGTTTCTTTCCTTGTGGTTCCACTATAGAAGAGGATCAGAATAAGTAAAAAAAATAAAAGAAACGATGGATAAAATTGCATTGGGCAATTTACCTATTATCATCTTAGCCAGCAGTTGTACCAAGAGAAGAGAACCCACTGTTACTGGTTGTCTTTACCTTCTGCTGCAAACATATGCTATTTGATTCACAATTTGCCAAAAGTGACAGAAAAGTGAAGTAAAATAAAGAAAATCAATCAATCAAACATGATATTTGAAATTGGCCCCAAATTTGATAAAAATCCTAAGAGAATACACATTTAAGTACAGGGTGGACCAAAAGTCACAATCAGATATTGATATATTATTATTATTGTGAAAGAAAATACAGTAATCAATGCAGAAACTGTACTGAACTGAATAAGATACAATAAAGACTGTAATAGGTGAAGAATACATGTAAGTTTATGGTCAGTGCACCTTTTAACTGCAGCATTCAGACAGACCTCTTGTTGGAAAAAATGACTCCTAAACACTGTATTGGGATAGTCTGACATCTATTGAAAAACAGCCGAATTATTAGCATACAACGTTGTGTGAAAAGGATGAACATTCCTCTCAACCTACAACTTTTTACATCAATTTTGGTAGCAAACGGTATATTCCTGCTCGATAAATAGTATTCCATTGTGACTTTTGGCCCATGGTATACACAATGTCAAAGATCCCTGTAAAGTTATAAATGAGGTTTGAAAAGGTATAACTAACTCCATTTTCCATGCTTTGGGTATCCATTTACCAACTGACAACATTAAAAGTCAGCCATTGCTAACACCATAGCAATACTGAATACTGACACTATTACCTGTTTTGAATGTGAAAATGAACACATATATTAATAATGTTTGACAGTAGGCTTGAGTGTATACTTTTGAAGAATATCTTCTACCATACTAACCTTTCAGAAGAAGTGCCCGTATCTCTTTCAGTATCTGAATCAACTTCATCTTCAAGATGACACTCCAGATTTAGAGTAACCTCCTCTACACTACTATCTACAGTAGCTGGTTTCTTATCTCCTTCGAAGTTGTCTCTTGAAAACTGTTCACCGTGTGAATCAGTATTCAATGATAATTTATCTACATTATTCTTAGTTCCTTGCAATTTATTACGTTCAGAAGCACGATTATTTAGTGGTTCAGCATTTGAACTAGGGACTATGCATCCGTCTTCTGCCACACAATCTAATTCGCATTTTATGTTTAAAGTTGGTAACTCACAATCATTTGGCACTATACACTCAGGATTGGATTCACTTTTAACACTGGACAACGTGCATTTAGAAACAGGAATGCACTGAGGTTCACAGACTAATTCTTTGCCTCCTGACATGGATTCATCTGTCCTAAACTGACTGACATTTTCACTAGATATGCTACATTCATCTTCCCCATTTAAACATAATGAATCTTCGTCACAGTCTGTTTCAGGTTCAACTTTAATCTTTATCTCAATGAATTCTAAAGGACAAGCCTTGTCTGCTGTTTGCGTAGCACAAGGTGCATCATTCTGTTTTGACTCTTCCATTTCATGCATGCAGTTAGTTCTTTCGGAAATATTTTCTTCAGTTTCAAGCAGTGAACTATCTTCCAAAAGGTGTATATTGCCATAGTAAATAATGCAGCATTGACATTCCTATGCTGGTATCCTGTAAATAAATTAATTAATTAAGAAAAGTGTTTAAAATAAAACTTGAAGCAAACACTCGGACACAGTAAGCTACTAATTGCGCAGAGAACAACCAACCAACCTGTTTGAAATGCCTTTCTTACATTTTCTACACACCAATGGATGTCTTATCTTCATTGAAAATGCAATGGGTGCCTACAGCAAGTTCAACATTGAAGACAAGTGAGGTTTCTAGGTTGGGTGTGTTGTAGCCTTTCCTAGATGCAAAGTTGAGTAACCTAACAACAATTTGGTTTGAGTTGGTGTTTTAAGTCCACTTTATGCACAGTAAGGCTAATCGGGACTGGACCTACAGTTTAAAGTGGGATCTGAACCACTTGTGCCTCCACCGGGTATCGAACCCGGGACCCCTGGATTACAAGGCAATGACGCGACCACTGCGCCATGGGGGAGGCCCCCCTAACAACAATTGACAATCATCTTGCGATCTGTGATTGTCTCACTGCACCTGAAACTTGGTTAAGTACTATGGAATTTAACAAGATCTATTTATACATCAATAACTACGAAATATGTACCATATTTACAATCATGTAAACATTGACGACTTTAAACTGAAGGGCTGTTGTACATTATTCTCTTAAAGCTATGCTGCATGTGCACCTATCTGCCATCTGGCCACCACTAAAGTCGTTTTCACGTTCAGACACAATGGCCTCTTATGGACAATGCTTTTCTTATGGGAAATACGAGCGCGCTGTTGTGAAATTTCTCGATTTACAAATTTAGCTTACGTAAAATCGGTACCTGCAGTTTTGCAGGAAATTTTGTAGAGAATACGATGGTGAGCACAAAAAAGTGGTAACTTGTTTACATATTTTTAGATACATTAAAAACTCAAATTTTCTGTGAAAACAAAATTTTTACATTGTTTTCATTCCTAACGTTGAAACCTGCCATAAAATTGAAGCATTCATTATGAAAAAAATTGACACGGTTTTCTAATTGTCATAGGTGATGGTGGTGCTCAGAATTTATCAATACTTTAAAGCATATTCGCATTAAAAAATATTCAAATAAAGTATGAGAGATTTTTTATATTCGTGCAGTAGAAAATGTCGTCGCTGGCAATTCTTTGTTCTGTAATTCCAAGTAAAACTTCCAGCGACAAAGTTGTGAAGAAAATAATGAAATTAGTTTTTATAACCACTCAAAGGTCCCAGAAATATTACTTCCATGCATTTGGAGTTTCTTTTTTATCCGAACCGCGCACGAAGTATGGGGACGTTGTGTGGCCATCTTGAGCCGACTCACCGCAGCATTCCGGCTAATCACCACCAAGTTTTTGAGTTGTTATTTTATTTCCATGCAGTAAAAATATTAACTTCATTCAGTTTGTTATAATAGAATTGCAATTACTTTAATTTAATAATTGACAATTATTTCCAATGCTGCTGTTGTGAGCAACATTAGTGCTGTAGCAAATACACGTTGTTTTTGTTTACATTACTGTCGACATTAATACTGAAATGAAGATCACCTTTCAGTTTCCAACGTACACATAAATTCATAGACAATAATGAATTTATATATATAAAAAAAAGGTAAAGTGTTCCCCTGTGCATAGCACCACGCCATGAAGGCGTATAGGGGGTGTGGGGGTAACGCCCCACACTTTCTTGATCCGGTCGTGAGTGGGGGTGATGTGATCAGCATCACGCCCCTGACCGCCTTTACCCCCCAGGGTTTCCCCCAGGTACCCATGTTATTCGACGCTGGGTAGGCGCCGGGGCCGCTTCCACCGTTAGAAAAGTTCCCGGATTTGAACCGGCCGGGGATCGAACCCGGGACCTTGAGCATGGTAGTCAGACGCGTTACCGACTGAGCCACCGCGGCCACACTGAATTTATATATATATACATATATATATATATATATATATATATATATATATATATATATATATATATATATATATATATATGTAACACATTACCATATCTCAATGTTATTCTATGAAATAATTACAGAGAAAGGCGAATGAATATTAAATGTGCCTGTGTATTAAATTAAATCTAATGGGAAAATGACATGCTAATGAACTGTAATGTTCACAGTATAATATTAATAATTACATATAATTATCATTTTATATAAAATATGTACACCTACATTGTTAAGGAAGCTCATCATTTCCCGGCGACATGAGCTAGCGCTGTATTGGCAACACTGTATGGTTTCTCCATAAGCGCCGTTGTGTCTTCTGAACGTGAAAACGACTCTAGTTGACTATGTCGACAACAGGTACGCATATCAAGTGCCTCAGTGGTCTTGCTACCTCACTTTGCTCCAACATTGAGCGTTCCTGGAGGCATCCATTAATAAGTAATTTATGAACATAAAGTGTTGTTACAATTTACATCCACTGATTTTTCAATACCCATCAGGTTCAGGTAGAACTATTTATAGTATTGCACACTCTTAACAGGTATGACATTTCAGGGAGATTTCAGACTGAAGGTGACATGTGTCGATTGGAAGTGAACCCTCAGTTATCAATGCTTTCAAACCAGCTGCACACGCCACTTGTGTGTCACTCAGACTGGGCCTTTTTGTCAATGGCATGCATAGTATATCCTCAGTATGTTGTTCAAACATGAGTGGTGAATGCTTGGTTCTAGACTGAAGTGGCCCTTGTCACTTTTCACTTGTGTACCCCCCGCTGTCACTTGTTGCTTCAGTCTGAAATCTCTCTCGTGTTAACTTCTTCTAGAGATCTGTCGCAAAAGGTAAGAGGAAAATTCACATGAAGAATTCATATACAATAGACTCGCGATTAAACGAGGGAGTGGTTGGAAAACATCCTGCTTCATAACGTACCACCTGTTTGTTTACTAGTAAGTTGGAGTCAAGTCACAGTCCACGCTGCACGTGTTCGTTACATCTACTCTCCCTACAGCGTTGGCGTTACATTGCAACGCCGAAGAGAGGAAAGAGGTTAGTCCAAATATCCATGAAAGACTTTTTGAAAAAGTAATCTTCTCATTTATGTTGTACTAGTAATAAATAATTACTATACAGTTTTAATTGTTGTTTCATCATTTACGACCTATTAGCACATTATCTCCATATTTCCGAGTTTTTCCGTATCCGAGGTAGTCTCGGTCCCAATTAGCTCGGATAATCGCAAGTCTACTTATATTATGTCCCTCCACTGTGGACCACTGGGGAAGCTTCTGAATTATTTTGCTATTTTTTTTTTCATGAATATAATATTTATATTATTTTTTTCATAATATAATATTATATTATTTATGTAACATAACATAACCCGTGGCTCTACAGCCCTGGAAGGGCCTTGGCCTATCTCCCAACTGCCAGTCTCCCTCCTACAATCCTACCTAGAGGTGCGGAGATCTTCAACCAGTAATGGGGTGATGTGGCCAGCATGTCAAACCCTCAGTCGTTAGAGGAGATATCCGAGACCAGGTTACGCTACTCACTCGTAGCTCCCCCAACTTCCTAAGAATGGTAGGTTGCCATCGGTCCTATACACAGGCTGAAATCCCACAATTAACCCATGCCATCCCGCAGTCAGAGTCCAAAGCACAGCACCGTAGACCGCACGGCTATGGAGGAGGACATTTATGTAACATAAATAATATTAACTAGGATAATTGGGTTTAGCCAGGATTTCTTCTGTGTAATTTTTATTATCTTATTTTACAAATTTTGCAAGCAATACATTACTGATGTTTAGCTGTTAATAACTAGTGCGTGCTGATTGTGTTATTTGGGACAAAAACCTACAATAAGGCCCAGCAACTAGTCATCATTTCCGGCTCTGTAAACAGTCTTGACCTGTAAAAATACAAATGACAGAAATCAGTATTTTCCCTCTGTCTATTTGGAGCTATTACATTACCCGACTACACTGTCAATATGGTTCTATAGATGGAAATTCATTCAGTTCTTGGAATTATATGGTGTGCTCCCTTTCCCCCACCTGGGTGGGGGAAGGAATGCAATCATAGAGAACAGATACACCATCACACAAAATTTTAGGACATGTGTTAAAATTTTTAGTGTGTTTTTTAAGTGCATATAAATCCACAATCCCAGTCAATAGTAAGCCTGTTCAGTACTACATGCTTATAGGCATTTTTGTATTATGTGTATACAACCTAGTCTGGCCATAAATACTGTTACAAACGTTCAACTTGGACTGTACATCCGTTAGTCAGGCTCATGAACCATGCTTGTGCTGAAGTTCACTCCTGACCAATGTGTGTTCAGCTGTGAAAGAGCAAGCGTGTATCTTCTTGTGCTTAGCATGGAGTGGGGCGAATATGAAAACAGAGTAGCCATAATTGCTCTGCATATGGTTGGGAAGTCACTCACTGACATTTTCTAGTCCCTAAAAATCCCGAACATCAGCAAAAGGTTTGTGTATCAGACAATCCAGAGATTCATCGAGACTGGTAGCATGAAAGATCGCCCAGGAGTTGGTCGACTTCACACCGTATGAACAGCTGCAGCTGTTAAAGCAGTGATGGGTCGCAGCCGCGGCTGCGAAATCCCATCCGGAAGCAAGTGATAATGGCACATGAGCTGAACATTTCACAGCAATCAATGTTCAGGGTATTAATGAAGACCTTGTAATTGGAGCTTACCGGTGGAGTACTGGAAATTTCCTGATGACACAAGTGAAGAAGCAGAGGGAACTGAAATCAAGATGGCTCCTACAGTGGTACATTGCCATTGGGCACCTCTGAATAGAGTTTTAACAGCCAAAAAGAATGGGCATATGCTTCAAACTCTCGAGAAGTTTGTGAGCGAGTTCCACCAGGCCTCATTTTTTAGAAAAAGGGCTTAAAAGCCGTGCGAAAGTGTATGTGGAAAGTGTCCTGGACCCTCTCATGACACTGTTGAACCAAACAATGACTCACAATGAATCCTGGATGTTCAAGAAATATTCTGCCCCAGCTCATAAGGCAAGGATGAAGCGACAGTGACTGGAGACCAGTGTACTCGATTTCATCTCCACTTTTGATTAGCCATCTGATAGCCATGATCTCAGTACCTTGGACTACAAACTGTGCCCAGAGCTAGAGTGGACTATCTGCGAGAGGAGGCACCCTATAACTGAAAGTTAAAAGTGCTCCTTGATAGCAGCAGGGGCAGACTTTCCCATCAAGACCATCCATGCTGTAATAGATGCCTGGCCAGGGAGACTTCGAGCCTGTGTGACGGCGGAAAGTGTACATCTTGAAAACTGATTGGTGCTATTTGTGTGTAATATATGTAAGTGCAACATAATAAAAGATCATTTAAAAATCTGAAACCATATTCAATTTATTCACAAAATAGTGTGTAACAGTATTTATGGCCAGACTAGGTACTGTAAATATCTCAGCCCATGTATGCGATGGTTCTCTCGGAAATTTTACTAACTTTTTTGACATTTGTTTACAGGACAGAACAATCGTTTCTCATTCATAAGTGCCTGAATCATGGTAAAATTTGCTGAATGCAGTGCTCAGAGTGTGCCACTAATGGTTCCCATAGTTTCGAAACCCACGTGTTGTGTTAAGCTACACTGAATGTTGTTTGGTCTGTACATCATGTACAGCTAACAGCAAAGGTAATAGTAGGCAAATTGTTCATCTCTATATTCATGAATTTTTATCTTATATTCTGTGTTACTTTAAGGAATATAATTCTGTCGATTGGAACACATGTCCTCTGCTTTACGGCATTTTTATTTCAATGCAAAATTCATCACATTGTGGAAAACATACTGAACAGAGGCGAGATGCGGCGATGATCAAGCAAATAGTGCATTTTATTTATTTTAGAGAAGAAGTAAAAAAATAAGTCAGCATACTCGCATATTTGTGCGAAATAAGCCAAGCGACAGCATAAAACTGCTGGAAATACGCAAGAGATTTGCGAATCTTAGCACATCGAAATGATGCCCCAGTACTACCCCTCATGCTGAACCCTCCCGTCAAGTTTCCCATTGAAGGCAATACGGTTAGAAGCCCCAGTTCATCGCAGAAGAGGTGCAAATCCATCACCTTTGAAGGTGCAGAGAACAGCCGAACAATGGCCGAAGAGGCAGTCCAGCAACCTCTACTTTCCCCCACTCTTGAAGGTCTGGGTCATAACAGGCCTTCTTTTCAGCCCCATCCTCATGCTCACAGCCACGGCAGGGTTTGTCTGGGTCTGGAGTCATCAAGATTCTTCAGAGTGTCCAGTGGCGTGATCAAGGAGGGGTTGGTGAGGGGAGGGTCATAATCCCTGCTTAGGCTCAATACTCTACAAAGAAAAAGAACGTCAAAGGCAGGAAAGGATGGAAAAATGAGGAATTCAGGAATGACTACTAAAAAGTACACGGACACACCACTGCGAATGTCTGCTAGTTCCACTTGTTAAGAGGAAATGCACACATTGAACGATATGAAATGTGCTTTTCATTATCAAAACAACAATTGACAGCGGACCATAAAAGTTCTTACCTTTAAACGTGACAATTGAGGTGTTTTCATTTCTGTTTCAATCATATTCGATCATCGTATGGGATAGAATTATGCATTTTTTTTAATATTCTTAAGGTCTGTGGTATGGGCTTTTACATTAAGTTGGCAATGATCTTGGCGTTTATCGCAGAGATATACTGTACCTCCCCTTCCCTTACACACACACACACACCATTGAAAGATGGACCCTGACGTTTGGAAATCTTGCGATGACTACGTAAAAATGTCACGCCTCACCACTGATACTGAATGAAAATGCAGATGGACAATTCGGCTACTATTAACTTTGCTGTTGGGTGAAGATGCATGTCTTGATCCGATTGCAATAAAAAACACTCAACTTCTTTTTTATTTATAATTTGAACCATAGCCATAATTATACTTTTTTCAATGTTCTTTAGGGGTATTACACATAGTATATTTCCTATGCCACTGCTGGCTGCTAATGATGTTAGAACATGTATCAGTACTATTATAGTATAAGGGAAACACCTATAAATCATATTTTTTACATTGCTAATGTACTATTTTGGAATGCGTAACATTTCCTAAGGTGAAACAATGCATTTCTAACTAAGATAATGTCTATTTCTTACATTTACGAGTACTTACTGTTACTTGTTATTTTGATTTTGTAACACATTATGGCGGGCGATAGCGTACTGGTTCAGGGCGTGTTGTGCGAGTGTTTTGTCGATTTATGCAGTGTTGCAACCTCGTTCACCGGAAAATACCTAATTTCGTGCCAGGATTTGAAATTATGCTAATACATCACAAACCATTGATGTTAGCCCCACAAACCATTGACGTTAGCCCCAAAAACCATTTTCCATAAGGTTAGGTTAGGTTAAGTTAGGCAAGCATAGTTAAAAAAAATTAAAAAAATTCGACATGTCATGTTCTAGTGAAAACACAACGAGGCTGAAACACTAACTATGGGGTTGCGTCATGTTAACACACAGAACATTGTACTCTCGTGCACAAAGCAAATGGCGGCAGCAGAAACAGCATGTCGGACGGACATTTTCTCTGAAAAAGACATGTTTTTGCATTAAAATGGATCAAAACTAGATTCACGAACTGGGTCGGGTACCCTGTTCTACACCCTCGAATTTTGAATTTTTTGTTTTTCATTATGAACATAATTTGATCCTATTTGTGAATAAAAAAAAATTGGAGCGCGGAAAGAAGTATTTACGACTGTACAGCCGTTTAAAGTTGAAATTTTGTCGTTTGAAATGGTTCGCAATTATTTCCAATTTCTAGATCGTGATACTAACACGACACCAAATTTTAACTATCGATCTCAACCTAACTGAACTAACCTATCCACACGCCAATGGTTCGTGGGGCTAGCGCCAATGGTTCGTGGGCCTAGCGCCAATGGTTTGTGGGCCTAGCACCAATGGTTCGTGGGGCTAGCGTCAATGGTTCGTGCGGCTAGGGTCAATGGTTCGTGGGACTAGCGCGAATGGTTCGTGGGGCTAGCGACAATGGTTCGTGGGGCTAGCACCAATGGTTCGTGAGGCTAGCGCCAATGGTTTGTGGGGCTAGCGCCAATGGTTCGTGAGGCTAGCGCCAATGGTTCGTGGGCCTAGCACCAATGGTTTGTGGGGCTAGCGCCAATGGTTCGTGGGGCTAGCGCCAATGGTTCATGAGGCTAGCGCCAATGGTTCGTGGGGCTAGCGCCAATGGTTCGTGGGGCAGCAGACCATCTCCCTGTAAGTCAAGTACAATGTCCCGTATGTCTCGTCGAACAAAGTCCTCTATGTCCTTCATCCGTTGAACGTGTGTCAATCTCATATTTAGTCCTTTTGTATTAATTCAATGTCACACAAATCAATTCCAATGTCTAAAGTCGCACAAAACAATTGCAATATCTCAAATATCCAATCTGCCAATAAATTACATAAATAATATATTGAAATCGCAAATTATCCCATTGCACAAGTCATTCATAACAAGAAAAAATTGCAAATTATCCCATTGCACAAGTCAAAAATAAGAAGAAAAAGAAAATGTTCAGACGTGCGCCTGTGAAATGAATCTAAGATGTGCCATGATCAAATCCCTGCAAAACCGTTTCGACGTTACATAAGGAATCTAAATATTGAAAAACGTAAGTTTCCTAGCACATAGATCTAAAAAAATTACTTTCCGCGCTATTTAGAAACATCGTTTCGGTAACAGTTTCATGCATCGGAGACACATTTCTTCAATTTTACACAAGAAACTACTTACGGAAATGAGTTTCTCCAAGGTTTATAACCTCCGTCGATATATATTCTTCCTAAAACTTCATCCTACAATGCAGCAGAACAAAAAATAATCACTTTTCATGTAATAATATTGCGCATTTTGTGAAAATCGACATCATCATGCCGTTGTTTCCAAGATGTACCTGCAGATGGCTCTAGCGTCGGAAGTCACGCGATCTCGCTAGTGGAATCAGGGTTTCCAAACGCGCGATTTTTTTCGAGAAACGCGAGTTTTTTTTCTTCGAGAAACGGGCGGTTTTTTGTCGAGAAAGGAAAATGGTTTCTCGATGAATTTAGGGGTGAAATGAGTGCTAATGGAACCTAACCTAACAGGCCTAACCTAACCTCGTGTGAATGGTTCGTGGGGCTACCCGTGGATGGTTTTGGGGGCTAACGTCAATGGTTTGTGGGGCTACCCGTGGATGGTTTTTGGGGCTAACGTCAATGGTTTTTGGGGCTAACGTCAATGGTTTGTGGGGCTAACGTCAATGGTTTGTGGGGCTACCCGTGGATGGTTTTTGGGGCTAACGTCAATTGTTTGTGGGGCTACCCGTGGATGATTTTTGGGGCTAACGTCAATGGTTTGTGGGGCTACCCGTGGATGGTTTTTGGGGCTAACGAACAATGTTTCATCGAAATGTACAATTTCCAGACGTGATCCCCGGTTTTTACAACTTTCATGCACAATAGAGTTGGAAACATTGATATTCGAAAACAAAAGAAGCGTTACAATTCGCAAAGCAAGCGATATCGCACCGTGACGTGCTTTCCGTAGCATTAAGGAAAATGGTTTATTTTAGCAGAAAAAGTGTTTGTTTTCGTGCAAAAAGCATATTGGCACCTTCCACTATGTTCCGCAATACATAATTGGTAAGTACAAACCACGAGAAAGACAAAATATCCGATTTAAATGTGTCTCCGATGCATGAAACTGTTAATCATCGTTTCTTATGAAGAACTAATTTTCGTAACGAGAATATTTGAAATGTGCGAAAAATCGAGGGTGTAGAAAAGGGTACCCGAGCCCACGAACTTCCACAACGCTACAGAAAATGATTTCCGTAAGTACTTTCTCCTGTAAATTTGAAGAAATCCGTTTCCCTTATACTATAATGTTACCCAGGTATCATTATTCATCCGAGTGCAGAATTTTTTCCATGCCCTCAAAAGTTAAATAAAAATCTAAAACTATTACTATGGTGAGAAAAATGCAATGATTCTCAATAAATTCTAACAGACGTAGCTCCTCCATAAATCCATTTTATCGCCTTACGACAAAACGGGGGGAGGGAGGCGGCCGTGCGGGGCCACCGGGATTTGAGACAAAGTCTCCTGTCTACAAATTAAATTGTTTCAAATTTGTACAAGGATTTACTGACGATGGACTAAACGAAAGTGTACGAAGTTAGAAAATCGAACAACCTGCCTTGAAATGTATACTTCCATCACACGTTACATGTAAGTGATTTATCCTTCCTTGGTTGTTTTAACAATAACTCTGCGATTTGAATTACAGCCCTAACATCTGGCAATTACATTATTAACAACGCGTAGAAAATACAGATAAATGTAAACCAAAGCCTAATGGTTATGTAATTCGTGTTCAGAAAATTAGTTCCTTCTCAAATTATCCAGGTATATAATAGCATATATTGTGATATCAAAATACGCAAATACATTAACTTACCATTCTTATTAGACACTAATTTATGTCGAATTTATGCTTCTTTTACATTTCTTATTCTTAGCGTATTTTGTTTACATGATCTTGACAGAAGCCGAAGCAGACGATTTCAGTAACACTGTTGCCAGAGTCAAAATTATTATAACTACAGTGAAGTCCGGTCGTAATATCCAAGGTTATTAGAAGTATGTAATATCATTCAAAGAATGTCCTTTCCTCTCCACCCGCCACAAACACACAAAAAAAATCGCAGGATTACGCAAACAGAAGTATCACCAAAGTCAACATCGGTAAAAATGTGGGACATACAATGCTGGAAAAGTTTGCTTATGTAGTTCAAAGTGGGTTCCGAAGAATAGCGTCGCCAGAAGGGGGTCGTTGTCTTTCATATATCAAATTCACATTCGACGTTCGAATTGTACCTCTTCTCCTCACGTATTGAAACTCTTTTAAGGTTGTGATTACAAGGAGAGCAGTGGTGTCCGCGGGATTTTCGAAAGGGAGGCGTTATGTGTACATCTTTTAAGTAGTCAGTCCTTATTTTGCCATATTTTCCTGCCTTTGACGTTCTTTTCTTTAAATACTGAACCAAAAAGGGGGTTATAACCAGTGATGTGCCGTAGACTATAAGTTTACGTCTACATGCGTTATCTACACGTAAACTACGCGTAGATTACATTGGGTTGAGTTTACATAAACTTCGTAGACAATCTAAAGTGCATTAAAATTAATTTTTAAGGGTTTCATGAAAGGAAAGTGACATTTTTAACTATAACAAACTGAAAAGAATCCTATTTACAAAAAAAATTTCTCGTCTCTTCTCTCATCAACTATGGAAGAAGATAAATAGTATGCAAAAAAAAAAACAACAGATGGCACTCGTGTGGCAATAGTGGTATTTTCCCCATAAAGCACTAGAATATTTCCTATGTTAGGTTTTTTTTCCTAGGTGAGAAATTGTTCGAATTTGGAAGAAAGAGTATGAAAATATCTAACTGATAGGCAGTAAAATATTCTTTTTATTCCACGGCGCACTTTGCTAGTTAAGCCCCTATCACACGGAACTGGATTTCTATTTGGAATGCTCTAGTTGTCTAGTTGACGCTGGACTGGCTACCCATTTGCTAGTTTTCGCCTCACACGGTACTTGTTATACCGTACTTGTCGATAGTCTTTCGTTCCCATAATGGCGGCCGCGCGAGATGTAAACAACGTATCACTTCACACTTTTAAAATACGATAACTATCCAACCGAGAGGAATATCGCATCGCATTAAATTGTTTTAGGTAGAGAAGAACGGCGCTGATAAAATACATACTTTACAACGTTTACTATACACGTATGGAAGAATATTTTAGCTTTTTCAATTGTAAACATGCCTTTCGTGTTATATGCACGCGGAAGTCACAGACAAAAAAAAGGCTACTTTACCAACTCACAGAATATCTTCACATGGCCAAACTTTGCTCTGATTGTCTTTTCCACAGAATCTAGTCGAAGAAGTTAAGCCCCTATCACACGGAACTGGATTTCTAGTTAGTTGGCGATGAACTAACTTTCTGGGTAGTACAGCCCCTATCACACGGAACTAGATTTCTAGTAGGAATGCTCTAGTTGACGCTGGACTGACTACCCATTTGCTAGTTTTCGCCTCACACGGTACTTGTTATACCGTACTTGTCGATAGTCTTTCGTTTCCATAATGGCGGCCGCTCGAGATGTAAACAACGTATCACTTCACACTTTTAAAATACGATAACTATCCAACCGAGAGGAATATCGCATCGCATTAAATGGTTTTAGGTAGAGAAGAACGGCGCTGATAAAATACGTACTTTACAACGTTTACTATACACGTATGGAAGAATATTTTAGCTTTTTCAATTGTAAACTTGCCTTTCGTGTTGTATGCACTCGGAAGCCACAGACAAAAAAAGGCTACTTTACAAACTCACAGAATATCTTCACATGGCCAAACTTTGCTCTGATTGGCTGTTCCACAGAATCTAGTCGAAGAAGTTAGTAGCAATTAGAACATGTCCTATTCCTCAAAACCAGTCAAGCAGTCAGCCAGGCGGCCATGATTACTACCCAGAAAGTTAGTTCATCGCCAACTAACTAGAAATCCAGTTCCGTGTGATAGGGGCTGTAATCATGGCCGCCTGGCTGACTGCTTGACTGGTTTTGAGGAATAGGACATGTTCTAATTGCTACTAACTTCTTCGACTAGATTCTGTGGAACAGCCAATCAGAGCAAAGTTTGGCCATGTGAAGATATTCTGTGAGTTTGTAAAGTAGCCTTTTTTTGTCTGTGGCTTCCGAGTGCATACAACACGAAAGGCAAGTTTACAATTGAAAAAGCTAAAATATTCTTCCATACGTGTATAGTAAACGTTGTAAAGTATGTATTTTATCAGCGCCGTTCTTCTCTACCTAAAACCATTTAATGCGATGCGATATTCCTCTCGGTTGGATAGTTATCGTATTTTAAAAGTGTGAAGTGATACGTTGTTTACATCTCGCGCGGCCGCCATTATGGGAACGAAAGACTATCGACAAGTACGGTATAACAAGTACCGTGTGAGGCGAAAACTAGCAAATGGGTAGCCAGTCCAGCGTCAACTAGAGCATTCCAAATAGAAATCCAGTTCCGTGTGATAGGGGCTTAAGTATAGTGGAACCACGAGCAAAACAACCTGCGCAGACCCGCGACTCCTGTGCACCGTACTCCCGCGAGTAGGGGAGGGGGAGAGTGGGCCATGCTTCCTTATGGCCCGAGGTGAAGGGAAGAAGGGAAAGCTGCGCGGGGACTTTCCGTCCCAAGGTTTTTTTCCTTGTGGTCGATCTATAGCAATTAGAACATGTCCTATTCCTCAAAACCAGTCAAGCAGCAGTCAGCCAGGCGGCCATGATTACTACCCAGAAAGTCAGTTCATCGCCAACTAGGGCATTCCAACTAGAAATCCAGTTCCGTGTGATAGGGGCTTTATCCCCCTTCGCCATGTTGTTTACATAGATTACGTCGTCTACGTGTAGAATGTTGACTATCTTTGTTTACGCGTAAAGTCGTCAGTTATGAAAATCAGAGTAACTATCGTTTGGCTTTGGGGAATTAAATATTATTTTGTATATATATACGAAATATTATTTTACGTCGCAACGATGATAAAATAGGTGATAGGGCAAACTAAATATGATACAATACACCCCAGTGGTTTATCCAAAAATTTCACTTTTGAGGGGTGTTAGGGTAAAGAACCAAAAAATGATAACAGATTGGACCTTTATGAAAATTTTAAAAGGGGTGTTGAAGAAATGTTGGGGTGTGTGGATAAATCACTTATAACTGAAATCGTTTGGCTTTCTATCATATGTTGTGTTGGCCACTCTGTGATCGAGCTATATACGAGGGTCACTATTTATATTTTGAGCCTAACAATGAAAAAACAGGAATTTGGCATTGAAAACTGCTTTATTGTTTTTCGAAGTATTCTCCTTTATGGTCAATACACTTTTGCATTCGTTCGAACCATTTGTCAAAGCAGTTTTTCCAATCTTCTTGAGACACCTCCATAATATGGTTTTTGAATGCATCAACGGCGTCTTCCGCCGACGAAAATCGTTGTCCACGCAATTTATTCTTGACATTCGGGAACAAGAAAAAGTAATTGGGTGCCAAAACAGGACTGTATGGCGGATGACCTATCAATTCGATTTTTTGACTGTTCATAAAGTCGGTTGTTAGACGAGATGTCTGACAGCTGGCATTGTCTTGATGAAGAATGATCCGACGGCGTTTGTTTGTTTTCCGTACTTGACCGAAGATCTCTGGCATGGCAAACAAATTGTTGTGCGCCATTCAGAGTTGACAGTTCCACGTTCCTCTAAAGGCACAGTTGCCACATGACCAGTTTCCCAGGCGACCATTTGTTTCGATGTGCTTCGAGCGCGAACAACTTTTGTTTGATGGGGTTCATCTTGAAACACCCATACAGTCGACTGCTGTTTACGTTCCGGCTCATGATTCGTCACCTGTTACAATCTTATATACGTCTATTGAAGCACCACGATTGTATTTATTGAGCATTTGTTTGCACCAATTGACGCGAGCGTCTTTTTGAGTTTTTGTCAAATTGTGTGGGATCCAACGAGAACATACCTTTCTCACAGCTAAATCATCATGTAATATTTTATATATGCTGGTGGAACTAATGCCTATGGTTGCCTCAATCTCACAGTATGTCACATGACGATCTTGCAGTATTATGTTTTGCACAGCATCAATGTTTTCTTGAACAACAACTGATTTTGGACGACCTTCGCGAATCTCGTCGGTGAGCGAATGACGCCCACGATTAAATTCGTTATACCAGCGTTTCACAGTGGCAAAGGATGGGGCTTCATCGCCAAATGTGGAAGTAAGTTGATCGATGCACTCTTGTCTTGATAATCCACGTCGAAAATCGTAAAAAATCATCGCACGAAAATGTTCACGAGTTAATTCCATTTTATTGTTGTCGCGCAATCTCCAAGGCAACATAAACAACACAAATGAAGCTATTGACAAAACATTTGAAGAACGTTATGGTCAATAATGCCAGACGATTCCGTGCAAACGTCAAATCGCGCCTAACTTCAATCAGTGTTGCTAAGGCTCAAAATATAAATAGTGGCCCTCGTATATGAATATTCAGAGGTTTGAGAACTGGAGGAACATGCAAATTTTTACTGAAAAACTTAATCATGCTGTTTCCGTTAGCAACTACAACAGGAGGGGGACGGGGTAGTAAAGAACATTTTCATAAAGCATAACCTTCACCCCTCCCGCAGCTATTTCCAAATTTAACCAAGCAACCCCACCCCCCACTAGGAATTTCCACTTCAAGCACTTAACTACGTAACATGAAACTCAGGTATCCCACTACTGGTATATTCCTATACAGAAAAGAAATCTTTGATTATGTATTTTATTTTCAAAAAATTGCAAATGTTGAACTGTGTAAAAAAAAACAATAAAAAAGTACAGGTTATCATGTCCTGTATTTACAATTTGTTTTTAGTCTCTGTGAAAGTTTATATATTAATCTAATATAAAATGTGCATTAGAATATGTAAAATATATCACTCTTGTGTGTTTAAGTATAAAACCTGGATTCTACAATCCTGTTCAGCATGTGTCCTGTATTCGCAAAGATGTCTGAAATAGAATGCATCTTCAGAGCTACCAGGGAGGCCATATTTTTTACGAGTTTCACCACAGGCAATAATGAAAATTAAAATTCGATGTTTATGTGACAAAGATGATGTTATCCAATGAGTTCACGGGACGTTGCCAATGACTCCAATCAAAGACATCCGCTTAGGCCACCAGTGTCGCATGTGATGAAGCGGTTTAAAGGAACGGGTGCAGTGCACGATAGACGTCGATCGGGAAGACCAAAAACAACCTCAGGGAAGCGTGAATTGTTGCCACCATTTGAGCCTGATCTCAAAGGATATTTAATTAATTGGTAGATCTCAAAATCTTAAAAATGTTGTTCCAAACTTGTAATATATAAGCTTTGAAATTATTTAAATATGAGCAGAATGTCTCACATTACAATTTTTTTCTGTCAGAATTAACTCTTAGCAATAAACCAACTCTTAGCAATAAACAAAACTACCAACTTCATCTTGCTGTGGTTGTGAAGAAAAATATATGTTTTTTAAGAAACAAATATGCATTAGAAGCAAGGTCGCCTGCAGGATTTTTTCTCGGGGGTCAGAACAGCTAAAAGTGGGGGGGGGGGTGCTTTCAGACAGTTACGAGAATTCTCATAAAGCATCCCCAGCATTAGGATAATTTGCAGAGGCATTTAATCTACTGCCTTTCATGGCACCCTTCCTCCATGTTTTCATGCTACCATTTCAAAATTTGAATTACATGAAGTCTTTCTAGATATGTCTAGAAATCTCTGCAGACACCCTTGATAAGATTGACAACTTATTTGTTTTCTATTCCAATCCCCAGACAAGACTTTAGAACTTCAATATTTTACACCAAGTGTGAAACACAACATAAGTACATAGCCAAGTCCATATTGGAGTTGCTGCTCTCTCTCTCAACCCTTTTGATGACTCTAAGAGGGGGTTTGAAAGCTAGGACAGATTTTTAACATGTTTTTTATCGCCCTGCTTATTTGTGTTGTGGTTCACTAAAATGACTTAAAAAAAAAGATGGATACGAATTTTTATTTTCACACAGTATCATTCAGTAGCACCACCTGTGACCTTTTCACTATTGAGGTCGAAGATTTTCAACAGAACCCTCAGTGGATGGAGTGAACTTACCATTCACTGTGTACTTTGGCTGTACATGTTAGATCCTTCAAGTGGCATGTTTGTGCATAGTTTATCAAACATCTGTGACTAGGGTGACCAGACACACACATTCAAAAGAGAGGACCGAGCATGGCACAAAAGAGGAAAAAGTCATAAAAAGGAGGACACCGCAAGAAATGGCAACACATTTGCCGTTACTCATAATTTAATCAATATTAAAAAAAATCTTACCAACACTTTGCTCACAGATACTTTTCAGATTATCTCTTTCAATAACTTCCTTTTACCTTTAAGCAAAGAAAGCAATCTCCTAATCTGTTATTTAACAAATGACAAAGAATATCTACAATTTGAAGAATAGAATTTTACTACATTTTCTAATTCTTGGATATTAGAATGAAATTACCCCACGAGTGAATGCAAATGTAAGAAGTAAGATTCGCTTTAACTTATTTCCAAAAACCAAATTAAAATTTTAGGTAGTTTAGATTGGGACACGAAATATGATTTGAATGCCGCGAACATTTCTAGGACTCCTTCAACAGTTTCAACAGCAGGGAAAAGTGGCAGCCACCTTACACTTTATCTCACATTCGTTTCTTCTATCCTTTAAAAGCTGGATATTTTCTTGCGAGATCATTGGTGAATTTACACTTTCACTTCGTTATTTCATAAAAGTAAATGTTACTTAACAATCAAAATTCTCACTACGTGTTTCTGTCTCGAGTATGTATAGCTCGAAAAGGAACTGACCGACCTCCATGGCGGAGTTGTTGGCACACCGCGCCACAACGCCAGTGGTCCCGGATTCGAATCCCGGCCTGGGCATTAATCTTTAGTGCACTTTTATGTCTCAATTGAAGTGCTAATACAGTATAACTGTGCATTGTAAGAAGAAAATTGAAAGAAGTTCAAATTCATTGCCTATTTTAATGTATTTTTAAATTTGAGGGTGCCTTATAAGTGCCTATTTTCATGTCTTTTCTTAGTTTATAGTGCCTTTTAAGTGCCTATTTTCATCATTTTAGTGCCTATAAATCCGCACCTTACTAATGACTCTGTCGAAAAAGTGATCGTGTTCAGCTCCCAGATGCTAAGTGATCATTGCTCGAATACTTAACGCACCCTAAGTGATATGCCTTAAATGATGATCGTTGTGTGTGGAAGCATTCTCAATGCAGCATATTTGCTATGGTTGATACCATACTCTTTCCAAAAAAGGAGGACATTTACCGATTTCTAAAAAATCTACCTGGATGCCGGACAGACACCTAAAAAGGAGGACATGTCCAGATAAAAGAGGACGTCTGGTCACCCTATCTGTGACTCCATGAAGGGTGTCACTAATCGCACGTAAACTAAACATTTTTTGGTCAAGCTCTGCCCTTCGTGTTCTGACAATGACTTCATTGTTAGGTTAGGCTTGTGTTAGGTCTCTAGGTATAAATAATTCAAGCCCCGAAAAAGTGCAGTATATTTATGCTAACAAAACAAAATCTAACAATGAAGGCATTCCGCACTTACGTCTTTATGTCAGAATACGAAGGTGTCTGGTTTGCACGCAATGAGCGAGACCCCTTCATGAAGTGTCAAGAAATGTGCCACTTGGTGAAGCCACTATCTGGCGAATAGCACTTATAGGACGGCTCTACCATATGCTTACAAAATCCACCATAAATGTGCCATTGAGTGGCAGCATCCAGTTACCCCACATCAAAAAACACTAAAAAGTAAAGCGTTCTCCTGTGCTTTGCACCATGCCATTAACGAATATGGGGGGGGGATGATCACCACCACACCCCTGGTTGCCTTTACCCCCTCCACCCAGTTTCCTCCAGGTACCCACTTTATACGACACTGGGTGAGCGCCGGATAAATCTTCCACTGGGGATCAAACCTGGGTCTCTCGCATGGTAGTCAGATGCTCTAACGACTGAGCTAACACAGCTCTTTTTATGAAAAAACACCAAGTCATAAATATTCAGACAAGTATAACACTGTATTCATAACTTAGGATACCATCCCACTGAATTCAATATTAAAAAAAAAAAAACAAGGAAGAGTCCGGGAATAAGAATAGGTGTAATTTCTGAACCTGAACCCCACAATTATATAAAATAATAAAAAAATATCTGTGTTAATCCAATACTGACGCTGATGTATCATTATCAGAAAGTATGGACTGGATTTTATTTACTGATAGCAACAGATACTTTTCAGGCATTTTGATCTTTCGAAGAGGCTTCAAAAATGACACTTTTGTGGAGTCCAATTATCCTGGAAATTATGCAATGTAATTCGAAGTTCCATTAATTTTGCGCTAATATAGTGTGAAAAGCTGAGTTTTGTGATTACATAACAGATATTTTTACCTTCAGATGTAATTTGAAAATATTTTCAAATGGAACTCTGGTAAATATAACTGGAGTGAAATACTCACCCACCAACATTAACCATCCAGCTGGCATGCTATTTTTTAATAACACGAGCAGGCACGCCGGGGACTTTGTCACCCCAGCCATTTCTTGCTTAGCAATATGCTTGTTTTACATTGATATAATTGAATCAATCCCTTTATTTAGGCATGTTCTTACATTCTTTATTTATCTCTTTGAAGGTACAAATGTTTATTTTTTTTATTTATTTCTTTTCACTCATGCAATGAAAAGTTGTGGTTCTTACATAATATACAGGGTGTTTCTAAAGGTCGTTTACAACGCTTGGGAGGTGATTCCTCACACGAAAACAAGCAAAAAGTCTAAGTTCCATTTTTACGACTGAGGCTTCGTTTCCGAGATAGGAGCCTCGCAAAAGGTGACAAAGTGAACGTCACACCTAACTGGGACGAATACTATCACAGATAGAGAGGCGGTTCCAAGGGAATCATAAAGGAATCGTATGTGCTCAGTCCGGAAGTCACTATGAAAAGTTCACTGCACGCATGCGCAATGGAGTCCTCAAAGGAATTGGGGATTTCCAGCAACAACAATGCATGGAAAAGGTATGTAACGCAGCAAGAAGGACCGTGACAATGAGAAATGCGTTCAAGACAACACATCCCGACTTCAAACATCAAAACATGACCACCGAACACAAAATCCGAAAAGTTGAGCACGGTTGCATACCCCAGTTACACGCGAGGAATGAACGAATCATGTCATGTGGCATACGAGAGACAGGAGGAGGGAAAGAAAAACACAATATCAGATGATTGCGACAACGTGTATTTTTACACGCGACAACTGCGTAATATCCCCCCCCACACACACACACAACAAACAACAAATGCTACAATATCTTACGCACAGACAGTCCGTGTCACTGTACACCAACTGAAGATGTCACTTTCACCACACAAAGGGGGTGGGGAGCAATACCAAAAGTGTTCTCACTGGTATTTGCCGAGGGCAATAATCACAGACGGTTTTCAAAATGTCTGCCGTTTACTTCTACGCAGAGATGACAGCGACGAATCAAGGATTGTCGAGTACGAGCAAACAAGCCAGGTGTATCTGCTACCGTCGCGGCGGCGACGTTGATGCGAGCAACGAGGTCCTCAGCTGATGTGACAGGTGTGTCGTATACGAGGGTTTTCATTTCTCCCCAGAAGAAAAAATCGAAAGGGTTGAGATCTGGCGACCTCGGTGGCCAAGGCACAGGCTCATCCCTACCAATGAACCTATTGCGAAACACGTCATGCAGGAAATGTCGTACATTACGATCGAAATGAGCTGGTGCACCATCGTGTTGGTACCACATTTCTTGCCGCAGTGCCAAAGGTACGGTCTCCAACAGTTCAGGCAGAACCTCACTAAGAAATGCATCATACGTGCGACCATTCAGGCGAACAGGGAGAATGTATGGTCCAATTAAATGATCATGTACTATCCCGCACCACACATTCACTGAAAACCTGTGCTGGTGATGGGCCACAAAAAGTGCATGTGGGTTGTCAAAGTCCCATACATGACTGTTTCTACTATTGAAGACATCCATCCTGGTGAAAATGGCTTCATCTGTCCACAATACGTTTGCCCCGAAGTGAGGGTTTGTGTCCAGCTGATGCAACAACCATTGGCAAAACTCCATACGAGGGCGAAAGTCACAAGGTAACAGTTCTTGTACTTTCTGCAGTTTAAAAGGGTGCATTCCTTCATCTGACAACACTCGCCAAACATTCACATGAGACGTGTTTCGTGCCCGACCGAGCACTCGCGTACTGGTGCCAGGATGTTCTGCGACCGCTGTTAACACATCTTCTGCAAACTGATGTGTGCGTACACTTCGGGGTCTTCCAACTTCTTGTCGCGGTGGTAACACTGACCCTGTTTCACGCAGTCGACTGTCCACTACCTGAAAGAAGGTGTGAGACGGTAAACGTCTATGTGGAAAGCGTTCTCCATAAAGACGCCTTGCCTCACGGCTATTACCACGTGCCTCCCCATACATGAGATGCATGTCTGCTAGCTGCTGGGTCGTATACGCAGCCATCTGTGTAATAGGGAGCTGGAACTGCAAAGTATTGTTTTTGTTTAACACTGGCACACTGCACAAATTGGCCGTATCACCGTACGAACACCACAGACCAATTGTTGTGATATTTCACTTGCCCACTCCACCACGTCAACTTCTTTCAATGCAACATACTAGTACTCTTCAATGCGTATGACAACCTAGAGCGAACTGCTGATCATATCCCAGCACCTGCAACACGATTGGGACGACTGCCGGAGAGAACCAACCCTTCGAGCTCCTCTCGCGGGAACAGCAGTCATGAAGGTCAAACGTAGACTACGAGAGCCAGACTTGCCTGTGCAGCGCTTCCAAAACTGGTCTCTTTTACGTCACAATGATCGCGTGCGAACACTTTTGGTATTGCTCCCCACCCCCTTTGTGTGGTGAAAGTGACATCTTCAGTTGGTGTACAGTGACACGGACTGTCTGTGCGTAAGATATTGTAGCATTTGTTGTTTGTTGTGTGTGTGTGGGGGGGGGATATTACGTAGTTGTCGCGTGTAAAAATACACGTTGTCGCAATCATCTGATATTGTGTTTTTCTTTCCCTCCTCCTGTCTCTCGTATGCCACATGACATGATTCGTTCATTCCTCGCGTGTAACTGGGGTATGCAACCGTGCTCAACTTTTCGGATTTTGTGTTCGGTGGTCATGTTTTGATGTTTGAGGTCGGGATGTGTTGTCTTGAACGCATTTCTCATTGTCACGGTCCTTCTTGCTGCGTTACATACCTTTTCCATGCATTGTTGTTGCTGGAAATCCCCAATTCCTTTGAGGACTCCATTGCGCATGCGTGCAGTGAACTTTTCATAGTGACTTCCGGACTGAGCACATACGATTCCTTTATGATTCCCTTGGAACCGCCTCTCTATCTGTGATAGTATTCGTCCCAGTTAGGTGTGACGTTCACTTTGTCACCTTTTGCGAGGCTCCTATCTCGGAAACGAAGCCTCAGTCGTAAAAATGGAACTTAGACTTTTTGCTTGTTTTCGTGTGAGGAATCACCTCCCAAGCGTTGTAAACGACCTTTAGAAACACCCTGTATATGTATCTGAGTTTGTACATATATATGATATTCATTTGTCCTCCTCCGTGGCCATCTAAGGTGCTGTGCTTTGGACTCTGACTGCAAAATGGCATAGATTCGTGTTTGCCTGGGTTCTCAGCCTGTGTACAGGACCGGTGGCCACTCACCATCATGAGGAAATTGGGGAGCTATGAGTGAGTAGTGTATCCTGGTCTCAGAAATCTCCTATAATGGATGGGGGTTTGACATGATGACCCCACGTCACCCCAATACCGGTTGAAATCTCCACATCTCTAGGTAGGATTGTGGGAGGGAGACTGGTACGTAGTCGGGACTTTGGCCTAGACCCTTCAAGGGTTATTGTGAGAGCCACGGGTTATTATTACTTATTTATTATGATATTAATTTATTTTCTAAGATTCTTGCAAACCTTATTTGCGTTTTTGAGTTTACAAATGTTTATTTTTTTATTTCTTTGCACTCATACAATAATAAGTTGATGTTCTTACATAATATATTTGTATCTTTTAGTTTAAACATTTTTATTAAATTTGTTTATTTTCTGTTACACAATAATAAGGTTATTAGATACTATGTTTGTGTCTTCGACTTTACAAATGTTTATAAATGTGTATTTTTGATTTAATTTCATGCATACAATAAGAAGTAGTTGTTTATCAGATAAATTACATGATGTTTCGATAGACATATCAATTAAAAATCAAATTTCATTGCTATAATAGTGGGCGGTGATAAAACTAATAATAGATACAAAAGTAACCAATAATAATAAAAAAAATATTAGAAATATAGTTAGACGAGAAGGCACGCAGGGAAACTCAGTCACCCCAAGAATGCAAGCAAATGGAAATGTGCCTCTGGTAGGTAGACAAAGGTAGACAGAAGAACAGCCCCTTTCTCTGGCAATGCGCAGTGGCGCAGTGGTAGCACCGTAACCTTGTAATCAAGGAGTCCCGGATTCGATACTCGGTGGAGGCACATAGTGGTTCGGATCCCACTTTAAACTGTAGGTCCAGTCCCGATTAGCCTTCCTGTGCATAAAGTGGACTTAAAACACCAACTCCATCAATCCTCTGTTGGTAGCAGAAACTCCAATTGAAGAATAGAAGAGCTGATGCCAGGGTGGTGCCAGTCATTTCTCGACACGGCAAAAAAAATTGGTTGTGGGTTAACAAAGTCCCCCAGCAAGCTCACCGAAGGGTTAATCAATATTTTGAACAACTTTTTACAAGGTTCAAGTATCAGCAGAAGCATCTCCTGAATGTATGCGGTGCTTGCTGCGCATGCATCAATTGTGGGAAAAACGACAGCTTGCTCTGCAACGACATTAATGAGCATTTCTACATTCTAATTTCTTCATATAGGAGAAGTATTTATTTTAGATGAGAGCGCTCAACTACGCTTATATTACATTTCTTGGATCTGTAGTGAAAGAAAGTAATAATTATTTTCCTACAATTGACGCATGCGTCACTTCAGATCAAAGAAATGTAATATAAGCTTAGTTGAGCGCTCTCGTGTAAAATAAAGGCCTTTCCGATGGTGCAGTGGTAGTGTCGTCGCCTTGTAATCAAGGAGTCCCGGGTTCGATACCAGGTGGAGGCACAAGTGGTTCGGATCCCACTTTAAACTGTAAAATCCAGTCCCGATTAGCCTTACTGTGCATAAAGTGGACTTAAAACAACAAATCAATCATTCAATCGTGTAAAATAAATACTTCTCCTATATGAAGAAATTAGAATGTAGGAATGCTATGCTCATTAATGTTGTCACAGAGGAAGCTGTCCTTTTTCCCACAATCGACGCATGCTCCGAATGCGTTCAGGAGATGCCTCAGAGTATCAGTATTGATATCGGTGGGTAGCGGTAAGAGTATCGGGATTGGTATAGGTATCAGTTCAAAGTGGTATCAGCTCAGCCCTAAAAATTATGTACAGGGTGTTTCATAATTCCCTGCAGGATTTCGGATTCGGAAGTCTGTTGCTCAGACGGTAGCTCACCCACGGAGATGAGAGCATGTCCGTGAAGAGATTAAATATTAAAGTTTTTTAACCCACATTACAAATGTTCGATATGTCCTCAATTCCTTAATAATGCTCAGATGCAGTCAACAATCTCAGGCGATGGCCCCTCCTACCTGTTCGTTTTACATCTGTTGAGTTCGCCTCTGAGCAACCGACTTCCAAAATCCCAGTGGGAATTATGAAATTTCCATCATTAAATGGTGCGACATTCTTTATTTCCATACTACTGACAAAAATTTGTACACAGTCAGTTCTTATCTCTGATCATTATCTAACAATATTTACATATGGCACACTTGAAATTACATGTAACTAATTTTCAAAACATTTCTAACACATTCTAAAACAAGTTTAAGTGGATACTTTCCAAGAAAATGAATCATAATCCAAATTGCAAGCAAAGCCTAGATGTAATAGTAGCATCAATGTTGTAACTTATATTAAATAAATTACCATTTCTTTACCTTGTATGTCTTCTCCTTAAATATCAAACTCAAACTGTTGATAGAAGAGTAGTAGAAAGGGCACTGAAGTTGTAAATATTGATTGGTATAGTCTGTACTAATATTTAGTACAATACAAAATTTTCTACAAAAATATGTGTATCCCACCAATTACACCTTTGACCAATATGGGCATTTGCATTTACATGCCTACAATACTGTGCAATTCCATTATCTTCTAATAAATTACACTAATACACTAGTTCATTAAAATTACATGAAGATAAATATGTGTAAGAATATTATAAATAGAGCCCGGAAGTTTGGCAAAATGCCTCTTTTTATCTACTGCATATATTGATAATTTTTTTCCGGATATAAGTTTCTCATGTTGTTTCGAATGTTTTAGAAGCCTTTTCATTTTGCCTATTTTACCTATTTGGGACCCCACTGCCTATTTTTAATTATAATGCCTTTTTTTGCCTTTTTCAATTAAATTTGACCATTTTTTTTAAAAAAAAAATGTGTATATAAATTATTTTTCTCCCAAAAAACGTTGTTGGCATTTATTTTTCTTTCGTTTATTATGTGAATAATTTTCGCCTTATTTAAGTAATATTGAACTCATGCATGTTTCAACATTGCTGAAGGAGAAAAGTGTGAGAAAAATGTATTTCATGCTCAGTTAGGATATTGCCTTTCGGTTAACATTTCCTTGTGCATCATTGACTGCTGAAGTGGACAGGTTGATTTCCAACACAAAGAAGATACGTATTTCTGAAATCTCCCTCTCGAACCCGAAAATTTAAGGAAGTTGCATCTGAGCTTAGTTTACCTCTGCAACCAGTCGTGACCAGATGGGGAACCTGGATATCAGCAGCTATATATTATGCTAACAACCATAAAAAAATCAGTGAGGTGATAGATGCTCTTCCAGAAAATGAAGCGGCTTCAATTCGTGAAGTGAAAAAACTCCTGTGCTATTCAAGTTTATTTTTGCACATTATGGTGCATTCCCAGAGACAATTACAATTACAGAACTTAAAAAAACACCTTGTAGCATCCATGAAAATGTACGAGGAATCTATGCAGCAGATGATGGAAGTGCCAGGAGAAAAGGGGTCAGCTGTTGCGGAAGTGCAAGCGGATACTGAGTGCAAATGAGGACTTGAAACAATTGAAAACAATTTGTGATATTCTAAAAGGTTAAAATGCTGTTACCGAAATGCGTCCAGCTACATTAGCTTGTTTTATGTATGTTCCAATAACTTCTGTCGAAGTAGAAATATCATTTTCTATTATGAAAAACATTCTCTCTGACAGACTACTATCAATGAATGTTGAGTAATTAAAAAAACACCTTGTAGTTATGTGCAATCAAGACGGAGAAAATTGAAATGCTCTTCCCAATGTAGATTTTAACATGTTCCCAGAAATTATAGATAAAAGTAAGCGATTTCCAAATGTGCCTTTTTTCGGTTTATTTTGCCTTTTCTTTCATTTTTAGTGCCTATTTTCCACATTATAAAAGCCTTTTTGCCTGCCTATTTTAACGAAAATAAATACCTGAACTTCCGGGCTCTAATTATAAATAAACAGTGAAATCTTGATTAAACAATTTCTTAAGTTTATTTAAAAAAATTGCACTGCAAGATACTAATGTAACATTTCACTTAATTATTATTGTGAATGACTGTGGTACATTGTAACGTTGAACTGCAACGTGTCTTGACCATTTTTTACATTTTCGAACCTCCATTTGTGAAGAATCCAGAATTAAGTGATCTGCCATTACATAAAATATTCAAATATTCTTAGTGGGAAGAATTTCCAGTGCCCTTTTAAAGCAATATTGGAAAAATTTGAAAAACAGAAGGGGGAAACAGTATCAAGAGATGGATGTGTAAGGGTACAACTCGGTAACTGCTTCTTGCATGCCAAAGAGGCTCTGGCTTCTGGACCTACGGCCAGTACACTCCCCTGTGGAACTCATGTTTTGTTCTCCCTATACGTTTGTACCTGTTCCTTCATCCATAATGTCTTATCCTAAACTTCGCCATTAGCCAAAAAAATGGCAGAAAAACAAAGTAAATTAAACTAAATCTGCACATTTGGCAATGCAAGGGCAGGATTACATGGTAAACAGCTGATTGTATTACTCACACTCTCTCCTTTCACTTACAGTTGAAAATTTTACTACAGTACCATAGGCTGAAGCCAAAGCTAGCTGCTTCTCACAACCTATATTGTCAACACATTAGTGTGTTAACTTCAAAACTTTCTAAATTCAGACATTATACATAAATCCGCTGACATCTCTAGCTAGGGGACAGGGGGGGATGCATCCTACTCAATAATCTGAATGTATTACATATGTGAAATATTGTGTATTATTCGACATGCCCTTCTCCCCCTGCCTGACTCTTCTTAAATTTAGGTTTGATTTACTTTGGCAAAGGGCATACACCCACCTTAAATATTTTGTTCATTTTCTTCTGACCGTCGCACTCTAAGGAGTCATGCTTTGCGCTCTGGTTACAGGACAAGAGCAGGTTCAACTTTCCTGGGGGAAGCGTATTACTCCTGAGATTTCGGCCGGTAGCCACCCATCATCGTGAGGAAATTTTGGAGCTACAATTGAGTAGAGAAATCTGGTCACGAAAACCAACAATGACTGGGGGTTCGTCGTGCTGACCACCCGTCATCCCATAACTGGTTGGATGATCTTCCACCTCGGCAGGTGAGAGTGAGGCCGACAGTCGGTACGTAGTCCCTGGCCCACATTGGCTGTTGCACCACGGGCTATTCTTCTGACCGTATAAATTTGGATAAGAAGTCAACCGTTATGAGAAAAATACAAAGCACCAAAGCAGAATAAATTAATTTGATGAAAGTAATGGACATTTGCAGTCTACAACAGTACTATTCCTCAAATGTTCTTGGAGAATGGAGACTCAATAGAGTGCTAAAGATCATTCTTAGCACATACACCAGTTCAGTTGGATTCTTCAAGAAAATAAATACAGCATTCCCAGATTTTATATTTTCCCACATTACACAAGGCACATCCATAAAGTAGTACCTGTTTGGCAATTTAAAAAAGGAATCAAAGAAGTCAATTAAAAACCTCTTTCCACTGAAAGTACACATCTTGAACTACCAGGTGTTTCATAAATAATTGAGGGGGTTACAAAATTGTATTGCAAGTTAAGTATTGAACTTGCGTTAATGAAACCAGTCCAGAACGATCGAGGAATGCACACAGATTGTGCGTGCATGTTTTGTTAAGCTGAGAGTTCATATCCCTGCTGCTAGGCGACACTCAAATCACCTGCATCACTCACAGTGTTTATTGCAATGTTTTGGTCCCCAAAATCACCGGACCTTACACCGCGTGACTTCTTTTGTGGCGTTTCATCAAAGACAGGGTATTTGTCTCACCGATGCCACGTGATATTGCAGCCCTGAGGGAGCGTATCATCGCAATGATCGACACTATCGACAGGCCCATGTTGATGTGAGTGTGGCAAGAAGTAGACTATCGTGTCGATGTGTGCTGTGTCACCTGTGGTGCACACATTGAACATTTGTAGGTGTTCCTCGATCTTTCTGGACTGGTTTCATTAACGTAACTTCAATACTTAACTTGCAGTAAATTTTTGTAACCCCTCAATTATTTATGAAACACCCAATACTTTTCTTGCACTTATCACACCAGGATACAAGTTATTGTATGCCTTTGTTGTACACTTCTGTCACCAGTCCATTGGCAGAAGCATACCACATCTGTGGAAGGATACACAGGTGACCTCGAAGGTCGCCTGATATGAGCCAGTTGTGTGCAGAAAATCGAGAACCATGCCAAGTGAGAAGTGGGAGCTGTCATTCAGCTTTTGCACATTAGAATTATATTATTATCTTTTTACAAAATTAAAGGATTCTTTGAGAGGAAAGCAAGTGCTCCAGGAAATTGTAACTGCATTCCTCAATGAGCTGGCCGCAGAAGCGCATGACGAGGCTATACAAAAACATGTCTCCTGGTATATTAAGTGCCTCGATGCTATTGCTGGCTATGTAGAAAAATAGCTCAAGGTATGTACTTCCAGAGTAAGAATATTTTGTTCATCTAATTTCTTTTGTTCTTAGTTACCAAATGTGCATTACTTTATGGACGGGTCTCCTACTGTATAATCGTCATTGTCCCAATAAAGCAAATTTTATAAAATTTTCCCAGATTTTACGGTCTCCTTCATTTTACATTATTTCAACTTGGTTCCCTAAAAAACCAAAAATCGACGTTCCACTGTACTTTATACAAAATTTATATCTCATCAGTATTTGCTATAGAACTGAAAGACATAAAAGTCACTAGGCTTAGTTATCACGATCTACTTCCTCTGTTAACTCTGAAGGATCAATTATTTCATGTTTTATGACAATAGCCTGAGGAAGGGCTACATATTCCACGGGCTCTTTGTGAGTTCTGATATGCCTTCTAAGGGTTTGGCTCTGAGAAAAAGATTTACTGCAAATGTGACAAGAATAAGGTCTCTCTCCAGTATGTGTCCTGATATGTTTCTTCAGACAGCTGCTCGAATAGAATGCTTTCGGACAATGCGTGCAAGTAAAAGGTTTTTCATTTGTATGTGTACGCCTGTGTTTAATAAGATCGCCCTGATAGTAAAATACTTTAGCGCATTGGTTGCATGGATATGTATCTCGGTCACCTAAGTGGACCTTGACGTGGGCCGTTAGGTATGTCTTCCGTGAAAAGGATTTCTCACAGAACTCACACGAGTACGGCCTGTCACCGTTATGTACCTTTAAATGAAAATTAAGGTTGCTTTTGTGCGAAAACTTTTTGTTGCACAGGTGACACGTGAAAGGACGCTCCCCAGAATGTGTTCGAGAATGGATTTTCAAGAGCCAATTTCGAAAAAATGACTTCGGGCACGAGGGACACTGAAATGGCTTGTAACCACTGTGCTCTTTCTTGTGTGCTACATAGCTGTCTTTGGACGAGAACTTTTTATCACAAAGATCACAGGGGAATGGCTTGTCACCAGTATGGGACCTCACGTGAACAGCAAGCTGACACTCCCACAAGAAAGTTTTCTCGCAGTATGGACACGAAATCGGCTTCCCATAAACATGAATCAGCTTGTGCTTTGTGAGGTGAGCTTCGAGGAAAAATGACTTGGTACAGAGATCACAATTATATGGTTTCCGGCCTATGTGAGTATATTTATGCCTATTGAGTTTACCTCTGGAACAGAAACACTTTTCACATTCCGAACACGAGAATGGTTTCTGCCCGCTATGTATCAACAGGTGATTTCTCAGATCACTTTTCTGAATGTAAAATTTATTGCAGTATGAGCAAGAGAATGGTTTCTCTCCCGTATGTTGCTTTGTGTGTCTTGCCAAATTGTCTTTATGACTAAATGACCTTTTGCAGTACTCGCACGTGAACTGCTTCACACCAGAATGTGTGCGTAAGTGCCTCTCTAGAGCTCCCTTCGTGTGAAAAGGCATCGAACACTGCGGACAAACAAACGGACGTTCACCAGTATGTATTCGCTCATGCGTGACTAGATACGCTCTCTGGGAGAACGACTTTTTACAATATATACAATAGTACGGTCTCTCCGCACTGTGAACCCTCATATGACTACAGAGATTGTCGTATTCGGCAAAGTCTTCTTTGCAAAATTCACAACAAAATGGCTTCTCCATTGTGTGAGACCTACAGTGTATCTCAAGAAACCTCTCCTCCACAAAAGATTTTTCACAATGAGGACACGGATGTAACTTGAAACTATGAACTTGATGTATGTGTCTTGAAAGTGAACTTTTCTCGGCAAAATGTTCCCTGCATTCTGTACAACAGAGTGCAATCTTGTCTTGATTGTCTAGTCCCTTCCCTACAGCATCTTCAATGTAGAAAGGGCTTGTAGGCACTGCTTTACTATTACACCTGAAATACAGACAAGAGAGTGCGTTACATCAACTTGAATTTGAATTTAAAATTTTGGGTGCGTCAGCACTTAGGCTATTTTGCACTCATCACATTATACCACAACTAAAATACTGTAGCATAATTGCAGTGTTGTGTTACTAAAATATTAAAATATTACAGCTGAGGCTGTAAAGGGGCACTCAGCACACACAAGGACAAAATAAAGGACAACACACAAAATTATACTGGCCACAGTGCCAGTCGCCAGATCCTCATTCGTCAAATGCTATCCAGGGTGTATTATGTGGAAGTGAGGTTGACCTTTGGGCACCTTAGCAAAAGGTCGCCCCTTACACCACTAGATCAACTTGACATAGGTAGAAGAGTCACATAACTTCTTGCACTAAAAGGCTGAAAAAACTTGTTTTAAAGCAAGTCGTGAAGCTTTCCTGGTGACGAATGATAAAAAGATTATTTTCGGCTATTCACCAGGTGAGTTGTGGAAACGATTCCAAGCTCTTGAGAGCTAATGTCACTCTCATCTTCAGAATAGCTCTCGAAAGCTAGGAATCTTTCCCACAACTCACCTGGTCGATATCCCAAGAGAAGCTTTTCAGAACTTGTTTTCCTTACCTGCATAAAAGCAACTCCGTAAAATCAAACACAGCACATAAATAATTTTGTTAAAATAATATAGAAACAATAAAAGTCACCATTTTAGTTATCTGTGTGTGGTACTTGATATTACAGAGCTGGTTTTACACAGTCAAGGAAAACTGGTTAAGTTTGACAGCTTGAGAGGTCGAAAAGTAGAAGGCACAAGGTTCTGGAAGGAAGCTTTGCCTTTTGTTGAATACACAATGAAGTAGTACACAAGTTATACATACAATTTGGGCAAGAATGAGTGTGTCAGTACAACAAATGGCAGGTTCACATTTGGGATGGCTAAATCTAGATTTTCACTGTAATGGTTCCGATTGTTTTATTATTTCTCTTAACACAAAGACTAATTATTGTAGAATTTTGGAAATCATTGTCACACGAAATTTGAACCTTCCTTAAAGTAATGGGCACTGTTTGAATTTTTTTTTAAAAAAAAGTTATTTACGTTGAAAAAAACAACTTAAAAATTACCTTATGCTAGCATGCACGCTTCCCATGGACAAGGTATTCTCCGTTGACAAGCGACAGTAAGTATCGTAGAAGAGTGGGAATAAATGTAGAAGTAAATGGGAACCTTAGGAGAATGCATTTAGGGACTTTATTTTAATGCTAAGGGAACCAAACCTAACCTGCCTAACCTAACCACAAAAGCATATATTGAACAAAATCTTAAGTAATCGCTAAAACTCCGCAGTGTGTGTTAACAGACGTACATCGAAATCGAACCATGTAAAAATTGCATTCGTAGCATGATGAAATCACAATAAAAAAAGGGAACTTGGGCCATTTTCACTGCCCAGATTCTGGAGACTAAAACCAGAGAATCCAGATATCGGAGGCCTCTGAAATCTAGATTGCTTCTGAAATTCAGATTACCTTCACAATCTGAATTGCCTCCAAAATCTGGATAATTAATTTTCCAGATATTTTTGGCCATCCCTACTACAATTTTTCTCAAGGAAAAAAAGCATCTAAATATGCAAAAATCTACCCCCTAGTGATGCTATATGCATGCAGTGTGTTATGTGGACATTTGTTGAGCAGGTGTCGTTATGTAAGGCACTACTGTGAATAATTGTGTCCACATTCAGGAACAGTGGATCATACTTATGGGCTCTGGTAACCCTAAAAAACCATGTATGTACTAACCTTGCATGTGATGTATTTCCACCTTCTTCACTCTCTACGCCAGGATGATATGGTGAATCTTCAACCTCAAGTTTACATTCAATGTTCAAAACAAGATTTCCTAAACTGCTCTTAACATGTTTATCTCCACTGTTCTCTTCATGTGAATCATTATTAATATCTTCCGTTGGAGAATTTTTCTTTGTGTTCCTTTGCTTCAGCAAGTCGTCTCCATGACCCTTATCATATGAAGAATTAGCATAGTCAAAACCACATTCTTTATTCCTTGAACTAGAAAAACTACAGTTGTCCGGTACGATACATTCAGGTTCCAATTTCACTTTCACAGCCGGTATGCTACAACTGTCAGGAATTATACACTCCGTTTCACACTCCTCTTTCTCAGTACGGCAAATAAAATTAGTTCTGTTAGGTGTTTCACCATTGTTTGTTTGGTCACTATCTTGTTTTCTCTCTGGTACTTGGTCTACTTCCTCACTTCTATTGCTTCTTGTTGAATCTTCATCAAATTCCATATTAAAATGAATATTCAACACACTATCTTCACTCGCGGATTCTTCACAATCAGAGCGAGATTTTGGTTCCTCCTTTATTCTAAGTTCTAATTCTAAAGGGCTCATTTTGTTTAGGGATTCTCCTTCTAAAACTACAGACATTTCATCTTCTACTGTACCTTCCATTCTGCACTTACTGTGGCATCAGTCTCGTAATTGTCCAAGAGAGAAATGCTTACTTTATGCACAGAGGCTAATCTGGACTTGATGTGCAATTTATAGTGGGCAGAGGATGAAGTGTGTTCCAAGGAGTGCCATTCATAACAGTATAATCTGAAAGAAAAAGGTAATAGTAATTTTTTTGGGGGAGGGGGGGGAAGGCACAACGTTCCTTGTTTTAACTTTTGGCATTGACCTGCTTATAAATTTTAGTTATAACATGTGCAACATTGAGCCTTGAACAAAAATCCAATCACACTGATTTGTTGAACCAACAATTCAAGCTGAGGGGGCAAGTGGTCTGAGATGCTGCTAACTTTTCTTGTATGTACATATTGCCTACATTGAAAAATTATTTCTCTTGTAGTTTACGGTTCTTACAAGTGTTATAGGAGAATTATGAAGTGCTTCAGAATATTGGTAATGATTCTGGAAGTAAGTTTGAAGCATGATTAAACTAACTGGCTATGATATACCAAAGAAATTGATTTAAAAAATAGCTCATATAAGCAGCAATGTTTGGAACAACCTTTCATTGTTTACAGATGTCTCAGACATAAAGTTCCAGCAGATGTTCATGCAGAGCTCAAAGGGGTAATCACGCTTGAGAGCAGTACTTTCATGATCAGATATACATGGACGTCCGCAGGATTTTTTCCAGGGAGGGGCAAGGAAGATATTTTTTTCCAGGGGGGGGGGGGCCAACATGGCATATTTTCCCCAATAATAGTGTTCATCCCTCAAAAAACATTGCTTAAATTTGAATTTATCATGTTCGTACAATAATTAACACACATTATTGTGGCTGAAATTAAATTATATGTGTGAAATATGTAATTTTTGGTTCACTTTCGTTCCCCCCCCCTTCCGGACGCCCATGCAGATATAGGAAGCCTTAAATATGACCACCTAACCTAACAACAAAAGCATAGGGATGTAATATCCCTTCATACTTCATGTCATGTAATGTAACAGCAACAGTTTGTCCAAGACGGCAGTAACAAATGAGTGTTGGCAAACGAACATGTACAGAGAGGAAAAAATTGTTATTTGTTATCCAGAAAGGATACAGTAGGTAATTAGTAAGCTTCCCAAGTATGTGTTAATAAACATAGATAGAAATTGAGCTAAAACACTATTTCTTCAGAATCAAACAATCGGAACTTCGTCCATCCGAATATTGAACTGCCAGCGATATCAACACCCAAATTGTTAATTTAATTATACATCCATAGAATTGGGGATATTATTTTGCTTGCAGTTTTTAACTTGCCTTCACATAAAACGAAAACTTCACAACTCTCCTAATATTTATGAGTCATTGTAGATCCACACAAATTGCATACTAAGAGAATAAGAAACAACGTGGAATTTTAAGGACATAAAAAGTAACTAATTTAGTGTATTGCACATTATTCTATGCTTGCAAATATGGTCAATTTACACCATTTTCATACAATGAACATTGAAGTGATTAAGGTTGATATGCACAAGCTGCCAACCTGTTTTCTGTTGTAAAGGTATAATTAGTTCTTCACTCGGACCCTAATTTAACAGTAAATAGAAAAGCGCGACAGCGATACAACTTTGCAGTGTTGATATAATTGATTTTTTTCTGTACATTTCAAATTGATTGCATTGGGGTTTATGCCATTTCTGTCAACACTTTGAAATACAACATATAATTTCAAGAAATTAACATTTACGTGTGGTATGAAAATTACTTACTCGCTAGGTAACTTCAACTTGTCCCACAAAACAAGAAAAGAATAAGAAGGTCCAGGGAAAAAACAATTACTAGAATATCATGAGATAATTTTTCCTTGTAAACTTTCTTGGCTGTTGCTCTCTATCATCTTATAGATCATGTTACAAAACTCATTCCAAGAAAAGTTGTATGTTCCTCCAGTAAAGGTTATATCGTCTAATCTCTTGTTAAAAATGTCCAGAAGTATGCAACGTTGGAGTAAAGTTTAGTTGATTAGTTATTAAATTAAAGTGCATAGTGAACTAAATATATTTTGCAAAAAACTCAGAAAGATGACTAAAATCGACTAACAGTTGATAAACACGAAAGTCTCCAATCTGAGGCGTGTCAGATTACTAATGGAGTACAAGAGTAGAAGAAACTGTGATAGCCAAGGGGGGGGGGGGCTTTAAAAAAAACATAGGGGTAGCCGAGAGCACGGGCCCCGCTGGGGTCATTTGTGGGCCGGCCCTCAATTTTGGGCCTTTTTTGGGGATTTTTCAAGCCGCCCAAGTGTCATATATCAAAATGGCGGCCATTTTTCGAAAGTTTTGACCTTGGTCTGCAAACCCGTGCAAAATGGTTTCGGCGAGGTTGCCATGGCAACGTGGCGGCGGCCCCCAAAAAAGTGGCCTTTCGAGAATGGATTTGGAAATGCACCGGGGAATTTTCGAAAAAATGGTGGCGTTCGAAAGGGTACGTACGTGACCAAAGCGTGTTATTTTTTTCCATATTTTTTACAAATTGTCAAACTGTGAAATAATTTTGAAGTATCCTAACATATGTAATTACTAGAAATGTTAACACGTAATAGTGTATTGATATGTGTAAGTGTAAATGAATTGACCTGTTCAACATCATGTACATTATGATCTAATGAACGGAAAATAAATGAATGAAAAAGATGATCACGAAGTTCTTGGTAGTTTCCATTACCTCAACCATGGCCTCAACATTACGTGCTTCTGGACGTACCGGGCGGCTGATCATCTGGACCAGGGCTGTTTCAGGCCGCGTCCGAATCGGCAGCAGATGTCACCTAGAGCACCGTTCCATCCGGGGACTCAGCCAAACTCCGTTGTCCGAATTCGCGACAGACGTGGAGTCGGAGGGAAGAGCAGAGAGGCGCGACAGATGCACGCTTGAACTCGCTGTGACGCTGCGCTTGGCAGCCATATTCTAACTTTCACTTTGTACAGGCAACATATACTGATTAGAGGATGTAAATCTCAGTTATACTTTAACATTTTATCAATAATACTAAATGTAGAAAAATTGTAAATGATGAAATAGCGTGTTACATTTTTAATATGAGTAGTAAATAGGTGGAAATCATTGTCATGTTTGTTTGGCGTCTGCCTTCTGCTTCCGTGCGATGCGCCTGCGCGCCAGAGCGCGGTGGGTGAAGTTCGGACTGACACCTAGCGGGAAAAGTGACAACCGTACTACAAGGGGACATGTAGATTCGGACGACTTGGACGTCACTTCGACGGCACGCGAGAGCAACGGGAGAGAACGGGAGGGAGCGCTTGCCAATCCGGACACGGCCTCAGTCTTATGGGAGATTGGTTGACCGTAGTTAGTATTCTGTGTTTCTACTGTTCCTCGCGAACCGGCTGAAGTCAAATTCATGTCCATATTCACGAACCTTTTCTTCTACTAAATTTTATTGCGAGAATGAGAGTAGAATACGTGTAATATTTACAAATAGTACCAGGAATGTACGTATTCTACAACTCTTTCATTTACACAATATTTAGTTTCTAATTTGGATAAGTAGCTTCATCCGGCCGACCAGTCTGTTTACATTTTGAAATTGTGTCGTCTGATTCTTGTCATTAGAATATTATTTTGGGGATGCGATAAGTGTTGCCTAATGTAGTTAATGAAATCGTAATTTAACATTGTATGAAATCACTGCGTAATACGTATCAAAGCTTTTTTCAAAAAGTGATAAAGAAGTATCGCCAAACGCGAACCAAATTCCGTTCATTTCATCTCTGTGGTACAGGCTTGCATTCAGTATCGAAATCGAACTTTCTGATTGTAATTGTGTATCATTTGTTGTTTAAAATAAAAACTCAGGAATTTTAATGAAATGGTAATAATATTATATACTGTTCTGTAAGGGCCAAGTTCCACGTGTATAACTTATTCTGTGATGTTATGCTTCTACAATAACTTATTTTTTAATTCCTCTCGTATTTTCTTGCTTGAATGGTTTAGGTGGACCAGGTTTGGTTCTCTTACTTTTATAATTATACACACGCGCGGAAATAATCAGATAATTAAACCTAATGATCCTATCCTACTTATGTTATGATTCTGGTAATTATTTGAAAATAGTCGCAGCCTTTTCTATTTGTATGTAGCTAATGCTTAAGGATCATTTGAGGTAAATGCAGCTTTGTATTGAAAGCAACATATTTTCAGTTACTATTTTCACAAAGTGGTCAACCTCGTTTTTGTGCAATTTTCACCTAAACTCATGATTCCTCACAATGTGAGAATTATTTTATAAAACAGTCACGTTCTCTTGTAAGATTTTGTTTTGCATTGCTTGTTAGGTTCTATGTCTCAAAAAATAATCATCTATACCATGTGATATCACTGCTCTCTCTAAAAAGTGGTAATAATAATCAATAATCATCATTTTTAATTTGTGTTAAGCTCTGTGGTTAGTTGAGTGATTTAACTTGCAAAAATTGACAATGTGTGAAATATAATAGCATCTGTACTTAATAATAAAGGTACCAGTTTCATAGATCCGAGACACATTAAAATCAGATATTTTGTGTTTTGCATGGTTCGTACTTACCAATTGTGTATTGTGGAACATAGTTCAAGGTGCCAATATGCTTTTTACACGAAAACAAACACTTTTTCTACTAATTTATCTAAGTGCTACTGAACGCACGTAACGGTGCTATATCGCTTACTTTGTGAATGATATCGCTTCTTTTGTTTTCGAATATCAGTGTTTTCCAACCTTCACCGAAAGATACCTACTATTGTGTTCGTCACGTGTGCAAATTGTACATTATGCACTGGTAGCTGACGGACAGACCCACGAACCATTCCGATAAGGTTAGGTTTGGTTTGGTTAGGCAAGAATAGTTAAAAAAAGGGTGGGTTGGAAACACTGACATGATTTCCCGGTCAAATAGATACCACGATGAAAGAAAATACCTCTACTAACGTTGGAAACCTTAGAGAAACTCATTTCCATAAGTAGTTTCTTCTGTAAAAATGAAGAAATGTGTCTCCGATGTATGAAACTGTTACCATAATAAAAAAAAAATGGTGAAAATAACTTGATCTGCTAGTCTCAACACCTCATGAATGTAGTTGCACATTTTTTTTTTTATTTTGAGAATAATTACTGAAAATCATGGTTCCCATTGTGTGATTTTTTTATTTTTTAGAAGCTATACAATAGAATGAAAAGGTGCTTTCAGTACTGCAAACAACTGTGGGAATAACTTTGCAGTTCGGAGAAACCTTTCTGTGGGAAAAAAACAACACTTCAGAGTGTGATCATTTCCACAATTTATCTATTTTGATGAACATTTTTGTGTTCAGTAACATGCATGTATCATGATACACGCAGTACAGTAGTTACTGATATAACATATTAATCAAGTCCAGTGAGATGTATGAAAGTAAGTAGTCTCTGCTGCACACTGTTTATGCTGTATTTCATTAAATACTAGTTGCTCATGTTATAAAACTATGCGTAATAACTACAGAAAGGAGGTATGGAGTAGCAAGGTCCAATATGAATTTTTCATTTTTGTAATGGTGCTCGTATGTCCTTAGGAAAAAGCAGCCAAAGTTGATAATGAAGTCATGCATTTCTTAAAGTGAGTACATTAAGTACATTATTTTTGTTTGTTTGCCATAGCGTCGGTCAACTTTATTTTTTCAAAGTGTACTCTCATTTATGTGGCGAGCATTCTAGCATGTTGGCTACTGAAATGTTAGTGTCACCAGGAAAACAATGTTACCCATTGGGCAATTCCCAGTACATAGTATTTGAAGATGAAAATGCAAGAAAATGAATCCTACTGTACGGCACTGTAGAGCATTTATTTAATTTCTAGGAATTATCCACCTGTGTGCGTGTTTTATGCACACATCAAGATAGAAGAGATACAAATGCAAAGTCCGGTATGGGACTTGGACGTGGGAAGTGTAATAAATATGGCACTTCTCTGTTTAAGTCTCGTATCAGCTGGCAGAAAGTTCATCGTGGAGGGAAATAAATCAACATTTCTTCATTCATGTTCAGCTATTTAGTAAATGATGAGTATTTGGTTTTTAAATAAGCTGTTTTATGTAAGAGATATTGTAGATATAATTTTATATATATATATGTGTGTGTGTGTAGATATTATTTTTGTTAATACTTTCTGTTTTTTTAAAGTAGAAATATTAATTTTCAATATTAGGGGTTTTCATTTTTTCAATTGTTTTAAATGCTGAAAGAAGTCTTCAAGGAACAACTATTAATTTTCCAAAGTATATTTTCATACTTTTCTTTCAGTGTAAAAATCATATATGTATAGTAGGTGCTGCTGCACTTGCTACAATAAGGTATGAAATTTCACTTCAACTTAATGGTCAGTGTCATGACAGTAAATTTGTGTTAAAAGGCTGAACCTTTTCATAGCATTCAACCTAGTACTTTTTATTGATTTGATTTTTGAGAAAACTTCCGAGCATTCTCTTGGTAATTATTATATTGTTTCTGTGCAGACTAACCTATTTCTAATCAGTGCCATAAGCATGGGCGTCCACAGGATTTTTTCCAGGGAGTGGCAAGTAAGGCAATTTTTTTTTTCCAGGGGGCAAAGGAGTCATATTTTCCCCCATAATAGTGATGTCCCTTCAAAAAACACTGCTTCAGTCTGAAATTATCATGTTCTTCAACGCCCTTATAATAATTAACATAAATTACTGACTGAAATGAAATTATGTGTGAAATATATACCTTTTGTCAGACATTCATTATCCAGGGGGAAGGGCGTGCCCCTCCCCCCTTTCGGACGTCCATGGCCGTAAGGTATGTGAACTGATCCCTGACAGTATTGAAATTTTTATTATCGAATGGAGCGTAGTTGCTGTAGGCAGTAATTTTTTTCGTTTTAATATGTGGTAAACAAAATGTTTTATTGATCGGTGTATTATCTTGCAATACAATCCTGTATAGCGGAAGGATCAGTCAGGATTTTTTTTATTTTTATTTTTTTTTTTTTTTTTTTTTTTTTTTGCAAATATGGATTAGCATGACATAAATCGTTCTGAATTATTGTATACTTATTTCATTCCATTTCTCCACCCAAGAAAAAAAAGTCACCTATTTTAAGACTGTCATTTTCGTATGATGAAGAATGTTTTTAAAAATGCCTTTAGAGGAAATTATATATTTCCGCTTAAAGTAAGAGTGCAATTTCAGGAAGTTTTGGTAATAGTACGTTTTCCATATAATTTTCGTATACTTTTATTTTTGTGATAGAAATCAATTTTAATGCGAAAAGTTTGTACTTAAACGAAAGCATTGCATATAATTAATTTCCGCCACTTCTAACTACGTTTAGTCAATTTGCGCGTATAATTTATTATACGCGCAAATCGGCTGAACGCGGTTAGAAAGTATCGGTACGCGAATGGTACGGAACATGATAGTGTTTTGTCGTTTCGAGCAAAACCGCGAGTCCTTGCGCATAGCGTTCGTCTTCTGTTTTTCCCCGACGGTGCTGCCGTCGGTGGTCGCGAGGAAACGACCTTCCAGTGCCGCCATACTGTCAACCATTTTTAACCCGCAGCTGTAACATCTTGTAGTAGTATGTCTATGATCTGGACGAGCAAGAATTGACCATTCGGCCGATTTTTATTAAACTAATCTGTATATATCAAGCAATTTACTACGGAATATTTTAATATGTATGCATGATACGCTCGAGAATTCAGTAAGTGCATTGTTAAAAAGATAAACATTTAAATAATATTATTTTAATTATTCAATAGACACCCATCGGTGTCGTTCTTGTCATTTTTATTACAACACTTCTTTTTAAAAACAAGAATAATCAATCAATACGAGTATATTTCCATTTTTGTGAATATAGTCATATATTTCCTAGTATGTTTAGTGGCTTCCATAGGTATGTCAAATTTTAGAGGACGGAATGTGACAATATTTACATTCAGTGAGAACATCATAATTTTTTGTGTATTTCGCCATATAGATGTACAAGGTGACTATATCCAATTATTGTAATCACTTTGAACATTGAAACCATAATATAATACGCCCAAACTTGTAATTTGATAATAAATTATTCAGTAGTTAGCCCGGTACTAGTTAGACATAGCGGAAACACATTTAACTCGTTTTTTTTTAAATAAAATTAATTTCTACTTACCTCATATGCATAGCGGAACATTTTTCGGTACTACTTTACTATACCGGAGACACCTATTAAAGATTTATTTCGCAATTTTTTACATTGCTAACGTACTATTCTGCATTGCGGAACATTTCTTTAGGTGAAATAATTAATTTCTAACGAAAATAATGCATATTTCTTATATTGACGAGTACTTACTGTTGTTCCTTATCTCCAACAAACCATCCACGGGTAGCCCCAAAAGCCATTGACGTTAGCCCAAAAATTCACGATAGCCCCACAAACCATCACGGGGACGAGGTATGCCTACTAGGTTAGGTTAGGTTCCATTAGCACTCTTTTTGATCAATTTAGCATATACGGACAATACGAGAGCGTATTGTGCTCTCGAGCAGAAAGCAAATGGCGGCAACAGCAATAGCGCGTCCGAAATAGATTTTCGTAGAAAACCACATGCATTCACATTAAAATGGATCAAAACTACATTCCCGAACATCAACAACGCTACAGAAAATGATTTGCGTAAGTACTTTCTCCATTAAATTTGAAGAAATCTGCCTCCGGTATAGTAAAGTGTTACCCATTTTTCAACTTGGGATTACTTTTTTTTCAATTAAAAAAGCGTTATTTTTAACAAGTATTTATTGGCTCAGTCGGTAACGCGTCTGACTACCATGCTAAAGGTCCCGGGTTCGATCCCTGGCCGGTTCAAATCCGGGAACTTTTCTAACGGTGGAAGCGGCCCCGGCGCACACCCAGCATCGAATAACATGGGTACCTGGGGGAAACCCTGGGGGGTAAAGGCGGTCAGGGGCGTGATGCTGATCACATCACCCCCACTCACGACCGGATCAAGAAAGTGTGGGGCGTTACCCCCACACCCCCTATACGCCTTCATGGCGTGGTGCTATGCACAGGGGAACACTTTACCTTTTTTTTTTTTTACCTTATTTATTGGTCGTTGCGGTAAATTTCTCGTATCAGACAAACGGCTGAAATTTGCTAGTTCATTTAATTTGAATATTCGTACTTACGTATTCTGCATTGAGAAACATTGCTGAAGGTGGCATTTCACTTATTTCACGGAAATAAGCTCTATTTGTGACATATCGAGTAAGTTTTCTTCGTTTCTTTTTGCCTTCGGTAACACGCAAAATGGCGGTCACACTTTCACTACCGTACTCGGCATGCAGTGTTTCCACCCCACTGCACCTAAAAATACCTATGTAGCCCCACAAACCATTGACGCATAGCCCCACGAACCATTCATACATAGCCCCATGAACCATTTCCGGTATTCATACATAGCCCCATGAACCATTTCCGGTAAGGTTAGGTTAGGTATGGTCACTATAGGTTACAATAGTGAAAAATTGGTTTCGAAAAAAATATGCGTAGCCCCACACACCATTCTCGCATAGCCCCACGAACCATTGACACATAGCCCCACAAACCATTTGTGGAAGCATACCTTCTTCAGTTACAAAAACACGTGTTTGGAAACACTGACCGGGATTACGTCATCAGACACAGGCTACATCCACCTGGAAGTAAATGGATGCAAGAGCTTTCGTGCATTGGTCACACATTTATATCGAAAAATAGTTGATTTACCGGCAAAATTCAATGAACGATGCAAGAAAACACTTCCCCGAACTTCCACAAGTCTAAAGAAACTGCATTTGGTAAGTAATTTTTCCTGTAAATTTGAAGAAATCCGTTTGTCCGATATGAGAAATTTACCGTCGTGGCTAATTGGCGGCCAAATTTTGACTCACGTTGTCTATGGTCAGCTGATATGCAGTGTTTCCAAACTTATGAACCGATAAATGCCGCACAAACTATTCACAAAAGGTTTTTAAGCGAAAATTGATCCACAAACCATTCACGGAATGTTAGGTTAGGTTCAGTTAGGTTTGGCAAACATAGAAAATTGAATAAAGAAAACCGCTCACACGTCATCGTGTAAAACTACCGCGTGGTTGTTGCACTAACACTTATTAATGGAAATGATTGTTTTTAATCCACAAACCATTCATGGATGGTTAGGTTAGGCAAACATAGAAAATTAAATTGGAAAGAATATATCCCGCTCCCACGTCATCTTGTAAAACTACCGCTACACTGACAGGGGGTCATGTAATTGAACGCATGGAACATTTGATTCACGTAGTCGACTGTAATGGTGGCACGAGCTATCATGGAATGGAGATACATGAATGTCGAAAAATACCTTATTTAGAGGCCGAATAACTTGCACAATTCGAAAAAACACTTTTCCTAGTTTCAGAAAGTCCACAAGAACTAAATTCCGTAAGTACTTTCTTGTCTTTTCTCCTGTAAATTTCAAGAAATGTGTTTCCGCTATATCTAATCGTTACCGTAAGCCCTACTACTATCACTGTACAGGGTAAGTCAAAATGATGGACCTGATTACAGAAATTCATTTTGTGAAATTTAATAATCATATGTTATTGTGAGACATGCGCTTCGAAAGGTTAACTTTCAAAGTTTGAATTTGTGGAACATGAACGTGATTCTCCCAAAGTGTATGCCTTTTGTGCCATTTCCCATGAAAAGATTTATGGGCCCTTTTTCTTCCATGAACGTACTGTGACAGGACTTGTTTTCGTTCATATGCTGCAACTATGGCTCTTTCCACAGCTTGCAGAGGATAGCGCAGATTTCATTCTCCAATTGGATGGTGCCTCTGCACATTATCATGGCAGCGTTCGGGACCATCTCAATGGGGCATTGGAACAACGTTGGATAGGCCGTGCATCTCCGGAGGATCGACCTCTCATTCATTGGCCACCTCGTTCCCCCGACTTGACCCATGTGATTTCTTCATGTGGGGTTTTGTCAAGGATCATGTTTACGTACCACTACTTCCAACAACATTGGATGACCTGCGTGTCCGCATCACAGCAGCCATTGCTGATATTGACCGCAACATGCTACACAAGGTTTGGCAGGAGATAGACTATCGGCTTGATGTGTGCAGTGTTACGCGAGGTGCTCACATAGAACATTTGTGATTTGTTTGAAAAAAACTTTGACAGTTTACCTTTCTTAGCACATGTCTCACAATAACATTTGTTTATTATATTTCACAGAATAAATGTCTGGAATCGGGTCCATCATTTTGACTTACCCTGTATGATTTCCTCAAGTTGTGTGAGAGGAAGAGAAGAACATTTACAGTATGTACCAGTCTTATTCGTACAGAGGTAGTGGGAAAGTGAAATGATAAAGTACACCGACAGAAATGAAAAAAAAGATAAGAATTTCTTGGATTGACTTAAGATGACCGGACCCCTCTCCGATTTTCTTCATTTTTGGCATACTTACTAATTGAGGCATGCTAATGAATCTGAAGTTAAAATTTGTCGGAAACTTCTAGAAATTGCAAACCATTGATGTGTGGTTAGGTTAGTTTCGGTTAGGTTAGGCAAACATAGTTAAAATTTGGTGTCATGGTAGTATCAGGAGCTAGAAATTGCAAATTATTGCGAACCATTGACGCTAGCCCCACAAACCATTGACGTGTGGTTAGGTTAGGCAAACATAGTTAAAATTTGGTGTCGTCGTAGTATCAGGAATATATATATATATTTGCGGTAAAACTTCTATAGCGTCCCAACGGATTTCTTCATTTTTACACAAGAAACTACTTACCGAAATGAGTTTCTGTAGCATTTAGAAGTTCTTGTTGGTATTTTCTTTCAGCGAGAAAAACCGATGTTGTCCCGTTTATGCTAAATTGTTCAAAATGAGTGCTAATGGAACCTAACCTAACCTCATAGGCATACCTCGTCCCTGTGATGGTTTGTGGGGCTATCATGAATTTTTGGGGCTAACGTCAATGGTTTAATGATTACTCTTTATGTAAAAAATTGAAGTTTTTTTCGTAAAAAAAAGAAATAGCACCTTGGAGAATCTTTCGCAATGCAGAATAGGTAAGTACGAATGTTAAAAATGACGAAATAAACGAGTGAGAAGAGGTGCTGGGACGCTATCAAAGTTTTACCATATTTGCTTGTGAAACAAAACATTTTGCGAAAATCGACGGTTTCCATTCCGAAAACTAACACCTTAGTTTCACGTATTTTGCAATTTCTAGACGTATCCGACAACTTTTTAACTTCAGATTCGTGATTAGGAGAGAGACCTCAATTAGTGAGTATGCCAAATATGAAGAAAATCGGAGAGGGGTCCTGTTATCTTAAGTCGTTCCACGCTTGAAATAAATATGATAATGCAACCCAAGTGTCCATTTTCTGGTTCCATATCTATTCGTACACCTACAATCACATCACAATCATTCCAAAATAAAAAAGACAAAACTGAAGAATCACAAAGTTCCTAATTGTTGAATATCCTTTGGTCTTAATGATTGCTTGACACCTGTGTTGCATAGAATTCACTAGATTCTGGCATGGTGGCCATTTACCCACTGTACCATTCGAGAATTACGTCAATTTTTTTTCAATCGACAGATTTCAATATTTTACGTAATGTAAAAGTTGTTCCAGCGTTAGGAAAGCACAAACAATGGAGATATTTGATCCCAAAGAATGGCCCACGTAAGTTAAAACCTGCAATTTTGAAGTATTTTTGCCACTTTTTGTTAGTAAATCTTTGTATGCACACTAAAATAGCGAGAAAACACATCAAAAATAGCTATCAGTACCAAACCTAACAATCCTAACCTAACTACATAAAATTAAAGCTGCTGTTGTAGAAAGTCGTTTGGGTGCTATATTCACTTGAATGAAGCCTTCGTGCTGTTCTGCTACATGGTAAAGTAATATGCTAAAGCAACAGATGTACTGTACTTCACAATAACGCATTTCCTAGAGCTAAAATCAACTGAAAACATTCATAAACCATGCAAAATATTTCACTTTCTTCAGGAGGTACAGAGGGTCAAGGGTACCCTGGCATGTCTCTGGGTTGATATTCTCCCACTCTTGCGATACAATCCTCTTGAGCTCCTCTTTGGCTGCTGGAATAGAGTTTCCAACACGTTTCTTCAATATGGCCCACAAATGTTCAATTGGATTCAAATCAGCTGATTGCGGAGGGGTATACAGCTGTTTTGGAACATTCCAGACGAGCCATTCCTTGTTGATACCCACAGTGTGTTTGCTGTCACTTTCTTGTTGGAACATGTAAGCAGGCGACATTCCCTTTTTTGTGGCACTTTGCTTTACATTCTGCTTGAGAATGTTATTGTACATGTTTGTCCATTATGCCATCAATAAAATGAAAAGTTCCCCCAAACCTCTGTGTTTTACGGTAGGGTGGGTATTAACTTCATTGTTATCTTCATGTCTCTTCCTCCACACCTTGTAGATACCATCTGATTCGAAAAGGTTTATTTTGCTCTTATCGGACCAGATCACATCGTTCCAGAATTTGTGGTCTTTATGCATGTGGTTTTTTGCAAATTGAAGTCTCGGAGCACGATTCTTCTCACTTACAAACAGCCTTTTGCATGCTATTCTTCCATGATATCCCTGTCTGTAGAATGCACGACGAAGGGTCGAATTGCTTACTGTCTTTTCTGTTGCATTTTCCACCCGTATCCTCAATTTTGGATTAGCCTTAATTTCTCCCACCACGAATGGCTCCTCTCTTTCAGATAGCATTTCCTCCTTACTTCATCTTGCCTGATTCTTTGTTGAACGCTCATATTTGAATTTATTTACTACATACTGCACAGTAGAATGTGATTTGTTCACTAATGCCCCTATTTTCCTCAAAGAATGTCCTTTAGGAGCAAGATTCACTATCACATCTTTAATGTCAGAGCTGAGGTCCTTTCGCTTCCCCATTACGGACTGCCCAAGCTGACCAGGTGGTTGAACACGCACTGGTAGCAATGACTGAGTGGCTACACAGACCTGCAATTGATGCTACACGTACTAAACTGCAGTGTGCTGCACACAACGGCGTATGAGCAAGAATGATACATACATGAAACAATTTCAAACGATTTATAATACGCTCGCATCTTTTGTACAAATTATCTTTTCGAAGGGCCTCTCTCTGGGCACCTTTGGTTACAATATTTTGCCAACTGAACATGTACAAAGGTGTTTCATACAATGTATGCTATGCAGCCGGTACGTACAAGTATGATACATATTGTATAAAAGTGGTGGAATATTGTAATTTGTTTTGTTCCAGTGATGCCAGAGGTTTAGAGATAATTAACTTGGTTCTTGTCTTTTTTTCAGGCAAGTCTGTCGAAATGTAAATCACTTTATCATTGCAATCACGTAAGAAGAGATTGGCACATCAGCTTTTCATAGATTTGGATTTAATCTTGGGTAATGAGTATTGAAAGCCATCCAAAATGGAAGATTCAAAGGAAAATGAACTTCATATTCCATTATGTCTGAAAACTACAAGTGAAGATCATCCTACGGAATTTGTGCCGATTACAATCAAAGTTGAACCATACTCGGAGTCTGATTCTGAAGAGAAATCTCTCGAAGATAAGGTATCATTGAATATTGAAAATGAAGGAAGACCCGTTGTTAACAGTATGTGCAATTTATTAAGTGATAAAGCAGAGTGTATAATACCAGATCAGCATCAGCCAGATAGTTTACTACAAACAGGCAATGAATGTGTTCCAGAAAGTGTGAAAATAAAATGTGAACCAGATTGTATCATTCCAGACTTGGTTAATGTAGTTTCTACAACAATAGAATGTGAACGAGACTGCTGTACACAAGATACATGTCTAGATCTTAGTTTCAAAAAGGAAATGGAAAAACACCCTCCAAGTGCTTTTCCAAATATCAACTCGAAGCAAGCAAGTGAAGATTCTTCAGATAGGAAATTACCAGACACTAAAGAAAAATGTGAAGCAGTTGTTTCCAAAACAGGTGATGAAGTAAACAGTGAAGAGGTGCAGGTAGACTGCAGTGTTGAGGATATCACTTTACACTTGGAGTGTAAAATTGAAGATGATTCATCGGATGAAGCTATCACAGATGCAGACAGTGGACAACCTTCAAGTACCAGGTTAGTATGTAGATCTAAATTTAAATTACTTCCACATTTGTACAAATCCTATCTAATTATTCAGTGTAGCTACAATTAAAACTGAGGTAACGGTTCCGATTATTTTATATTTTTTTTTTTTTCAAATTCTTCTAGCAGAAAGACTAATTATCGTAGGATTTCGAAAATCATTGTCATACGAAATTTGAACCTTCCTTAAAGTAATGGTCACTGTTTGGATTTTTTTAAAAAAAGTTATTTATGTTGAGAAGAAAAAACTTAAAAATTACCGAATGCAAGCATGCACGCTTCCCATGGACAAGGTATTCTCCGTTGACAAGTGACGGTAAGTATCGAGAAGAGTGGGAATGAATGTAGAAGTAAATCAGAACCTTAGTAGAATGCATTGAGGGACTTTATTTTAATGCTAAGAGAACCAAACCTGACCTGCCTAACCTTACCACGAAAGCATATATTGAACATAATCTTAAGTAATCGTTAAAACTCTGCAGTAGGTGTTAGTAGACGTAAATCAAAATGGAACCATGTAAAAATTGTATTCAAAATCACAATTAAACAAAAGGTACTTGGACCAAAACAGATTTCTGGGTCAGAACAGCTAAAGACCAAACCCATGCAACTTGGATATCAGGATGCACACCAACTTCCTACAAGAATGTGAGCAGGTTTTCTGATTACTTAATTCATTTATGTGCATAATGATACTTTCAACTTGCCCATGCACTTCATGAGAAGGCTATGCAGGTTAGATTTGTTTCTTGTAGCATTATATACACACATACAGGGGATGGACAAAAATATGGAAACACTTTCCACAAGTGGGAATGCTGTAGCTAATCAAGTGTGGGACCGGCTTTAGCATCCAAAACGGCCTGCAGTGTCAGAGGAATGGACAAATACTAGTCCTGGATGGTGGATAAGGGGGTCCTGGATCATTCATCATGCAAAACGTGGTCACAATCCTCCTCAATTTCTTGTCTCTGTAAGTCAGTGTACATTTTCGTCCACACAGGTTTTTATCTGATGATGTATTTCCTTACACACTGTATGCCGTCATCACCTTGAATACAGTCCCTCTCGATATACCAATAAATTTCTACTTTGGTCACAGAGGCACCTGCAAGGTGGGCACCAACAACTTTCTCTCTATGAAACACTTGTCAGCTCAGACATGATTCAGTATCAACTGCACTGCAAGCTATCTACAGCACAACTGTAGCAATCCTACCGGTGCTACGGGGTCCTGTCTCACTGAGCAAAACAAACAAATGTCGCACCTTGTCAGGTTTCAAGTGGAAAAATTGTGTCAATTTCTCCCGTTCCGATGTCGTGATGTTTTCATATTTTTGTCCATCCCCTGTACATGCTCATGGTAGGCACCTTGGACAAGGTACTTTATGTAACATGGTTCCTCACAAATTAATGCTTTCTCCCATCTTCAAAATGAGTTACTCTGAACTTCAAACTTACCTCTAGTATTCTAAATGCATCCTACATACTACCGCATAATTTATAAAAATTGTTACAAAATAGAAACTGTGACATCTGTCCTTATTTATTCCTTGCCTGCCTCTGTGGCAGAGTGGTCAACTTACCGTGCTTTGAAGCCAGAGGTCCCAGGATCAAACCCTGGTCTGACTCATCACTGTGTTTGTCCAATCATTTCTCATTCTTCATCCTCTCGATTAACACACCCGAGAGGTTGATAACTAAATTAGAAACATAATACTTAGCCCCTTCATGGAAAGGGCCTGCATATTAGCCATGAGGCAACCATCCCTCTTGGCTTGAAGCTTGAATGAGGCCACTCGGCAACTTCCCGAACCAAATCTCATCTCCCCCTCATTTCCATTCCCAACCCTCCACACATTGCCCCCCCCCCCCCTGACACCACACTCCTACTGTTAATGATTTTCTACAAGTCTGGTGAGACAACTATGCTTTTCGGTGTCAAGTATATCTATTTTCTGTACCTGGCAACTTTGCAGGTCAAACACAAGTAAATGACCAGCAGAGGGCACTTGCGATATTCTTAAATCTGTCATACTGAAACATCAGCAGATGGTGTGCAATATTCAAGAAAGCTGGTTCAATTGTAGGTCCACACAACCATGAATGGCAACGTGATGGTCATGTGCAATAGGTACAGTGGGAAACATTTGTATTCTCAGTAGAGTTGGAAGTGGTCGAAAAATAACCAGCTATTTTTTGGAGTTTTTTCACAGACTTTTTTGGTTGGTCTTTTTCGGCTTTTTTCACAAAAGTATCTCAAATCAATGAAAATACAGGAGTTGGCAGTATTTTTCTGTTCCGTGGTTTTCGTTTATCTCTCTACTGTAAAATAGACACTCATTTCCAAATATAAAATACAATTTACAAATTAAAAAGCTGGCTTTTTGGAATAGGCAGTTATCTTCATATTTTGGTAGGCTTATTAAATAAGTCTATGTAGTATAAACATATTCACATAACTAGAGTAGTTTTGTATGTGTTTTTAATAGAACCTAATAGTATGATATGATTTTCAATGTTTGAATTTGTTGTAGGAACACGTACGTGAAGCAAAAAAGAAAATACTGCTCTACCTTTTGAAAATCTGGTATCAAATCTCTTGACATGAATCCCTCCTCTTCTCTCAGTATGACAGCGCCAAAGTTATACAAGAGAGAGAGAGAGAGATTTGTTTCATTAATTCAAGCCTTTTGGTTTTATTTCCACCAAATTATTGCCCAACATTGTTGACATGTGGAGTATTGTTTTCTCCTTTGTGCAACAAATATACCGCCAGTTTTAGCAGAAGCTAAACAAAGATAAGCCGGGGAATAAAAAGAGATTGTTTATCTTTCTCTCGGTTTCTCGTGCACTAGAAAACAAGACGACTATAATAAGCACATTATTTACGCAAGTTTCATGCAAGTAATGTATTTTCTTACCTTGATTCAGTACTTCCTTTTTGAACTTGAGGCATTTTCGGCGCTAGACATCATCCTTTCAGAGTACGGTCTGTCACATTTGCTTGCCAAAAAGGAACTCAACGTGGCACAAGAGGCGATTAACGACTGCTAAAATTGGGGAGATCGTCATCAATCATCACTATCAACATCTTCTTTACAGTTGACAGGACGGTTCTTGGATTGAAAGAATACGAAAGCACCTCACATTGTATTGCGCTTATCTCAAAATTGGTGTACTTGTTTATACGAGCAACAATTTTTTTTTCGCGGGACTCACAACTTGACCGGTCGTTTTCCTTTGTTTCACCACACTGAAAACACAAAGACGCAGACACACAATTACACTTGGACACCAACTTCAGTGCTTGCTCAGGATAGCACCGACAGAACGTCGCATAAACGTTAAGAACAACCTGCTTCTTGCCACTTTTCAAACAGCTGTATTTCTGAAAGACTACTCTGAAAACACGGGAGACCTTCCTGCACGCATGGAAGTTGCCATGTTCGAAACTGGCTCTATTTTCTTGCTGTTCACGTGATCGATTGTAATTTATACAATAATCACGTATTATTATTATAAACAGAAACCTTTAATGAAAATATATTTTAAAATGTATAATCCAATGTAATTTACATGTTTTTCTTCCATTAGCGTACTTTCATAGAACGGACTACATGATAGGGAAGAAATCCGTTATTAGGCTGTTGCCAACCACAATACTTCTCACTAAGTCAAGTACAGAAACGGAAGTGGTATGTCGATTCTCGGCATATGATAGTGTGATTTCACATTGTCAGTTACGATCCTCCGAGGATGGGGAAGGGGGTGGGATGCAGGAGTCGATCTATAATACAGAGGTGTTCACCATCCGGATGGTGACATCCTCACACTCCGGAATACTTTTGCGGGTGAAGGAGGTCAGGCCATAGGGTGAGGGAGCTTGATTTAAAATGAACACCTCACAACAAGAGAGAAGAAAAATGTGACAATATTTAAAAATTCACCCCCAAATATGGTACAATAAAATATTTCTGTATTCTACAGTCTTCTTTCCCCACTTTTATGCTTCTCTAAGTTGCCGTTTTAGTTTCCCTTGGTGTCTTTGCTGCATAATTATTAATTTAGTCAATCAAATCATATGTATTAGCTTACTTTCATTATCTATAATAATAAATCATAACGCTTTCCAACATCAAATAAATTTAATGAAGAAACCCCGGTTTCAAAACGTAATTTATCTCATGTGTCACATTCTTCTAGCAAGTGTTTTTAGTAAAATATGAGAAAAAATTAATCCTTTGGTACGGAACCGTCTTACTTCTGGGGGATAAGATGTACATTTTGTATTTGATTGTTTTAAATTTAGCGTTGCTTTTCTTCCACTTTTGGCTAATCCCGAAGATGAGAATGAGTGATCGTCAGATGAAATTGGTGAAGGGACACTCACAAATAACACCCATGCCAGGATTCGAGCCAGGGAACTTCAGCGATGAGTCTGAAAATCGGCCACCAGGCAAGATGTACATTTTTTATTTTTTTTAACATACATTCAATAACTTTCAACAGATCATCACTCAGTGATACACTGCTTATTCCGCATCTGTTGACAAATGGAATGTTTTTACACCTTGTAGGCTATGTGGATTATTTTTTTTCATAAGTTTGCAACACTGTTAGGGTACACGTGCTTTTGTTTACATTTAGTTCTATGATTCTCACTTTAGTGATTTATTTTGGCTGCTTGTTGCAGTGGTTCTCAACCTTTGTGAGACCACAGCCCAGTAAATTTAATTTTTACATGTCAGTGCCCTGAACCCAACTATTTCACTAATAAATACATTTCTGATCTTTAAAGTTTATATAGAAATTAATATGCACCCTCAATTAATATTAATATATCAACTATGACATAATCATAGTTCAATTATGTATAGACTTGCCATCAAATATAAAATTAGATTTAAATTAGTCGTCACCCGTGGGTGCAATGGACCTTTTGCGGCCAGGCGGTTGAAAAATACTGCCACTAAAACTGAAGCAGAAGTAAATTGGACTGGCCACAAATGGCCAAAAATAAAAATTAAAAAATCTATTTAAGAAATTTAGACCGAACCTACAGTTTGAAATTAAATCCGAAACACTCTGCCTCCATTGAGTATTGAACTTCAGACCCCTTCTTATTACAAGGCAACAGCATTACTGTATTCCACTCCAGAGGCCCATTCATTATAAAAGGAACCTTCTATCAAAAAGTCGGCCTTTTGCCAACAGTAGTACTTGCAATTTGTTCTCTGTGATTTACAGCCTAAATTAAATCTTAATCTCTGATGAAGTAGCTAACAATCTTGTAAAGTATAGAGAACATTCAGACCGAAGCAACACATGGCAGTGGGGGTTGTCACATTGAATTGACGAGTGGCATGGGCCGCCTTCAGTCTGTATCCACCATGCATGCACAAACAAGACCAAGGTGACATGATGCACTCCATTGAAAGAGCTTTCAGACTGAAGTCTCAGAGACACAGTCTCCTTCTGTATAAAGCAAAACATTCACCGTGCATGCAACAACAACAGATCGAAGCGGCACAATGCACACCATTGAGAAAACAGTATAGTCCGAGCAACATGCAAGTGACATGTTTAGCTTTATGTCGCACTTTGGTTCAAAAGTTTTAAAGTACTGAGGGTCTGCTTCCAAGTGACACACATCACTTGTTGCTTCGGTCTGAAAGTTCCCTGAGAAGACATTACAGGCCAAGTGACAAGTGACACTTGCAGCTTATGTTGCTTTGGTTTGAAAGGTTGCATTTACTTCTAAGAGCAGACAGATTCACGTAATACGTATACTTCTGCATACATGTTGTGAACAGTAGAGATTTTTTATTGTCCTGAAACATTGAATATTTTGTTATTAACATTCGTTTCATATTTTATGGCATCAACATTTAATTTGAGGTACAAACGTAAAAGCTTGTTTTAAGTCCATTTCATGGCCAGATGTGCTCATCAAGACTACACGTTTAGTTTTAAGTCTAGCTTACCCATGCTGTACAAGAAACTTACACAGGTATCAGTTCGTTATATCGGAGACACTTTAAAATCATTATATTTTATGTTTCGTATGGTTCATACTTACCAAGTGGGTACTGCGAAACATATTTGAAGGTGCCATTAAGGTTTTCACATGATTAGAAACATTTTTTACGCTAAAATAAGCCATTTCTCGAAGTGTTACGGAACGCACGTCATGGTATGAGTTCCACAAACCATTCACGAATAGCCCCAAAAACCATTCACGTATAGCCCCAAAAACCATTTGGGATCGTATAACCATCCACGAATAGCCCCAAAAACCATTCCCGGATAGCCCCACGGCCATTCACAGAAGATTAGGTGAGGTTCAGTTAGGTTAGGCAAACATAGTTAAAGAACGGCTTGGTTACGTTTTCACTTAAATTGAAGCAACAGGAATTGATTTCCGGTTGAAATAGATTGAAAGATGAAAGAAAATACCTCGAAGAACTTTGACAATGCTACAGAAACTGATTTCCGTAAGTAGTTTCTCTTGTAAATTTGAAGATAAGTGTCTCCAATATAACGAACTGTTACCCTTACACATACTGGGGGGCGGCGAATCACTGCTTCCTTTGCTGATTATATGTGTGCAGTGATTTATTGTTTATAATAATTGCAAAAATTACTATCATTAAAAAGAGTAATAACCAATTATTGCATGAGTGTGTGACATATTTTATAATTCACTAAAACTCACAAAATCCATTATAATTTTTTATTAATGCTTTAGTGTTTGTGAAAGTACACTTGTTTATTAAATATAATAATTACCATAATTACCAACCAATTGTACACTGTCAATGGCATGAGTGCCTCGAATGAGACTCATTCAAAGATGGCGCCTGATATGCCCACCAAGTGCATTTTGCCTCATAATTACATTACATTTATGTTCTTATGAACAGAAGTAATAGAGAAATATTGGGAACATCCTAGGGAAGAATGTAATTTATTTTCAACAGTTGAAAAATCTAAAAAAAATAGAGGTGGTGGGTCTGCAAACCCCCTCCCCCTCGGTAAGCTAAGGTTAAAATTTTGGTAACATTATAGTATAAGGGAAATGGATTTCTTGAAATTTACAGGAGAAAGTACTTACGGAAATCATTTTCTGTAGCGTTGTGGAAGTTCTTGAATCTAGTTTTGATCCATTTTAATGCGAAAACATGTCCTTTTCTGCAAAAATCTCTGTCCGACATGCTGTTTGTGCTGCCGCCATTTGCTTTCTGCAAGAGAGTACAATGTTCCGTGTGTTAAGATGCACAACCCCATAGTCAGTGTTTGAGCCTCACCATGTTTTCACTAGAACATGACGTGTCGAGTATTTTTAATTTCTTTAAAATTTTTTTTTAACTATGCTTGCTTAACCTTACGGAAAATGGTTTTTGGGGCTAACGTGAATGGGTTTTGGGGCTAACATCAATGGGTTGTGGGGCTAACATTAATGGTTTGTGGGGCTAACGTCAATGGTTTGTGACGTATTAGCATAATTTCAAATCTCAAATCTGGGCACGAAAGTAGGTACTTTCCTGTGAACGAGATTGCAACACTGCATAAATCGACAAAACACCCGCACAACATGCCCTGAACTAGTACGCTATCGCCCACCATAATGTGTTACACAATCGAAATAACAAGTAATAGTAAGTACGTGTAAATGTAAGAAATAGACATTATCTTAGTTAGAAATGCATTATTTCACTTTAGGAAATGTTCCACATTCCAAAATAGTACGTTAGCAATGTAAAAAAGATGATTTATAGATGTTTCCCTTATACTATAATAGTACCAAAATTTTATCTGAACCATTATGCAATATGTGTCCACTGGGATTGGCCAATATCTGCTTCTTGGCTGCTACATCATGTAATTTTTTTTTAGCTAGTTGGAAAATATGTCATTACAAACCTGTAAACTCATAACAGTAACTTCAAGTGAAATAGGTTGGCTGGAAAATGATATTTGCAATTTTTAAATTTTGTTGCTCCATTCTGAGGGATACATGATGACTGCTTAAGGAAATGATTTTTTTTCAAATTAACTATAGGAGTCATTCCATGCCAAATCAACACAGATATGTGCAATTTCCAACCTGACCATCTCCGATTTTCATGAAATTTGGGGAGTTGAAACTATGCATGGAAGTTAGTAACTATGAAAATTTTTAGTTTAGTTTGTCATGTAATTGTTAAATTTTATTCAAGGTCAAAGTTCACATAAATTGCCCTTTTTGAGCCTGCTTAGCTATACTAAATGTGCTGTAACTCCGCCCCTATTTCGTCTAGGAAGCTCAAATAAAGCTTATTGTACAGGGAATTGAACAAGCTTTCCAGTGATATATAACAAGCCTACCTTTGGATAAAAATATAATTTTGTCACGTGAGCTTGACCTTGAATATCTCAAAACATGTCATCACCAAAAATCGTGAAAAAAAATATATTTGGTCCCTCATGCCATACTCTAAAACATATCAAAAATCATTCTGGGACTGCAATGGATCAGAAGATACAAAATAATATGTGTAAATATGTGACTGATAAAAGTCCCTTAACACCTCCTACGAAATGTAAAGGAGTTATCCTGGTCATGATAGAAATAGGTTAGGCACAGGGAGATCCCTAGCTGTATGTGTCAAGTGCAGGTCCGGCATATTGTTGACCGCCATATTGAATTCAACGCAAAAATTTCAAAGGAGGTGATGTGATATATCAAATCAGGCTAGAATTTCACGAGAAATGAAGCGGCTTGAACTTGAGATGAAAATGAAACCAAACCTTTCGAGAGTTTTTGAGACGAGATCGAAGAGAGTCTCTCTCTCTCCCTCGTAGCTACGTGGAGTTGATGCTGTTCACATTTCCTGTAAACACATGTTTACAGACATAATGGAAGGTGAACAAGACTTATTTAAAGAAGACGATTTCAAAATCATCTTAGGCGCTAGGACGTTTAGATTCCGCCACTGGTGTACACAGAGGAAAACTGATAGCGGCCACAGTCCCTTTTGAAATTTTAATTGATTGATTGATTGATTTTGTTTATATTACTTCCCTTTTCTGCCATTTCTCGCTAATTGCGAAGATGGAAATGAGTCATGATATGATGAAATTGATGAATGGACACTAACAAACAATCGTGCTTAAGAACCCTAGTGTCGTAGCCGATGTGTTGACCCACTCCGTCAAGGGGGCCGGCTCCGAAGTTTTGAGAAAATTAAAGATAAACAAAGTGATAAATGCAAAGTCCCCTTAAGATGACATCAGATAACCAACCAATCTTGTCTTTGAACAACTTTTAAAATGAAATAATTTATTGTTGTATCCTACCTTCTAGATATAAATATATTTTAAAAAACTTACGTTTTGTGAGTATCTAGGTAACTCCTGCGACGTTTCGGGATGCAACTGCTCCCTTCCTCAGGCTGCTCACATTGAGGTTATGTATAAATCATAACCGCGTCGACCTCTCCATAGGTACAGGATATAGGATTGGTAAAAGGTGTGTGGTTAAAAAACAATGAAGCTGTAAAACCCATTACAGGTGCACGTCATACTACCATGCTGTTTCCCCGATTAGAAACTGCTCCTTGGAATGTTAAAACTTTAAAACTGTGAAACTGCCTTGTAGAATTACACCTTTACAATTCCAGCCCTTCCGCAAATATCCTGCGTATGCTAATGCATATAGTCTTCTGCATTGAAATATAAACTCTGGGTTCACAGCCTGTGTATATGACCGATGTCAGCCCACCATCATGAGGAAATTGGGGAGCTACGAGTAAGTAGCATAACCCAGTCTCGGAAATCTCCTATAACGGCTGGGGGTTTGACGTGCTGACTCCAAGTCACCCTATTTACCGGTTGAAGATCTCCACACCTCTAGGTAGTATTGTGGGATGGAGACTGGCAGTCAAGAGATATGCCAAGGCCCTTCGAGGGCTGTCGCGCCATGTGTTATTGAATTTTATTATTATTATATCTATGGCATCTTTATTCCTGCAAGCACGAATTCACTGGTCACAAAGGAGACGAATCCTTTGGAATTTTACTGTACGAAATGCTTGTTGTTTGTATCTTTGGACCTCAACGGCAGAAACTATTAGTATTATAATGTAGCCATATTAACAAAACAGCTTAGTATATTTATAAGCACAATACAACTTTTCTAATTTGTAAAAACTGGTTATGAATCGTTGATATGGAATATGCTGCTTGAATACTGTAAAAAATCACATAAACTTTCCTAATTCAGATAAATCACAATTTCTATGTCGAAAGAAAGAAATTAAATGCTCCTTTATGACACAACAGAAAATAAGTAAAAACATTAGTAATGTTTTCTTTAGAAATGATGAGGTTTTAATTTCACAATTACGTAATTTAATAATTTTTCACGATTCTTTAAATATTGATCATTTTGAAATGGATTGTACTTACTAATTATGGTACAAATTATTCATAAATTATCACATAATTATTTCTACCACTTTCCACTAAAATAAACAAATATTTAAATTTTTCGAATTAAGTGAATGAATCATACGATGTTTCATGAAAATATCATGTTATGTCGCCTTGTAATCAAGGGGTCCCGGGTTCGATACCTGGTGGAGGTACATAGTGATTCGGATCCCACTTTAACACATTTGGGTCTGGCCTCATAATACAGCATTGTTACCTCTGGTCTGCGGTTTTTGGTTCTTTTTCAAAAAATCATAGAAAAAATATTTTTAATTTGTTTTTATTTACCACATATTTCTTAAATCTACAGAACTTCCTCTTTTCAATGAACAAATATTTGTTAAATTTTATTTTCATTTTCAGACGTTTTTTAATATTTTTTCAGCAATGTTTTGTGATGAAGAAAAAAGTACAACATTGTAACAAATGTTAATATAGAGATATTTGAAGTTCGTAATCTGGAAATTTCAATAATTAACTACATAAACTATCAATACATATTTTGAATCTTGCATAAGAATACTTTTTATGTGCACATAACAAAAACTAATTACAAATTACAAGTAATTATCTTTTGTATGAAAAAGTGGCTGCAGGACAGGACCAGACGATCTATCAGTTGGTTCTGCGTCATCTGTAAAAATTAAACAAATAAATAAATAAACTAAATAAATAAAATAAATTTTCATTTTACATACACTATACAAAATAATAAATGGAAAAACTAAAAATACATCAGTGCATGTAGGAGAATCAAGCAAGAGGCAAGATGAATAGACCCAAAAAAAATCACCTCTTCTCACTTCATGCATAAAATACAAGAGTTTGCAACACTGTTTATATTGTCGACAATAATTATTATGAATATAACCTACCTACCAAATCTTCAAATTCATCTACATCATCAAAATCGTCGCTAACTTCAAACTCTGAGGCAGAATCCGCATGCAGAATTTCCGCTGGATCTAACGACGCATTTTCTAAACAATGCACAGTACATCAACCCGACAACAAACAGTCACAGGTGTGAGATAAAAATAGAACATGAGTCACCTAGCGGTCGGAATTTCAACAGAGGGGCTTGAATGAACACGTGCATGAGACGAAGTACGAACATAGCCCGTAGTTAATCGGAAAAGCGATTGCATACTGCAGGATGGGCTATGTCCGTCGTTCGTCCACATTGACTTTAAGTGCACTGCGGGCTATGCCCGTCGTGAGACCCCAATGTGTTAAACTTTAGGTCCAGTCCCAATTAGCCTTACTGTGCATAAAGTGGACTTAAAACACCAATCAATCATGTTATGTGATACAATTAAAGTGACAAAGATAATCAGAATCAGCAAAATACAGATAAGGAAAAAGAAATTGCTACCGGATTCGATCTTATAACCTTCAGATAGTGAAGCAAAAGCGATACAACTGGACTAATTGCCACTACAATATGTTTGAGTTATGAAGCGAATATATACTTTCTACTGTTTTTAGGTTTGAACTAGGAATCAAAATATACTGCTTTAACAACTTATATTTGCTTTTCAGTTTAAAAACTTGCCTTTGCATGTTAGTTTGTTTAACGTGTAGAACTAATTGCGTAAAAGAGTGGCACAAAACATTCATTCTGCAGATCTGAAATGCTGAAGCGTGGCCACGGATTGCACATTAGATAGCTTGCATTTCTATTGGAAAATAAGCAATTTCAATCCCCTTCGAACCCAGGACTCCTTGATTACAAGGCGACGACGCTTACCCTACCACTGTACCATCGGGGAGGCACATGTGGGTGTGTGAAGTGAGTTAATTTTGGAAGCTACATGACAATACAGGATCTGGCAATACAGAGTTCAATGAATTACAACGAAACGCTTGGCAATTGCTCAATTTTCTAAACATTAATGATACATTTGGTACATGTGTAATTAATGCTTTGATCTACCTGTATGTATGTACATAAAAAATGAATGAAAGAACAGAAGTACTAGTTAAAGAATCAGTTGTTTTTGCTGAGAATGAAAACAATGGAAGTGTCCCGTTGTTGACTGTTTAACCAGCAACGGCGCATCACTACCAGAGCGGGTGGTTCCATGCCGGTTGCTAGCGCGTCCCGACTGTAGGTTATGCGAAAAAATTGAATAAGCGTCAGCAATATCAGTGTTCAGAAAGCATCAAATGGTTCACTGAGAAAGGCACCCTTGGAAAACATATTTTGAAATATCATGGTGACAAACCACATTCTTGTTCATACTGCAATAAATCCTTCGCCGATGAGAGACTTCTCAAGGTGCATACTATGTTGCATATGGGAGAGAAACTCTTTACTTGCGAATTTTGCTCTAGTTTTATGCAGAAGCACAAAAAGCCGATACACAGTAACAAGAAGCACACCGTTGTCCGTTTTGCACATGGTCATCTGCATGTATGAGTGACCTAGAATTACACCTCAGGAAACATGCTGGAGAGAAGCCTGTAACGACCCTGCGTGGTCGCCATATTATATTTTGTTAAGAAGAATGCATGCTATATGTCCCTCCGAGGCGTACGCTTTTAGTTTAAATGTGTTAACGGATCCACCTCTACGTATTATTTGACCCTGCGTGGTCGCTGTTTTCTGTAAACGCTAACGGATCCACCTCTACGTTTATTAGCTTCGCTTATTATTAGACCCTGCGTGGTTGCTGTATTCAGAAAATGTTATCATTTATTGTCATTTATACTGTTCAAATTCGTTGAAGAGTCCTGCGAGGCTCAATATCAATTGTATTGTCTGAATGCACACAGTTTTAGTTTATATTGACACGTGCAACTAGTGATTTTCCCACTAGTGTTTTCTTAATGTCACTTCTTGGATGTTTCTCAGTAAGAAGGTTGCAATATGTAAAAAAATGAGTTAGCTACGCGTACTTGTAGTTAAAATTTTCACCACCAATGCGCCGCCCCCGCGAGTATAAAGCCAGTGCAGCGAGGCCCGGAGCTCAGTTGGCTCCCTGATGTCAACAGGCAAACATCCAGGGTTAACTGGCCTCCCAGCCTGAGAACTAGAAGCCATCCCAGAAGGAAGGACGGAGAAAGGAGAAAGAAGAAGAAGAGCCTAGCAGCAACCTACCTACCTGGTCCGCTCGCTTAGGCTGATAGGTGCCCAGGTTCTACCTGACCGGCTTGTCTGGGAGCACCCGGACCTTCCTTTTCTAACCTGCCGTCCCTTCATAGGAGACACCGGTTGGCTTGCCAACTCCCAGCTAACGCCGGGGTGTCGCGGCATCCTTTAATCCTTTACCCTGCGCCCGTTATTCGGGAGTACAGATTGGTTTCGGCCAATTCCCGGCTGTGGTTGGGGTACTACGCACAACCTACTCTCTTTTACAGGGGAACCCGTGACGTCAGCGGCGACCAAGGCCCTAAATAAAATTAGGTCCCCATACTCCCCCTGGCGCCTCACAGCGAGGAATAAATTGGATGTTCCCTGCCCCCTTTATCTCTTCGAGACCAAAGGTGGTACATGTAAAAGAATGTGCGTGGTACAGGTAAAAGCAAGTGTGTGGTACAAGTAAATGAACGCGCGTGGTAAGGGTTTCAGGTAAAGACACGTGTGTAAGTGTGCAAACGGACACCCTTGTGTTGAGACTATAATAAACATATATATTAAGCTGGTATAGTCTTTCCTTACACCCAGCAAGCCCTGAGATATTTCTGAGTCCATGTTCTACGGCTGACAAAAAGTTAGCGCATATGGGTAGACTTTTGCCGTTCTCCTAAGTGAAGTGTTTAGAGTGTGGTAATTGTCGTAGGTGGGACGTTGCAAAAGTTTTTGGCACCATAACGCGGGGCCCGACAGAACTGTGCAATTAAGCGAAGTAAACCGAACTGTGCATTAAAAAGGACTGTCCAGTGAAAGTGAAAGTGTGGACTGTATTAAACATGGATCAAGAATTTACTGGTATGAACCTGAGAAGTAGAGGGAGGAAGACCATGGATTCAGAGTCTGGATATGGTTGCTGTGAAGAACTGGGAGAAGAGGCAGCACATTTCCAGTGTTGCCAGTGCCAGCGCCAAATTCACTGGAGCTGTGATGGAAAAGATGTGGCTACCTTCCCCGCTGTAGGAGTTAAATGCCAGACGTGTGAATCTGGTCCGCAGACTCAAGTAGAGGAGACCGCAATACAAGAACCAAGTCCGCTGACCAATCCTCCATCAGACCATTGGTTATTGGAATGGCTGACGAAAGATAGGGAAGACAGAAAGAAGGAGAGACTTGAAGAAGAAATACGCCGAGAGAAAGAGAGACTTGAAGACGAAGAGCGCAGAAAGAAAGAGAAACAGGAGGAAGAGAAAGTGCGCAAAAGAGAGGCAGTTCAGACTGAAAAGCTGAGAAAAAAGGAACTGATGGAACTTAGATCCCTAATAGAGTTTCATGAAGAGAAAAGGGAGCTAGAGAAACGAGAGATTGAAGAGAAAAGAAAGGTAGAGAAACGAGAGATTGAAGAGAAAAGAGAGCTAGAGAAACGAGAGATTGAAGAGAAAAGAGAGCTAGAAAGAAGAGAAATTGAAGAGAAAAGGGAAAAGGACTTTGAAACTCTCCGAGCTTTAATTGAGAGCCTAGAGGAAATAAGAAAGAGAGAAAAAGAGGAAGAAGAAGCCAAAAGACGGAGAGAGAAAGAGGAAGAAGAAGAGAAGCGTAGGAATGAACTGCAAGCCCTCTTTGCCCAGCAGAGGACTGACATAGAAGGTCTTAAGGCCGGAGTAGAAAGTATCCAACTTACTTCTCAGCAAGAGATAGCAAAGGTTGAGGAGAGAGTAAAAGAGGTACTTCAGGAAAGACTGGAACCATTATCTCAGTGGCGCGGACAAGTAGAGATTACAGTGGAGTCCATTGAGAAAGCTGTCCAAAACTTGGGTGACAAGACCGAATCCATCGAGAAAGTCGTGCAGGAACAGAAGGAAGTGATGGAGTCAATGACCTCAACTCTGCGGAAGGACGTAGAGCAGGCAGCTGAAGAGAAGGTGAATTCTCTTAGGGTAGAGACAAGGAAGCTCGAAGTATCTCTGCGAAGAGAAATGCAAGATCAGACAGGAACATTTGTCCAGAGGGTAAGTGAACTTCAGATTCAGTTCCAAAGATTGAATGTTCAGCCAGAACCCACTCCAGATGTTCATTCCAGCCCTCTTACTCCGGATAGAGATTTGAATCCGGATGCTACTCCTTATGAGCCGCCCAGGTTAGCTGAGGAACCTCTATTCGCTACCAACAGAATGAAGGCTGACGGAAGAAAGAGGCCTCGATACGATGATACTTCAGATGGATCGCCACCTAGAAGAAGGCCAGATTTTAAGATGCCTAGAATGGCGGATATCGCCCACATTCCTAAATTTAAAGGCGACATTGAGGCTCAGTCAGCTGAAAAATATCTTCGGGAGCTCAACGTCAGCTTTGAACTTATGCAGGTACCCGAACATTATAGGCTAGAGTTGCTTCCTAGAGTCTTCACTGATAAAGCTGAACACTGGCTTGCAGGAAATATTGACAGTTTCGTGAATTATGCTGACTTTTGCGCCAGGTTCAAAGAAGAATTCGCTTCTGAGAAGGCTAGACAACGGCAGCTAACAGCTGTGAGAAACAGGAGATATTCCAGACTTGTCCACGAAAGTATGGAGAGCTTTGCCTGGAGCGTTTATGCGGCCTATAGAAACCTGAGTGATAACTTTAATGAGGGAGAAGTACTTAATTTGATCATCGGACAACTTCCTTATAGAATGCGAAACCTTTGTTTAGCACATGCGCCCAGAACGGTAGATGACCTAACCCATTTCCTGAAGGATTTTGAAATCTATGATGAGCCAGATGCATGGAGGAACAAAGATGAACCGAAGGGAAAAGAACAGAATCCCTCAAGGAACTATAAAGTCCGGAACATAGAAACGAGGTCAGAAGGTAATTACCAGCGCCCTCAACGTTTCACTAATGAAAGAGGAGGCAGGCATGAATTTAGAAGAAACTCTTTCCGACCTTACCAAAACCAAAGACGTAGATCTCCTGACCAAAGAAGGATTCGTGAGGGTAGAAGTAGCCCTAGTCCTCCGAGACGACGATTTACGGGTGAGCAGAATGAGATTCGCGGACCTCCCTCTCCTAGACAAAACATTACATCGGAGCAGGAGGAGGCCGTAGAAACAGCGCGGGAGTTTCATCAAAATCAAAGGTCCCAGTCTAGCCAGACAAACTAGGACCTTGTCTAAATGCTTCGTTCCTGTTTAGGCAAGGGACTTCGATGGAGCGGCCCAAATTAATAGATAAAGATGTCCAAGAGTTACTAGTAAATTTCCAGCTAACAGAAAATGAAGATACCATTTTACAAAAGGAATTGAAGTCTGCAAGGGAATCCAAAATTAGATACAGATCTCCGGTAGTGCAAGCTAAATTAATGGACTTTACAGTGACCTGTGTGATTGATACTGGAAGTGAATGCTCGATCATTAATTATTCAATCTGGACTAATATACAAACTTTAGGCTAAAAGACTAAAAGTCGGCAACTTACGTGTGTGAGTATGGGATTTTTTCGTACTACGTTTCGGAGGTTGCACTACCTCCTTCTTCAGGTTAAAACGGAGTTATTCAGACACCTGACATGGTGCCTCGTCGTGAAAGTGAAGGTTAAGGATTTAGGTTAAAAAGTTGTTTGAAGGACACTTTCTAAAAAAGAATATAAATTCCACATCTAAAACCGCGCAAAACTATAAAAACAAAAGAACATCCAAGGCTGAAGTTGGCGAACTGCTGACCAATGCTCAGGGTAGGCGAATGCACGGTGCCAGCTCGTACCCGGGGAAAGAGAACTTCCCCTCCTCAATTCTTCCAAGCTGGGGCTCGGGAATCACCAATCCAAGGAGAAGTCGACCTCCACCTCGGCGGCTTTCCTGACCTCAGGAGTAACATGGAAGCCCATCTCGTCCCTAAACTCCGCGGCCTTATCCCATTTTTTAAAGAAATTAACCCAGCCGTCTTCTAAATTCCCATCGTCCCTATTAAGTTTATTCTAATTTTTCGCGCATATATAGGCAGCTTCATATACGTTTCTATCCAATTTATTGTTAACCTCCCTAATAACTTCCCTTTTAGCAATCTTATGTCGGTTAACCAATATGTGTTCAGATAATCCAGTTTTGGGTATGCCCTCCTTTACGTCTTTATCATGCTCCCCCCACCTAACTTGCATACTTCTCCCGGTTTGTCCCACATATTCCTTTCCGCATTCACACACTATCCTGTATACCCCCTTCCGCTCTTCAGGGTTATTGCGTTTATCCCCCCTCCCCTTCTTATAGGATGTGAAGTGCTTTTCAATACTCCGGGGCGCTCTTACCCCACATTTTATTCCGTAACCCCTCACGGACTTTTCAATTTTCTCTGAGACCCCCTTAAAATATGGGATCCCGACAAAATGTATGTTTTTTTCACCGTTTCCTATCTCAGTTTTTTTATCCTCTTTGCCATTTTGCGATGTTTCTTGCCTAATAATCTTTTTGGCTTTCCTAGCTACTTTTTCCAGGTCGCGGATAGTGTACCCGTTCTTTACCCCCACCTTCCTTATCCATTCCCCTTCTTTCTCTTTCTCTTTCTCGTCACTGCACAGTCTTTCGGCGCGAATGAAAAAGTTAAGAAAAACATTTAATTTAGTCCTATTCGAATGTTGGGATCTCTTATGGAGGTACATCTCTCCAGCTAACGGTTTATGGAAGACCCCGGTTACGATCCGTTGTCCGGTTTTAGTAAGGCACAAGTCAAGAAAGTGGATCTTTCCGTTGGCCATATCTTCCCTAGTGAACCCAATCCTGGGGTCCTGCTTCCCCAATTGGTCGAAAATGCTGTCAAGCTTGTTTCCATTCCCTATGATGAGGATGTCATCTACATACCTCCCATAATATTGTACCACCCCCCTCCCCCCTGCGTGCTCCATAGCGGCTTTTTCGACGTAGTGCATGAAGATGTTGGCCACAAGACCGGAAATGGGATTGCCCATGGCCAATCCTTCTTTTTGTCGGAAGATTTTATCGTTAACGTAGAAGTAATTGTACCCCGTAATGAGAAAAAACCATCGGACGTACTCCCAGGCGACCAAGATTTCAACGTTTAGCTCGATCAAAAATCTTGGTCGCCTGGGAGTACGTCCGATGGTTTTTTCTCATTACGGGGTACAATTACTTCTACGTTAACGATAAAATCTTCCGACAAAAAGAAGGATTGGCCATGGGCAATCCCATTTCCGGTCTTGTGGCCAACATCTTCATGCACTACGTCGAAAAAGCCGCTATGGAGCACGCAGGGGGGAGGGGGGTGGTACAATATTATGGGAGGTATGTAGATGACATCCTCATCATAGGGAATGGAAACAAGCTTGACAGCATTTTCGACCAATTGGGGAAGCAGGACCCCAGGATTGGGTTCACTAGGGAAGATATGGCCAACGGAAAGATCCACTTTCTTGACTTGTGCCTTACTAAAACGGACAACGGATCGTAACCGGGGTCTTCCATAAACCGTTAGCTGGAGAGATGTACCTCCATAAGAGATCCCAACATTCGAATAGGACTAAATTAAATGTTTTTCTTAACTTTTTCATTCGCGCCGAAAGACTGTGCAGTGACGAGAAAGAGAAAGAGAAAGAAGGGGAATGGATAAGGAAGGTGGGGGTAAAGAACGGGTACACTATCCGCGACCTGGAAAAAGTAGCTAGGAAAGCCAAAAAGATTATTAGGCAAGAAACATCGCAAAATGGCAAAGAGGATAAAAAAACTGAGATAGGAAACGGTGAAAAAAACATACATTTTGTCGGGATCCCATATTTTAAGGGGGTCTCAGAGAAAATTGAAAAGTCCGTGAGGGGTTACGGAATAAAATGTGGGGTAAGAGCGCCCCGGAGTATTGAAAAGCACTTCACATCCTATAAGAAGGGGAGGGGGGATAAACGCAATAACCCTGAAGAGCGGAAGGGGGTATACAGGATAGTGTGTGAATGCGGAAAGGAATATGTGGGACAAACCGGGAGAAGTATGCAAGTTAGGTGGGGGGAGCATGATAAAGACGTAAAGGAGGGCATACCCAAAACTGGATTATCTGAACACATATTGGTTAACCGACATAAGATTGCTAAAAGGGAAGTTATTAGGGAGGTTAACAATAAATTGGATAGAAACGTATATGAAGCTGCCTATATATGCGCGAAAAATTGGAATAAACTTAATAGGGACGATGGGAATTTAGAAGACGGCTGGGTTAATTTCTTTAAAAAATGGGATAAGGCCGCGGAGTTTAGGGACGAGATGGGCTTCCATGTTACTCCTGAGGTCAGGAAAGCCGCCGAGGTGGAGGTCGACTTCTCTTGGATTGGTGATTCCCGAGCCCCAGCTTGGAAGAATTGAGGAGGGGAAGTTCTCTTTCCCCGGGTACGAGCTGGCACCGTGCATTCGCCTACCCTGAGCATTGGTCAGCAGTTCGCCAACTTCAGCCTTGGATGTTCTTTTGTTTTTATAGTTTTGCGCGGTTTTAGATGTGGAATTTATATTCTTTTTTAGAAAGTGTCCTTCAAACAACTTTTTAACCTAAATCCTTAACCTTCACTTTCACGACGAGGCACCATGTCAGGTGTCTGAATAACTCCGTTTTAACCTGAAGAAGGAGGTAGTGCAACCTCCGAAACGTAGTACGAAAAAATCCCATACTCACACACGTAAGTTGCCGACTTTTAGTCTTTTAGCCTAAAGTTTGTATATAATTGTGAGTAATTCGCACATTACCATTATGTTAATCTGGACTAAGTTAGTTGATAAGATACCTGGCATACAGATCCAGAAAGTTCCAGAGGTGCGATTGGTAGATTTCTCTGGAAGTCATAAGAAGCGTGTCATCGGAAGTAGACGTGTGGGACTGGAGATCGGAATTGCGAAATATATTGTTACAGATCTTCTTTTAGTCATGAAATTCATCGAGCAGCACGATGTAGAGATGCGATTCAGAAGAAGCTCAGTGAAGTTATTTTTCGGGAGAACTCCTGATCATAAGGAAGGGAATCCTCTGAATATTGAAGCAGTGCGGTACATCCACATGGCCCAGGAAAAGGATGTTGAGATGTATAAATCCGCGGACCTACGACGGAAAGTAGAGTCAGTAGATATTTTGACTGGTTCCCAAACACAGGAGTCGAGAAGTGTGCTGGACTGTACTCTGAAGAGAATCCCTGAGAAGCTCGTGCCAGTGAAGGAAGATAAGTGTGAGATGTTGCAGTGTACCGAAACTGTTCTTTACTCGCCGTATTCTGTGCCACTTTTCCTGATGGAAGTTCTGGAGAATGAACTATATCTGCGGAAGACTTGGAACATTATCCGACCATCACGGTATCTATTTGTGAGTGGATTGGTTATCAGCTGGCTAGTTCCTTTGTTCTACATTCTGTGTCAGATATTACAATGTATTATTATTGGGTCATTAATCCGTGTATTCATGCCTAACGAAGTCCTTGATCATTTCAACTGGCCTATCAACGAAGTAGACCCGCAAATCTCCAACTGGAATCAAAAGCTGTTTCTAGCCAAGTCCAAAGAGCGCTCTAGAGATATCAAACGAAAATTTAAGACTAAAGGCCATGCGCTCGAGCTGCACGAAGACGACTTGGTTCTTGTTCGAAATCATAAGCTTAGTTCGAAGAAGAATAAAACAATAGCTAAGCTCTTCGAAGTGTATATTGGACCTTATTTAGCCACTGATCTTCGGAACAACACAGCAATGTTAGTTCACCCCAGGACCAGGCAACCGTCGACCGAGTGAACTTCGACAACCTTCGCCTCTACAGGTGTTCATCGGAGCGAAGAAGAGAAGTGGTAGGGGAAGAAGATGACCTAGTGACTAATGTTAGGAGAAACAGACTCTTATTACTGTCATTTTTTCTATTGAATTTGAAATCAATGTTTCATGAAAATTTTTCATAAATTGTAAGATTTAAATTTCTTCAAAATTTTTTGCCCGAGAGAGGGGCGTATGTAACGACCCTGCGTGGTCGCCACATTTAACGACCTGCGTGGTCGCCATATTATATTTGTTAAGAAGAATGCATGCTATATGTCCCTCCGAGGGCGTACGCTTTTAGTTTAAATGTGTTAAACGGATCCACCTCTACGTATTATTTGACCCTGCGTGGGTCGCTGTTTTCTGTAAACGCTAACGGATCCACCTCTACGTTTATTAGCTTCGCTTATTATTAGACCCTGCGTGGTTGCTGTATTCAGAAAATGTTATCATTTATTGTCATTTATACTGTTCAAATTCGTTGAAGAGATTCCTGCGAGGCTCAATATCAATTGTATTGTCTGAATGCACACAGTTTTAGTTTATATTGACACGTGCAACTAGTGATTTTCCCACTAGTGTTTTCTTAATGTCACTTCTTGGATGTTTCTCAGTAAGAAGGTTGCAATATGTAAAAAAATGAGTTAGCTACGCGTACTTGTAGTTAAAATTTTCACCACCAATGCGCCGCCCCCGCGAGTATAAAGCCAGTGCAGCGAGGCCCGGAGCTCAGTTGGCTCCCTGATGTCAACAGGCAAACATCCAGGGTTAACTGGCCTCCCAGCCTGAGAAACTAGAAGCCATCCCAGAAGGAAGGACGGAGAAAGGAGAAAGAAGAAGAAGAGCCTAGCAGCAACCTACCTACCTGGTTCGCTCGCTTAGGCTGATAGGTGCCCAGGTTCTACCCTGCCCGGCTTGTCTGGGAGCACCCGGACCTTCCTTTTCTAACCTGCCGTCCCTTCATAGGAGACACCGGTTGGCTTGCCAACTCCCAGCTAACGCCGGGGTGTCGCGGCATCCTTTAATCCTTTACCCTGCGCTCCGTTATTCGGGAGTACAGATTGGTTTCGGCCAATTCCCGGGCTGTGGTTGGGGTACTACGCACAACCTACTCTCTTTTACAGGGAACCCGTGACGTCAGCGGCGACCAAGGCCCTAATAAAATTAGGTCCCATACTCCCCCCTGGCGCCTCACAGCGAGGAATAAATTGGATGTTCCCTGCCCCCTTTATCTCTTCGAGACCAAAGGTGGTACATGTAAAAGAACGTGCGTGGTACAGGTAAAAGCACGTGTGTGGTACAAGTAAATGCACGCGCGTGGTAAGGGTTTCAGGTAAAGACACGTGTGTAAGTGTGCAAACGGACACCCTTGTGTTGAGACTATAATAAACATATATATTAAGCTGGTATAGTCTTCCCTTACACCCAGCAAGCCCTGAGATATTTCTGAGTCCATGTTCTACGGCTGACAAAAAGTTAGCGCATATGGGTAGACTTTTTGCCGTTCTCCTAAGTGAAGTGTTTAGAGTGTGGTAATTGTCGTAGGTGGGACGTTGCAAGCCGTTCCTGTGTCAAGTGTGGCGGGAAATCATTCACCAAGCAGAGAATTCTCACGGAACATTTTAAGAATCCATGACAGCAAGAAACCTTACTCTTGCACGTACTGTAGCAAGTCATTTGCACAGAAGGGGAGTAGCACAACTAGTGAGAGACCTTTCTCGTGCTCACTGTGTTCCACATCGTTCCGCAAGAAGGTTTTTTCTTGTGAAGCATATGCAAACGCACACCGACACGAAGGACTTTGTGTGCAACTACTGCAAGAAGTCATTTAGCCACAAGGACAACTTGATGCTGCACGTAAGAGAACATACCCACGACAAACCTTTTTCGTGCTCCTTCTGCGATAAGTTTATGTGCAAAAGAGCGACGTGGACAGACATTTACTACTACACACTGGAAACAAACCATTCTCAAGATCTCAGTGCGATAAAAGTTACATTTCCAAAAGCAAATTAAACACACATCAATTAACCCATGTTACGGATTGGCCTTTTAATTGTGACGAGTGTATCAAAATGTTTGTACTTGAATGTCAGTACATGAAACACAAGAAGCTTCACAGTAATAGAAAACCATGCCAATACTGTGAGAAAACATGTAAGTGGCAACACCAACTTACCGCACACGTTCGCACCCACACTGAAGAAAAGCCTTTTGCATGTGATCTCTGTGTAAGTCCTTTTAAATGTAGCTATTGTCCAAAGGCCTTTACTCGGGAGCAGAGTCTGAGAAACCATTTATCAGTTCATACTGGAGAACGTCCCTTTTCATGTCATACATGTGGAGAAGCATTTTCACTCAAATCAAATCTATATTCTCACATAAAACGTCACGAGGAGGGCAAGTTGTCATCTATCCATCCTCTCAAAGCACACATTAAGAAAGGGGTAGACAATATTTCCAAACCAGTTGGAGATTAAATTTTAATCATGAAATCTTGTTTCAATTTGATTTTATTCTGATCACTCCCTCTGTCAGTTTTGTTTGTAAAATTTCGTTACTATCACACAGGTTTTTATTGTTTTACGTACTTATCGATGCAAAATAATCTAACACAGTTAATGTACTTATTGATATTGACAAATAAGAAATAGTACTAATTTTGAGCTGATGAAGATTTACAGACATCCCATACACTTTTGCGGGAGGTAGAAGATTGGTCTTCAGCTGCCTATATTCACATCATGTGCGTTATTCATCTTAAACTCTCAAATAATACATTAAGTATAAATGAATTTTTCAAGTGTGACACATGCATGCTTTATAAACATGCAGAAGCAAGCACTTTCTAAAATTCATATTTAAATATATATATATATTGTATTCATTGTAATGTGTCGTCGAAATGAGAATTCCATGTGTTTTTCTTACATTCTCATTACAATGGTTTCTGTTTTGTTACTTTCATTAGTTTGTTAAGCTTTTTTATAGCGTGATTTATTTTATATAGAGAAAGATGGTCATAAAAATTGGTTGTATTTATTTTTCGAGATTTACCTAAAAAATTTGTATACATTTTTTAAGTAAACTATATTTTGTGTACACAGCTTGCTTCCAAGTAGCAATAAATTTTTTACAAGATGCTATACTAGGATTTCATTTTCACAAAAACCTTAGTACTTCATGAGAGGTAATATATATATATATATATATATATATATATATATATATATATATATATATATATATATATATATATATATATATATATTTACTGCTGTGTGTTCAGTACAATGCTGTCATATTTACTTTGCTATTGTCATCACAAATGTTTTCTGTTGGGGCAGGTTTTATGTGCAAGTCAGCAAACTATGTAATCCTCAATACAAGTTGTCAAGCATGAGATTGAGATGAGAAAGAAGGGGGGGGGGGAAACTGTGTCCAATTGTCATTCATAAAGATCAACAGATCAAAATAACCACACATGTTCACCCCCTGAGTATCCATACTTGCAAAGCCAATGTCCTTGATAATGCTTCCTTGCATGGTGTGACAAACAACCAGACTACAAGAAATTTTTGTTTCTATACATGAAAGTGTGACAAAATTATCATTTATACAGCTTCTACACATTGATAGAAGGTTTTCCATATACAGGGTGGGCACGAAATGTCATTCATCGAAATTGACATATACTTTTCACACTGTTGGGTGTTGGAGTACCATATTTTCACACAACACGGTTTGGTTCATGCATGGTTCAACAGATGACAGCCCGTAACAATGTGATGCATAGGCACCCTGCCCCCAGCTTTAGTTTGTGCAACATGGCAGATAAGGGAAGGTTGATACTGCAGCAGAAGGAAATAAACAGTGGTGTTTTTCGTGGAAACAGAGTATGGTAGATACCCAATGGTTTAGGCATATATCAAACATTGTTTTGGACTTCTTGCACAATGAGTTTGGCCTTCGTGTCATGTCCAATTGTTTTCTGGGAAGAACAATGTGCCCCCCACACAGCCCCGATATTAACTCACGTGACTTGTTCTTGTGGGGTTACCTAGAGGAGAAGATATGCCTACACAGAGCTGCAACAATAGAGCAAGTGCAAGCCAACATCATTATCCTTTTCCAGAGATTGGGAGGAGATTTGTGTCAAAGAGTTGTCAATAACAATGAGAGTCCGTCTGGAAGAGATTCTACAAGAAGATGGACTCGTTGAAAATGTTCTGCATACTAGCTAACTCTCCACATTGTAGTATGTGTATTCCAATTTCTTTGTTCTACTTATTTGTATAATAAACAATGTACAAACAATTTTCAATTAATAACATTTCATACCCCACCCTGTAATCAATCCAGACATTCTTTGAGAGTATTTTGCCTTATCAGTTTTGTATCAGGGGATCAAGGTCTCTTTGCACCTGAGGATGACTACAGACAATATGTAAAGGATATGCAAAATAGTTTGATCATGTACCATGTTGTCGCTAGTGATTATGACTTTGGTGGTTAGCTGTCGTAGATGGACATATGGTGTCAATGGTGTTGTGATAATAGTGTTATCTGTGGAGGCATGTACAATTCCTAGTGGAACATTTTTTTCAATGTAGGAGGAGAATACACTGTAGGTGTTCTCAATTCCATGTATATTTTCCAGAGACTAAGGTGCCACAAGTGGCAGGTGATAAGGAAATTCCTGGAAACCAGTTCTGTGTGTGTTCCTTGATCAGGAAGGCCATCACTGCTGAGAAAGGGGACAGTGTTGGATGTCTCTGACTGCATGCTCTAAAATCGAAAGAAATCCGTCAGGATATTATCCCACCAGGTAGACTTGGTTGACCATGAAGAAGAGGACATTTTGGACGTCACCTTTTTAGCAGACGAGGCATCTTTCATTTGTTGCGATACATCAGTAATTAACACAAATGTCTGGCATGCACACAACCCCCATTAGATCCACGAGTCACCACTGCATGATGTAAAGATTGCTGTTTGGGTTGAAATTTCATGTAGGTGCATTGCTGAACCTTTGTGTGACTATGAACTCCCAATGGTACTGTGACAATAATCTGCTTATGTTAATTGAGAAATTGCAGGAAGATAAAATTTTGAATTCACACTTTCAGCACATGAAGGTATGTCAATGCACTCATTTCTAAAGACATTTGCTCTCCAGGGTGTCTACTTTGTCCAAATGCAACCCATCTCCACGCAATTGATTTGAAGCTGACCATCGCAGACTATATTCAGAATGTGGATCAAGCTACACCACACAGCCTTCGAGAACACAGTGCAGCCAGCATATAAACAAATGTTTGGGTATTGGCACTGGACACTCGGTCATTCCTTGTCATTTCTTGTAACTTGTTCACCTTTCACCTGCACCTTCACACACGCTCACCCTCACCGATTGAATTCGCTCTCACCTTCACAACTTTCCTTTCAGCCTCATGGATTGACTTCGCCCGCACCCTTTTCACTTTCACTTGCCTTTCACCCCACCTCCACTCACTCTCACCGAAATCCAGTTCATTGTGATTCAGGCTTTAGATGATGGGACTAAAGTGTAAATCACCAACCCTGAGACCTTCTGTAAACAAACGGTCTCACTGATTCGATGTATCACTCCGCATCAGCTGATTCATGACCGCAATCATCTGCTGTTACACTCATAGTTTGCCGCACCTATTCATTTTATATAAGAGCCTCTGAATGTGAGAACCCGCTCTCAAAACATCAGACGAATATGCAGCCGCATGCATTGTTACTCTCCCGGTCATCCTCTTTTTCATAACCCTTAAAACTGCAGACACTGACACACCACTGCACTGGGATACGAACTTAACCACTTCATTTACTGGTTTCTCAGGATACCACTGACAGAACGTTACATAAATATTGAGTAGAATCTGTTTCTCACCCCTTTTCAAAGGCTGGCCTTGCTTGTGTTTTGAAAACAAGCTCTGAGAACAAGGAGACTTTCCCGCACGCATAGAACTCGGCATGTTATTTTTCTAAGGATAAGTCAGGCAATATTACTAAGTTGCACTACTTCCTTGCTGTTCACATGATTATTTTTAGAAAATAACCAATGTTATAAAATATCATTATGTACACAAATCTCTAAGCTCATTGAAAGTTACAATGCATATTACTACAAAATGTTCACACTTACCTTGCCTTGCCATGTCACCAAGTTATTTTACGAAGTGAACTATATTTGGCGGAACAAAAATCGTTATTAGGATGCTTGTCAAAGTTTCCAACCGCAATAAATTTACGAACTTTTTGTCTTGTTTTGATCATCATCATCAATATATTTATTGGACTTACAGCAATGCATATGGCTGTTTATGCCCATTATATATTTTATTTACATCAGATACAATTTACATAAAATGTACAAATAAATTCAAATACACTCTTATCTATATCATCCTTAGAAATATACATTACCATGTTATATCATTTTGTCTAAAAAAATGCAAGTAAAATATATTCAATTCACATGCAAGAAAGAAGCCAAATTTATGGGAAATGATTACTGGTGCAAAGAGTTAACCATAAAGGTGAAGCAATAAGTAAAAAAAGAAAGAGCATTGGGTTTAAAGTGAGACTTCATTTGCGGCAGCGTATCCCATACTGCAAATTGGCCATTGTTTTACCTTACGTAATGAATCCTGTAACAACGCTGGATTTTCGTGTGGATTATTTTACTTCTATGAGTTTGCAATGCTTTCTGCATGCAGGTGGTTTTGTTTACAGAAGGTCTCAGGGTTTGTGATTTGAACTTTATATGTGCTGGTTGATCCATGCCAGACAATTAAGAAGTCATTTGAGGGGCCTTGGTCCTGAAAGGTTATTGCATCCTTTACTCTAGTTTTATTAAACTTCTTACAAATGGAAATGTTAGAAAAGGTATATTGCGTTGATTGCATGAAACATGTGTTGGAACAATGTTATGTATTCATGATGGATGTGGTAAACATGGTTTAAAATTCCTTACGTGAAATTTAGAAAATTTTGCACTTCCGCTTTGCACAATTTAATGGTTAAATCCTATTAATTTCGAAGATATACTGTCTTCATTCACAAAAGGGTATGGCATTTGAAGCGGAGATGGTACCGCGTCACTGCATTGTTTGTTCCCGGGTGGTGGTAGTTGCAATTTCTCCCATTCAGCGGCGCTGGCGTGCGCATCCTGGTTTGCATCCTCTGCTTCCTGTTGTCAGGTGGCGTTGCCGGGTGGTGGTTAGGGGGCTGGGCTGTGCTGCTCCACATGGTGCAGTTCCTGTTCCCCACATGGCTGGAGGGGGGGGGGGTCGAGTATGTGCACCGCATCTTTTCTTTTTCAGGTCGGGGATTTCTGAGGACAGGGTGCCAGGTTGGGTGTGCCTGTCCAGGTTCAGTGTTGGTTTCTGTTGGATGATAGCATGGGTTTCTTTGACAGTGTTTTCTATGACAGAGCCGGTTGGGTGAAGTATGGATATGGAGGAGATGGTGTGGTTAGTGGAGTGGAGGTGTTGAGAGAGGCCTGATTTTGGTGTCATTTTTGGTATCTTTTACGCCGTACTGTTTTTGTGAATGAAGACATTGGATCTTCGAAATTAGGATTTAACCATTAAATTGTGCAATGCGGAAGTGCGAAATTTTCTAAATTTCACGTAAGTAATGTTATGTATGATATTCAGTTCATTGTACTTTTTCATTATGTTTCCATATCCATACCCGAACACACACACACACATGCATTTGTGGACAAAATACAAAGAATGCAAAGTCAGTGTAAAAGTCATATTGAAAATGAAATTCAAGCCATGCAGTTCACCACTGTGTCTGGCTTCTGCAGCAAAAAAATCAGATAATTGTAATTACATTGTTACCTCTCAGCATTCTTGTATTTCAGGTTAAACACTGAACCGGAGATTCTGAATCCCTCACTCACTGAAGATGGTGTTTTAAGTGAACTACAAACTCGGGTCTTGAAAGAACAACTTATAAAGTTTCAGCACTATAATGACTTATTAGCCAAAGGTCTTCCACTTCCGGAACAGCTGGAGCAAGGTGAAAACCATGAAACAGTAACACCATACCAGTGTTCGGAGTGCTGTAAATACTTTTCAGCCAAAGATCATCTTCGGAGGCACAAAAAGCGTATGCATGGCTTCAAACCGCACAGCTGCAAGTACTGTCAGAGGACATTTGCTTGGAAAGGTGACCTCGAACTACATGTTAGAACTCACACTGGAGAGAAACCATTTTCGTGCGACGTTTGTGAAAAAACCTTCTCCGAGAGGAGTACCCTACGCAATCACATAAGGACTCATAGCAACGAAAAGCCCTTCGAGTGTGTGCATTGTAAGAAGACATTTACGAGGAAAGACAATCTACGTAAGCACGAGAGAATACACACGGGAGCTAGACCTTTCAAATGCGAACGGTGCTCCGTGTCGTTTCATTCTAAAAGCATCCTTGCAAGTCATTTTAAAACTCACTTCAAGCAGTTTGCATGTGAAATTTGCAACAGGACGTTCAAGAGAAAGGACAGCTTGGTAGTTCATAAACTGGAACATGGCAAGGAGTCATCTTTTTCGTGCAGCCATTGTGATAGATCGTTCAGTCAGCGGAAGGAGCTACAAGAGCATTTGGCAATGCATAACAGTGAAATGGCTGACAAACCCGGAGAAAATGTTGTACTAGTGAAGGAAGAACCCGTGGATCATGACACGTTCACTTGTTCCCAGTGCTCCGAATCATTTTCCTCGAAGGAAAGCTTAGACCAGCATACAGCAACTCATGCTGCTGAGCGGCCGTTTCCTTGTGGTTTTTGCGGGAAGGGATTTACGAACAGGAGTAATTTACTAGCTCACGTAAGATCTCATAAAGGTGACAGGCCTCACAAGTGTGAGTATTGCAAGAAAACTTTTTCACGTAGAACATATCTTGCGGAGCACATTAAAGACCACACGGGTGAACGGGAGCTGTTTCCTTGTCCACATTGCACTAAGGTGTTCAGGGATCAGCGATATCTCGTGGGACACATACGGACTCACACTCAGGAGAAGCCATTTGTTTGCACGTACTGTCCGAAAGCATTCTCGATGAGTAGCTCACTTAGGCAACACGTTAGAACACACACTGGCGAGAAACCTTACACGTGTCATGTGTGTAACAAATCTTTCTCGCAGTATCAGGCTCACAGAAAGCACGTTAGAATTCACACGGGAGAAAAACTTTATAGCTGTCAACTGTGTGGAGTATCATTTGCCACACGAATTGGCCTTACGAAACACGAAATAAGTCATGGATTAAATAAATCATGAAATTAATTTCAACAATAATATTTTTTTTTTACTTTGTTCAAAGTATTGCAGCTTCCATGGACAGAAACTGGAAGCCAGTGCATAATTGAAGGAAACTTTTTTTTTAATGACTGAAATGGAAAGATAAAGACCTGATGATAAAATTTAGCCCAGGTGTTACTTTTTAATGGTGGCTTTTGATCACCATATTTAAAAGATGGCTGTAATTTTAGGAAAGAAAGATGAAAGTCAAGGTTACGTACTCCCACCCTGCAACTGTAGCACTGAGTTTTACTGGTCCTCCTATGGAGAATCAAGAAAGAATAACACCAACGAAGAGCTCTTACAAAGTAATACAATACCTTGTACTTAAAGGTGGTTTACAAATAAATAAAAAAATAATCTGTGGCACAACAGCCCGTCAGCACCAGGGCCTACGTACCTATCTACTGCTGGCCTCACTCCCACCTGCCGAGGTGGGAGATCATCCAACCAGTTTATATTAGGAATTAAGAAATATGGGGGTGTTTCCCGGTTCGAATCTGGGCTTACGTTAATTAGGCATAGATGTTCACTTATGTAAAAGAAATAAATGTACCAAAACAATTAAGACACGGTATGGTACATCGTGTCAACGGTCAAATAAGTTCGGCCAAATGTTCCTAATGCGTTGGTCTTCATTCACGAGCCAAGTTCATGCTAAAATTATTATTACAAGAAGAAATCAGAACACTGAAACATGTTATGACATAATATTTAATACACTGTAGTTGACATACTTACAACTCCTCGCCACACACGCACACACCGTACTGACAAAACACTATTGCTTACCCATAAGCCTTTGGGTAAAAACAATTTAGCAGCACTGACCGCTGATGGCCAGCGTTACGTACAAACACTAGTCTTTACTTGAGCACCATTTCCTAACAAGTTAAAAAGTTAAAGTTGAAATCCCAAAGCTAAGAATCCAGACTTTGTCGAGAGAGTAGAAAATAATTTCCTCTCCGACCTGTAAAGGTGCTGAAACGAGAGTCTCAATCTGAATGTTTTTCTCAAGTTCCTACTTCCTCCTTTTCCATGGAGTTCCCTCGCTCCAAGAGTAATTGTCCTTCTTCTCTATTGGTCGACGAACTTTTAACTCCTCCCATAAGTGGTCATGTTTACACTGAAGGGGTGATAATCGCGTAGCACAATAACACCTTGTTTGAGAGCTGATTTCGAGGAGAAAAGTATCTTGTTCTATGGCGTTATGCGTTCTGTGGTTGTCTAAACTTCATTGAGGCGAAGAGATATTTTCGGGCAGGGTTGTAGTTCAAGATTCCATATTATTTACCCTTGTCACTTCACTGTCACTGAGCCAGACTGGCGGGCGCGCTCGTGGAAATTATGTTGACTGCCAGGGCCTGTTATGTGTACGACGATTGTTCTGATTCTGGGCCTGACAGTCTGCGAACTCCCTTGAGAACAGAGGATCCTTGTTCAGGACGAGGGTTAGAGTCTTCGTTGGGGTCTGAAGTTCCAGTGAATAGCTGCATCTCTAAATTTCAACCATCACGCTGAACTTGAATTGATTGTGACGTGAGCCGAATGTGGACTGGATGGATACCAAAGTTCATTGCGGGGACACACTGGCTTCTTTATCTCAAAGTAGGGGCGGTGATATATGCAGGGCTTCATGGGAAAGAATGCTGGTTTCTTGAGACAGCTATCCTTTTCTCAGAGAGCAGAAAAATGAAATCTTGGGGAGAAATGCGTAGAAAGACCGATGGTAGTGGTAATTGGTACATCGGTTATAAGTTACAGGGGGATGTGGTCAGCATGAAGAACCCCCAGTCGTTTTGTAGGTTTCCATGATGGGGTTACACTACTCATTCGTAGCTCCCCAAATTCCTCACGATGGTGGGTGGCCACCAGTCCCATACACAGGCAGAATTCTCACGAGAAAAGTTGTTTCGCTCCCCCCAGGATACTCAAACTTTCATGTGTCCCACAGCCGAAGCCCAAAGAATGATGACTTACACCCCACGGCCATGGTGTGGAACAAAGATAGTTTATACAGTAAAACCTTGTTAATCCAGACCCCAATAAGCTGGACTTCGCTTAATCCGGACAGGCAAAAGGGTGAAAAATAAAGTAGAATGCAAGGTTTTAAATGTGGCTAAAAGTTAACAATCGCATTCATCATATTGCTCCGTATCAGACTACCCTTGCTTTAAGGCAACTGTATAGTGTACTTAGGCCTATGCCCTTTGAATACACCATAATAAACGTGTTTTGTTGCTATAAACTGAGTTTTAATGCACATTCTACTGTTCTTTTATGTTATTTCAGTTAATCCAGACTTTTGTTAAACCGGTAAACTTATCCCCCATTAGTCCAGATTAACGAGCTTTTGCTGTATTATTTTGAGGTGATTTACTTTATTTAACATCACATTTCTGCCACTTTTGGCTAATCACGACAATGGGGATGAATGGTAATAAGATGAAGTGGATGATGGGACAATCATACTCGCATATGGGTGCCACAACACAAACCTCACAGATACTGGCTGTGAGTCCAGATGCCAGAGCCTCATTGGCCTTCGATATTGCAGTTCAGGGTATACTATGTGGAAGAGAGTTTCATCCTAGATTCATAGAACTTGCTGAAGCCAAAAATGTAAAGAAAACACACTCACATCGAAGGATTGTCTTCCAATTCGTATTATGGGAATGAGAGACTCGGTAGTAAATAATTGCAGAGAACCTTAGTATTAATAGTTTCCGCGATGCTGGTTTTTTTTTTTTTTTTTGTATTAATTTCGGTGCCCACTGCCAACGAGGATGGAGGATAATAGAACAAACCAAAAAACAGCTTCGCGGAAACCATGAGTACTAAGTTTCTCTGTAGTTACCTTAGAAGTTGAGTAAGGCACAGGTTGTATAATACCTTTTTCTGTCTATTGATTAGCCATGCTTATCGTTGAGAATTTTTGAGTTGAGTGAGTTCTAAAAAAAACTAGATAATTGCATCTAAAGCATACAAGCCACTTTTAAGTATAAATTACTTTTGTAGTTATACAGATTGTAAGAACAAAGAGCAGCTCTTATAATGCATGTAGTTACTTTTTTTTTTTTTTTTAATATTGAGAACTTCAGTATCCTAAGGTTATTACTGCAAGAAATAGAACTGCTTCTTTCTATGAACAATGTGTGCTATTGATCAGTGTTTTACCAGACAACCCTTTTTTCATGTTTTTGTTGTATTCCATCTTTGAAAGTAAACATTTGCTCTGTGATATCATGCATATTTTTATGCATTTTACTCCATTACAAACTTTCTAACTCCTAAAAAATTAGCAGAAATTATGCATGTATTATACGCCAGCAAGTACGGTATTTAATGAAAAAATCCCATTTGTATTAGTGTTAAGTTCAAGGCAAGTATATTATAAGAATAGTATTCAGAATTGATATACAAAATGACAAGTACATTATTGCACATTGTTATTAGTGTTATAATATTCATTGTTTTTATTGAAGGTTGGGTCCCACCCCTAAAAAAATTGTTCCCTGTCCTGTTGTACATAACCAAAACGACATCACATGTTTAACAATAATCATGTCAGTTAACTATATCATGCATCACGATCACAAAGGTCAGAGGCTTGATGTGCTAATCTTCTTCTCCACAAATTATGTTTTAAGGAATTTGATTTTTTTTTACTTGTTCTCGTAACTTCTAAATCGTGTTATTGTGTAATGAAGACAGTTTCCAGAAAATTTATTTCCCTTATGTTTCATTGTGGGCAGAACCGAGATATTGGGGTGCAGAGGTTAATGTAAGGGGTGTAATATGTATTCATTTGGGGGGATGCAATCAATTACATATTTATTTAGTCTGAAACATCACTATTGTGGTGTGCAGTTGAGTTACACTAAGGTTTGCATTTTTGAATTTGTTATAACAAATAACATAGCAGATTGCTGCTCCACGTACATTAAGAGTGCAATATTAAGATTCCTCCAACAAGTGTTAATACAACCAAAATACAGAAAATTACCAAAATGTAGGGTGTGAAAGGAGACAATAACATATTAAAAAATAAAAGAACAATGTACAAAAATGCCATAACTAATTTATGTCGGAGGCGAATTAAAATAAGAAAGAAAGAAATCATTTGAACGTGCTTTAAAAGTAATGTTTTTGAATTGCAGTGAAAAAACAGTGATGTATAGTGACTGACTTGTACCACAAAGCTGCACTTTGGACATACTAGCCAAAAATCGAAACATGACTTTATCACAATACATTTGTGTAACTTTCTGTTCTTCAAACATTGCATAACCACAGTTCTATTTTAAGAATAAATCAGTAAATGTTACTTTCAGTGTTTTTTTCTTGTCATGTTTCGTTTTGGTTTCACAGAACTTTTTCAAGTTTACACTACCGAGATATACTACATACATACAATCTTTAATGACTAAGTTCTGAGGAACCAGAATGAAATATTGCTACAAGAACAGAAACCACAAAGTAAGATTCACTGCACTATTTTGTAACATAACTTTCTTTTTATGTTATTATTACTACTTAAAGTAATATTAAAATGATTAAATAGTAATCTGCTGACTGAAATGTCAAGCATATTAAACAATTTCAGCCACTGAAGAAACAATGTCATATTTCTAGCCATTTCAGTCCACATGATACGTTATCAAGTCTTGAAAAAAAAAACACAAGACTTCTTTTTTGACTACAAATTTTAACTGAAACATGAGTAATGCAACTGAAAAGAACACTTTAATATTTCCACATTTATTTATTTATCAAGAAATTAAATGTAGTAGCATATAATATAATGTACTGTATTACTGTATGTGGGCCATTGAATAATGTTGTTAAAAAAAAAATTCTATGTTTATAGAATTGTGTTTCCTACAAACATCATTATGTATTGGGTGAGGTGTGTTGTTGTTAAGTTGTATTCGATCTTGTATATACCTCATAATTATAGATGTTTGCTAGAAGAAAATCCTAGGCTACTTTTTGTGCCAGTTGTTTTGAAAGTTGTAGTACACTTCATTATGTTGTTGAGTTGTTTTTGAATAAACTTCTTTATGTTGTATTTTATATTGTCATGCAGTTTCATTTAGTTTCTCTATATTTCTATATATTTTTTCAATCGTGAATTAATTTCAATCGTAATTGCAATTAGTTTTTCACCACTTTCAACGATAATCAGTTAGAAAAAATATATTTTATCTCAGTCCTACCTCATCCTGCTTCCTTAAGGTAATATACCATGAAACACATGCATTCAGCAATTGCAAACGATCTGCTAGTCCTTGTGTAAAAAATATTTTAGTTACACAAATAACTGAATTGTGTGTAGCAGAAAGCATTACTTAGCATCAAAGATAATTGTTATAGGTGGATTTAATTCAAGGCACTATTCTGGACAATGGAAAGGAACACAACTGAACTTCAGTCGTGTTTATACATATGTATCACCACACAGTGGAGAGGAGACTATAAAGTTTCAGTTGTAACTATATAATGTATAGTGGGATGCATAAGTATTACCAAGCAAATTGTACATCACAGTATTTATGTTCTTTGTAGGGGTGTGCGGGACAGAATTTTTTGGGTCAGGATGGGAAAAATTTTTCAATTTCCCGACTTGTTCGAAATTTCCCGAAGCTCTTGAAATCTCAAATTCTACACATCATTTTCAACTTCAGTGATTGTTTTTGCATTTCTGGTACAAAAACTAACATTTCTGATAAGTTTCAGATGTTTACAATGCAGAAAACATCTAGAATTAACTACTTTTTAAAATGACCATTTGGTATTTCCTGACTGCTCGGGATCCCGAAAAGTCGGGAAGTCATTTCCCAAAGTCTGGATCGGGATGGGATTTTTTTTTTCCAGATCCCAGTCCTGACTTTTCAGGATTCCACACACCCCTAGTTCTTTGTTTTGGTCCTGGGTTCGATACCAGGTGCAGGCACAAGTGGTTCGGATCCCACTTTAAACTGTAGGTCCAGTCCCAATTAGCCTTAATGTGCATAAAGTGGACTTAAAACACCAACTCAAAACACCAACTCAACTCAACTTCATCAGTTTCATCATCACGCATCTTCATCATTGGCCACAAGTGGCAGAAAAGTGAAGGGAAATAAACCAAATCAATCAGTCTTGTTTAAAAATTATTATCAGGTTGAACTCTGAAATTTAATTCAACATTTTTTTGTTCAGGCACCATCTCATTCTACATATATATTTTGTAGCATGTTTGATCCAATAAATGAAAGATCTGTTGTGTACTGTTTTTGATTATTATTTGGTTCACATTTTTTTTTTCTGTACTTTAAGATAAAATTCCATGCAGCGAGGGTTGTCAAGACATAGAAACTGGCAATATAGCCATTACCACTAATCATTTATTTCACCGACATAAATTGGTGCATGTAATTGCATCCTCATAATGTGACAAACTGCTTGAATTCATGACCCATAGTTTTGGAGATACACAATTTTATTTTTGGGTCCCTAGCAACTTGGCACTTGATCTTCTCAAACATGCAAAATAATCTAACAGTTATTTTTAGTGGTTTTTATTTTATCTGTGACTTTTTTGTCCTGGTTTCCCAGAACATTTTCAAGCTACACCAAGATACACATGCAACACCACAACCTCACATGGCTGGTCACTCTACACTCCTGACTTTGACTAAAAATAAATGTGGTGTTAGATTATTTTACATCTAAAAGTGGTTATGCGAACCTTTAAGAAGAACATAGATCTTCTCAAATTAATGTCATGCACCATAATGTTTACATGTAATTTATACACGCACATACTGCCACAATAAAACATTTGTGTACATTGTTGTGTGCACATGGGATTTGTGCATAACTTTTAACATGTAATAGATGGTACCATACCAGAGTAATGAAGGTTATGTTCATGTCTAATGCCTAAATAACAAGAAGGAAGGAAATTTGTAATTAAAATATATTAAAGTTTAGTTATGTATACTGTTGACTAGAACTAATCTAATGATCTTATCAACGCATATGCTTCAATTTCAGAGTAATAATTATAAATGTTACAATGTATGTATTTCTTTGCACCTATTCCATGTTATGCAATGTTAGCAATAGATTTGCTCTCGAGATGATCAGTATGTTAAAATATCTGCCAAAAAATTATAAAAATCTACTTTGGCCACAATTTTGGCACAGAATTAATGAAAATTGTGCATTTGCAAAATTAACAGGATGATACTCAGACTTGAAAAGTGACTAAATTTGGTCCAATTTTGGAAATTTGAAATCAGCATCATAAATAATGTGCTAAAACTTAAGACCACTGTAAGGTGGCTTGCTGTTCTTAGTATGTGAATTCACATGGGATCTTCATAATGCCAAGAGAACAAGCTATAGGGTCTTATTTGAGTAAATTTGGTGAAAGGAAATCTCTTTGATACTTGCTCGATCACCAATATAGAAGTTTCTTAAGTTTGAATATTATGTAAACCAACATTGATAAGCTACTGAATGAGGTTGGATTTTCAACCACTGTTGTTTTTATTTGATATTTCTGAGGGTGTATCTGTCCCAGTCTTCAAGGAGTTTGGTATGTATCTTCAGTCATCTGTGTATTTATGGGTTTGTTGAATATATCTCAAGAGCTAAATGCAATCAGATACACAGGTCTCTGCATTAGACACACATCCACCTCTAAAGATGAAGGCAGATATAGACTCCTAAATCATTGTGTGACAACCAGACGGACGTAACTACAAATCAAATTTACAGGAAAAAGAAAAAAAGGAATTCTTGGGAATATGTCTGACTAAAAAGAAATCAGTAAATTGCAGATATTTGACTCTACTGCTAACAAGAAGAGATGGAAATATGCAAATCGAAATCTAAACAGAGCGCTCAAGGCTCGGTTGGACCTTTGGCTGCCGTCAGGACAGATGTTTTCAAATTTTCTTCTCCTTTTGAAATTCTATGGTATTCCAAAAAATTACATCAGCTTCTAAGGCACTGATGTGAATTTTCATGTTGTTTGCTTTTACTGTTATCTAAATATTCTCAATAGTTTTGTGATTATGTAAGTCTATTAAACTATTGTAATATATATATAACAGCAAAAGCAAACTACATGAAAATTCACATCAATGCTCTAGAAGCTGATTTTATTCTTCAATTTTTGGAATACCATAGCATTTTACCGAAAGGAGAGGAAAATTTGAAAACATCTGCCCTGATGGCGATCAAACATCCAGCTGAGCCTTAAGAGGAGATACACTAAAAAACAAAGCCGAAAACTACATTTTTGGAGTTAACGTTCCTCTGGATCTCGCATGACTAATTATCAAATTCAGGAACAGTAGTTCAGTCCCATCAACCATAGATCAACTACATAGAACAAATAATTAGATAAACTGTTGGTATTATAAAGAATATGAAACAAAAAAAAATACATGTTTGTCCACATGAATTTTTATTCATTGAATTTTGTGTCAGCTGTTTCAAATGCAGCATCAGTTGAGCAAACTTTCTTATTAATTTCAGGTATGATAATGCTGATGATAACTTCTTCAGTGAAGAAACCACACTGAAGCAATTGCAAGATATCCTAAGCAAAGGGTGCGCACTGAGCATTAATGAATGTGCAAAATCGTTTCCTTCAAAGTTGCGAAAGCAAGGAAGTGCTAAACAGCACCCATGTCCAGAATGTGGGAAGCACTTTTCAACAAAAAAGTGTGTTGCGAAACACATCCGCCAGATGCACAGTTATAAACTACAAAGTTGTCCACACTGCGAGAAGTCCTTCATTGATGGGCAACTTCTTGAAGCGCATGTGAAGAAACATACGGGGCAGGCAGTCTACGTGTGTGAAGTGTGCAGAAAAGTGTGTCCAACTCAGAGTACCCTTTCCAAGCACTTGAGGATCCATACGGGAGAAAAACCTTTCACGTGTTTGCATTGCCAGAAGTCGTTCTCGCAGAGCAGTCACCTGATTATCCACAAGCGAATACACACCGGCGAACGTCCTTATTCTTGTACACTGTGTTCCATGTCCTTCTACATTAAAAGTGCTCTCACTAGGCATTTGAAAACGCACACCGGAGAAAAGGAGTTCAAGTGTGAATATTGTAAAGAACCGTTCACAAATCGGAACCATCTAGCGAATCACATCTTGCAGCAGCATCCTGAAGGTATTCCGTTCCGCTGTCCTCAATGTGACAAATCGTACGTGCAGAAAAGTGATCTAAAAAACCACATGACGCTTCACACGAAAGGGAAGCCATTTTCGTGCTCAGAATGTGGGAAGTCTTTTTACTCGCGAAGCAAGTTGATGAGACATGCATTTGTTCACGAAGGAGAAAAGTCGTTCCATTGTGATCAGTGTAACAGATCGTTCTTCCTAGAGAATGAACTTAAACGGCACAAGCTGTTTCATATTCTAGGAAATCCCTTTCCATGTCAATGCTGCGAGAAGACCTTCCGTTGTAAGAGCGATCTCACGGCTCACATGCGCTCGCACACTGGGGAACAGCCTTACACCTGCGAGGCATGCGACAAGAAATTTTCGCTCAAAGCAAGTTTCGAAAGACACAAAAAAATTCACAGCGGTTACAAGCCATTCTCCTGTCTTGTGTGTCTGAAGGCTTTCTTTCAGAAACAGGAACTGCAGATTCACTTGCGAACTCACACTGGCGAAACTCCATTTTCGTGTCACTTGTGCGGTAAAGGTTTCACGAACAAAAGTACTCTGAATTTCCACATTAAGGAACATGATGGCGAACGACCATACTTGTGCGAAATTTGCAAAAAGACTTTCATACGCAAAACTCATCTCACTACGCACATGATGGACCATACAGGGGACAGACCACTCTATGCATGCGAGTACTGTGCAAAAATCTTTAAGGACCAAAGTAGCATGCGGAGACATATAAGAACTCACACGCAAGAGAAGCCGTACGTCTGCTTATTCTGTTCCAAAGCTTTCTCCGACAGCAGCCATCTTAAGAAGCATATCCGAGTACACACAGGCGAAAAACCCTACACTTGTGAATTGTGCAAAAAATCATTTTCGCAAAGTCAAACTCTGAAAGATCACAGCAGAATTCATACTGGCGAGAAACCGTTTGCATGCCATATATGTAATAAATCGTTTACGAAGAATCAAACCCTTAAAGGTCACATTAGGACACACGAGGAGGAAAAGTCATACGCTTGCCTTATGTGTGATAAGTTATTTTTGAAACCACAAGCACTGAAAGCTCACATGAAGGCCCACACATGAAAAGATGTGTCAGTATTTGCTTTGCTTTATAAATATTCAAAATAATTAAATGTTGGCATAGGTCAAGCCCAAGCTGGTTATTTAACCAGAACACTTTTTTGGGCATCTGTATGTCGTTTACAGCCACTGTTGGTTCTGAAATGATGCAACATTTGACATGGATTTAAGGTATGCTAAAGTTTAATCATGTAGTTCCACAGTTGCCACTATTTCCATGTAACTTAATGAAATATCATGTTTTGCAAATTTATAATTACATTACGTTATAGCATGTGAGAGGTTCGGAGCACGAGTGGCATAACTCCATTGAAGACAGTTTTGAGAAAGAGGTACATTTAGATAACTTAGTACTATGTTTAGTTGTTAGAGCATAAACATAGTGGTGCCTGGCACTGAAATGTTGATACTTCACAGTTCTAACTTCTAAGTTATACATGTAACTCCATTTCCACTAAAAGTGGGAGTTATGCCGCTTGTGATGTGAACCCCCTCATACACAGGGTGTTACAGTAAAACACTTGACAAACTTGCACAGCACATAGGATATATCAAGGCAAACATCTTTTCCATGTAACATTTTGATTGTTAAGGCATCATTTCGATACTGAACACTCAAAAAATGGTATTTTGTATCCTGTATGTTTGCAGCCATGTAGCAAGAATCACAGTTTCCACTGTAAGATAACATATTAGAATCAATACCTTGCCATGGATACAGTATCGTACCTGCAGAGAGATTTAACCCCTCCCCCTTAAATAATGCATGTATCATCATCCAACCATACGTTGCATATCATATTTGGTGCTTTTGTAAAAAGAAGTGCTTCATTTGCCTCGTCAAGAAGTCTTCACCTGTCAGACGGAGGCATTTGCCTTGGATGTCAATGCAGTGGGTCTAAAGTGCACTAAAAATTTTGTCCTTTCCCGACAGAAAATATAAACACCAGTGGCAACCATGAATCTGTGCCACACCTGCACCTGAAGTGGAAAATGTTAGCTGGGGTATAGAGTACTGCATTTGACCACTTTCGCTTGAAAATACTTAATTGAATCGCCCATGCACAAATATATAGAATATCAAAAAATCATACAAATATATGTGTAAAAATTCATCGTCATAGTTTCAGCCCATAATCATCTATTCATTTTCATATATTGCTATGTATTTGTAAGATAGACTAAGTTACATTTTAACATGGAGATGATGACTATGTTCACCTTAGTTTCAAGTTCAATGCATTTTTCACCTCACGATCCATATTTGAAGGCCCACTACCACAGACAAGTTCCGGTTATACGGGAACGAGCATATACCAATCGTTTGCCTGTTAGTGGTCAATTCTGTAAGCCATCTATAGAGTGTCTCAACCTTAAAAGTCAGTATGGAAGTAAATGGAGTACTTCCATCTCTCTCTAATACATGAGTTTTCCCAATAGCTCTGTCCTTCTCTACCACCGCTGCGTTGCCAGATGTTACAAAATGTAAAAGTCAAAAATTTCAAGCAGTGAAATCATTATCCTGTAGAGTTTTTTATGCTCTATTTACTGACGGCATTATATAACCTGTCATAAATTCATGTAATCTGATTTTTTATAATTATACAATTTTGCAAAACACTTAATTTTTTTCTAGTAAATACTTCAAAAGCCATAAATATCAAACTGCTTGAACAACTTCGCCTGAGTGAATTAATATATATATACACATACATTGGATATTTTGTATAAATCATCAGACTGCAACACGAAGAAGTTAGTTAGCGAGAAACTTTTTGGTTTGTCGCGATACACATGCAGACCAAGTGAGAAAAGTGTTGACCATTGCTTGAAGTTATTTTTAGAATGCATTGTTACTCCACAGCACCGTTATTTATTCCACAATCGTAGTTTGTTTATGCGGGCTGTCTTGCGTATCAAATTCATTGTGCTCCACCGAGATTACAATTCAGTTGCAGGCAGGTGCCCCGGTTCGTAGGAAGTGCAGTGTGCTTTATTCTCGTAAAAATGTATTTTAATGTGCGTTTTTGCATTTATTTAATTCTGTTTATGTAAAGGATACAACATTCAACTAAAGAAGTAACAATAGTTGCGTGTATTACACATATAATGCAAATGTAAAATAGTAAATAGTTACGTCGAAATATAAACATTTACATGCAAATCTTGAGGTAACTATCGTTTTTTTTTTTCCAAAATGCATGAAATACATAGATTTTGATGATTTCCTATAAGATATTAAGGAAGTAAATTTGTTGCAATCATTAGCGATTAACAGCGATGTGACTCCGTTTGTTGATCTGGCAACGCTGCACTCCATTTAACCCATACTGACTTTTAAGGTTGAGGTTCTCTATAGCGTCATCCATGCAAACTATTAGATGATAGAGCAAAGAGGCCTCAATGCAGCACTCTACTGGGGAATGTTTGGTCGAGCCTTGGGGTTAGCTCGAGGGATGTTCCTATGGCTTAACACATTCCATGCCAGGGTGGTTTCACCAATTATTAGACTTCATTTTTCATATTCACAAATTTCACTTTTTCCCTATAAAAAATAGAACAGCCAAAACACTCTACTCCTCATGCCTTATGCACATCATTGTTATACTTGTGACCAACGGCACACTAGGAAAAGTGCAATCCACATGTTTCGTTCATAATGACCAACATGGCGTGATTGGTGTGCACCAGTTTTGGTCATTATGACCGGGCAGAGAACGTGTTAACATGGTGACAGTGAGACAGCTGGGTGAACATTTTGCTAGCCAGGGATACCATCCCCACTCACATCGAGCACTGTGCCACATGGTTGCATACATACAGAATAGAAAATGCAATTTTCCAAAAGCTCGTAGCAGAAACAAAGCCTCAATGAGCACAAACTGTTAAGAAACATTGTTCATCTCGATGTCCTGCATGCACTGCGAAAACTTGTCAGTGTTGTACCAAGACACCCTGTGTACATAAAAGTAATAGTGCATAGACTGGACTGAAAAGATTTCAGAGTCAAGTTGGAAGCCAAAGATAGAAATATAGAGAGTAATGTTTGCTGTCTTAACAGAATAGATGGAGTATTTCAGAAGGAATTTATAATATATAAGATTTTATTGTGGTGTACCTGCAATCTATATTTATTTCTTTATTTAGAGACTGTATCTAAAGTAAGACATGTGCCATGCACTGATAGCCTGAGTTCCTAGTAAGTTTATTTATTTTGTGAATATGTAGACATGCCAAACTTTTTTTTATTTTCATACCACCAGGAGGAAGAAATACAACAGTAAGGCATGCAGTTTCTTTCTTAGAGATATATTTTTCTGTCCATTTAGCTCAACTGTATTCTATAGGTTATGGAAACATATTCCCAGTGATTGAATTGAAGAAAATTTGTAAGAATTCAGAAGTCTTTTTTTCCATTTGATAATATTCAGGTCCAATTGTTTCATTCTGCAGTCAGGAACAAATTGAGAAACATATAGCTGCAAATTCTTCTGTCTCTGTCTCCTTCAGTTTAAACCATGCATATCCACATGCTGTATGCAGTCACTGCAGAAATAGAAACAGCTGTTTAATCAACTCTCCTCAGAAATGCGTATCTGATAGTAAATTTCTGTCCATGTTTTGTTCATCCTAAGGAAATATTTGTCTTTTAGGGAGCTTTCAAACCGAAATGGCAAGGAATATGTGACACGGGCGATGTTTCACACAGGGTTCAAAATGGACCAGAGCAGATCGGAACTGCATTTCGGTTTGTGAATGTCTGGAACCTTCCTATTCTGTCTCGACAGAAATGGCAACGGACTATCATTCACAATTTCTGTCCGTTTACATATTTTATAAAGGGTACAAAACCCGATATATTATTTGTTGTTTGTGTAAACATTGTGATATTAACTATTATAAATTGTAAGACAATGTGTCCTTTCACTAGTCGTTAATCTTGTCTCTGTCATAATCAAGAGACTAAAAGACAACACGATGTTTAGGAAGTAACACATTCTGTTTTGTGAAAATTATTCATTTCAAGCCCTGGTTTCGCACTGAAGTGACAACTGGCGAGTGTCACTTGTTACTTCTCGCTTCATTCTGAAAGCTCCCTAACATCTGATGTGTAGCTTTCACGTTTTGACACAATAGTTGTACAAAACTATTGTTCCTAATATATTTGTGTAAGATTTGTATCAAATACATTTGTGCAGTTGTCAGATCATAATACTATGATAGGATAATGAGTATTATTAATAGCTGAAATTGAAAAATTTGTTGACACGACCAAGGTGGATATACCCCTCCCCCAGCTTCTTATGTTACTTTAATATGTAGAAAGGCTTTTCATGAAATAACAATATCAATATTTTAATTGTTTGAAACTGATAAAAAGTACTAATAAATATAATCCCAAAAATCCATGGGATAGAAAAATCTACTTCATTGTTTTGCAAGGCAATTGATCATTTTTTTATGCCTCCCTGATGGCATATTGGTAACATTGATGTCTTGTAATATAGGGGTCCCGGGTTCGATACCCAGTAGAGGCACATTATTATTGAACAGTGGTTCAGATCCCACTTTGAACTTTAGGTCCAGTCCTGATTAGCCTATCTGCGCATAAAGTGGACTTTAAACCAACAACAAATTTTGTTTTTTGTAAAAATAAAAGCCAAATTCATTACAAAATGAGAAAATTACCAATATACAGAAAAAAATCAGCATAGCCAAACAGTGAATGAAGCTTAGGAAATGTGTGCAAGGAAATGAATGCTCATTATGCAGTTTTATATTATACTAATGTTTCATTTTAGTTATTTTTGATATTAATGATAAAGATACGCATTTATCTCTTGTTTACATTGAAATCTAGTAATGCATGGTATTCTCTTTCCAAGGAAAGGAATTAAACTTATCCCCATACTGCTTACCACATTATTTACTGCCAAAGACCAATGTCTCAATGTATAAAAGTATAAAAACCAAGCAGTTTTAGACAGTACAACTTATTGATGTGAAGAAGATATAAATACAGAAATTAGCCAAAAAATAATATGCTAGAAGCTTTCCCAGTGACGAATGATGAAGAGTTTCTTTTGGAACATCGACAAGTGGATTCTGATTTCTGAGCTTTCGAGAACTAATAATACTCATTTTCCAAAGGAAAGAGCTCGCAAAATCTAAGAAGCCAATTCTCTGATTGATATGTTGTGAGAGTCTCTTCATCTCTTCATATATCCACAAATGATTTTAGCTTACTAGTTTCAAAAACTGAACTTGAAGTATTTACGTACACATAGTAAATGTTTTTATTGATCTCAGAGCAAATTGAAATCGACAGATTCTATAATATATTCAGTTTGTACTCTAACATGTATATTCTGTATTCTGAAAGTATTCATGTATTTACCTTGTATGATAGTGTTATACTACACATATTTGCAAATAAAAATAGCTTTCCAATGTTATACAACTTTGTATATTACTGTACTCCAACTACTAATACTGTTAATCATGGCAATGGAGAACAAAGTCATTAAATGCAACATCTTGGACTGCAGACCAAAAAGGCTCTAACATCTGGATTCACAGTCAGTATAATTCTCTGTGGGGATTGTATTGTGTGCTGTCCATGATGTTTGTGATTGTTTCTTCATCCATTCCATCTTAACCCTTAAACGCATACCGTTACCATATGGTAACGCTCAACATTCGCACACTTTCGTGCTAGAGGCTTGTCTATATTGAGTGTGCAGACAAACCTAGTGCCAGATGTCGCTCTAGGAAGCATACAACTTGCATTTGAGACCATTTGTTTCAGTTCAGGTAACGGCATTGTTGTGAGAGGATGTATTTGTTTTGACCTTCGATTTTTTTATTCATAATTCATACGCTGGAAAGAAAATATAGTGTTTTTATCTGATTGTCTTTCATTATGTAGTTCTGAATGTTTTCATCATTTAGTAAACACATGTAATTAAAAAGTTATGAAGTTATCTGTTCAAGAATTTGCATCATTTGCTCGTTTTTGCTCTTAACGGTGGCGTTACCATATGGTAATGCTATGCAGATACAGCAGCTAAGGCCTTTTCAACAATTACTTCATTTATTCTTTTATTATTGCATGTAAAGTAATACATTTCAGTTGTAAAACCTCTTGTCTCTTGCATGGTTTATTTATTTATATTGCTTATAATTTATATTTTATTTTCATAATATAAATAATAATAATAATAAATAATAAAATAATAGTAATAATTGATGACCATTTCATGGAACATTTTGTGCCTGTTCAGTAGCTCAGCCTTGTTGAGTCTGTGATCCCGTATTATGGAAAACATTCGTGCAAGCTATTTATTACAGGTAAACCTAAAAAAAATTGTTACAAAGCCTGCCTGCCTGGTGGTTGAAAACCTTCCATGAATACCTCTTTCGTTTTGATATCTATCAAGACAAGAGTATAAGAAGATTCCTCTGACATTGAAAACAAATTTAGAAAGACTGCAGCCCCTCTCATCCATATGCTACATGAATTTCCGGGACAAAAATTCTCCCAGCTTAAATTTGGATAGATATCGCTCAAAACTATGACATCATTTCCTGTTGCACCTAAAGGAGCATGGCGGCCCATTACAACACAAATGAAGGTTTTGAAAGATGTGTGGTGTGCTGGTGATCCACCAGTAGTGTTCGCATTGGACATCTCAAATATGTGGTTGGACTTCGCATTCCATGTTTCATACGAGAGCCTCCCCGATGGCGTAGTGGTAAAGTCGTCGCCTTGTAATCAAGGGGCCCCGGGTTTGATACACAGTGGATGTACATGGCACATTGGTTCCGATCTGTGCATCAAGTGGACTTAAAACTTCAATTCAACTCAATACAAAGCTTCTATGACAAGTGAACATTCAAGAGTGATAAACAATATGTGAATATAGAGTAATCATTATGTACTAAATAGATACCTGAGCACCTTTAGCTCAGAAAATGTGAGATTAATGTACAATCGATCTATAATATTTGTATTATTTTAAAAAATAATCAAATCTTGAAAGTAATTTTAAGGTTAATTCAAAAATTTCCAAGTTTTCAATAATAAATCAATTTGTAGGGGTGAAAGTATAGCGCTACCATATGGTAACAGGGCATAATTTGAAAAGGGAGAATGAAAATTTTCAAAAAATTATTCACAATCACTTATTAGTACACAAAAACAAGAAAATAATTGACAAAAAATAATTCATGCGTTTAAGGGTTAATACCATTCATCCTCATCTTTGCGATTAGCCAAAAGTGGCAGAAAAGCGAAGTAAAATAAATTTATCAATTAATGTTTAACTGCATCATAAAAAGGAACATTCAAACCACAAAATTTCTAATCTTGAAACCCACTGAAATAATAAGAATTGAGTGATTGAAATAGGTTATTCTATATTGATTTTCTGCCACTTTTAGCTAATCATGACAATGAAGATGAATGATGAAATTGGTAATGGGAAACACTTGAAAGATCACGCATGCAGATGCCAGGATTCAAACGTTTGACCTCTGGCATTGCAATCGGCTGTGCAAACTGCTCCACCATGGAAGTCAGCGAAATAATAAGAATTTAACTTGAAAAAACCTACAAAAAAACATACCAGCTCTTATGCAGAGTAAATAAAGATTTTGCAAATCACTATATGAATCTCGAATTTGGAAATTTCATATCCACTTGAGTATATAGATCTTGCTCAAGATAGGAAAAGATGGAAGGCCTGTGTTGCTGCAGCCATGAACCTTCAGGTTTAAGAAGGCTAGAGAGTTAGTTAGTCACACTAAATATTTCTTTCGCGAATGAACAAATGAATTAATTTAGCGCATATGGTCATTTTGCACCCTTCAAATTATAGGAGGACAATCCCCTTATCTAAAATCCCTACCTGAAAGTTAAGGGTATAAACTTAAGAAAGTTTAAAAGTGCAAGGTTATAAAGGGACCTGCACCGGATATATCCACAACACATTAAAACTTTTCTCAGAGACAATGTAAAAGGCCTGTGCTTCTCAAAAAACACTGTCATCATCTGCCAACATGGATAACAAAGAGTTGGGATGATAAAAAAATTGAGGATTAAAATCTGCATATTCAATAAGGATGTGCTGAACATTTAAAACGTTACATACAGGGTACAGCAAGGTATCTCAGCTGTAGTGAAAATTGATGATAGACTGAGCATCCTGTACTAAAACATAGGATTCTAGAGAATAGTTTTTTCTTCATTCATCAAACATGTTGCAACACAACTATATGATCAATCTCGGAAACACAAATGAATTAGTTTCCTGATGATAAGAGACCCCTAGGAAGGCCAAGACAAATATGGAGGGATAATGTTGAGATGGACCTACAGGAAATTGATAAGGATGGAAAAGTTTGAATTGACCTTGCCCAGGATAGGGACAGATGGAAGGCTTGTGTTGCTGCAGCCATGAACCTTCGGGTTTAAGAAGGCTAGAGATTGATTGATTTATTTAGTTATGTTACTTCGCTTTTCTGCCACTTTTGGCTAATTTGCGAAGATGGTGATGATGTGATTAAATTGATGAATGGACATTCACAAACATCCATGCCTAGGCTGGGACCCCTGGCATCGTACCACGATGTAATAACCGCTCCACCAGGGAGGCCAGCAAGAAGGCTAGAGAGTTAGTAAATAAATAAATTAGTTTGGCACTGTGTGATACAATTCCTAACATATAAATATATTAATGTACTGGAAAGAAGTACTGACTTGTCACCTAAACTGTTTTTTATGATGTTGCCACAGAAATTAATAGAAAAACAAAAAACAAATTAGGTCTGTGGATAAGAATATTTTTTCAGTAAATTAATTTGCTACTGTGTCTTTCCCAAAACATGAATATAAATCTATACTAGAAATTGTGTCAACACTGTACTCAAATAATATAGTATCTCTCTGTAATTCTCCATAATGACAATTGTGATCCTGTCACCCTACCCCCGAATCTTTTTCTGAGTAGAATCAGTTTTGAAAGGAAGAGGACTCGAAATATGCCATGGAAATTCCAGCCTGAGACTACAATAAATGGAGAGTTCTTCGTAAAACCTTCTTCACCCAACGGTAGAAGACAATTGCTTAAGTAAGTCTTGAATTATTAAATGATGTACGAAGATTTGTACAAAAATATTTTTCTCCTATTCTGAACAATGTTAAATTGCTAAAAATGTTGGTATCTGCATTGGTAAGGAATTAGAATATTGCTACAGATTCGAATAAGTTGGCATAGCCATAATATTTTGATTTATGCCCATGGCCCTTGAGTCAAAATTGTGAAGGAATGGCCAGAAACTCTTGCAGATATTTGGGTAAGTATGTCATGCTTCCTGGTGCAGCATGTAAATACAAGGGCTTCCTATACATCCTACGCAATGTAACTTTTCAAAAGGAGGTACACTTTTGAACTTGATGTCCTTCTTGACCCACCATTGCTTATCTTTCATTTATTTTTTTAAAAAAGAAACTTAATTGGAAGGACATATACTTTCCAATTTCCTATGCCATAACACACTATCTATGTAACTTCCAAGTGGGACAATACAGCACTCCGGCAGGGCCGGATTAAGGTGGGTGCTGTTGATGCTGCAGCATTAGGCCCATTCATGAAATAGGCGCAGATGAAAACAGACGAGAATTTTCGGAAAGCTGAACAGTTTTCTTTTGCTATGGCTATATTAACCTGAAAATAAATCTTACAATGAAATTTGGAGCCCCAATTTCGGATGCCTAGAGACAGGTAGTAAATTTTCCACCTTGAAAGTTAGTTGTACAGAAAAAATCGACGGTATGCAGCATCGGGCCCAATTTCGTCTTAATCCACCCCTGCACTCCGGTAACTGAAATGTTGCAGGCTGACGAGGGTCTGGCGACCAGACTCAAGTGTCCTTTAGACTTGTGTGTTGTCCATATACAGTGAGTCACATAATTATTCGGACACAGTAAATTTCTAACGTTTAAGAGCGGGAAGGGAGTGAAATCTGTGTACAGCGTTGAAGTTGATTTTCGTTTAAAAAATGTCATGTTTAGCACAAAATTGGACGATAAAAAGTTAAAAAACTAACATCAGCAACAATATAACGAAGGATGAATCCCTACCGTTGCAAAAATAGTGCCACAAAATTATTTGGACACATAGTATGTTAACGTAAGTATGCGATACAGTGACAATTTCGATTTACGGATTGATTAATGTATGTAGCTATACTCTGTTCATATGTATATTAACCCAGGTTTCCTGTAGGTTTCTATAGCAATTACGATCGCGTTTTGTTTAACAAAGTTGTGATATAAGAACATTTTCTATGTAGAAATGGGGCGAAGAGGAAAGGAAAGTTCATTTGAACAACGTCAGTTAGTGATATGGCACCACGCTAAGGGTAAAACTTACTGTGCAATTGCCTCAATGTTGAAAATGAAAAAAAGTACAGTTGCAGATATTATTAAGCGATTTAAAGATGAAGACAGGATCGAGTACCACGGTCATACAGGGAGACCAAGATTTTATTCCCCCAGAGAAGAGACAGTAATCGTGAGGAAAATTAAAAAAACCCAAAGATGAGTGCTCCAATGGTGTGTGCTGAGGTAGCTGAGGAGTGTGGAAAGCATAGTCATCCTGAAACTATACGAAGAGTGCTCAGAAGGGCAAACTATCATGGCCGTGTAGCCAGGAGAAAGCCATTTGTAAGTAAGCCAAACAGGACAAAAATACTGGTGTTCGCAAAGGAACACTTAGGAAAGGATCAGACATGGTGGAATCGGGTAATTTTCACTGACGAGAGTAAATTCAATATTTGTGAGTCAGATGGGAGGGTAACAGTGTGGCGTAAACCAATCGAGGAACTCCGAGGGAAAAATTTGCAAGCAACAGTGAAGCACGGGGGTGGTCACGTAATGGTTAGGGGCTGCATGTCGGCCCAAGGCGTTGGTAAATTGGCTTTCATCGAACAGACAATGGACAGGTACCGTTACCTTGACATTCTGAAGTCAAATCTAAAGACTAGTGCTGAAATGATGGGCATTCTTTGTAACTTTATGTTTTATCAAGATAATGACCCGAAGCACACTTCCCGCGTAGTACAAGAATGGTTATTGTACAACTGCCCAAAAGTGCTCCATCCTCCACCGCAGTCTCCAGACTTGAACGTCATTGAGCACCTCTGTTGTAAGTTGGAAAAAGAAGTGAGGAAAACACCTATAACCTCGAAGGCAGACCTCAAGGAGAGACTTCAACATGAATGGGCCAACATATCGCCAGTGTACACCAGAAAATTGGTAGAAAATATGCCAAATCGTTTATCCGAGGTGTTAAAAATGAAAGGGATGCCTACCAGATACTGACATTTCTGTTCGTTGCTTTTCAAGCGTGTTTTCCTGTTTCTCCTTCCATGTGTCCGAATAATTTTGTTTAACCCACAAAAAATGTTTGTTTTGTTTAATGAAAATATTTTACTAATATATTATATTAAACATAATTGAAGATAATTAAGGGTGTGCTCATATTGTGTTTTGTTTGTTAAATAAATATTAAACATTTATCATCGTATTATATCACGACTACGTCAGTAAATATTCAGAAATCTTATCTGTCCGAATAATTAGGTGACTCACCGTATGTTTGTGATTGCCCCTTCATCGCCCGACTTTATTCTATCACCATTCTTGCCCACCGTCGCGATTAGCCAAACTGGGATAAATGCGACGTTATAACATGGAAAAGTTATGGTTATAATGCGTTTATAAATAACTCAATCAAATCATGTGATCTCCGAATTTTGGGTCTGCCCACTTCCAGTTTCATTTCGGTTCTAACTTCGCCGGCGTATCAATCAACAATAATAATCCGCTCTAACAATGGAGACAAAAAGCATTCGAGACGAGGCGGCACGAAAGATTAAAGAAAACAATGACTCTACTCGCAGTTGATCAGTCTCAATTCATGTGTAAAAAATACCGGAAAGCTGTTAAAGTATGCGATGTCCTCTTTAGATTTTAAAATGTTTCAAACAAGTTTCTCAGGACATTCTCAAATTAGTGTTCGAGGTGGGGGAAACGCGGGGAGAATGCTAGCCCAAATCACCTCGGCTCGGGCCCAGCAAAAGGGTTTCCCATGTGTCCACGTTGGTTCATGCATGCATCCCTCCTCCTAACCCCAAACTCGACCTAAAAAATAATAATTTCCCCGATACTACTTATCTATCTGTTGTATTCCAGTTCATTCTTTTTCATATTGCTTTTAATTCGACAATGTTGTCGCCCTTTCTAATGTGAGGTTGTCTTGCTAATGCTGACGCTTTTTTTCTCTCTTTCGTAGAACGCGATTGGTAGATAGGTTGCCATGACAACGAGAAGTAGTTTTGCATTCGGCTAACAGATGGCCCGTGTGCAGAGTAGTTGCAGCTGTAAAATGAAATAATATAGTACAAGTTAAATCGTACTTTCTGTGTTTTACTGTTTGACTGAACTGTGATATTTTGTTTTTTCATATGGTCTGAGTTTTTTTTTTCTGAGCACATAAACGCCGATTCCTTGAATAGATTACCAAAAAGTATGACAACATAAGCAATGGAAATGACTGGTCATCTGTAATGAAGGTAACTTTTTAGGTTCGTACAAAACACAATATGTGGATAAAAGTTTGATAATATGATATGATCTTACTGTGTAGACCACGGTAACAGATGCTGGAAATCGTTAATTTTTGGCCGACTTCCATTGCATTAGAGTACTGCATGCAAATAACTTTGTTTAATTTTGTTTTCAAGTAAGCGAAATGGAGTTTGTACAGATAATTTCTATAATGCAGAAATACGTGTTTGTTTTGGAAAATGTAAAAATAGAGAAAGGCGATACATTAAAGAACTTGTATCTTTCAAAAGACTACTTTGTCAGCCAAGACAATTATCACAACCAAAACGACCCAAGTTCTGATTGTTTAATTTCGAAGTAATCATGACACACATACATTTTTAACATGTTTCTATTTATATGTATGGTAACAGTTTGATATAGGCAAAACGCATTTCTTCAATTTTACAGGAGAAAGTACTTACGGATCTGAGTTTCTGTAGACTTTTGAAAGGTCGTGGAAGTGTTTTCTCCCTTCGTTCAATTTATTTGGCCAGTAAAACATGTATTTTTCGACATGAATGTCTGCAATGCACAAAAGCTCTTGCCTCCATTACCTTCGACTATGTGAACCAAATGTTCTGTGCGTTCGATGATGTAACCCCTGGTCAGTGTTTCCAACGATGCCATTGTTTTCCCAGAACATGACAATTTTAACTGTTTACCTAACCTAACCTTACCGTGCATGGTTCTTGGGGCTATTTATCAATGGTTTGTGGGGCTATCCATGCATGGTTCGTGGGGTTTTGGGTAACATTATCGTATGAGGGAAACGGAATCCGGTAAGACTGCAGAATATGGGCTGGTTAGGAGGAGCGCGGTTCATAATTTTTTGGTAACGTTTTGTAGTTAGTAATCGGGAAAAGTAAGTTTTAAAGTGCGGATTTTTTTTTCTTTAAAAAACCAGAAAAACGTGTCCAGGTTGGGCGGTATTGAAATCGTAGCATCGAAGGAAAAGGCATATTCCTGCACAAATCTAGTGAAAGCAAAAAATGCCTGTGTTGTTAGGTAGCTAGGTTTAGTTCACTTAGCCTAAATAATAATTAGTTATTGTATTTATGCTAATGAAACCTAACCTAACAGGCCTAACCTAACCTTGTAGGTATTCCTCGAAGAAATAATGAAAGAAACTGTGCGTAAACAATATGGACACGAATGAATGGAGAAATGCATTGCTTTTAGTAACAGGAAAAACATTTTTCATTGTATTTATGCTATTGGAACCCAACCTAACAGGCCTAACCTAACCTTGTAAGCATTCCTCGTCTGAAATAATGAAAGAAACTGTGCGTCTGTGGGTGGAATCCGGAGCGACAAATCAACTCGAATTCCGCGAAACGAAGGGTCTCACTTATCGCACAACACTTGAGTGCGTAAACAATATGGATGTGAACAAATGGAGAAATGCATTGCTTTTAGTAGCAGGAAAAACATTTTTTACGGGCAATAATATAATAGTAATCGTAAAAGGAACACCAGAAAATGGAAGTAGAAGGTACGTACTTTCAGGGGATATAAATTTCGTTCGTCTATTTAGAGGGAAAAAGCAGCCCATGTTCTGCAGTGAGACCTAGATTTGATCCATTTTAATGTGAATGCGTGTTGTTTTCTGCGAAAATCTCTGTCCGACACACTGTTTCTGCTCCCACCATTTGCTTTCTGCACGAGAGTGCAATGTTCCATGTGTTAAGATGGTGCAACCCCGTAGCCAGTGTTTCAGCCTCGCCGTGTTTTCACTAGAACATGACGTGTCGAGTATTTTTAATTATTTTTTTTTAACTATGCTTGCCTAACCTAACTTAACCTAACCTTACGGAAAATGTTTTTTGGGGCTAACATGAATGGTTTTTGGGGCTAACGTGAATGGTTTTTGGGGCTAACGTCAATGGTTTGCGACATATTAGCATAATTTCAAATCCGGGCATGAAAGTAGATATTTTCCGGTGAACGAGGTTGCAACACTGCATAAATCGACAAAACACTCTCAGAACGCCCCCTAAACCAGTACGCTATCACGGCCATAATGTGTTACAGATTCGAAACAACAAGTAACAGTAAGTACTCGTAAATCTAAGAAATAGACATTGATATGCATTATTTCACTTTAGGAAATGTTCCACATTCGAAAATGACACGTTAGCAATGTAAAGAAGTCCGTAATATATGATTCATAGGTTTTTCCCTCATACGATAATAGTACCGGGTTTTGGAACCTGGAAAAAAATACAAAATATGTAACACGAAAGTAGGAATTTTTCGGTTAAGAAGGTTTGAAACACCACAGATGATAGACAATGCTAATCAAGATTTGCCCGCCATATTGCATGTAATGGAAGCGAAAAAGCAATGAACAATGAATATTCGTAATGTGAAAAATTACGATTATTTCAGTGAAAAAGCAAAATCCCACCTTAAATAATGTTTTGCAATGCATAATAGGTAAGTACGAATGTAAATAATGACAAAATGGACGAGTGAAATGTGTTTTGCCTATATCAAACTGGTACCATATGTATATCTGTTAACACATGCTTCATTGGCATAGTGACTGTTTACTGCATATTTTCTGGAGGATTTTTTTGCTTTTGTATATGTGTATTAGTTTATGAGCACCCATCCATTTACTGCCATCGCCATCAACTTCACACGGGCCTCCCAATGGCGCAGTTGTAGCATCGTCTCCTTGTAATCAAGTGGTCTTGGGTTCGATTCCTGGTGGAGGCACATAGTGGTTCGGATCCCACTTTAAACTGTAGGTCCAGTTCCGATAAGCCTTACTGTGCATAAAGTGGACTTAAAACACCAACTCAATCAAACCATCAACTTCACATGAGTGGGGTGTTAAAGAGTTTTCGGCTTTGAACATACTTTCATTGTTAGGTTAAGTGGATTAGGTTTAGAATTCTTAGAATTAAAATTATATCCCTATAGTGCAGGTGCTTGTGTGGGCCACTTTTGACATCATATTTTCTTGGATAAACAATAAGCTTCTTGCCTTACTGTTAGGGAAATAGTGAACTGTTATCAGGGTAAAAGTAACAACAAGGGTTTGATTTTATTTTTTCTGTTTCTCTCCCTACCTATCCCCCCACCCTCTTCTGTTAAGGAAAGGACTTTGGTTGTTAATATGTTTTTATAGCCAGTAGTTCAATGCTTAGTTTTGCAATAAATTATTTTCACTAACTTATCTTTTTTATGGTTTTAGATTATGATGCATGTAAATGCCACGAAGCTGTAACCAAGTAATCAGGAATGGAAGACTCTAGCCCAGATAAAAGGCCAGTTTCTTCAGTCTCAAGTGATGATCATCCTATGGAATTTGTGAACATTAGAATTAAAACTGAACCTGATGAGGAACCTACAATTGAAAATGAAGCATCTTATTTTAAGAATGAAGAAACACTTATCAGTCCCAGTGAGTGTATAATACCAGATAAACATCAAATAAATATTACACACGTACCCATTGAAACTGAATGCTTAGTGCCCATTGTCAATGTAAAGTGTGAGCCGAATGAATGCTTAGACCTTAGTTTGAAAAGAAATCCAGCAGACACACAACAGGTATCATGTGATCTTGAAGATAAATCTCAACATGTAATTGAAGGAATAGCAAACAGTGATAATACTTTACATTTAGATGATGAGGCCAGCTGTCAAAGTGATGAAGACAGGGAAGAGCCGTTGGTTGAGTGCAATGTAGATGATATCAAGTCAAATGTGGAATGTAAACTTGAAGATGATACGGATACTTCATATGTAAGGTTAGTACCATGATACTAGTTATGTAAATTGCTGGAGCACTGTTACTATACCGGAACCGTCCCCAATTTCGCATACGCAATAATTTAGGCCTCGTAATCACGAATCTGCAGTTAAAATTTGGCGCGGTACTACTTTACTATACCGGAGACACATATCAATGATTTATTTCGCAATTTTTTACATTGATAACGTACTATTCTGCGTTGCAGAACATTTCTTTAAGTGAAATAATGAATTTCTAACGAAAATAATGTCTATTTCTTACATATGATAGCCCCACGAACCAACACGGGGACGAGGTGTGCCTACTAGGTTAGGTTAGGTTCCATTAGCACTTCTTTCGTTCAATTTAGCATATACGGACAGCATCGGAATTACAAATTCCACGGCATGTTGCACACCCGGCAACAACTTCACGACGCATCTTCGACACATCATGTTGTAGCAGCAGCAATAGTGCGTCGGAAATAGATTTTCGTAGAAAACCACATGCATTCGCATTAAAATGGATCAAAACTACATTCCCGAACATCAACAACGCTACAGAAAATGATTTGCATAAGTACTTTCTCCTGTAAATTTGAAGAAATCCGTCTCCGGTATAGAGCGCCGGTATGGCGCTCACGTGTAGAACTTGCAAAATAAGCGGGTCTGTGATTGCAACAGACACCCTCGATTTCTCAAGAAAACCAATGTTTATCGCAAAATTTTGTGTTTTGAATACTTAAAGAACAAAATATATATTCCTGATATTACTATGACCCCAAATTTTAACTAGGTTAGCCTAACCTAACCGTGCCTGGTTCGTGGGGCTATCCATGCATCGTTTCGAGGGGTGTAAGGCTAATTGCAACCATGGACTGTCAAAAAATGTCAGTTTCATAGCACTTGAGTGACAAAGCATAACGAATTGCGAACATCACTTGTTCATATCAGAAAACATGGTTTCCATTGCGTATCGAGGATCATCGTGGTAAATGACAAGGTTATTTTACAATTTCTACACTTGAGCACCAAATCTTAACTGCAGATACATCATCAGGACTCCATAATTAGTGAGTATTCGAATTATTAACAAAATTATGGCATTTTCTGGTATTGGAAAATCAAACCAAAGTTACTAGAATCTGTTGCCTGTATGCTTCAAAGACAAATGAAGTCAAAATTTGCTACATTTAAGGCATCACACACACAACTCTCTTTTGTTAATGCTTTTCATGCATTCAGCCTATGCCATCATATTCAAGTTTTTCCATTTGTTATCAGACACCCGAAAGTATTTCATAATTGTATGAAATCTGTTCATTGTGAATATTTAAATCCAATCTCATGACTAGAACCTTAAATTTAGTGATGCTGGAATGTCCCTTGGACTTTTATCCCTTGTACTACTATTCAAACACATTTGACGAGAGTACCTCTTCTCTCATCTTGAAGAAATGCCTGTTTTCTGGTTTTGGGGATCAAACCTACAATGGACCCATAATTTCTTCAAAATCCATTGGAACCAATTATTTCACAGGGATTTAGAGGACAAGATTGTTGGTGGTGGTGGGAAGATTCCCCACCCCCTTTGGAATTCTATTCTACGTTTTGCTGAGCAGAGGAAACCCTGTTTGCTTGATTGATTGTTTTCTACACTGGCATGACTTTGAGACAGAACTCGGATGGCTGCTTTGTTTTGTTGTACCATTAAATTCTATGCTATTCATTCCATGCTTGGACCCTGTGCTATCATCAGCAGAGATTTTTGTTGTGGTATAAGTGGCATGTCCAAGATTTTCGAAAAGGGGGAGGGGGTTACGTATACTTATTTTAGTAGTCGCCCCTCATCTTGCCATTTTTCCTGCCTTTGATTTTTTTTTTAATACTGGGCCAAAGGGAGGGGCTAATGGCCATGACCATCCCCCCCCCCTCCCTTGCGCATACCACTGTGTGAAACAACTCTCATGTAAGCTTTTGGGTGAGATAAAACTCTTTTGTGGTGAACTATTTCAACCCTTGCTCCAGATCTAAATACAGAAATACAAGATAAATCTAAGTTAAGGAAATACTTAATAAATACCAGAAAATTATATGCAAAAAGAGATCTTTCTGACATCTAAATACATATCATGTATGACTTGTGTGAGTGTTAGTATTTTTTTGGAAGGAGGGAGATCAGCACAGAGTTATTTCTAATGACCGTGCACATAAGCTGCAAAATTATAATGTTAACTGACACAGCGAGATAGTCCCTTATTATACTTTGTGCTAACTGTGGTATAGAATTGCTTTCATGTTTTTATATCCTAATAGCAGACTGATAAATTTATTTGATTTCAGGTCTGATAAGGAGGAGGCAACAACTTCAAATTCCGATATAATGGAAGGTTGCACCGAGGAAGACGTATTGGATTGCTACAAATTTCTGAAACTTGAGATCTTAAATGGCGAGAAAAGGGACAGAAAAAAGAAATGTCAGAAAGAACTCGATAAGTATTTTCCCGAGAAGGGTCCTTTTGAAGGACAAACCAGAGTTAATCCTGAGGACAAGCCATTTTCCTGCGGATTTTGCGGCAAGTGTTTTTCTGACGAGAGTGTTCTTTGCAAGCACAGGAGAACGCATTGTGGTGGGAAGCCAATGACTTGCACATATTGTTCAAAGGGGTTTACGCAAGTCGGGCATTTGGTTTCGCATGAACGAGTGCATACAGGCGAGCGGCCTTTTCCATGTCACTTGTGCGACAGGTCCTTCTCACATAAATGCACTTTGAATATGCACATCATGACGCATAACGGAGAAAGGTTGTATTCGTGTGAGTATTGTGAAAAATCTTTTTCAAGGAAAAGTTATCTTGCGAGGCACGTAAAGGACCACATGGGGGAAAAACTGATATTGAAGTGTCAGTATTGTAACAAAGTGTTTAATCACCCATGGAGTTTACGGAAGCATCTTAGGACCCACACGAACGAGAAGCCTTATGTTTGTTCCTACTGTTCGAAAGCATTTTATACAAGCAGTGATCTCAAGACGCATGTGAGGATACATACTGGCGAAAAACCTTACTCGTGTGAATTCTGCGGTAGATCGTTTTCGCAAAACAGTTCGCTGAAAAATCACGTTAGGACACACACCGGAGACAAGCCGTTTGCTTGCCACTTGTGCGAAAAGTCATTTTCGAAAAGCCAGAATCTAAAAGGACATCTGAGCACCCACACTGGTGAGAAGCCTTATTCGTGCCACATATGCAACAAGCTGTTTTCAAAGAGTCAGAATCTGAAGCGACACATAGTTACGCATACTGGAGAGAGGCCTTATTCATGCGAGGTGTGCAACAGAGCTTTCACAGATACTCAGACTCTTAAGAAGCATGCTAGTACTCATTCAAGCGATAAGCCTTTCATGTGCCACATATGCAGCAAATCATTTTCAAGAAGTGATTCGCTTTCAAATCACATACGGAAGCATTCCTCAGATTAATATTTCCCAAACCTTCCTACATTCATTAACACTGCAGTGGTTGTGCAGATCACAATAGTGATCCACTCGTTTATATTTACTTGCTACTGACGTTTGGCAGCACTGTTGGCCTTTACCCCGAGTATACCTTCCTGGACCAGTTCGGGAACTCTGTTTGTTCAACTTTTATTTGAAAAAGATCCATTGTTGACTTGTTATAGAGCTCACATTTCAGTGGAGCACAATAGTGATCATTGATGGGAGCATTTTTAGGGTTTTGCTAAAGTCCTTTCCATATTTAAATTCACTATAATTTTGTAACAAACAGATATTTCAGTGAAGTAAAGTTTGTACTGCATAGCCGTCTTTAAAGTTTTACCTGGCAGCACTGCGTGTCTGCCATCCTCATTGCCACACCTCGAATCGGGCACCATCCATATTGATGCATTCCTGCAATCTAGTCCTGAATCCCAAATGCCCGCGATGACTGCAGACATCTTTGCTTTGAGGTCATCCAGATCTCTTGGCTTTTCCACGTACACTTCCATCTTGACATATCCCCACAGCCAAAAGGCACACGGAGGCAGGCTGGCGACCTTGCGGGCCATGATGTGGGCCCATGGCAGTCAATTAAACTGCCTTCTGAATCGACGTCATCTTGGAATCACCTTTTCGCTTGCAGTCAACATGCAATGTTGCCAGGTAAAATTTCAAAAAACTGCTGTGCAGTACAAACTTTATTTTACTGGAATATATCTGTCCGTTACAAAATTATAGTGAATTTAAATGTGGGATGGACATGAAGAGGCTGTGTCCAGCCCACAAGAAACTGTTTGTGGATCTTGTGTGGAAAAAGAATAAGAAAAGTAAGATTCTAAGTATTTCTGTTTGGTTTCATTACATTCAAATGTAATTCACTAGATTTAGTATTTCCTCCATCCTGTAATGTCTTGTTATTTTTTGTTAAGTGATCCAGAATACTTTAAAAAGGATATTTTCGCTACAAAAAAGAAAGAAAAGAAAAGATAAATTTCGACACACAATGGGTAAAAACTATAGTGAATCATGTGACCAATGACTAGTATTTTTTTCACACAACCACTGCAGTGTTAATGCAAGTGTTCTTACTTTGATTGATTCCATGTGTCAACTCAACATTGTGCTGATAAAAGTATAACAGATTCCATTCTACAGTATTCCTACCACCTCATTCTCTTTCCTAATGGTACCAGTAATTGCTGTTAATTAAACCAATATAAGATTCTCATGGAGTTGACTTGTGGCTAGGTATAATGCAATGAAAAGTGACCAGATAAGTCTAGTGTTTCAAATTTTTGTATATATTTTTAAATTACTTTCTAAGTAGACAAAATATCACTTTCATAGAAAAGGAGCATGTACAAAGTCACGACATGTACCTTCTTTTTGTTGTCCTAATTTTTATTTTATCGATCTTCCATTTTGAAGGTTGTGAAAGTTGCCAGATGTGGTAAAAGGCTAAAACATAGTTGAAAATTACTTAAAATAGGCTACAAGCAGGAAATCGATTTATATGTACTAAAAAGTCTGATAAGTAAATATATATTTAAACATTTTAATCAAAATATGGAATTAAATGTGGGAATTCAATTGATTTATTTTACTTTGCTTTTCTACCATTTTTAGCTAATTGGGAAGATGAGGATGAATGATGAAATAAATTAAAGGAACCTATGCCAGGATTCGAACCTGGGACCCCTGGAATTGTAGCATGCTCTGCTAACCATTCCACTACAGAGATGTGTGACTTTCCATTGTGAAAAATAGCTTCTAAGCAAACAGCTCATTTGGCTAAGTAAAATGCATTAGGCTTACATGACATTAATTGTAATTAATTAATTGTAATGTAAAATTCAAATACAAAAAGTCCGTCATTTTTTTGTTGTCAAAACAACGGATTATCAAACTTTTGTTTATGTGCTAAAACATTAACCTCGTTCTGTTGTCCATAAAGGCAGATTTATATTGACTGAAACTGCATTCAGCATCCCATGGTATTCTGGAGTATATTTAAAATATGCAGTGGATTTTACCATGAAAGCTTGAGTTTGCATATTGTTGACAAGTATGCATTGTCCATTGTCAAGATTTAAAATAAACAGAATACAGTCACGGACACTTCTGGGTTGTAACAACTCTATTTACTTTAAATGTACAAACAAACAGATTAATGGAAAATCTTTGGTATTTAACAGCAGAAGGGAAATTGTAGTAATAGCATGAATATACAACCTTGGTCAGAAAAGTTCCAGGACTGAGCTCGTAAAAAATAATTGATTCAACTTACAGACTAATGGTCGTAGGTCTTGTCAAAATATTCCCCTCGGCTACCTATGCACAGCTGCCACCGTTTCTGTAGGTCATGGAAGCAAGCAGAGAAAGCTTCATCCGGGATGCTTCTCAACACATCTGTCGCAAAACTGTTTGGATTGATACAATATCTTCATGACATTTCCCTTTCAGCGGCTATTCCACATGGGGGAAACAAAAAAAAATCAGTTTGGGTGAATATGCGGGATGTGGTAGAGCAGGAATACGATGCTTGGCCAGATTTTCCTGGACTGATAAAGCAATATGGGGCCTTGCATTGTCGTGCAATAAGAACCACTGCCAAGATGCCGACAAATCAGGGTGGCACCACCAAATTGCTTGGCAAAAACGTTTCATCTCGTCAATATAAAAGTTTTGATTTATCGTTTATTCTTCAGGCAGATATTCATGGTGCATCAAACCTTTAGCATAAACAAATGTGATCAACATTGTCTTTGGATCGTCTTTCACTGAATTTCTGCCCTCCCAAAACCATTTGTGCCAATCAAAGGCACGGCTTCTCGATACTTGCTGTATCATATTCCATTTTTCACTAGAGGTTTTCCTAGCTTAACAGAGAACTTAATGTTAACTCTCTGCTCAGAATCCACGTCTATCACGTCACTCGAGTAACTTCCAACTAAATGTGCCAACAAGCCGAACAGTGGGTTGCAAAGCACAGGCCTGCCACCTAGTGAGTTTACATGGAAACACTTCCAAGGCCATGTTTATTCAGAACACATGTCAGGTAACTGAATAACACCCATTTCTTGTATTTGAATATCATAGGTAAAGAATAAAAAAAATCAGTCCTGGAACTTTTCTGACAAAGGTTTTATAATATGTGAATGTTTGAAAATATGGAAATTATGTGTAATATATGTGCTAAAAGTAAAAGTGGCAGTTTTCAAGCTTACTTACAATGATTCACAAATATAATACAAAATATTATCAATTTTAGCATCACAATGAAGATTTGTATTTACATATAAATCCGTACAATGATTGCAAGGGATATAAAGACCTGTTCTTTGGCACAAAATGACTGCCTGTTCCACCAGTGTGATCCTGGGTGTCTTGGATATATTTATGTTATCGCTGTTTACAGTAATTAAAATGTTATGATTTTTCTATTCTGTACAGCATCTTATTTATTTTGCAATAATATATGTGCATTATGTTCAATTCCTCTGAAGTTTTTTCTAATTTTGTAATGTACGGTTACAAATATCCACTAGTAACTTTAACTATCAGCTGTTCTCATAGGACGGTGGTTGTGTTTCAACACTCTTTTTGATATTACATGTTTATTTTGCTTGCAAACAAGATTAAGCATTCAATTTTATTGTTTTGATAATGTCATGTGAGACATGACTAATATTAAAATATCATCAAATGATTTATAATTAAGATTTTTAAAGTAACTGAACTAAGCAATATAAAAATGAACAAAATATGGTAGCAATGTCTATCCCAGTAACACCAACTTTCAGATTATCAACGCAGAATATTAGGATTAATAATCTTTATCTAACTGACCAGAAGATTCAGCAGTGGCGTGGCGTGACTTTTTCAAAAGTGTTACCGGTCATCAGAAGTTATCATCTCCACCCTACCCCCCTAAAAAAACATGCCTTTGATCTGGATTTTTGTTCATTTCGTTTTTTTTTGTTTTTTTTAAAATCCGCTCAGTGATTTATTTAGCCACAATCACTTCTAGAAAGAACTACCACTCATGAGAGAGTTACCGCGAAAATCCAGTGAATATTGGTCGAGCCTTGTCAACCATCTCTGTTTAAGGGGAAGAAGAACCTCACATTCGGGTCAGTTTGACATTTCTGTGGTGAGCAGATGACAGAATTCCCTCCTCCAGCGGTGGAAGGGAAGTCCAGATGTACGTTCTACTGTTGCCAACTTAGTTTTTTGGAGCAAGGTTTGTCCAAATCACGAATCGCATCAAGTACTTATATTTTCGTCTATTACGTAAACGGTTTCAGTTGTAGTTAAATCCAGCTTTGGCTTTGCAGTCTAGCTCTTGTTGCTTTAGGGACAGTATCCCCATTTTAGGCGGGATTTAGCTCTTTTCTGGAAATCCAATGTGACAACACTTGCTGATCCTGTAGGCCGCAGTGGCAACAGGACCCTAAATAGGCATATGAATAACCCCCTAGCACACTTGCCTCCTGAAGTCTTTCCCTTCCGTTCCCTTGCATTGGCGCCCTTTCCTCCTGTTGCCTCTTGAGGGTAGTGGAACGGCCTGTCTCTTCGCTTATGTCAGCTGCAGAAAAAATGTCCTCTGCAATATACACTCAACTGCAACCCTGTCTGTTAACTTATTTAACAATGTTGTTATTTTATTGAGAAAAACTTTTTAATTTCTTTACATTTTTCTGTTACCTGTGGTAGCACCAGTTACATGCACGCCACGCCATGGAGATTCAGCTATATAAACAACAATTATAATCTTATAGTTAAATCAAACCATTCTTCTAGAAACTGCAAAACACTTTATTAAGCTTCATGATTACACATTCATACAATGTTACACATATTGAACTTCATTTGTTAAAATCAACAAGAATTATAAAGAAATAAAGAAGAAAATGTAGATACTGCTCAATTGGCAGTTTCAGCCCATAATTGTGTTTCGTATTATAACAGTCTTTCAATTAAAATAAACAAATACATATAAAATATAAACTGAAATATTAAATTATTTGGAAAAATTGGGCTCGTCTCACATGAGAAGCGACGTGAGGTATAACAGATTTGATGTTTTGTAAATTGCTGATTTTTGTGATCAGTTTGTTGTAGATCATGTGTTGTTGAACCACAACTGTGCACATTATTCTCAACCCAAAATTGCAACCTTTTAGTGGTTGGGATTGGGTAGAACTGGTATAATTCATTTGCATCAGACTTTCATGCCGGCCTCCATGTTGGAGTGGTTATCACAGCATGTTATAATACCAGGGGTCCTGAGTTTGAATCCTGGCTTGGGCATGGGTGTTCTTTGTGAGTGTCAGTTCATAAATTTCATCATCGCAATTAGCCAAAAGTTAAATATGATAACCTAAGTCAATGAATCATCAGATTTTTGCAAAGTAAAGGAAAGAAAATATATCAATTGTTTCAACAAAATATAATCCTTGAGCATCACTTGTCGAATAATTTTTATTCATATAATGAGATTTTATCACAAATACTCAGATAAGACACATCGTTGCTTCATTGCCGAAACCATGGATGTGCAAATTCTGACTACTTTTTGTAGGTAGATTCCTATGCTGACTTATATGACCTAATAAACAGTCGTAAGTAGGTTCACATTTATCCAAATGTAAAAACTGTTTCCTCCCCAGGAAATTGAGTATTAAAACCTTTTGGGTCCCAAGTGTCTCGATCGAGATACCCAAATGTAACCCTCACGGTCCCAAGCATCTCGATCGAGACACTGTCAAGGTCGTAGTTTTTACGTTATAACTTTTCTATTTTTGGCTAGAATTTAGATTTTTTTTTATATTGTTCCTAACACATGTATTTAACAGAAATGGTTTTTTTTTGCATTTTTTTTGTCCATGAAAATGGAGGGGAAAAGGGACTTTTCTTTTGCATCTCTTTTCAAGGTCAAGTTTTTGCCGACAAAGGAAGGCCGGCTTTGTTGTTCTAAAGCAATGCTTTTTCACTCCCTCCTGTTAACTGCATTCGAAGGAAGCTTGTTTATCAGTATCCGATGTCAAAATGAAAGTTTTCCGTGAGGGCGCAAGCAGGGGGAGGGGGAAGACTGGTTGTTGAATCTGCGTTGTGAGAATAGAATTTCGAAGCGCGCTGAAGGAAACCTTTGTTTTTTTAGCACAAGTGTCCACAAGTTGCAACAGGGGTTACCCTGCATTGTCTAAAAATAGAATTTCAAGCATCTGCAAGAATCGGCGCTCATTTTTCACTGCATTCTAGCTTTTCGTCCGTGAATGTTGTTCGTAGGTGTCGTTTTGTGCCCAAGTGCGAGGACATTTTTTGGGTGAAGTGACAATTTTTTAAAATAATTTTTGGGGGTTTTCTCCCTTCCCCCTCCATATATACGCCAAATTTGCATAAATTTTGCATTTTGTGCATTTTGACATTTTTTCGGGGGGGGGGGAGAAACCATTTTTTAAAGAAAAGTATTTTTGAGGGGATTTCCCCCCCCATATGTACGCCAAATTTGCATAAATTATATATCGTCTGAATCTGTGATTCATTCTGCGTACAACGGTATATCTTTCATATCTCTAGGGCATTTAGTTTCTGAGCTATAGTCATTTCAATGTAACACTCCAGTTCGCTCAATTCCGAAGCTTGAGACAGTGGCATACAAGCCTTTCGTTTCAGGGGTACAACTCGCGTAATATTGGTCATATGACAAAAATGAAAATATTTTTCTGTTTCTTACATGCCAGCGATAATTTCTAGGTGCATTTTGAACTTTTCATATCCTTTTTCGGGGGGGCGGGAGAAACCCCATTTTTAAAAAAAGTATGTTCAGGGAATTTCCCCCCTTTCCCCCTCCATATATACGCCGAATGTGCATAAATTATATATCGTCTGAATCTGTGATTCATTCTGCGTACAACGGTATACCATTCATATCTCCAGGGCAAATAGTCTCTGAGCTAAAGTCATTTCAAGGTACCGCTGCATTTTGAAGCTTGAATCAGTAGCGTGCCGACCATTCCTTTTGGGGGTACAACTCAAGTTACATTGGTCATATGATAATAATGCAAATATTTTTGTGTTCCTTACATGTCAGCGATCATTTCCATGTGCATGTCGACACTGTCGTGTACTTTTTTCTTGAGGGGAGGGTGGGGGAACCAAATTTTTTTTTCCGAAATTTTGGAATTTTGAGAGTTTGCCCCCTTCCCCCCGCCACATATACGCCGAATTTGCATAAATTTCATATAGTCTGAATCTCTGGTTCATTCCGCGTACAACGGTATATCACTCATCTCTCTAGGGCAATTAGTCTCCGATCTACACTCATTTAATTGAAACTCTTCATTTTGCTCAAAATCGGCTCGGGACCGAGAGGCTTACATGTGAAAAAGGCCTTGGGACTCAAAAGGTTAAAATGCTTTTATCTCAAAGTAAGATTAGCACATTCACGGTTTTTGGCATTGGTGCGATGACATGTTTACACGGACTGTAGTTAAAGAATGTCAACGTGAACAACTGTAGTAACATTTTGCTTTAACATATCTAGCAAGCCAGTCTTGGCTTCACCTGATTTTTCACTGTCCTGTTTTAACTTTGTTGAATTGTGTGTGGGTGCTACTGCAACATGATCTGCTGCCTTGGAGATGGTTGATGTTCATGGTGCCTGGTTTCTCCCAGCGTAGATATGTAAATTACCTCAAGATTTGACCCACACAGGAGATGTACAGGGTCTCCAAGAACGAACGGTGGGGTTTCATGTGTAATGGATTGAAAGTATTTTTATTTTATTCAATCACTCAAAAATATTACGAACTACATTAGTAAGTTTCAGTATGTGCACCATTATCAACATGACACATGTCGTAGCTATGAACAATTTCAGTCCACACTATTGCAAGAACGTCTGGAGTAACACTTGGAACTGCTTGTCCGATTCCTTCCTTGAGGTGGTCAAGATTTATCAATTCTTTCGCTGTAAACCTCATTTCTGACATAGCCCCAGAGGAAGAAGAGTAATGAGGTAAGTTCAGGACTGCTTGCAGACCATGAGATGGCTCCACTTCTGTCCATTCACCGATCTAAAAATCACACATGGTTAGCAAAGTGGGGCAGTCCTCTATCTTGTTGAAAGAAGATCTGCAACTCTGCATCTTCCATTTCCGGAAAAACAAAGTTCTGTAGCATGTCCATGCATGCAGTGGAGTTGATGTTAGTTTCAACAAAAAGGAATGGGCCGAAAGAAAATGATAAATTTAACAATAATGACTTTCTTATTGTGACAGTACCAATGACAGAAAATAAAAACACATGGACGTAATCTTTTTGAGTGAATGTATTAAATAAAAGTACTTTCAATCCATTACACAGAATACATACTTCACAGAGACCTCATAAAACTCCACCATTCATTCTCGGAGACCCTGTACTATGATGAAATTTCAGTGACAAATTCCACACAAGTAAAACAGCGACAATGAAAAATCAGGTGAAATTGACTGAGTAGTTGAGTTATTATTATTGGATAAGTGCAAATCTTTCCAAATGTAAGTTTTTTTTGGTTGGTTAACTTAAACTTGGATCAATATGAACATTTAGCCAGCAAAGTGGTTCCTGTCCCAAAAATTCTTCCACATGTCAGTTGCATTTGCAGGCCAGTTTTCAGGTTATCACAGGATGAACAAGATGAAGGGGTAAAAAAGTTTAACCCCAGGTTACCCAAGGGAGAAAGGGGGGCAGCTGGGATCAGCACCTCTGAACATTTTTGTTTAAAAAACTGAAAATAAATCACATTGTTTCTTAGGGTGTTCACAATGTTTCTACAAAGAGGGACAGTCAAATAACTTAAATTTGATTTTGTTTTTTATCTAGTAGATTTCTGCATGCAGATTTACACAAGTTTGATGCATTTTAGTACATATCCATTGCTGACCCACATATATTTTCAATCTTGAGTTAGTGCCTGTATAACTTGGGAAGAAGAATCTTTGGGATACACGCGCAGCCTACTTGTGGCCCATTGCGAAGGCATTTCCACCCATTGCCTGCAAACGGAAGCCATGGTCTTACCTCTCCCACCATTTGTAAACTTGCTGGTGTGGTAATCATGCATAGAGATATTGAATTTTCATTTTGTCAGAGAATTTCTATTAGTTTTAGGCTTCCAGCGGGCAAGAAACCACTGCTCTTCACTGGTGCAAGTGTGTGGAAGTGCCATCTTTTAAAATGGTGTAAAGATCACTCGATCAGTGTTGCACCCTCGAGGTTGTTTTGTAAATAACAGTTGACACCTGATATAAATTTGATCTGTATACAGTGTGTCATATAATTATCGGACTTTTAATGTTGTCATTTGAGCTTCCCACGTATTACTTTTGTTCATAAAATCATAAAGGTAATGTACACAGGGGGCAAAATTCACACAGTGGACCTATCAGATCCACCCGCATGTGTGTTCCAACATGACATGCAAAAGACAGTGAACAATTGGTTCTTGTTAATAACTGTTTCTTCAATTCTAGTGATAAAATATGTGTGGGTCTCGGAGTCCACCCCTTTCAGGCAAGAAAGTTTCTTGTACTGGCATAGGTAAGCTAGGGTTAAAAAAGGATGGTTGGGGATTGGTAGCACCCTGATGAATGCTCTGTTAAACCTTCTTACAGATGTACATGGTGTCACGTGCCAGTTTCGATGACACAATGAAGGTTGCAAGGAGGAATGGTTTCTCGGAATCGACGAGAGATGGCAGCACGCTATATAAAGAGGAGCAAAGGAAATTATAAAAAACTTGGAGCGGAGAAGAGGGATAATATATATTATAGTAAATTGAGAAATATATAAAAGAAGAGTTCAAATACTATAAAAGAAAGAAATAGAATGTTGTATATAGTAAATTAAAATAATTAAGAATATGGCCGCATATGAAACGTTTAGGAGGGTTATTAAGTAAGCGAACAAATTCAGAAATCTATCTCTTTTTATTGTCCTGACGAGGAGAACATCGTCAGTGTTTTGGTTGTTTGTCCCCGGTGGCGCTGTGTCAAATTAGACGCCCTGAAGCACCTTTCGGTTGCGCTCTTTATTAGTCGCACTGGGCCATTGGCAGCGCTTCTTATTAGCGATCCTGGTTATTTCCCTTTGGTCGTCAAATAGGAGGTGGCGCTATTGTCAGTTTAGTCGACCCTACTCTTTCTACAAGTATAGCTTGTATTGTTTGACAAAGAAGCGGGGGGAAAGCGAGCACATAAATAAGATTACGCTTTAAAGGAAGATAATAAATTAAACGAAGAAAAGAAGAAGAAGCCTTTTCGATTATCAAAGAAGAAGAATCCTTTTCCATATTAAAAGAAGAAGAAGTCGTTTCCATAATAAAAGAAGAAGAAGCTTTTCCATATTAAAAGAAGAAGAAGCTTTTCCATATTAAAAGAAGCCGTTTCCATAATAAAAGAAGAAGCTTTTTGCATATTAAAAGAAGAAGAAGCCTTTTTGATAATAAAAGAAGAAGAAGCCTTTTCGATTATACATATACATATATTTTCTCTGTATTTTGTCAAGTTCTCAGAATATAGATCCGCATTTTACTATATCCTCTTGGCTATAAAACGCTTTTTTATTTGGAATTCTCAAACAAAGAACTTATCCTCCTGAGATTAAGATATCTGTAGCCGTGGTAAATAACATGTAAGTACGTACCAACAAGGGGCGTTGCATTAGTGGCGACCAACATTGCGGCTAGCAGAATTGTGACTGAGAAAGCAAAGAGAGAGAAAGCCAAGATGGAGAAAGCAAATAAAGTCGAGGACGAGGACAGAGAAACTATAATGGAGGAAATGGAAGACAGAAAGGAAATATTAAACTGCTGTGGAGAAGAGGGAAATAAGGAAGAAACTATCCTATGCAGCTCATGCAAAGAAATGAAACATTGGCTATGTGAGAAGATAAGAAGAGAAAAGTACATAGGAATAAGTGAAAGAGGAGATTTTGTATGCAAAAATTGCAAGGAAGAAAGGATAAATGAAAAAGAAGAGAAGAAAAGGGAAAAAGAAGGAAAAACCAAAGAAGACAGAAGAGGTGAACATGACAGAAATGTTCCAGAAGTTATCGATGCAGATAGAAGAAAGTAGCAGAGAAGCAAAAGAGAATAATAGAAGACTCGAAGAAAAGATAGATGAAAACAGTAGGAAATTGGAAGCCTCGAGATCCGAAACCCATGAGATGTTCTTGAGATTGAATGAAACGTGTGAAGGAAATAGAAAGTCGTTGGAAAGAAAGATAGAAGAAACAACGTTGTTAATCGAGAGTACAAGTTTAGATACAAATAGAAGAATAGAAGAGGAGGTTTCGAATCTCAGAGAGGAAAATAAACAAAGAAACGAATATTTGGAGAGAAAGCTGGTTGAAAGTAAATCTGAAATAGAATTAGCCGTTTCAAGAATAAAAGAAAACAAAAGCAAGATAGAGGAAGCTAAGCTCTTGATAGAAGATAGAAGTTTGGAAGTGAATAATAGAATCGAAAGGGAAGTTCTAAAACTCAGAGAAGAAAACTCGCATGGACTTCAAGAAGCTCAAGAAAAAACTCTGAGAATAGAAAAGGAGATTGTGGAGAATCGAACCAAAATGAATGCAGCAGATAAGAGAGGAAAGGAAATGGATAGAAAAATAAACGGAACAGTATCCAGGATGGATAAAACAGAGAAGAGAATGGAAGAAGTGGAAAGAAGATTAGGGAATATATCAATAAAAGAAAGGAAAGATAAATCCAGCTTTCGATGCAGCGAGATAAAAGAAGAAAGCTCTAGCGATGAGTCTACAACAGAAGAAGAAAGGAAAAAAGATTATGGGAAAAGATCTCACCAAAGGAGAAAGAGAAAGTGGAAGAGTAGTGAAGAAGGAAGCAATAATGAGAAATTTTTAGATACGCTAGAAGAAGAATACAAAGGCTGTGAAAGATATAAATCAAGGATACCAAGACCACAGGAATTACAGCATATGCCTAAATTTAATGGAAATATATCAGAAAAATGCCCAAGGAAATTCCTGAAGGAGCTTACCATGAACATACGTTTAATGAGAATCCCAGATCACATGACTCTTAGTCTCATTGACACGTGTTTCAAACAGTCAGCAGCCGGGTGGTACCAATTAAACCAACACAAATTCAAAGACTTTCGAGAATTCAGTAGAAAGTTTTTAGATTACTATTGTAGCAAAGACATTAAGGAAAGGCAATTGGAAGCCCTAAAACGAAAACACATCGACTGGTCGAAAATTGAAAGTCTGGAGGAACGTACATGGGAAACCTTGAGAAGCTTTAAGAATTTGAAAGAAGGATGCAGTGAAGAGGAATTAGTGAAACAAGTAATCCAAACGCTACCAGTAAGAATCCAAAGAGCCATAGCAGCGGTGAAAATAAAGAAAGTGGATGACTTAATAGAATACCTAAGGACAGAAGATATGTTAAAGAAAACTCAAAACTCTTGGGATAGAGAGAGGAATGACAGGGATGGTCGACCTTATTCAAAGAGACGTTATGATGACGAGGATAATAGTAACAGGCAAAAGTTCCGAAGACAAGAGCTCGAGGTTAGAAATCTGGATTTGAGAGGTCAGGACCAGGAAAGAGGAAGAGGAACCAACTTGAGAAATAGGAACGATTACGTCAGGAATCAAGAGTGTGTTGGAGATGGAAGATACCAGGGATATGATAGGACATATAGAGGCAGAAATAGATTCCAGAGATATGGCAGAAGGGGAAGTCCGAGATGGAGAGAGGAAAGAGAAGAAAGACAGCAGAATGGACGAGCATCCAATGATGAAACTGAGAGAAGAAATATATCTCAGGACGAAGAGAGAAACGAGGCAATGGAGCTAACAAGAAGCTATTGTAATGATGGAAGAAGGTTCCAAGAAAGATCGCACGGAGGAGAAAATTTGGAGAATGCCCAGAATAATCGAGCGTCAAACATGTAATGCTCTTGCAGCAATCCCCAGGTGTGAGAGCTAATGAAAAGGAACATGAAATGAGGGGAGAAACAATAGAGAAACACAGTGACAGTTTAGAATTATGTTTAGTAGGAGAACCAGACTTTGGAAGACTAAAACCTGGGAGAACGTTTTATGTTAAAGCTAAAATAATAGAACTGGAAGTTAAATGTTTGGTAGATTGTGGAAGCGTAGTGGAAGTCATGAGTTACGAATGCTGGAAGAAAATAAGAGAGAAGTACCCGCAAGCTAGATTAGATACATGCGAGAAAGACAGGATTAGATTGGTCATGGCAGCCGGCAAGGATGAATACAAGATACAGGGATCGATAAAAATCATGATGAATATCCAAGGTAAAAATTTCTCAGTAAATTTCCTAGTGGTGAAAGGATTACGGTGTGAGATTATTTTAGGAGTGTCTTTCCTAGAAAAGTATGATGGGCACATTCATGTCAAAGAGAGAAGGCTAAATGTTGAATTGGAAGAGTCGTGTAGACTTGATATTCCTATGGAGACAATGTGTGACGAGTCAACAAAAGAAATGTGTGTTCGAAAACAAGGTCTTGTGCTTAATAAAAGGGACGTTATGTATAAAGAAAGTGAATACGACGAAGATAAACATAGAGAAATAAAGGAAAAAGAAAATGAATATGTGGCGTCCGTTAAAGAAATACAAGATAAAGTGAGCGAATGCATAGAAATCTCTGAAAAGGAGAGAAGAGAATTGAGAGATGTACTTCTCAAGCATAGGAATTTATTTAGCCAGCGACCTGGACTTACGAATGTGTATTCATATGAAATAGAGGTCGACACAAATCAGCCCATAGTATCTAGGCAATATTCTATACCGTTTACCAAGAGGAAAGCTGTTGAAGAAGAACTACAGAAATGGCTGGACTGGGATATCATAGAAGATTCGAATAGTATTCACATAAGCCCCATGCAAGTAGTGGATAAGCCAAACGGAGGCGTGAGACCTGTTTTGGACCTGAGAGAGCTAAATAAGCATGTATTACTACCACGAAATCAAGTAGAAAAAAAAATTAATGAGTTGTTGCATTCATTTGCGGGAAGTAAGTACTTCACATCTTTTGATTTAACGCTAGGATACTTCCAGGTTGAGATTGAAGAAAAGTCTAGAAAATACACAGCATTTAGGTATGGATCCAGGTTATTGCAATTTAAAAGACTACCTTACGGACTAAATTCATCGGTGTCGGCGTTTACCACAGCGTTAAACAGAATATTTGGTCTAGAAACAAAGTCATGGTTAGCAATATATGTAGATGATATGTGTATACATTCAAAGGACTGGATGGATCATATAAGCAAAATAGACTGGGTTTTATGTAAATTGAAAGAAGCAGGACTTACTGTTAAGTTAGAAAAATGTTCGTTTGCAAAGAAAGAAATCAAGTTCCTATGGCATATAGTGTCTGGAGGAAATGTAAGACTTTGTAGCGATAAAAATGAGGCTATAAAATGTTTTCCAAAGCCTACGACCAGGAAACAATTGCAAAGATTCCTAGGGATATGCAATTGGAGGAGCAAATTTATTAGGAATTTTGCTTCAAAAGCCAAGCCTTTATACGATCTTTTGAGAAAGGATGTGAAATGGAAATGGGCACAAGAGGAGGAAAAGGCTTTTAATGTATTAAAAGAAGACCTGACATCTAGTCCAGCTATAGGCCAGCCAGATTTTAAAAGACTTTTCATCATAGGAACAGACGCATCGAATATAGGTCTAGGGGCCTATCTCTTTCAGAAAACCGAGGATGGAGAAGATGTTGTAATTCAATATGCGAGCCGTGCACTGAAGGCGTTCGAAAGGGCGTATACCATTAGCGAACTGGAATGTTTGGCTATTATATTCGGTATTGAAAAGTTTGCAGTTTACTTGAAAGGAAGAAAATTTAAAATTCTTTGCGACCATAAGAGTCTTATATGGTTAAACTCGGCAAGGCAATGGAATCCTCGCTTGACAAGATGGGCATTACTTCTCCAGGAATACAGTTTCGAAGTAGTGGATATTAAAGGAAAAGACAATAAAATTGCAGATGCCTTAAGTAGATCCCCTTTACATATGACGCAGGAACCAGAGGAAGTGCTGAAGTTATCCATAAACGCCATCATGGATGAAGAACTCGGGAACATATCCAGACAGGAATGGATAGAAAGCATGAAGAAAGATGATGAATTAAGCAGCATCTTAAATGTCTTGAATGGAGATAGAAATGAAAACGAAAAGAAAATGAGAAGAGCGAAGATAGAAGGAAAATATGTAATTAAGGAAGGAATGATTTTTAGAATAAGCATAGAGAAATCCCATCAAGTGCAACTCTGCGTACCTGGAGCACCAATTAAAAAAGTACTGGAAGAAGTGCATGAGAAGTCTGGACATTTCAGGATTGATAAAACATTGAGACTTGCCCGGAGGTTTTTCTTCTGGAAATGTATGAAGAGAGACGTGGTGGATCATGTAAGAAATTGTATGTTATGTATAAAAACTAAACCTTCAAAATTAAAAATGGAAAGAGAAGAGTTACACGTAACTGCAAAAAATCCTCTAGATATGATATCTATTGATCTGATTGGACCTCTCCCAAGATCGCGAGGATTTACATATATTCTCACATGCGTCGACGTGTGCAGTAAGTTTGTAATATGTTATAACCTCAAGAAGGCTACAGCAAAGGAGATAGTAAAATATTTAGAAGAAGGATTTGTCAAACACTATGGAGTTCCATTAAAAATTCTAACGGATAATGGTACACAATTTGTATCGGAATACTTTAAAGATTACCTGAAGTTTAAAGGAATTAAGATGATAAACGTTACTAGGTATCATCCAAGTTCGAACCCGATAGAAAGATATAACGGGGAAATAGTAAGAATTCTAAGAATGTTATGTCATGACAATCATACGAAGTGGTCTACAGCAGTTAACAGAGCCATAAGATGGATAAATAACTCTATATCTGAGGAAACAAAGAAGAGTGCGGCTGAACTGTTTCTGGGAAATATGGAAGAACCCGGAATCTTCAAGGAATTTGATTGGCCGAGGGAAGTAATATCCAAAGAAGAGACTAAGGAAGTATTATTAGACATATACATTAAGAGAATGAAGAAAATGAACAGGAAAGCAGAGAATGGTATGAAAATAAAATTGAAAAAGGGAGACTTAGTATTTTGCAAAACACACCCAATGAGCAAAGCATCAGAGAAAGCAATCAAGAAATTGTTCTTCGTATATGAAGGTCCATACGAAGTCATGAATTTGTTTCAGAACACAGTGGTAGTAAAGCATACAGAAACAAAGATAGAGAGAAGGGAGAACCTGGAGAATATCCGGAGATACAACTGCACGGAGGAAGTAAAAAAGAGCTTGGTTAATGAATAATAGAAACAGTAAGAGAAGTCACATAGAACGAGGGAAAAATTTATAAATTTACAAATGAACTTTCCAATATATAAATTTTTCATCCTCAAGGAGGGGGATATTGTGTCACGTGCCAGTTTCGATGACACAATGAAGGTTGCAAGGAGGAATGGTTTCTCGGAATCGACGAGAGATGGCAGCACGCTATATAAAGAGGAGCAAAGGAAATTATAAAAAACTTGGAGCGGAGAAGAGGGATAATATATATTATAGTAAATTGAGAAATATATAAAAGAAGAGTTCAAATACTATAAAAGAAATAAATAGAATGTTGTATATAGTAAATTAAAATAATTAAGAATATGGCCGCATATGAAACGTTTAGGAGGGTTATTAAGTAAGCGAACAAATTCAGAAATCTATCTCTTTTTATTGTCCTGACGAGGAGAACATCGTCAGTGTTTTGGTTGTTTGTCCCCGGTGGCGCTGTGTCAAATTAGACGCCCCGAAGCACCTTTCGGTTGCGCTCTTTATTAGTCGCACTGGGCCATTGGCAGCGCTTCTTATTAGCGATCCTGGTTATTCCCCTTTGGTCGTCAAATAGGAGGTGGCGCTATTGTCAGTTTAGTCGACCCTACTCTTTCTACAAGTATAGCTTGTATTGTTTGACAAAGAAGCGGGGGGAAAGCGAGCACATAAATAAGATTACGCTTTAAAGGAAGATAATAAATTAAACGAAGAAAAGAAGAAGAAGCCTTTTCGATTATCAAAGAAGAAGCCTTTTGATAATAAAAGAAGAAGAATCCTTTTCCATATTAAAAGAAGAAGAAGCCGTTTCCATAATAAAAGAAGAAGAAGCTTTTCCATATTAAAAGAAGAAGCCGTTTCCATAATAAAAGAAGAAGAAGCTTTTCCATATTAAAAGAAGCCGTTTCCATATTAAAAGAAGAAGCCTTTTTGATGATAAAAGAAGAAGAAGCCTTTTTGATTATACATATACATATATATATTTTCTCTGTATTTTGTCAAGTTCTCAGAATATAGATCCGCATTTTACTATATCCTCTTGGCTATAAAATGCTTTTTTATTTGGAATTCTCAAACAAAGAACTTATCCTCATGAGATTAAGATATCTGTAGCCGTGGTAAATAACATGTAAGTACGTACCCACAAGGGGCGTTGCAATGGTGTTGTTTTAAATTTCTTGAAAACAGGGCCGAAATGTCAAAAAAGAACATGAACCACTCATAAGTACTTTTTTTATTTTGTAGTCTCATTGTGAAATGTGGTGGTTGTTGAATGTAAATATTGAAGAAAGTGATGTGACACCCTGTATGTAAAGGATGTCTCAAAAAATATGGGACATTTTGAAATGGAGTTATAGAGAAGAGAATAAATAATTGCAAGATATTTAATCATGGAAATAAATACTACACAGGATGCCATTCCATACAAATGAAGAGATGGATAGATTTCTGCGCAAACATTCCTGTAGTAGTCTAGGGGTATTCTGCATACTTCAACATAAAACGTGTTTACAGGACTCGGAGTGATTCTTCAGTTGTAGTAAGTCAAGTCGAAAGGATCCGTGAGGAAATCACCCAGATTCCTTTAGAGCTAAAAGGATGTCATTCGACGACTACAGGAATGTTTGCGCAGAAATAGTAATCTACTGGACGTAATATGTAAACCTACCCATCTCTTCAGCGGTATGTAATGGCATCCATCCACTGTATTATTCATTTCTATGATTAAATCTCTTCTCTATACCTGTTTCAAAATGTCCCCATCTTTTTGACCCTTTATTGCTTCTCCCCATTTGGGAACTACTACAAGTTTTCTTCACTCATTTGGATTTTATTTCCTGTAATATTTTTCTTATTCATAATTAGGGCTCGGAAGTTGAGGAAAAATCCTTTATTTCCCTAGTGTCCGAAAACGAGGCCCAACATAATATATGTTCATTTTGGGTCATTGCAGGGCAAAAAAAGGTGGGTTGTATTTGTCCTTTTTTGCCTTTTTCGGCTTATGGGCTTTTTAAGCCTTTTTTTTTAGGTCTTAAAGGCTTTTTTTTGCAACTTCACCTTCTTTCGAGTACGTTTTTACTGCCCATTCTCAATTCGAATCATCATCAGTTCATCACCTCTTCAACATCCTTTCTGTAGTAAAGAAATAAGTATATTTGAACCACCCCTGAAACTAGAGAAAATAATTTTTGGACGACTGAAGCAGGTACGGTACAAGGTCCTTTAACCGTAACTTGTCTGGAAGGTTGCAATGTAAGTAGCAAGTTTCTCTTGTTTTGAAGCTTTCAGTTTTTTTGCACTGTGTGTTCCATACCACCAGAATTTTGTATTTTTTTTATTCATTAAATTTGAATCACATTTATAAGTCTTATGCTATGTGTGGGAAACTAGAATACTAAACAGACTGAATCCATTGCAGAACATTCACAAACCTCAACACATGGTGTTGTATATCATGCCTCGGCCGTTGCCGGTTTGCTAAATAGGCAACACAAACATTATGACCCAATTGCCAAGAAACTCCCCAACACAAAAACCTTGAGTGTACTCAGGATCAGTGAACAATATGGTAAAGTACAAGGGAGTGTTAACTGCCAAAAAATAGCTATTAACTCATTTAATCATTAAAACAGGGCACTGTAACCATAACTGTTTAATATAGATACACACAATAGATTTTAAAAGTAAACTTCTCAAGAACAATATAACTATACACATCTAGTAACAAAATCAGGAATACACTCAGATTACATAGAAAAATGCAATAAATAATTTGTAATATAACATGTTCACACCAACTATGTAAAATAATAAATTTAACAAATATCTTTCTAAAAATTAGTTTTCCTTATCAAAATTAGTGATTTTCTAAAGAGGTTGAAAAGCAACAAAATAACCAAATCTAACCTTTCAATTTTTACAAGAATTTAGTTCCAATCTTGTTTGAAAATTAGAATTTTAGGGACACTTAGGTACACTACAATGTTTAAATAAATAAAGAGCTTGTCTGTTGTCTTGGCAAAACTTAAAAAAAAACTATTTAGTGACTATTATAATGAAGTAGACACTGCCAGAGGTGCACATCCCTCCCCCCTCAAGCCAAATGGCACATCCCCCCAGATTATATCATATAATTTCCATAAACATTAGGACAGCCTGTCTGCTACTGTCCTATTACTGAAATACACTTTTTAGCTTTACTGAACACCTTACTTGATGTGCCCCCACATTAAATTCTCCCTTTGCTACATTTTAAAGATTAAGTATGGTGCACCTAGTAGCAAAAGTGACTTCAAACCAGCTAAAGTAAATAAGCTACGTAGGAAGTATGTATATCCTGCTTATACCTTCTCCTACCTCATCGCACATGGTGCCAAGGTGTAAACTTTTTTTTGACATATTTTAGAAAAATATACACGTTGAATGTTATATTAGCCCACACAAGTACTATGGTGGGGTATGTCTGATCCCTGGTTTCATTTTGAACTACCGGTTTTGCTATTTTCAATTTCTGATGCATCTCGCGTGACTTTGCATGGTTACAGAAGCCTATTGTAAAGCAGTTTCTGATTATTATTCTTAAATACGGAGAAACTAGTACTCACTTTTATTCGCGAAACTGTTTTTTTCTTCTTTGTTCTATTAATTTCAGTGGCAATCGCCGCCATCCTCGTTGGAACTTGTACTGTTGGCAATGACCACTTAAATTAAGGAACAGTTTTGCGGATAAAGTGAGTACTAGTATCTCCGTATTTATCTACTACCACGTGTCTCTTCTTCAAATTATGAATTATTGTTAAGTTAAAGAAAGGTAACATAATTTATGCAAAGAGGAAAAAATTGATTGATTGAGTTGGCACAGTAAGGCTAATCGGGACTGGATCTACAGTTTAAAGTGGGATCCGAGCCAACAGGGCTCGAAAAATCCTGGTCGCCAGGGCGACTAAAAATTTAAGCCTGGCGACTGTGATCTTTTGCTGTAATATGTACGTTGCAGCACAGCGTAAGTTAGCATTTTTTTTTTTTAATCAACGTTGTAACAATTTCTTACCCTTTGTCTTCCAACACCCCATTTCCTGCCTTTCTCAAATAATTTAGCGATGTTTTGAATACCATGATGCTCAGCATCTTATACAGTGTTTCAAAAGTCGCACAACACAAACTTTGGAAATGTATATCGTGAAAACTGTAAGAGATATTTACACCAGGTTTTCTGCATTATAAAGCCTCATCCACCGAGATATTTTTCAATGCTTAAAATTATCATTCACTCCGTACAGAAAATTATATAAATTAATAACTGACGGAAAGCAGCATTCAATTTTTTCCAGAAATGAACTTCTGAGTAAGAAAAATATGTAAGAAATTATTGAAGGGTCATAATTAGACATTTGATGACTGATGCCATGTCAGTCTGTATTTTGCGACCAAATTGGTCATATGCAACATTTGATGAATTTTTAACTCGCGATTTTATGGGTTGAGTGGCAAGTGCCATTTTTGGGACATATCTCCGTATATGGCAACACTAGCAGGTCGAAATATTGCCAAGAGTCGCATGCAACATGTGTCTAAGTATTGGCTATACATTTACGTGAAAAATCAAGATTTTGTGCAGAAATTGGACTCTTGAGAAAATCCTAGGCTGCCCCTGGTTACATTGAATTCTCTTCGCTCACTTTCGACACTACTGTGCTTGTTTTTTAAATTGATTCAGCATGGTGTATTCATTAGAGCAGTGTGTGTGCATTGCTGAAGAGTATTTTACTACTCATTCTTACACTCATGTGCAAGAGGTTTTCCGATAAAAATACCCTGCTTCTGATGTACCTCACAAAGCAACGGTTTTACAACCAGTCAAACACCAACAAATGATCCCACAAATTGTTTAAGAGTTGGTATTTATTGTTGAAAATCAGTTCACAGATGTTTTCACCAAATTAACAATGTATTTGAAAATAATGTAATTGCTCTTATTTAGATAGATGCTAACATAAATTTATGAACCCAGTGATAGCCTACAGGATTAGTTTAGTGCATAAAACCCGGTGTAAATATATCTTACGATTTTCATGATATACATTTTCAAAGTTTGGATTGCGTGACTTTTGAAACATACTGTAGTATGCACAATTGCTAGTAGGTGGTTTCCTGGCACCTCATTTTCAGAGCTGGCACCTAGCTTTGAAGAAAATTTTTCGAGCACTGCGAACCACTATGTACCTCCACCAGGTATTGAACACAGGGAATCTTGATTACAAGATGACGACACTACCCTGCACCATCTGGGAGGCTGCAAAGAGGAAAAAAACCAGCCCCCCAAAAATGAAAACAATTATTACGACTTTATTTTGTGAAATTCCAAATCCTTAAAATTTATATTTTTATGTTGTTCAAAATCATATGTATCTCTTGCTGAAATTGAAAATCAGTAATGAGCCATTGGAAGGACTAAGTTACAAAGAGTTACTAAGATACATCTGTTACTAAGTTACTAAGATACATCTGTCAGAATAAGATTTGAACAAGGCAAAACCTCATCACCTTGACAGTGTGTAGCCAGCACCCCAACTGAAAGGTATGGAGAAGGGTCCACTTGTGGTTGGAGGGGTGCGAGAAATTCATTGTGGTCTGGGAGATGGTCCATAGCAGTTAAGCATTTTAACCTTAACCCTTGCCTTACAAATTGATTTCCAAAATTTCAAATTTTGGGTCTTTTTAAATCCCATTTCTTTGTTCTATATTCTCACAAGTCTGTACGGTATAAAAAAAATTGAAAGGAAAAACGTAATTTGGTTCGATTATACTTGGGATAATAAGGCAAGCGGTTAAAAGAAAAAATGTCCCACCCAAAATGTTATAGGGTCTGTGGCATTTCCTCTCCCTGTGAACACCCCTGGACACACAAAACTGTTTATGCCTGCCAAGTAAACACCCAATTACAAATAAGTAACACAATAGAAATTGTACTTCTATCATCAGGTTTCTAAAGATGATTTATCATCACTTTCGTTGCAAACTACATGAATCTTTTCATGACGCTTCAGATTGTGCTGTTTTGAAAAAGACTTACTACAGACATGGCAAGAAAAGGGCTTTTCTCCAGTGTGAGTTCTGATGTGACGTTTCAGTGTCTGATTCTCTGAGAACGATTTGTTACACAAATGACATGTATAGTGTTTCTCACCAGTGTGACTTTTAATGTGACGTTTAAGATTTTGGCATTTTGAAAATGACTTATTACACATTTGACATACAAAAGGTCTTTCTCCTGTGTGTGTGACAATGTGACCTTTCAAGTTCTGTCGTTTTGCGAACGATTTATTGCACGTGTGACAAATGTAAGGTTTCTCACCCGTGTGTGTTCGGACATGACATCTCAATGTTTTCTTCTCGGAAAATGACCTGTTGCAAAATCGGCACACGTAAGGTCTCTCCCCCGTATGGGATCGTATGTGAATTTTCAAGGAGCCGTTTTGTGAAAACGACTTCTTGCACAGTTGGCACATGAAAGGCTTTTCGCCAGTGTGTACCTGAATGTGACGTTTCAGATTGTTGAGTTTCATGAACACCCTGTTGCAAACGTTGCAGATATGCACTTTCTTTCTACGGGCCTTGCTGCGTTTCTTTGAGTGTTCGCATGGAAAATACTTTTCACAAAGTTTGCAATACGTCCTAATCTGCGATTCTATAAAACTTTTTTCACTGGTTGTATTAAATTGCAAATTCTCTCTCTCTTCAACTTTCTTCAGATGATCCAAAAGTCCTAGGCTTGTCATGTATTCACGGTAATCCACTGCATCTCTCTCCTTGCACTCTCCAAGTTCATCCACTGGGGCAACTGGCTCATTTTCAGACCTGTTGAAACAAAATTATGAAGTAAAATCTACATTGTTGTGTAGTAGGCATAGGTGCAACTTGATGAGGGCATTGCCCCCATCCCGAAATGTTCATGTTTCTAAAAGTTCACAAGTTATTATTTACCTTTGTTAACTTCCCGAGACCTGACGAGTGAAGTAATAAAAGCCAATATTTGTGATTTCGCAAATGTAAGAGTTACGAGGGTAATCCCAAAAGTAAGGCTCCTATTTTTTTAAATACAAAGAAACTTTTTATTTGGCAGTTGGCAACACTGTTATGTTGGTTGCTTCCCCTACTCCCAAACAAGCCCGTGTGCACCTCGCTGGGATGCTGTCTTGGCTTGGCAAATGTTTGTAATGAAACTCCCACTCGGCACTACCGCCAAGTACGAACTTCGTGCAGTTGATTTATTTATTTATTTATTTACTCAGAGTTTCAGATACAGTCTTATTTGGCCATTTTACACTGAAACAACATAAAGTAGAAACAAAGATAACAATAGATAAAAACAATAACAAGATGGGATAGATTTACATGTTCTTGGTCAGTAATGTAGAAAAAAATCTTTCTGGAAGGAAAATATCTACATCCAGGGGAAGTTTGTTGTAGATTTCTGACACCTGTAAAACAAGGAGCGTTGTAGAAGGGATAGCCTAGTGGTTGGGTTGTGGAAGAGTTGCAGGTTGCACGTTTGCTTTTGGGTACATCAGTTCTGATTTTGCCATTTATTCTCTTGTATAAAAATTTCATGTCAGCTAGATCACGACGAAAGGATGAAGAGTGAATATTCAGAGCAGCCATGGTGTCTGATTTGGATAGATGTCGGAAAGATGGTATTCTATGGCGAAGAATGGCAAGAAAGAAACTGAGAACAGAATTTATTCTGGTAAGATTGGTTTTTAAGGCCATTGCCTAAATAGGGGAGCAGTATTCAAGGATGGGTGAGATGGAAGATTAAAAGAATAAGGCAAGAGATGATGGGTTTTGAATTTCACTAAATCTGTATACGAGACCAAGAAGGCGCATGGCATTTGGTTTTTGAACGCAAAAGGCGTTAAACAGATTGAATTTCATCGCCAATTGACGGAACTGTATGGCGAGTCGTTCATGTATGTCAAAAATGTTCGCAAGTGGTGTAGGGAGTTTGCAGGTGGTCGTACTGAAATTCACAACGAAGAAAGAAGCGGGTGACCGTCAATTTCTGACGAGACAGTCACAAAGGTTGAGCAAACCATGCATGAAGATCGGTGGATCACTCTGGATGATCCCTGTACGTTGGTTCCTGAGGTTTCCCGAAGCACCATTCATAGGATTGTGATGGAAAAGTTGCAATATCGGAAGGTGTGTGCACGATGGGTCCCGCGAAAGATCACTGAAGAACGCAAACAGCAACGAGTTGACTCTTCCCGCAAATTTCTTCGCCAGTATGCAGACGAAAAGTACATTTTTTTTGGATTCGATTGTCACAGGTGACGAAACCTGGCTGTTCCACTTCACACCTGAGACCAAACAACAATCACGTGTAACCAATCTTAACGCACCCCTTATAAAAGTTGACCCGCCCTCGCTGGCGAGAAAAGGGCGGCAAGAAAAGCTAACGTCTTTTCTAGTGAACGGTTGATGTGCGTTGCAGAGAAGACAGTCCGAGTCAAGCATTGATACGGTTAGGATCCATGTTACGTTGGTTACTGGTTTCGCGGGCTGTGAAAAACTGTAATTGAACTAACGGCCATGATCTCTGCCAGAAAGAGAGATAGAGGCTAAAGAACAAACTGTAAGTGAACTATCGGCCATAATCTCAGCCGAAAAGAGATATGATGTCTAAAGAATAAACTGTGAGTGAACTATCGGCCTGTGCAGTATCTCTACCAGAACCTGAGAAAAGTTTACTAAAGAAGAGAGGCTACATGTTTATTATGAACCAACGACAGGAGGATTAGAAGATTGAAGACATCGAACTCGGTATCAGCAAGATTTGTGTTCAACGTTAGTGTTTTTCAGCGTGTTTATCGCCAAGTGAAGTAAATACCGAAGTAGTTACATCGAAGACGTAAGTACTCTGTGAAATAACCTCTAAGAACTAAGTTTGGTCTATCTCAACAAATTCACACCGGAAGCTGACTAATCTGTGCATTCCGGAATCGTTTGTAAACCACAGACGTTAGGTGCCTGGGCCTTTAATAAATATTAATACTGTATTTTGTGGTGTATAAATACTTAGATAGTTAAATATAAAAAATCACTGCTGGTCTTCTTTTGTGTGATTGACGTTGTTCGATGGCAGAATATAAATTGCTCGAATAAAAGCGAAACAAAGAAAAAAAAACGATATACACGTGAGTGGCGGCATTCCTCTTCGCTCAAGCTGCGAAAGTTCAAACAAACACAGTCTATCAGTAAAGTCAAGACAACTGTGTTTTGGGATCGAAAGGGGGTAATGTTGGTCGACTTCATGGCTTCTGGACCACAATAAATGCTGACAGTTATTGTGAGACACTGAAAAAACTCAGACGGGCATTTAGAACCTGTAAGAGGAATGTTGAGCAAGGGCATAAGAATTCTCCACGACAATGCTCACCCCCACAAACCGTCGCTTTCCTGCAACAGTTTGGATAGGACATCATCAGCCACCCACCCTATAGTCTGGACTTGGCACCCAGTGACTACCACCTGTTTCCCAAGTTGAAAGAACATTTGGCCAGAACGCGCTTCAGCAACGACGATGAGGTGAAGGATGATGTTGGATGCTTCCTCAACGACATGGTGGTGAGCTGGTATGACATGGGCATACAAAAACTGTTGCAGCACTTACAAAAATGCATCGACCGAAATGGTGATTATGTAGAAAAATAGATAAATGTTCAAGCTTTAAAATGATGTAAACATTATTGACAATAAAAGTTTCTTTGTATTTATAAAAAATTGGAGACCTTACTTTTGGGATTACCCTCGTATTTAGCAAATAATCCTGTATGCTACTTTAATGAGGTAAAAACATCTTTGATTCTGCCCCCCCCCCCCTCAAGTTAAGCTCAAGTTTGATTCTGACTTTCTAAGGCATCACATGGGTGTTTTCATTCATTGGCAAAAGCTTTGAAGAGAGCACATGCTTTATTCTCTGCTCAACTTACATGAAGACAAGCATTAGATTGGCATACGACTTTGAACTGACAGTACCTAAGATTTATGCACATTACTGTTATATGTTATAATAATGTGCATAAAATATTAATCAGGAACTTTACTTCTCATCAAATTGACCTAACATGAGAAAGTATAGTTGGCGAAAAAACTGACATTTGTGCAAAATAAGGCCAACGTTGATGAGGCATTTATAAAATGTGTAAAGAAGCTAGTAATGAAAACACTAAGGTACACAATACAAAATAAGCAATAAATTTCCCATAAATGGAGAATATGACTCATTTACAAAATAACCCATGTAGCAGGAATAATTATAATGTTATTACTTATTCCCCTCCTGTTGTCATCAATAGTCTTCTTCCACAAATACAACCTTATATTCAGTATATATTCCCATCCTAGATGGGTGCTACATATATGATATAATAATAATAGCCTGTGAGGACCAGTGCCTACCTCCCAACCGCCAGATGAACCAACCGGTTATAGGGTGATGTGTGGTGAGCACAGCGAAGCCCCGGTGGTAAACTTTCCATATCCGGAAAATGCCTGAAACTCGCTATTTATGTCACTTTCCATATTCCTACTTACGTATGCTGCATTGAGAAACATTGCTGAAGGAGGCATTTCGCTTTTTTCACGGAAATAATCTATATTTTCGACGTATGAAGTAAGTTTTGTTAATTTCTTTTCCCCTTCTGTAACATGCTAAATGGTGGTCACAGTTTCACTATCGTAGTCAGCATGCAGTGTTTCCACCCCACTCCATCCAAAAATACCTACGTAGCCACACAAACCATTTCCGGTAAGGTTTGGTTGGGTCACGTTTAGGTTACAATAGTTAAAAATTGGTTTAGAAAAAAATGCATAGCCCCACACACCATTTTCGCATAGCCCAACGAACCATTGACATATAGTCCCATAAACATTTGCGGAAACGAACCTTCTTCAGTCACAAAAACACGTGTTTGGAAACACTGACTGGTATTGACCGGGATTACGTCATTACGCACAGGCAACATCTGGCTGGAAGGAAATGGATGCAACAGCTTCCGTGCATCGGTCACACATTTATATTGAAAAATACTTGAAATACAAGCAAAATTCAATGAACGATGCGAGCAAACACTTCCCCGAACTTCCACAAGTCTAAAGAAACTTCATTCGGTAAGTAATTTCTCCTGTAAATTTTAAGAAACCAGTTTTCCGGATACGGAAAGTTTACCGCCCCGGTTATTGCTGTAGGTTCTCTATGACCAGCTTACGCTCATGATTCCCTCATGGTTGTGGATGGCCAACGGTCCCATACACATGCTGAAACCACTTCTTCCCGGGAAACTTGAAACTGCTCCCTTTGCCGGAGCCCAAAGCTTGCACCTCAGACCACACAGTGCAGGATGCTACACTCAAAATACCCTTGTTATTAACATGAAAATTATATAACTAGTATCATGGTACTAACCTAATATATGAAGCCTCTGTATCATCTTCAAGCTTACACTCCACATTTAATGTGATGTCATCTACATTGCACTCAACCAACAGCTCTTCCCTGTCTTCATCACTTTGACAGCTGGCCTCATCATCCGATTGTAATGTATTATTACTGTTTGATATTCCTACATTTACATGTTTAGAATTGTTACCTTCAAGATCACATGATACCTGTTGCGTCTCGGATGGATTGCTTTTCAAACTGAGGTCTAAACATTCATCTGGCTCACACTTTACTTTGACAATGTGTACCAAGCGTTCAGTTTCAGTGGGTACTTGTGTACTATTTACTAGATGTTTGTCTGGTATTATACACTCAATGGGATTGGCAAGTGTTTTTTCATTCTTAAAATAAAATGGTTCATTTTCAATCGCAGGTTCATCATCAGGTTCAACTTTAATTCTAATGTCCACAAATTCCATAGGATGATCCACATAATTTGAGACTGAAGGGACTGGCCTTTTCTTTAGGCTAGAGTCTTCCATTCCTGATTAATTGGTTACAGCTTGGTGATGTGTACATACAGTGTAATCTAAAAACAGAAAAAAGACAAGTTAATAATTTACTGCATAACTAAGCATTAATCTAGGGCCTACAAAAAGCTGTTCGCAAACACCAAGCCCCAGCTTCAGCTTCCTTTTTTTTGACAGCAGGGGTTGGGAGAGAGAAAAACAGAAAAGAACCCACTCCTTTCCACTGGAATGAATGAATTAAAATGTTCTGGGTGCATACACACATGTGGCCATTTGCAGGCACGTCGCCTGATAATGTTCGCATGAGCACATGAACACTCATGTATATGTCTTAAATTATGTACATATTAAATGCACACACACATACGTATATTTCGAAAGAATACTATGTTTGATGTACGAGTATATACACACAATTTACTCTGACACAACTTCTTTCACGTCTGATAACTTCTCTAGATGTTGGTAACACTGACTGCCACGGTGTTCCACGGAGAGCGTTGAACACAATTGCTGTGCGTGTTGCATAGAGCTGACAGCTAAGGGGCTGTTGGCCACTATACCCAGAAGATGTTCACTTCGCTGTGCGAACACTGATGCAAGCGGAAATACTTCTTACATTCGGCACCAGAGTGCAGCATATACAAGGCATGTCTAGGGGGACTCGAAAATATCTGTGCTACATAGTTGCAAACTTTAGAGAGAATTCGCTAAACCTGGCGGATTTTAAGGGGGAGAGGGACAACTTCCCCTAGGTCCTTCTTGCATTACTTCAAATATAGCGTGATTTTGGGGGGAAATTGTTGAAAAGAAATTGAACTGTTATTCTCACCTTTTCAATTGAAGATGAGGTTACAAGGAAGAGGAGTAAATCTGCATTCAGTACAAAAACATTATTGTGAACGCTCGTATGCGAACCGCACGTGATGCCACTGGCCATTTGGCACCCTTCAAAGTGTAGAAGGAAAAATCCTCTTACCTAAAAAACCTTACCTTAACATTAAAAAAAGGGGTGTAAAGAGCCCCGTGAGAAAGGTTACAAGCACAAGGTGTAAAGGGACCTGCACAGGATGTACATATTTTTTCAACGACCCAACAAAACACAAACATGCCTTTAAAAACCGTAAAAAGCGCACACAAGATTTTCTTTCAAAACTGTCTGAAGATGTGTCATGCTTGAAACTAGAACCCACAGGATCAGTTGTTGAAACCATTTAGGGACATAATTTTCATTCTAAGAGCCCTAAACCTGACACGTCTAACAATGCAAATATTTTGGAAAGTTAATGTAACTTAATCCACCAAACCTAACAACGAAAGCAGAAAGCTTGTTGCACACCACTAACGTGAAGTAGACTGCAGCATCCAAAACAACAGTGGATAAATAAATAAATGGAAGAAAATTGATTATCTAAAAGAAAAATGTAGTAAGTAATCACTAGGCCGATGCAGTGGCGTAGGAACGTTTTTCATTTGGGGGGGTACAAAATTCAGTCTCCCATATATATATACTACGCATATACTACTTCAAAGGTAGTACCTAAGGTATGATGTGAAGGCATCAAAAATATTTCATTTTAGAACAGCACACTAATTTCCTGTTTTTTTAAAATTAAAAATTGGCATAAACAATTTTCATTTCTTTGTTTTCCTTAGTATTTATGGTCATTTTAAAAACAGATTTTAACCAGATAACAATTCCAAAAAATATAAAGCTCTGGACCTTGTTCATGGGCTCATTTTGAATTTAACGAAATGGAATATGAGGAGTTCAAAATGTGAAAATTGCAAACAAAGATACATATCTTGATTTTTAATGCAGGGTGAGATTAAAGGGTGTGAGGAAGATTCCCCCCTCTCTTCTATCTTCAGCCATCCCAACCAGGAATAATCGTATCTCACCAACTGGATATAGAAACCACATTATTGAATATATCATACTTATAGAGTCCACATCAGTTCAGTTCATTTTAATTTTAAAGTCCCATAGCTAAGCATAAAAATATCTTTAAACAAATTATGGCAGATGTGTACCACATCTAATGCCTTTTAAAAACAATGTATTCGCTATTTCCTCAGACATCTATAGGGTGTTGTATTTTTTTAAAAAAAATATTGAGTTGAGATGGTTCCCGATCAACTCGTAAGAGGTCTAAGTTTGGAATATTTGTAAAACATTTGACAAAGCATTTATTTGTAACATAATTATTTGTACCTAATGACGTTCTTCAAGCACCGAAAGTATATCATTACATATACAAAACCGAAATCCTTCAGATCTCACAGCAAGCAAGGAAAGCCAAACGTTTGAAAGTTGTTTTATTTTTATTTTCAATCTTCGGTGGATAATATGAAGAGCCGACCAAGGTTTCTTTTCGTATTTAGTAGTATTAAATGTATGTACATGCATGTTTTAAGGTGACTTGTCAATTCCTCGTTTACATAAAAAGGTGAACTTTAATGTAAGCAAAAATATGTGCACGTCACAGTTAAAGATTTTCGCATCTACAAAAAAAATCCAAAACACATTCCCACCTCGCCAGCCTCTGTGGCGGAGGGGTTAGCATAGTGTGTTATGACATCAGAGGTCCCCTGGTTCGAATCCCGGCCTGGTTATGGGTGTTATTTCATCATACCATCACTCACCCTCATCTTCGCGATTAGCCAGAAGTGGCAGAAATGCGAAGTAAAATAAACCAAATCACTCAATCAAACATTAACATCTCGCTCAAAGACCTTGTGAATTCAATCAAAAATCTACCAATATCTACCAGCCGAATGTGAAATGTCCTAAACCTAACCTTAACTGATTAGAAAAATAATTTAGAAGTTTTAAACACACTTTTACTTTCCTTATACCCCCAGTGCATTGCTTTCATGCAGAAATATTTGGAAGAAATTGAATGAAGTCTAGTCTAGAAAACACAGTGGCTTTGACAAGCCAACTGGCAAACCATAGGACCTGCAGTGAGTCTCATTTATCCCGTGCATTCATTTGACTAATGTAATTTTCTTCCAGTTTGACTTGAGGGTTTAACTTCAAATGGCATTGTGTTTGTGTTGCATTCGACATCAAAATTAGATTTTAAGCGATTAATGTCCAATTCTAAGTACTATATATAATACTTAGGTAAAAGTAAGTTGTCGTCCTCTGATAAAATCACAAAATGCACCCTGTTCTAATGTCTAGGAAAGGGGAACCTTTCATTTGACCTAGGAATGACACCGAGATGAGACGAGTCGAGAATTGTCACAGCCTCATCTCGTCTCCTGTATGGTGAGTTTGAGTTTATTTGATTTGGTGTTTAATGTCCACTTTATGCACATTAAGGCTAATCGGGATTGGACCTATGGTTTAAAGTGGGACCCGAACCACTGTGCCTCCACCCGGTACCCCTTGATTACAAGGCGATGATGCTACCACTGCGCCATTGGGGAGGCCCTTCTGTGTGGTGAGGTCCTTCTCGGTCTTGTTTGTGCTTTTCTTTTGTTTTGTTGTCCCCTCAGAAGTTGTTAAACCTTATTCTATGTATATTTACTTCATGGGCTAATCGGGACTGAATTTGCAGTTTAAAGTGGAATCCAAAGCTCTGTGCATTGAATTGTGTAATTGAAGGCGAGATATCTCGTCCTGACCCATGAAATGTTTAGTAGTATAAGCAACACGTACATTGTGTCACCACTCAAAGTTTCACATCGTATATGTCATTAAAGCAAAACTTTACTTAACGTTTTTCTGCATTATATCTTGTTTGGATGCTGTGAACAGTCGAAATACGGAATTATATTATAAATAGATTAAACTGGGCAGCACAGGCTCACAATTGTTACTAATGCATTAACTTTACAATTACAGTAAACAAAATTCACAACATTTTGAAAAAAAGAAGTCAATAAATTATATGCTTGGTATGTCTGATAAGAGAGACAGTAATTTAAATTTATTTTTACCAATTTCTTCAAATATGACACCAGAGTTTCGAACGAGATCATCTCGGACATCAAGTATCGCCTCGTTTTGATTTTGCAGAGTCTCAGTCTCGTTTCGAAATTTGAGAGGAAACACAGACTTTTCTTGTATCAGTATCATTTCTATGTTCAAAAATCTCTTAATATATAGGTTTAAGTATAGTTTTCCTTTTCACTCTTACAAAGTTATGAAGTACAGGAGTACATTGTACCCCACAATATCTCGTCTCATTTGTGTAAGTATTTCGTTTCGGAAAATTCCATTTGAAAAATTCAAAAGAAAAGGTCAGTCATATACTCTTCTGATGAAGATTTATATATTATATTTGAATCGACACTACCACTTCTTTAGAAAAGTGTACCCCCCCCCTTTACGCAAAGGAGCATTCATCTGGAGCGTGATTTTCTGAGAGTAAACTTTATCTGATTCAAATTGTTTCACAGAAATTTTACACAATTTTCATCTCCTTAAAGAGGTTTCCAAGAAGCCAGGTCAATGAACTGACTACATAGTAGCAAGCACAATGTAGTAGAATAAGTTTACAATGGTTTGAATTTCTGTGGTAGCTATGTAAGATAAATTAGATAATCCTTGTAAGTTATAAACAATATACCTAAACCTTTTTTATTGAGCGAATTGAAAATATGTTTCTTTAACAGTAGCACCTTGCGTCTGTCAAATTATCTAAGGGGGGTACAGGGGGTACAACGGGATTTATGAATTTAAGGGGGTCCAGTACCCCCCTTCAAGTACCTCGGTAACACTTTACTATACCGGAGACGGATTTCTTCAAATTTACAGGAGAAAGTACTTACGCAAATCATTTTCTGTAGTGTTGTTGATGTTCGGGAATGTAGTTTTGATCCATTTTAATGCGAATGCATGTGGTTTTCTACGAAAATCTATTTCCGATGCACTATTGCTGCTGCTGCCATGATGTTGTCCGTATATGCTAAATTGAACTAAAGGAGTGCTAATGGAACCTAACCTAACAGGCCTAACCTAACCTAGTAGGCATACCTTGTCCGCGTGATGGTTTGTGGGGCTATCGTGAATTTTTGGGCTAATGTCAATGGTTTTTGGGGCTACCCATGGATGGTTTGTGGAAAATAAGGGAGCGAATTTACAATATAGAGAAAGTCCCCAATTTTGTTAATTTTCGGTATACTAACTAATTTTGGCCTCCAAATGACGAATCTGTTGTAAAAAACTGGGGGTCACGTCTGGAAATTTGAAAACAGCAGATTGATTTTTATATATATATATATAGGTGTATATGCGTAGTTTTACGAACGAAAATGTCATTGTTTCCAACCACACTGTTGTTTTACAAGAAAATGATTTATGATGATCAATTCTAGTACAAACCCTATTTTTTCGATGAATTTAGGGGTGAAATAAGTGCTAATGGAACCTAACCTAACAGGCCTAACCTAACCTCGTGTGAATGGTTCGTGGGGCTACCCATGGATGGTTTTTGGGGCTAACGTCAATGGTTTGTGGGGCTACCTGTCAATGGTTTTTGGGGCTAACATCAATGGTTTTTGGGGCTAACGTCAATGGTTTGTGGGGCTACCCGTGGATGGTTTTTGGGGCTAATGAACAATGTTTCATCAAAATGTACAAGTTCTAGACGTGACCCCCGGGTTTTTACAACAGATTCGTGATTAGGAGGCCAAAATTAGTAAGTATACCGAAAATTAACAAAATTGGAGACTTTCTCTATATTGTAAATTCTTACCAAAATAAGGTACAACAGTAAGTACTCGTTAATGTAAGAAATAGACATTATTTTCGTTATAAATTCATTATTTCACCTAAAGAAATGTTCCGCAATGCAGAAGAGTACGTTAGCATTGTAAAAAATTGCGAAATAAATCATTGATAGGTGTCTCCGGTATAGTAAAGTAGTACCATGTACCCCTGTACCCCCCCCCCCCCCCGTTCTTGCGCCACTGGGCCGATGAAATATATGTTAAGAGACATAGATAGAAATAGAACCATGTTAAAAATGGCATATGCGCTATGATTATTTCGAAATTAAACAATCTGAACTTGCGCCGTCATGGTAGTGATAATTGTTTTGTCTTAGAATGAAATGACTAAGCAGGCTTTTGAATGATACAAGTTCTCTAATACTGTTGCTTCGCCACCGACACTTACTTACTAAAAATTATCCGAGAAACTTTGCGCTTACCTCAAAACAAAATTAAACTCAAAATTATTTGCACGAAGTGTTAACCTCTGACGGAGTACTCTCATGGAATGCAAGTCGACCATAAATGACACACTATTTCTAGCATTTGTTCCTGTGGTGTACACACAGGTCATATTGAAATTTTATTCACATATTATGATTGTTTTCTACGTTGGAAAAAAAGGTGACATAACGGGTTTACGAAGCTAGTAAGTTACCTTCACTACATCCGAAGTGGTTTCAGATGACCAGTAAATTCTATTGCTCATATTGTCCATGCTGCCATGATTTTTGGTAATAAATTCAAGGAATCGGCATTCACTTACTCAGAAATAAAACTCCGACCATATGCAAAAACAAAAACATAACAATTTAGTTTAGCTTTGCCGCGCCTTCCAGAATTCATCAGCGTGTCATCAGATTTGGTGAAACAAGCATCAAAACTCAAATTTGTTGATGCATTAGCATTTGATTATTTAATATTTAACGACGACAACACAACTTTCTAATAAAGCTAATCACGACAATAAAGAAGAATGAATGATGATTTTTATAGCATCCATATTCCATCACGTTCATAAGAACCTGTGTGTGAAAAAGATGTGAACCATGATTCCTTTGAAGGAACGAATGTGATGAAGTCACTGATGAAATAATGAATGCGCGGCATCCAAGATGCAACACGATGCGGGTAAAGCAGAAGCACCAGTGAGCTTTTGTAAGTTGTGTTATGAACATGATATTTTAATATTATTATCTTGCAGTCAGTTGACAGTAAAAATTAAGATTATATCCACATTGAATGAAAGTTAGTGAATTTTACCATGATGTTTGTGTGCACGAGAGCAAGCTTGTATCAATTTTGCCCTGTTTTTTTTAAGTCAAATAAAATTCACACAGGGTGGGAAAAATTGGCAAGGTACATAATACAAGCATTGATAATATCTTCAAACTTGAGAAAGAAAACCGAAAAAAATGTGCGGTTCCTATAAATAATCTAAGAAGAGATGTTAATGTGTTCGAGGATAAAATGGGTAAAATTTTCAAAGCCGGGAAACGTCTGTAACTCGTTTATTCTGTAATTGTTGACATTCGTAATTACCTATTCTGCATTGCGAAAGATTGTTTAACAAAGGGGATTTGGCTTTTTTTAACGAAAATAATTTCCATTTTCGAGATATCGAGTAATTAATCTTCCTTGTTTTTCCCCTTCCGTAGGTATTTTTCGGTGGGTAAAATTTCAGTAACCACCAAACGTCTCTAATTCCCTTATTTTCTTATTTTTCACTTGATACATACGTATTCTGCATTCCTAAGGATTCTTGAAGGTGGCATTTCGTTTTTTCACCTTTCGGTGAAAATGAGTGCTAATAAAACCTAACCTAACAGGCCTAACCAAACCTCGTAGGCATACCTCGTCCCCGTGATGGTTCGTGGGGCTATCTTGAATTTTTGGGGTTACCCGTGGATGGTTTTTGGGCTAACGTCAATGGTTTGCGGGGCTACCCATGGATGGTTTTGGGGGCTAACGTCAATGCGGTGAATAATAAACATTACAAACATGAATTAACGGTGAAATAACTTGACCGATGAGATAGAACACGTGTACGACCTATCACAAGTCTAAAAGAAAAAAAAAAGGTAAAGTGTTCCCCTGTGCATAGCACCACGCCATGAAGGCGTATAGGGGGTGTGGGGGTAACGCCCCACACTTTCTTGATCCGGTCGTGAGTGGGGGTGATGTGATCAGCATCACGCCCCTGACCGCCTTTACCCCCCAGGGTTTCCCCCAGGTACCCATGTTATTCGACGCTGGGTGGGCGCCGGGGCCGCTTTCACCGTTAGAAAAGTTCCCGGATTTGAACCGGCCGGGGATCGAACCCGGGACCTCAATTACGTAAGTACTTTCTCCTGTAAATTTGAAGAAATCCGTTTCCTGGCTTTGAAAATTTTAATACGTCAAACCATAACATGCAGAAATAGAGGTAAGTATTATTATTATTATCATCAGCTGTTAACTTATTGACAGCACTTACACACTATGGACATTTCTGATTATTTGTATGCAGACTGACCTCTGGTGGCCTAGAAATGAAACTTCATGGTATGGCACGTATTTAAAACCACATTTGAATTAATATTGAATAACGCTTTCGGAGTTAGTTAGTTTTAGTTTCAGGTAACTAAATTTGAATATCCCTGCATAATGTTAATGTCAAAGTGAATGATTAATGTATATTATGGCCCAAGTTCCTTGGGGTAATGGCAGCTGGAGTGTGGTGCTGATCACATCACGGGTCCATCCGGAAATCCTCCACCCTCGATTTCGGTAGTGATTTTTTCTTTAGAAAGATTGTGTTGCAAATTGTGAAAAACAAAATTCTGGAGCGCGGAAACAAATATTTACAAGTGTATAGCCGTTTAAAGTGGAGATACAGCCTTTTAAAGTTGGCGAGGTGGAAGTCTACTTGCGGCCATGTCAGTTTCGTAGCAGCCACCTGCACCTGTACCGATGGATATATAACTAGTTTTTTCAGGCTAAACAAGACCGAAATTTCATTAAAATTGCCCGCTGATTCCAGGCTCCGCCCCTGGGGTAATTGACCTACCGCAGCCCCGCCTCTGCTCCAGCTACCTGCCCTTTTCTATAGAGTCCCTTTAAAAGCATGTTAGAACCTGCTCAACACTATTTTTCGACAATTCACTCAAACATAGGAAGGTTCCAAAAAATTAAACATTCACAATCCACAAGTCATTTATAAGAACAAAAAGAAAGTGTGTAGACATGCGCCTGTGTCATGAATCCATCATGGAAGCCCTGAAAAACAGTAATGACGTTACGCAGGTAAGGCATTTTAATATTACAAAAATGTAAGTTTCGTAGCACGTAGATCTCTAAAAATTTCCTTAAGCACTAGTTAGAAACATCCTTTCTTAGAAGAAACCTCATTTTGGACGAAAAGATTTGAAATGTGGTAGAAATCGTGGGTGGAGGATTTCCAGATGGAGCCCAAATCACCTCCAAAATGACTGACATCGAGAATGTGTAGGGTCCTACCCCTGCATCCCCTAAGTGTGATCTGGCGAGTCCCCTCCCTCCAGCCAGTGCGACACAAAATCTGGTGTGATGTGTTACAGCATCGTGCGGTCACATTTTTACATTACGTTTTAAATGTCTTACGTTCACACAGAGAACTTGCTCTAGAACTTGTTACTGAAGTTTGGGCAATTACTAAATGATACGATGATGATAATCATGAATGAAGAAATCATGTGTGTGCTTCCCCAGAAATCGAACATCTTGTTGTTAAGCTTTTAATTTTGGCGGTTTTACTACAATCGCTTCCCCTGGTGTAAATGAACAAGGCAAAATTTATTCTTCTGCTTATCTAAAAAAATACATCTTTGTACCCATTCTTCCACACTTCCCCTGCAACTACCTTTTCATAATCAAAATTTGACATATTAATAATGATACGACGTAGGTCGCCGGAGGCAATGTTTCGGTAATCTGGGGCGATTCTCGACAGATAACTGGCCAAACCAACACCAAACTTCAACTGAAAAGTTCAAGACAATGTGTGGGAAACGCGCATCTGCTTTTACTTAACCATCATATTCTCCTGATAAACAGGTTGCGGGCATGAGGCATGCAGAGAGAAAGAGGCCAGGAATTCGTCAAATGACATTTGGTTCCTCCACGACACCTGTTTCGCAGAAATGTGTCGGGTAGTATCTATTTAGGAACTGCAGGTAGTTTTCAGTGCACCGACCTCTGCCCTCCCCCCTCCTCGGAGTATTGTTACAAGCGAGTGCACCTGTACAAAACCTGGTGGAACTGGAAACGGAAGTAGCAAATTCCTAGGGGACAATTCACATTGCACTTGATTTGCAAAGACCAAACTGCCATTCCTAATCTGCCAGTCACGTACTTTCTCTTCTTGCTGTTAGCGGAAACTTGATGCCAGGTTCATTTAACGAGTCCAAAAATATTTTCTCAAATGTTCTTCAGAACCAAAAATAAGTTGGAAAAAATATAGCCTCATCTTTTAGGGTGCAACTTGGGGGGGCAAAAGACCATATTGCCGCCCTCGATGAATGGAGGCAAGTTGACCCCCTCCCCTGTTGTGAGGTGTCTTTCCTTGATAAAAGATCACTTAAAGTGCATATGAAGTCACACAAAGTGCAGGAAACAGTGTCGTGTGAACTGTGTGGAAAGGATTTCGTGCAACCGTGCATGTTAAATAAACATCTTAAGAACACACACTCGGAAAAAACGTTTCATGTGCACGCACTGCAAGCAAGCGTTTGCAGTGAGGAATTACTTGGTGATACGTGTGAGAAAAATGCATACTGCTAAACAACCATATACTTGTGCACAGTGTTCTTGGTCTTTCTACAGCAATAAGGAACTCAGGCACCACTTGAAAACACATGGTAACTTGGAAGAAGCATGTTTATCTTTGAGAGAAGTAAGAGAGGAACGATTTCCATGCAAATTATGTGAAAAAAGGTTAGCTTTCAAGGGTTTACTTGACAGCCACGTTAGAATTCATAATGGGAATAGACCTTTTACGTGCTTCTACTGCAAGAAGTCTATTTCTATGTAAGAAAACATATAGGTGACAAACATTTGTTTCTGAACCATTGTCTAAGTCATTTTATGTTATAAATATACCCTTTCACAACATTTGAAGAACCATAAAGTGAAGGTTTCCGCTGTGCATAAAAAAAAAGTCATGAAATATGTATGGAATGCATGTGCCATCCCAAAGTTAACATCTGTGTTACTTTAAAACACCAAAGTGATAGTAACAGCAAATGTTATTTTTTGGCAATACTGTCCTTTGTAAACTCCAGCCAACTCAGCCCAGGTCTTATGGGTGGATTGTGCAGATGTCATAGGAAACGTCATGTCGACGTCACTAGCGAAGCTGTTCCTTGCTGCAGTTTACGAACAGCGTGGATTATGGCATGGTGGATCGTCTGCTTGACTCTTGAGCATGTTTAAAAGCAGTTGACTTTCTTTTGGAAGTAGTATTAGGTGTAAATGGCACTAAATCTCTCCTCTATATAAAGCTCGCCACATCAATAGAAATTAATATAATATTTTGACAAATTTTATAAATTGGCACAAAGAATAAGTTAACCGAAAAAACCGAATCAACTGTATGCCTATATACATGGCTGTGCTACATATAAAAAATAATTATTTTGTAGTGCTTTATTGGTTGGTGAATTTAGTTTATTGTACCGTGTATTAACACCAACTAATAATGTTGAGTTATGGTAAATGCAATGGCTTTAAAAACAAAAAGAATTAAAAGATAATATTAACTACACGTTTTCCTTCAGTTGACTTGTCTGACTTACGAAAGCATCAAATAAATTATTGCCGGCCATTGAAAGCTGCTGCGTCGTATTTTGTGCTAGTTTTCGTCTGCAACCAGCCAACTCAGTCGCATTGAGAACGGCTTACAATTCTTACAAGCCAAGTAAGCCGGATACGTCACAGTGACGTCACGGAGCTGGAAGTGAGTGGATATAGCCAGCCATACTTGGATTGAGTTTAAGAACAAAGTTATTGAGTCACTGTCACTGCTTGATAGAAGAATGAATTGTTGGCACTATGAAACACTAATTTTTAATTAAACAAGGCATCATAACATGATGATGTAGACTTACTGGGGGATGATGTGAATACAATTAAGAATAATGCTAAAATATTTTTCAAAACGGCTAAAGAGATAGGTTTGGAAGTTAACAAAGAGAAAACTAAATATATGCTTACAGGCCGAAACCAAGTGTTAGGTAATAATCAAAATCTAATTATTGGTAAAAACTCGTTTGAACCAGTTTCCAAATTCAAATACTTAGGAGTAATATAAACAAATGAAAATTATATTAAAGAGGAAATAAAAAGTAGGCTTAATTCAGGAAATGCATGTTACTTCTCTCTTCATAAACTTTTGTCTTCTCGTTTAATATCTAAGAAACTAAAAGTTAAAATATACAAAACAGTAATTTTGCCTGTAGTATTATATGGATGTGAAACTTGGGCCCTTACATTGAAAGAGGAACATAAATTGAGAGTATTTGAAAATAAGATCCTTAGGAAAATCTTTGGACCTAAAAAGGATGAGGGGAGAGGTGAGTGGAGAAGGTTACATAATTTAGAACTACATAATTTGTATTCATGTCCAGATATTATTAGAATAATTAATTCAAGAAGACTTAGGTGGGCAGGCCATGTGGCACGAATGGGAGAGGAAAGAGGAGTTTACAGGATTCTTGTTGGGAAACCTGATTGTAAGAGACCTGTAGGAAGGCCAAGACGAAGATGGAGGGACAATGTCGAGATGGACCTAAGGGAAATCGGTAGGGATGGAAAAGAGTATATAGATCTTGCTCAAGATAGGGAAAGATGGAAGGCCTGTGTTGCTGCAGCCATGAACCTTCGGGTTTAAGAAAGCTAGAGAGTTAGTTAGTTATCATAACATAATAAAAATTTGTGTATTACAATCTTAATAAACTCTTATTCCAAAGGAACAGCCCCATATGTTGCTTGTCATAGCTTCAAGAAGGCACACATACACAAACACAGTAATATTCTTGACACCCCCCACCAGCCTCTGTGGCAGAGTGGTTATCACAGCATGCTTCAATGCCAGAGGTGCCGTTTTTAATCCTGATTCTTTGTGATGCCCCTTCATCATACCATCACGCATCCTCATCTTCGTGATGAGCCAAAAGTGTCAAAGAAGTGAAGTAAAATAAACCAAATCAATCAATCTTGACACTCCCAGCAGTCTATTGTTGAATTTTTGCCTGAACTTTCTTATTCAAAACACATGCTTGAAATAGGTGGCAACAGCCAGCAGACTTATTTTTAGTCCCCCTCCCAAATTGTGTAAACACAAGAAATGAACATATCTTTGTAAGATGATCTTGGTTGTAAGAGAAAGCATAGACAATCAAAACGTTACGTTCCTATGTTTGTAGCATATTCATTCTACACTCTTCGAACATTTTTTTTTTTTTTTGGTAATAAAAATACTCTTATTTGGGGGGGGTGATCTCAAAAGTAAATTTCCATAAGGCTCCATAATTTGAGATAATTTATAAATTGGACAGAGTATTTTCTCCCCTGTACTCTCAGTTTATGGCCAAAATTGATAACCTCTTTTATATGACCTGTGTAGTCTTTCATGACACAGTACTTGCACCTCATCCAAGGATGATTTTGTTAAAGGGAAAAAACAAAATTGATAAAAACTATTTTTATCTGAACAAGATATCAAAGCAGAATCTGAATATTTTACTAATATTCAAAACTCTTCACTTCAAAGTCCAATTGCTAGCTTCAGTGCATGCAGTTCCCATACGAGTGTTCACAATAATGCTTTTGTACTGAATGCAGATTTACTCCTCTCCCTTGTAACTTCATCTTCAATTGACACTATATTTGAAGTATTTCAAGATTTTTTAATACAACTAACACACTTTTAATTATGTTATTTATAATTAGTAATGGCTAGTCCAAACTAATTAGTATAGCATGCAATCTCAGGTATGTACAGTGGGATCTATGAGTAATAATGAAGGTGCAAATTGTCCATCACCCATGTTCGTGCACTGTATTTGAACCAATGTGAACTTCACAAATTAAAAGAAAACTCAAAAGCAAGCTGTGCAGCATATATAAAAATCCATCGCTTAAGAACACACAGGATGGAAGACAAAAATTAATTAAAATAGTCATGCACAATTTGCATGGTAATACTCGTAGATCCCACTGTACAACTCAATACTACCATACTTCGCAATCTACTATAACAGTTGGGCTGAAAAGTTCGTAGGCTAACATAGTAAAAAATATTTTTTTGACAAAATTCGATTTTATTATTCAATATAGTTGCCTTTGAGGGCGATACAACGATTATAGCGGTCATACAATTTTTCGATGCCATTTTTATAGTACGATTTCTCTTTAGCCTCAAAATAGGCCTCAGTTTCGGCGATTACCTCTTCATCAGTGCTAAATTTCTTTCCAGCGAGCATTCTTTTAAGGTCTGCAAACAGGAAAAAGTCACTGGGGGCCAGATCTGGAGAATATGGTGGATGGGGAAGCAATTCGTAGTCTAATTCATATAATTTTGCCATCGTTTTCATTGATTTGTGACACGGTGCATTGTCTTGATGAAACAGCACTTTTTTCTTCTTCAAATGGGGCCGTTTTTTCGTGATTTCATCCTTTAAACGCTCCAACAACGCTATGTAATAATCGCTGTTGATGGTCTGGCCCTTTTTGAGGTAATCGATTAATATAATACCATGCGCATCCCAGAATACTGATGCCATAACCTTGCCAGCCGACTGTTGCATCTTTCCACGCTTTGGATTCGGTTCATCACGTGCAGTCCACTCGGCTGACTGTCGATTGGACTCTGGAGTGTAGTTATGGAGCCATGTTTCATCCATTGTAATATATCGACGGAAAAATTCGTGTTTATTACGGTTGAATATCGCTAAACATTGCTCCGAATCATCAAAACGTTGTTGCTTTTGATCGATTGTGAGCACGTGCGGCACCCATTTTGCACACAGCTTTCGCATGTTCAAATATTCATGCACAATATGTCCAACACGTTCCTTTGATATTTTTAAAGTCTCAGCTATCTCGATCAACTTCACTTTACGATCATTTAAAATTATTTTGTGGACTTTTTTGATGTTTTCGTCAGTAACAGCTTCTTTGGGGCGTCCACTGCGTGCATCGTCTTCGATGCTCATTTCGCCTCGTTTAAATTTAGCAAACCACTTCTCAACGGTTGATTTTCCTGGTGCAGAGTCCGAATAATGTTTATCAAGCCAAGCCTTGGCTTCAACAGTATTTTTTTTCGCCAAAAAGCAATGCTTTATTAACACACGAAATTATTTTTTCTCCATTTTTTCACAATAACAAAAGCTGCTTCACTCACAATGCTATATCTCACGAACTAATTATCCGGCAGCTGTGAAATTTATACACGTATCTTTTGAAGGTTAGTACTAAGTAAAAATCACATAGATTTAATTCTAGTAACGCCATCTATGAGTCAGCCTATGAACTTTTCAGCCCAACTGTTATGTTAACCATGCATTCAGAATTGAAAGCACGTGCATCATTAGCGGGACAGAGGGAAGGGCGCGTCCTCCCAAGAGTCCAGAAAAAGTGTGTGTGTGAGATATTTGGGTATTATACAGAATGACCCCCGCCCACAATAACTCTGTTGCGATGCGTATGATTGAAGTATCAATGTGACATTGCTTATATTCCTTCTTCCCTCTGTTTCAAGATTTTTTCGTGGCAGTCAGAATGAAAGCCTATCCAAGACTTTCAACACTCGGTTACTTGTAAGGTTTGCCTTTAGTTAAGAAAATAAACACATATTTCAAACATTCGCAATTCAATGAAAATGTTGTTGTGGTGTCCTGTAAGCCAGCCACCATGGGAGTCAGTGTTACCAACTATCTAGAAAAGTTATCAGACGTGAAAGAAGTCGTGCCAGAGTAAATTGTGTGTATATATTCGTAAAGTAATTTTTTGAATAAATATATATGTGTGTGTGGATTTCATATGTACGTAATTTAAGACATATACATGAGTATTCACGTGCTCATGCGAACATTATCAGCCGACGTGCCTGGCTATCTTAGTGGACAAGTATTTTAATGAATTTTGGTTTTACCACCAAAGGTTCCATCGAGTGATCCTGGGCATGGGTGTTCTTTGTAAGTGTCCATTTATCAGTTTCATCTAATCACTAATCCTCCTCATTGTGATTAGCCAAAAAGTGATGCTAGATAATAAAAATATGAAGTACAATTCAAAGTCCAGTTAGTGGAACCTTGATTTTGCATTTGCATGCATTTTAAGTTTTTTGCATCTCGGTCACCTCAAAAACATATGTATTGGTGTAGCTTATAGTACAAAATACGGTTAATCTTATCCCTCACCTGGTAACGTAAATTTCATCCCCAGAGGTTTCCTACACAATTTAAATACGATAATACATTCCACTTGTTTTCCTAAATATTAAATGTGGTGCATTACTTTATTTTATTGTAATTTATTTAATTTTTACAATTTTCAAAGTAAAATTAAATAAAATCATTCAGTTAAACAAGACTGTGTTACAACCAGATCCATACATACTTCAAGATAGAGTTTTCACATCCTCTTCTTCAGTTTCAGATTCTCTGTAGTCATCAAAGTTATCCCCTTCTTTCAAAAATACACAAATAATACACAAAAGTAGTGAATTCATGGTAGTTTATCATTTTGAATGGTATTTTCCATAATTGTAGAAATCATTTTCGTTCACGTGGAAGGTAACAGGGGTGATACACCACCCCAGAGCTTCAATTATTAGCACCAACAATTTTCTTTCCATCAACTGACTGCATCTACTAACAAAGCTAATTACAGAGGAAGATTATGGAATCATGCTTGAAAATGTTTGCAGGAATATACCAACATAACAAAAAAATTACTCTGGGGTGGTGCACCAGCCCTATTACCATTGAAGGGTACCTTCACCTTAGGATACAGGTGATGGTATTATTCCAGGCCTGTTTTAAAATTTGGATGTGTTTATGTAAATAAAATGAACATTAAAATTTCAAATGAGTTAAAAATGTTTGTGGCTCCTATATTGTAATTTACATGCAACTGAGTACAACAGAATTGGTACATTGTTCAAAGATGTTGATGTAGTGTGTAATATAGTGTTCTACTCTCGGGCAAAAAAAAACTGTAAGGTATGTCTCTGCAATGCAATAAATTGAGTGATATTATTTAACCAAGTGTTTGGTACACACAGCAGTAGCAGCAACCTGCAAATTTTAATAATTTTGTGGTAAATTCATTAATATAAGGATAAATCTGTCTTATTGTTTGACAAGTTTGACACTGCTTTCAGGTTTCCTTTGCCATATAAATATTTTTCATTTTTTGTGCTTTTGACACTATTTGGCAAAATTAAAGATGGGCGGGAGAAATTCAAATAAGACAATAGCCACAAGAAAGCTGCAAAGAAATTCCATATCTTTTTCCACATCAGATCAAGCAAGTAGTGTAAGGATATGCATTTTATTAAAAAATCAAATTTATCTGATTTCTGGAGATTTTCAAAAATTGCTTATTTATGAAATGTAGTTTAGATGAGTATACATAGTACACTCACCTCACTTAGTACTCCGGCAGTTTGTTTCTTTATACAGCATATTTGCAGATGATACAATTAAACCTACAAGTGTATCAATATACGCTGTATAAAACACACTTTCTTACTAACTTTGTTATCTGCACAGATATTGAGATTGAATGAATTTTTGGAATATGAAAAAAAAAAGATTGTTTTGAAGATAAGAGTTGGCATTTATTGATACACATTATTGTGGCAAAATTATATTATGATTTCAAACACTGGCACCTCAGTAGAAGAGTGTATTGAATGTTGATGGTAGGACATGAACATGGTCTTGTTACTACAAGTTCTTTTTTTTTTAAGTGCCTCACTACACAATATCATCCACGGTAAATACGAGGTATTATCCAGAATTTTCATGCCTTCTGGACAGCAGTTGTAGTAGCATGATGCAACAGTAGATGGTAGTACTTGCATATCTTGGGAGTCTGTCTACAACATGTAATGCAAGAGGGTTATGTAGTGTTGGGTGATTTTGCGATAGATCAAAGATAGAAATAGCAAGTGTGCATCAAATTTTGTGCAAATCTCTGGAAAAAGTGCGACCGAGACCCTAGCAATGATTTTGACGTTAAGAAATTACGGCTGATATCATAGTAAGTGTTGGATCTGCAAGGTAAGAAATTACGGCTGATATCATAGTAAGTGTTGGATCTGCAAGGTTGCCAGGTACAGAGTGAAAATTCAGTTGGCTTGTCAAAATGTGAGACTGGTATTGAGGAAAAGAGGAGAGGGTTGGGAATGAGGAGTGGTGATGGTTCAGGCCAGGTGGTGTGGTTGTACTCACGGCTGATATGTAGGCCCTCTCCCAGCATATTTGTACTGAGGTGTTGGTGAATTTAGGTAAAGGGTGGATGATCGGTACCAAGAAGTTGAAAGGGATATTGTGGCTGTTGGTACGGATGGCAACAGTGGCTCTGTCCAAAAGATCCATAAAGTAGGCTTGGTACAGTCTTGTCAGAAGTGATGCCACCTAGTGGGAGTTAAAAGCACCAATTAAATGAGCAATCAAGACCGTAGCATGGAGCACACATCCTTGCAGGCTTGTGCACTTCTTGTTCATTTGTTTAAAATCATGGTAGCCTGAAGTCAGCCAGATGTTGGTTGTAGTTCTTCAAATGTGTGGAAATGTAAGTATAAGCACATTTAAAATGCTATGCAATATAGTTAAAAACAAGTGTTTTCAATGTGGAGAAAACAACATGTCCTTAATTTTAACTACTGACCATATTTGGCACTGCAGTTGAAGTGCAATTCGAAAGGATTTTCACTTCACATACAGTTTTGCACCTTTTGGGCACTTTGATACCCGGTGGAGGCACATAGTGGTTTGGATCCCACTTTAACTGTAGACCCAGTCCCGATTAGCCTTACCGTGCATAAAGTGGACTTAAAACATCAACTCAATTAACCTTTCGGACACGGCCAGTGAAGTCCTACATTTGGTTGGTTGAGCTGTGTTTGTTGATCGTGAGGTTAAGGGCTGTTTCTCCCCCCCCCCCCCCCGGTAAAAGCCACCTCACAAATTCATGTGAGGATATAGATGAGGTGTCGGATGTGACAAATTTTCTCTTGGGTACAGGGTAAATTTGCCTGTTGCTGTGAATCAGGAGAATGGGATAGGTTTTGCACCTTGGATGGTTGCATTCGTGAGTGTTGGTTGTGGAACAATGGAGTATTGTGGACGTGGGTGTTTTTTAGCTTGGCGAGTGCTTGAAAGAAATAAATTCATGACAATTTTGTTGTCCCTTTTTTACTATAACACTAAATTTACTCCACAATTCTTAATTATAAAAAATGTTGAAGCACACCAATTAGATGCATCCAACTTCTGGACATGCACAGACAATTAGGAATCACAAGTCTCAAAATTTAATTAAAATATTTTATTTGGTGCTTATAGCAATCCATTATGCTGCTACTTTAGTGAATTTGCTATTCTTCTATTCTAGAACAGTAAAAATATATTATGTTTAGTTATGATAGAGATGTGGTAGTTTCCGTGATCACTGATAGGTCAAAGTATTTGTGTTCCTTGTAGAATCGATCATAAAGTTATTCATGCAATGTAACAGAGATGTTACGTATCAGGATTTTTAAGCCTTTGTGTTAGGACCCTGGTTGTAATAATGCATCTATTTTGGCAAGTGCTCATGAAATGAGTAAAAATACATAACTTTCAATATTTTGTAGTTTAGACAATTGAATCTTGCAGCAATGCTTCACAAGTCAAGACAATACGCCTATGCATAATATAGTTCTGCTTGCAACAGTGCCTGAAGTGGAAATTCAGAGCTTCTGGGGGATGTCCTTGTATTGATCAACTATAAGACAGTGCAGTTCTTAACTGGGGGATAGTTTCCCCTTGCATTCTCCCTCCCCCTTGCTTCCAAGTGTTCTATTCTGCCACAACTCCTATTTTCAACAAAACAGTTATTTCATTTATATGTATTGTAGAGATATGGAGATTATTAAACCGAGAAAACATCGTCATGTTAATATTCACACTTGTTTATTTCCTGAACTTGTCCGACCAGCGAGTGATCCCAAGAATGCGCTAACTTGTAACTTCCGTTAAACAAGGAACTGAAAGGCAAACGCGTGGATCTAAACAAGATCCATCATGTTCGAAAGGTTTAACAACCTTTCGACGCCTGAGATTATAAAAGCAAGCTCCTACCCGGAGCTCGCTCTCTTTTGGATTTTGACACTCATCGACGTTACATGGATAACTAGTCTGATTACGTTACAACACATTACACTGCTGAATTACGATGATGGAACACGGAGTTACCGCTGCCTAGCATGCTACAAGTCGCAAGGGATTGCTCAGTTTGGTGAGCTGAGGGTCGCTGGATTGAACCTTGGCACCTGTCACGATTCGGTCTGCAAGAAGCATCAGGACAAGACACCACACACCTACCAGGTATGAACAAGCGTGAATAACCTTTACACCAACTTTCCATATCTCTACCCTCCTAATCGGAGCAGGTTCAGCCAACAGATATTATTAAGCTCTACCTAAATGTTTAAATGAAACTTCCCTGTGACCTCAGATCCCAGGTAAAACGGGATTACAACATGGTGGAGGTGCTTCAGGCCCTTTTTGCAATTAAGTACCCTCCTGTACGAATTGCTTTACATTAAATTAGTCCCCCCTCCCTCCCACTTTGGGAGCATTTTTTTTAAAGTAAATTTTTAGTAATTCCAACTCATACTCCCACAGTACGCTTAAGATGCGTCAGACCCAGTGACAATTTTGTGTATTACCCTATGGAATACCACCCCTCTTTTCTCTTTTTATGCCGAGTCTCCCCCCCAACAAAATCTAGTTCTTCTGCATAACATGTATTCAAGCATCATTCACACAGGAATGAGAACACTTGCTTATACTTATTTGACCAGCGATATATTAATGACATAAATAACTGTATACCCATACTTTCATTTGTTCTTTGGTCAGCACGACGAACCTTCGTTTATGAATACGTCACAGATAGCATTGCACGAACACCTAGATTCCTCCCTCGACCAAATCATAGAGTTAGCAACTGCAATTATGGCAAATCCAACAAATTCACGTCCTTTCTCTCCAATTCCCTCCCCTCCGCTAACACGGTTAAGGTCTGCTAATAGAAATTACCCTCAATTTGTCCTTGGACTGCAAACACCCGACAGAAACCAACCTCAGCCCTTAGCAAGTACTCCAGGTGACGTTCCTACTCCCTCTAACACTGTTAATAGCTCTGATAATATAACTGTAGAAATTCCCACCACTAACATGGCCACCCCAATCCCCACTGCATTATACCCGGCACCATTTAGCGGAAATGACCCAAAATACATTGACTCATTTTTCCTCAAGTTTCAAAATGTAGCACACGCCGCAGGATGGTCGGAAGCTAAGCGTAAAGAGATGTTACCTTTATTTTTGACTGACACCGCTTTAACTTATTTTCATGACATACAGAAACGACCCAATTTTGTAGACTTGACATACACCCATATCAAAAACGAGCTAAGCACTTTATTTAAAGGCTCGTACCTATCAGCAGATTCCGTACAGATAATACTCCAAAGGAAGCAAATGATAACCGAACCCATTCACACCTACGTTATTGCTAAGAAGGCATTAGTCCAGCAATACTTCCCGAACGCCACTGAAGAACAAACTTTATCTTATATAATCACGGGACTGCGAGCCAAATACATTGGCTGTTTAACTAATAAACACTTTGCCAAAACAGAAGAATTAATTGCCCACCTACAAAATTTCGAACGCCAGCAGTCATTGATTAATTCCCGTATGATGGAGGAGAAATTGGAAATTGATCAGGCAATCGCTCAGGCAAGCTTGCCTCAGACATTCACCCCGACGCCACTTCACAGCTGTTCGCATGCACAGGTCTATTCCCCTCTCCCAAGTAATCCTCACAACCCGAGTCAGCAGTTTGTGTCATACAACCAGTGTCCATCTCCTTTCCTCCCACCATCGGCTCATCAAGTCCAAAGTCTACAATCACAACAACCCGCTCCTGTAATTCCTTCCCAGACCATGTATCAAGCACCCAGTTTCTCAGTGTCACAATCTGGCATGTTTGCTGTACCGAGTTCTGATAGTGCTCGCTGCGCGGCGCCACCAGGCGTAGCCACAGTGGAACACGCTCAGAATGCTACATCTAGTGATGAAATAAATAAACTTTCGTCACAAATGTCGAAAATATCCCTCTTTTCGCAAGAGCAAATGAACACAACTTCTCTTTTTAATCTTTGCTCAAATGTACTGGAATTTGCGAAAACGGCTAATCAACACGCACATGACAAAGGGAACAGAGTTTTCAACAAGGGGAATAATAACTCCTCTTCCTACAGGAATAATAATAATAATAGAGCTAATCACAGAGGTAACTTTAGATCGAACTCTCGAGGCCAATTCAGTGGTAATAGTAACAAGAGTTTTCAACGTCGAGATCAGGGTAATCGCGATGCAGCAAATACATCAGCCTGTAAGTTCTGTGGTCGTTATAATCACGAGCGATAACTGCTTTTACAAGCCACAACGAGACAGTAGTTTAAACTAAAATCGTCTTCGACTTGCAGAAACGAAATCGAAGATAATACCAGATTAGACAAAGTTCCTATCATTGAGAGAAATGGCCTATATTTTATCAATAGTAGCATACAAGGGAAACAAGTAGATTTACTTATTGACGTGGGTTCCCAAATATCAATTTATCCCTCCCACCTACTTCCTACTGAAAGAAAAACATACAAGGTAAAGTCCACAATCCAAGGTGTGTCCGGATCGAAACTGAGTGTGTCTGAAATTGTAGTTCTTCCTATCATAATTGGAAAGCGTAAATATTTGCACCCGTTTAGAATAGTAGATTCAACTAACGTCCCTCCCCTTTTAGGAAATGACTTTTTACGAACGCAGAGGTGCGAAATGTCGTTAAAAGACAACACAATAACTCTTTATCATTTAGGACGTACTCCAAATTATAGTATTTTAAGATCAAAGTACAAGACTCCAGCGGCGGCTCGTGACTTTTCAAAGATGCGTGCTACAACTGATGCTGTTTTTCATGTACTTATAATGCCCCCTACCCCCCACCCCACCCACACATACGTGCCGGCTCTGTGGCCACGAACGTTAAGTGGTCGACTTTCGATCTCGCTATCGAAGTTCCGGGTTGGAGTCTCGGCCAGGGTATGGGTATTGTTTGTGAATGCCCCTTCATTAATTTCATTATTACAAAGTATTACAAAGAATACCCATACCCGGGCCGAGACTTCAACCCGGAACTTCGATGGCGAGATCGAGTGCTTTTAAATACAGTGCTGTTGTCAAGATGTTCTTTAACAGCATTGTCTAAACTGCTGACAAAATCAAGGAGCCCTAAAAATACCCCAGGTTTTGCGGAGGAATCTGTTTCATCGTGGCCGGCCACGCAGGGACAACTCAAAAGCTCCACAGTGATGCAGTCTATGATTTTTGACAAGACGTGGCGATTTTTTTCAACTTGTTCATTATGAGATTCTAGACAAACGTCAGACAGACACTTGAAAAAAAGTGGGAATATAATCAAAATGTCCATCAGCTATTCATTGATTTCAAAAAAGCATATGATTCGGTCAAAAGAGATAAATTATATAATATATTAGTAGAGTTTCGAATACCTAAGAAGCTTGTTAGTATGATAAAAATATGCACCAGTGAAACAGAAAGTAAAATTCGTGTGGGTATTAATATGTCTGACAAATTTAAAATTCATGATGGGTTAAAACAAGGAGATGCATTATCTCCATTGCTCTTTAATTTTGCCTTAGAATATGCTGTTAGGAAGGTAAACGAAACTAAAGAAGGACTAAAATTAAATGGTGTGACTCAGTTGTTAGCATATGCAGATGATGTAGACTTACTGGGGGATGATGTGAATACAATTAAGAATAATGCTGAAATATTTTTCAAAACTGCTAAAGAGATAGGTTTGGAAGTTAACAAAGAGAAAACTAAATATATGCTTACAGGCCGATAACAAGTGTTAGGTAATAATCAAAATTTAATTATTGATAACAACTCGTTTGAACCAGTTTCCAAATTCAAATACTTAGGAGTAATATTAACAAATGAAAATTATATTAAAGAGGAAATAAAAAGTAGGCTTAATTCAGGAAATGCATGTTACTTCTCTCTTCATAAACTTTTGTCTTCTCGTTTAATATCTAAGAAACTAAAAGTTAAAATATACAAAACCGTAATTTTGCCTGTAGTATTATATGGGTGTGAAACTTGGTCCCTTACATTGAAAGAGGAACATAAATTGAGAGTATTTGAAAATAAGATCCTTAGGAAAATATTTGGACCTAAAAGGGATGAGGAGACAGGTGAGTGGAGAAGGTTACATAATTTAGAACTACATAATTTGTATTCATGTCCAGACATTATTAGAATAATTAAATCAAGAAGACTTAAGTGGGCAGGCCATGTGGCACGAATGGGAGAGGAAAGAGGAGTTTACAGGATTCTTGTTGGGAAACCTGATGGTAAGAGACCTGTAGGAAGGCCAAGACGAAGATGGAGGGACAACGTCGAGATGGACCTAAGGGAAATCGGTAGGGATGGAAAAGAGTATATAGATCTTGCTCAAGATAGGGACAGATGGAAGGCCTGTGTTGCTGCAGCCATGAACCTTCGGGTTTAAGAAGGCTAGAGAGTTAGTTAGTTAGTTAGATAAACGTGGCTTAACTGCGTTGCTATGTTGACAGTTCCGAGAGAGACAAAATTTAACTCATTATTCATGTGCTTTTTGCTTTCACTGTGCTTTCTCATATATTCACATAAATGTCCTAGATCTTTTACCCCTCCTTCAGACCACGGATCATTACTTCCAAAAAGTATGCAAGGAAAACAGAATAATGCATTTCGAATTTGACACCCACAAAGCCATGGTTCACTATATTACAGTTTTCTATTAAATCGCCTTTTATGCGTAGCGTTCTTACCTCCCTTTGCATTTTGCGATAGATCCAAATCTGGCAACGGCCGTCCTAACGCTTTTATTTCCAACTTTTCTTCAAGTGTTCTTGAAGAGAGAGGTTGCTGCAACAAAGAATCCACAGAATTCATGGTACACTAACACACACACACACAGTCACTTTCACTTCTAACAACAACAAAAAGCTAATCCTTCATAACAATGACCACCACTTCACGCGCCACGCGATTTTAACACAATGAACCGCGCGGAAAATTTTCGGATCTGGAAGCCGGGGAAAAATGACGGTACTCTGTAAGTTTGTTTCTTGACTATTGAAGTACTACATAAACACAAGGAAATATGTAGCATTTAAAAACAGGCAATTTAGATAAAATATAAAATTAGAATTTCCTGAACATAAATTACGTAGCAGAATCCACTTTCGGAAGCAAAAAAGGCACGGACTATAGTTTCAGAGTTGCAATCTTTACAACTTACCACCGAAATAGATTAAAGGCTAAGGGGTAGTGTCAATTCGCGTTCCAACTTTTTTGCAGGTGCTGCAAATGTATACGACATGCTACAAACATTACATAACTCTACACTGATAACGTACAGAACGTTTGAAAATTACATTAAGAAACGTTGTTCTAACAGAGGCAATAGGTTGTCGTAGACTTTCTTCTTATCCTGAGATGGCACACTTACCGTGCTGATTCCTCCTGTAGCACGCTAGCAGACGATTTTTCTAGAGCCGGGACACTATCCCCCGTACAAATCGAGGAGTGGGGGTGTACAGTATTCATGCGCGGAGGGATGAAAAAGGGGCGAAAACGTGCTGTTGAGATTTTAGCACGGTACGCTATTCCTTATAGCCAGCGTGAGGGAAATACGTGGCGCCGCTGGTAAATGTTGAGGCTCTTAACATGAGAAGTTTCATTTCACTTTGGGGCTTCATTAAACTTCTTGCATCTGTGAGATTTGCTTTTTTCTTCTTTTCATTTTAACAAATTTAGCAACGTGCTATAGCACGGTAGCACGTATTAAGCAGCCGCCACTGCAAGACTCACCAGCTGTCCCATGACATATTCACTCAAATTGAAAATGTAAATGTGTATGAGGGAAAAGCTACCCTTTCAAACACAGTTCAATTAAGTCCACGATCCAAGACTTATATCAATTTGAACATTACCACTACGACACCTAATACCCCTAAGCCTGTACTTTTTACACCATCTGCTTCCCTTATGAGCCAGCATCCAGTAGTCCTTCCCAATGCTGCAGTAAACCCGCAGTCACCTGTCATTCACATACATAACCCTACGGAAACCACAATCACTTTGGAAAGTGACACAATATTAGGCGAAATATCGACCTGTGAAATTTTAAGTGACGTTACTTCCGTTTGGGAACATAAAAGCGAAGATGTATTTTCATACTCTTGTAATGAAAATAGTACAGTAAAGCAACAAATCAGTGAAAGTCAAAAGAAATTTGACCCCTCCCTCCTCACAGTTAACCCTGATATTCCCCGAGAAGAAAGAGAAAAAATCCTAAAGTTCGCATACACGTATGCAGATATTTTTCTCTGGCCAGGGGATAAATTAACTAAAACTAATGTTTTGGAATATGATATCAAACTGACAGATGACACCCCAGTGTATGCCAAGACCTACCCTATTCCTTTTCATTACCGAGAACCCATGAAACAGGAAGTTCAGAAATTACTAGACCAAGGTGTTATAGAACGCTGTAAAGGGAGTCCCTATCGACACCCAGTTCTATTAGTCAAGAAACCCAATGGGACTTACCGTTTTATTTCTGATCTCCGCGACTTAAACAGAATAATAGCTCCGATTTCCTTACAATCCCCAGACATAAAAACCATCATGACAGAGATGGCTCGTAAGAAATACTACTCAATTTTAGACATGTCCAGTGCATTCTTTCAGATTCCATTAACAGAGCGTTCTAAGGACATTACCGCCTTTTCCATTAACAATCTTGGCAGTTTTAGATATGCTAGGTTATGCCAGGGATTGAAAACATCCCCCGGTGTAATGAACCGCGTAAGCGAACTTGCCCTTAGCGGAATAGACAGTTCAGAACTTTCTGTTTACACTGATGACATTATTATTTACAGTTCAAATCTCCCACACAAGATCAACATTCTGGACAGAGTGTTTCAAAAGTTAAGACAAGCATCCCTTAAATTATCACCCTCTAAGTGTAGGCTAGCTTTTACCGAAGTAAAAGTAACTTGGTATCTCAAAAGGGAGTTAAGATTTCAGAACATATTCTTAAAGCTATTTTGGAATATCCCACCCCTACCACCAAACGCAAGCTTCGTAGTTTTCTAGGACTTGTAAATTTCATTCGACGATTTGTGCAAGGATTTGCAGGACCCACAGAATGTTGATTCAAGCTTCTTAAAAAGAATGATAAGTTTCAATGGACTGATGAACACCAGAAAAGCTTCGAAACACTGAAAGAAATGATCACTTCCGCCCCTATCCTCCGCCCTTATGACCCTAAGCGCCCCTCATATGTATACATTGATGCGAGCGGAATTGGCATTGGAGGAGCATTGTTACAGCCTGATGAAGAAGGAAATTTACATCCATGTGCCTATTGATCACGAGCCTTAACAGACACAGAGAAAAGAGCTGACACATTTTCACTCGAAATTGCAGGTGCATATTATGTTTTGAAAACTTTCAATTTTTTCTTATGAATCAACATTTTGTGGTTCTCACAGACAACAAAGCCTTGTCCTATCTTCGTTCAACTAAACACCATAGTTCTATTTTAGGAAGAAGAGTTCTTTATTTTCAGAATTTTGATTTCGAAATAAGGCATGTCAGCGCTAGTAAAAATGAACTTGCGGATGCACTCTCCCGTGCAAGTTTACCGCTTGACAAGACTAATCATGACAAGAAAGATAAAGATGATGATCATGATGACTTATTCTTTCATCAACTATTTCATGCACAAGCAGCAGATTTTGATATTAGTTCAGAACAATGTAAAGACCCCTATTTAAGAGACATCATTGACGTTTTAGAAAACAAAGACAAAGCTAGTGACCCTAAACTAGAAAAGCTTTCGTATTCTTATGTACTCACAAATGGAGTCTTATACAGGACTAATAAAATCAAAACTGGCTATAGGGATAGACTTTGTATTCCCCATGCATTAAGAAATCAAGTTTTCGATCTTATTCATGCACACAAAATGAATGCAAGTCACCAAGGTGCACAAAAGACATATAATTTAATGCTTATGCGCTACTTTTTCCCTAATATGAAGAAATTTGTGTACGATAAGGTTCGACATTGCATCCCTTGTCAGATCTCAAAGAAACCACAAGGTTCTAAACCGCATACGCTGCAAACATTTCAACCAGCCCAAATTCCTTTCCAACGAATTCATATTGACGTATGTGGTCCTTTAGTCTCTTCAAAAACGCACAAATACAAATATTTTCTATCAGTAGTTGATAGTTGCACAAGATACGTCATTACAGCTCCTTTGGCTAATCATGATGCACAAAACATAGCAACAGCTTTAGTTGAGAAAGTCTTTTTAGTCCATGGCATCCCGGAAACGATCTATTTAGATCGTTCAACACCCAATTCAAGTTTACTCTTACGAGAGTTAGCTAATATTACAGGCGTACAACTAAAATATGTAGATACTTGTGCCCATTTCACGAATGGATTAGTTGAAAGTTCATTTAGGGCCGTTTTTTCAATGTTCAGTTAAGGTTCATGTTAGCACGTAACTGGAAGTTAGTGAAAATTTCTGTTTTTCAATGTACAGTTAGCTCGTAACTGGAACTCTGGTGGCGATTATCTTTACTGGTGCTTCTTCTTGCAGTTACCAGCCTAACTGGAAGTTGCGATGCAACATGGACGCCTCGTGCAGCTATCAAAGTTCCACACTCGCAACTTCACTGTCAGATTAAACAAGATATGATTCATAAAACTTTTAAATTGGTACAGAAAAAGACTCGTTTTGTTTGGCAGAGCTGGCCAAGATCCATGCAAATATGGAAATTAAGCAGCATAGTTGCTAGAATTCGTTTGGTAAGGTTGTGTTAGAGAATTTGTGGTCACGATATCCGGTCTACTAGGCGGGGCAATCTCCAATCGGTAATTTGGTGTAGTGGTTAGCAGTACAACCTTTCGGAGCGTGTTGTGTTTTGTAATACGAGTTCGAGTCCTGGTCACGGGTATTTTTTTTCTTGTCAATTATTGATTACGTGTGTTGCATTTAATTCACGCTTTATTGTTGAATGATCTTCTCGGATTAATATTAGAGTGAATTTTAAAATTATTTTTATTCGTACCTTCATATTTTTAGAAGTTTAGAAAGCATGCTCATGTTTTTTCGCTCAACAACATGGATAGAGAGGTACAAAGCATGCAGTCAAATGTACAATATTTACATATAATAATAATAATAATAATAATAGTGTTTATATCAACAAACCGTTATTATTAATGTCTCGACTTTCGAGTTCTTCACGCTTCTTCTACAAGAAAGTATCTGCGCTTGCGCCTCATAACATCATTTCTCCCACGTGGAATTGGCCTTTATTAGAAGAAAACCAAATTTGTAGTGCTGTCTTTCGTTAATTTATTTCGTAAGCATACAAAATGGATGCGCAGCCATTGTTCCTATCGTTTCACAATGCAATAACGTGCTTTCGAGCGCGGCGTGCTTGTAGTTCTATATTTAAACGCCAGGCTGTGTGCCAGTCGACGCGGTTTGAAACTATACTAACAAATGGCGCGCAGATCGATTTCCTGTAATTTCCGTGCTTCAGAATTGCCAACACACTGTTTCGGAGAACGAACCATGGTTTAGTTAACTGGCAGTTACTTTCACATTGAAAAACCCGGTGCTGGTTAAGACTGGCTGTTATCTCCAACTGGCAGTTAGTTAACAGAAAGATTAACATGACATTGAAAAACTGGCCCTTGGTTACTTAAAGAAAGTTATGCGAGTTTTTGTGTTAGAAAAGAAGGCTTCGTGGTGTGACTATTTAGCTAGTGCGACGTTCAGCCACAACGTTACAATCCATTCTGGATCCCTCCAAAGCCCGTATTTTACTTTGTTTGGATACAACCCAAGGATTTTAGCGGACACAGTCCTTCCTTCGAACCCCGACAATGTCTCCCAGACAAACGCACAGAGACTTGAACTCCTGACATCCATACGTAAGACCGCTCACGACAAGTTACACAAGCGTTACGAACAGCAGAAAAAGTACACAGAGCGCACTTCTAGGCAAATACAGTACTCACCAGGACAACATGTATGGATTCTAGATGCCACTCCCACTCCAGGCGTGTCAAAAGCTTTTGCGTCCTCTTATAAGTATAAAGGGACTATTCTTCGCAAAGTTAATGAGAATTCCTACGAAGTTACTTACATCGACGGCAGAAACAAGGAGAAATCTGACACTATTACTATTTCTAGACTTAAAGCCCGCTACGACTAGTGCCATAAAAACCCCACTAACATATACGCTAACATTCATTACCACTCCACTCCGTTATCACTCTCTTTAGCCTCCTCGTTGCGTACATTGCACATGCTAACATCCCATGATCCAGCATTTTCTCACGCTCATCGACTCCCCCCCCCCCCTCTTTCTACTTCCCGTGCTCGCACTGCATTTCTGCGTTAGAATGAACTCATTTTTATTTTTAACAAGACCAGGATTATAGAATGCTATCTCAATCGTCGGAACATTTATGATACATCTCTTGCCTATTAATTAATTTCTACTGATATTTTAATGTTATTTTATAATTTGCGATTAAACGCATAGTAATAGTCAGAACATATCACTTAGCTGACTTGACTAATAAGTACTTAGTGTGTTTATGATTCTAACTAGCAAATATTTTTTTTCCCCATTTACTGGTACGAAAGTACTAAGATAGAACAAGATGAATGATTTAAAGAACAAATGAACTGCGTAGAACTTGCTGAACTTATTGGCTTTTTGGCCATAGCAATTTTTTTTTTATTTACGCTTAGGTGTAACGCGAACTGCTTCTTTGAAAGCTGCAATGCACTAAATATGTTAACAAAGCATATAATAAATATAGGCAAATGTTCCCACTCTCTCTTTTTATAGTTCAAATATTGATAGCATACAACATGGTATAGCTTATATCCCATGAAATTAAAACCTACTCTCTTTTTCCATGAAGTTTCTATAAACATATTACTTACTCTTTTTCACTTCTTTTTCATTTTTTTTATTAGCAGCGAATCGAAGGCGCTTAAACCTTTGTCCACAATACACGTAAAATTCTTGAAATTGCTTTTATAAACGACATTTACACATATTACAGAAGGAAATGTCTCGTAATCACTTAGTTCGTTCTATTATCGCTGAACTCCCCTTTCTTTTCTCATTTCAGACTCCTACAACAAGATGTCTCCCGCCCATTATGCTATTATCGCATTCATCGTGATAGCTCTTCTCGGCATACTTATTTTATTGGCATTATTAATTATATCTTGCTGCTGTTCCCCCAATCACCTGTCACAACACCCCAACAACGATTAAAGAAACCTTCCATTAGTACCCCAATTGCCTTACAATCACTTTCACATGCCCCAGAGACAACAGTCATTCCCACACCACACCCTCTTCCCCCGACCCCTTTCACCTCTGGTACGAAACAAATAAATAATCCAACTCAATGTACCACCATTCTTTCGAAAGGACGCCGACTTCCGGCACCTCAAGTCAAGCCACCGCCGCCCCCGGCCCCTATTCCGGCTAGGCCGATTATTCCACCTATTCCCCCTCGGCGAACTTCCCTCATGTAAACCTGACACTCATAAACAGGTCCCCTTAAAAACTCTATGTCATATCACTAATAACGCCCCTTCGCCGTCACTACGTTCAGATATTACCTCCCCTCCCCCCCCCCCAAATAATTCACCAGTTTTATCTGAAAGTCCCTTTTCTATCGATTTTATAACCCGTCATCATTTATTGTAAATCTGCTCCACTACCTTCTACATTTTTCCCTTTTTGCGCTTGTTTCATTCTCATCGCCACGGATGCTACCGGACTCATGACGACCACCTGCTTGTGCCACCGAGCGACAGACCTAGGCTCATCGCCGAGAACGACGACGATCTTGTGGAATTCCAGCACCAAAGGACCCGTTCCCATCTGGACCCCATGGCTGACTTTTCCCATCTTCCGGACCGCGATGCAGAACTGGAGCGCTTTACTCAGGACGTTTCTTGCCCCGAAGCGCCATCGCAAACTTGACTTCCAGACTGCCCTTCCATGACGTCACGGCGACCTACATCGGCAAGGCCCCTCCCACTGAGTGCATACTGCCCTTGTGTCCTGACGTCATATGTTACGCATATGTTATTTTTCATCGGCTAAAAGTGTTCCGGTGCTCAGCTACCTCAACTACCGTCAGGCACACGCAATTAGTACACACGTATGTCCTTTACAGTGCCAAAGTTTGTGCCCATGGGTGCTGCCCATACTGGATTAGAGATACGTCTCTTTCTTTTGTTTTTTTTTATCGTCAGCTGCAAAGGACGTCCAGCATATGGCGACATGAAGTCGACAGCGTTGCCATGGTAACTTTATCTCAAGGCTCCACCCCAACCTCATGTGTGTTATGCCGAGTGTACTTTGAACTCCGCAAACAGTAAATACAACCACGTGCGTTTTCCGGCGTTTCTTCACAATGTGCTGACATGTGTTTTTATATTTTCGTGTTGTCATCGTTCATTCAAAACCTAGTTATGTGTCAATAGAACACGATTATTTTTATATGTGCCTCAAGACTTAGTTACTGGTGCTCGTACTTTTGAGGCTTTGACTTGCAATTTAATTTTTTTTCTACGTGTTTTATATATTTTTTTCTTTTCTTTTTCAACGGTGTTTGGTGCTACGATATTTTTGATGATATGACTATTCTGGTGATTTCAATTTTTTTTTTACGGTGATGTGATTCTTCTAGTTATTGGATTGATGTATTGGTTTTCTACGAGTTTGATATGTTAATAAATGATAATTTTTAAATATAACCTACTCCGGAGAAGGTAGTCGACCATCACAGAGTGGTTCGATTATTTCAACAAGGGGAATGTAGAGATATGGAGATTATTAAACCGAGAAAACATTGTCATGTTAATATTCACACTTGTTTATTTCCTGAACTTGTCTGACCAGCGAGTGATCCCAAGAATGCGCTAACTTGTAACTTCCGTTAAACAAGGAACTGAAAGGCAAACGCGTGGATCCATCGTGTTTGAAAGGTTTAACAACCTTTCGACGCCTGAGATTATAAAAGCAAGCTCCTACCCGGAGCTCGCTCTCTTTTGGATTTTGACACTCATCGACGTTACATGGATAACTAGTCTGATTACGTTACAACACATTACACTGCTGAATTACGACGATGGAACACGGAGTTACCGCTGCCTAGCATGCTACAAGTCGCAAGGGATTGCTCGGTTTGGTGAGCTGAGGGTCGCTGGATTGAACCTTGGCACCTGTCACGATTCGGTCTGCAAGAAGCATCAGGACAAGACACCACACACCTACCAGGTATGAACAAGCGTGAATAACCTTTACACCAACTTTCCATATCTCTACCCTCCTAATCGGAGCAGGTTCAGCCAACAGATATTATTAAGCTCTACCTAAATGTTTAAATGAAACTTCCCTGTGACCTCAGATCCCAGGTAAAACAGGATTACAACATGGTGGAGGTGCTTCAGGCCCTTTTTGCAATTAAGTACCCTCCTGTACAACAGTATGGACAAAATGACAAATGTGCCTGATTTGTTACAACTCAACTGAGAACTACAGATTTGCAAACTGTGTAATTCGTTATGCAAAAGATACAGTGGAAGCCAAGAGCAGCTTCAACTAAGTAGATGGGAAATTGCACGTTTGTTAAGCACAGTGTCACAAATATGTCTGGTGCCAGTGTTGCAAACTGTACTGCTTTAACCGAAAACCCTGGTGCATTGTCTGGGAGCATAGATATCTAGTCTTGGCAGCTGAATGTGATGCTAACTAAAGTGTAAATCACCAACGCTGAGACCTTCTGTAAACAAACCGTCTCACCGATTCGATGTATCACTGAACACGGGAAACCTTCCCGCACGCATAGAACTCACCATGTTGAAAGTGGCACTACTTCCTTGCTGTTCACATGATTATTTTTAGAAAATAACCAATGTTATAAAATATCATTATGTACACAAATCTCTAAGTTCATTGAAACTTACAATGCATATTCCTACAAAATGTTCACACTTACCTTGCCTTGTCACCAAGTTATTTTACAAAGTGCACTATATTTGGCGGAACAAAAATTGTTATTAGGATGCTTATCAAAGTTTCCTACTGCAATAAATTTACGAACTTTTCTTTGTCTTGTTTTCATCATCATCAATATATTTATTGGACTTACAGCATTGCATATGGCTGTTTATGTCCATTATATATTTTATTTACGTAAGATACAATTTACATAAAATCTACAAACAAATGTCAAATACACTCCTATCTATATCAAACCTTAGAAATATACATTACCATGTTATATCATTTTGTCTAAAAAAATGCAAGTAAAATATATTCAATTCGCATGCATGAAAGAAGCCAAATTTATGGGAAATGATTACTGGTGCAAAGATGGTAACAGTTTAGTATATCGGAGACACATTAAAGTCGAATATTTTGTGTTTCAAATAGTTTGTACTTACCAATTGTGTATTGAGGAACATAGTTCAAGGTGCCATTAACACAATTTTTCACATACAGTGATTTTTTTTTATTCCTTTCTTCGCTTCCCTAACACACAATATGGCGGGCACATCTTGACTCAAGTTGTGGGTATGCAGTGTTTCCAAACTTCTTCACCGAAAAATACCTACTACCGTGTTTGTCACGTGTGCAAATTGTACATTATGCACGGATAACCCCACAAACCATTATGTACGGTAGCTGACGGATAGCCCCACAAACCATTTCTGATAAGGTTAGGTTTGGCAAGCATAGTTAAGAAAAAAAAGGGGTTGGGGACACTGACAGGGGCTTACGTCATCAAACGTACGCAGCATCCGGTTCTCGTAGGGGAAGCAAATAAAAGCAATGGCAATTGTGCATCGGTGAGATATTTCTCTTGAAAAATACATGATTTTCCAGTCAAATATATTCCACGATGAAAGAAAATACCTCGACGAACATTGTAAACCTTGGAGAAACTCATTTCCGTAAGTAGTTTCTTCTGTAAAATTGAAGAAATGTGTCTCCGATATACTAAACTGTTACCGCAAAGATTTAACCATAAAGGTAAAGCAATGAGTACAAAAGAAAGAGCATTGGGTTTAAAGTGAGATGTCATTTACTTCAAATTGGCCGTTGTCTTACCTTACATAATGAGTCCTGTAACAACGCTGGATTTTCGTGTGGATTATTTTACTTACGAGTTTGCAATGCTTTCTGCATGCACGTGGTTTTGTTTACAGAAGGTCTCAGGGTTGGTGATTTGAACTTTAACTCTCTAGCCTTCTTAAACCCGAAGGTTTGTGGCTACAGCAACTCAGGCTTTACATCTGTCCCTATCCTGGGCAATATCAATCCAATCTTTTCCATCATTACTGATTTCCTTTAGGTTCATCTCAACGTTATCCCTCCATCTCCGTTTGACCTTCCTACAGAACTCTTAACAGGTTTCTCAACAATAATCCTGTAAACTCTTCTTTCCTCTCCCATTCGTGCCACGTGAAATGCCCACCTAAGTCGTCTTGATTTAAATGTTACACTGGTTACAAAACAGGACTTAAAACCTTGGAATTCTAAATACTTACATGTGGAGTTAAATCTAACTCAAAACTGAGAATCAAAATTCTTAGTAGGCAAAATATTCATCACAATACAAGAATGAAATCTCTGTTTTCGGTATCACTTCCACAAGTTTCCAGCACTAACATTTATGATTAATTCTATTGATGTGGTGGAAATTTTATATTAAAATGTTAACTTGGGGTGTCTGAAAAATTAGATATTTTACTGAATACTAAATATGAATTTTAATAACCAACAAAATAATAAAACTCATTACTATAATACAAAAATTAAGATATATATATATATATATATATATATATATATATTGCACATAACAAACATTATCACGAAGTTGATATGATCATTGGTCAGTTTTTTTCACTGGGTTGCAGTTTAAAATAATTTAACTTAATTTTTCATAAAAGTTCTTTTTTAAGTATGACAATATATTGCACATATTCTTGTAAAGCTAGTCAACACTGGATCCATTTAAAACAGAGGTTTTGGGAACTCACTTTTCTTCCTCGATAAGATGAATTTTTACACAGAAGCATCCATACTTTCACAGGTTCATATGCCATATGCACATCTTATGCACTTGGCTCTATCCCAGTGATTTATCCATACACCCACAGAATTTCCTCAACACCCCTATTTTTTTGTTTCACAAAGGCTCAATTTATACTTATTTCCCTCCCCCCCCAACAGACACACACCCATAATAAAAAATTCTGGATAAATATCAGCTCTATCCAAAACTTGAAACACATATTTCACAACATGCAACTTAAAATCTACACCTTGTTTTGTTACATAATCTTTGCAATGTGATGACTATTTATAATAGTCATATGTGAATTGTCTTTAGCCATGTGTGTTTTCATATGCCTTGTAAGGGCATGCTTAATGTGGAACGCCATGGGGCACTGCGTGCAGGCGAAAGGGCGCTCGCCAGTATGTATCCTTTCGTGTATGCTTAGATGGCCTTTCTGCGAAAACGATTTCTTGCAATACACGCAAGTGTAAGGCTTTTCGCCACTGTGGGTTCTTATGTGCTTGTACAGGTCGCACTTGTGGGTGAAAGATTTGCCGCAAAATTCACAAGTAAAAGGTTTTTCGCCCGTATGGCCTCGGATGTGCGCTTCAAGGGCTTTCTTCTCCGCAAATGACTTCTCGCAGTACTGACAGCAATGGCGCTTTTCGACATGCTTTCGTTTCATGTGCATGCTTAGGATTTCCCGTCGAGAGAAAACCTGGTCGCACAGTGAGCATGCGAACGGCTTTTCACCCGTGTGTGTTCTTGCGTGAGCCACAAGTGAACTTTTCTCGGCAAAAGTCTTCGAACAATACGTACAGCAATGCAGCTTTAAACAGTGCATCCGCTTCGTGTGCTTCCGGAGATAACCTATTTCTGAAAAGACTTTCTCACAAATTTCACACGAAAATGGCCTCTCGCCGGTGTGTCCTCTAACGTGCGCATCGAGCAAACGTCGCTCTGAAAATGTCTTTTCACAAATTGGACAGGAATGTGGCTTCTGGAGGGGATGCTTTTCTACGTGCTTCTGGGGATGGAGTGATTTCCTCTTTCTTCTAGACTTCGTTAAGCCGGCAGGCTGCATTCTTGCAAGAAATATTTTGTTGTATTGTTGGAGCAACATGTTTCCACCTTTTGTGTTGGCTTCTGGTTGCCTTTCCTCAGTATCACTTGTCGTTTGATCTGTTGATGCTGGTTTGTTCGTCAATCTGTAATGTAAAGGAAGGGTGCAAATCAAAATTAATTGACTCAAAAATCTATGCCTCACAGAATTAAGAAGTATTTGTGAATAATCCAAGCAGAAGATCCACCACTATGTGTGTACCTCTGCCCTTGAAGTAGTGATCAGTAGAGAGAAGATTTTTAAGTGCTAAAAAACTGGAAAATATTAATTTTTTTGTTGTAAATCTAGCAGAAATGTGTGGCTAAACCTAAAAAAATGGCCAACTGGCCTGCACTTTTTCATGTTTACACACAGATCTAATTTTTTGCAAAGTTTCTTCAAATAACTGTTGTGGGAGGTAGTGTTTACGTAATGTGGATTCATCAGGTGGTGCAAATTGTATGTAATATGACAAAGTTCTGCTTAAATCTAAAGAATATTGTGAACACTTAGAATGTCCTTCATTTGAACACGGGGCTCCTATTAGCACTTGTCTTGAACGCACATGTAAAGCTGCTGTTGTTTCCTGACAAATGCTCGGTGACTCGAGAACAGTGGTCTGCATGAATTACCTTGCCACATGCTTGACAAAACAACACCGACAACAGTGATCGGTATGTTGTGGAGTCCAAATTTGAATAGTAATTTACCGCATATTTTGCCTATTGTATGCATTAACTCCAAAATATGTATTTACACAAATAATTTGGAAACTTTATTTTGTTTGGTATGACTACAATATGTACATTTTACACACATCAAAAAAAGTTTGGGAACACCCCAGTTGACCAGTGAAATATGGAACAGTGCCTGGCATGTGACTCATGGTAGATGTCAGTTGAGACGTTACCATCAGAGCAGACAGAAACAGCAGCACCGCGGTGCGGCGTGGATGGGAATAGTGCAACTCGCAACCACTCCGAACTGTTAGTACGGTAAGACGCATTGTGTTTCCGTGTGTTGCAGTGAGTGAAATGCACCTGCCTGGGTAGACAAATGCCTCCAGTAATAATATCAGAATACAATTGTGTTGGAATTGTCCCCTTAGTGGAGGAAGGTTATTCTTATCGTCAAGTTGCCCAACGAGTGGGTGCGAGTGTATCTGCCTTGTCCAAAACATGGAAACGGTATGTGGAGATTGGAGGCGTCGTCGATAGTCCTCGCAGTGGTCGTGCCCGTTTGTCCACCCTAGCACAGGACCGGTATTGTCTGAATTCTTGCCCGGAGAAACCCCGAACGCACTGCTGCAGACCTCAGAAATGACATGTTTGGAGCTACAGGTGTATACGTGACCCCACAAACCATTCGCAATCGGCTCCATAATGCACGGTTGCATGCACAACGTCCCTGGAGAGCCCCCGTTAACCAGCACATGCCGTAGTGTGCATTATCGGTGGGCTCAACAACACCAAGACTGGGACATTCAGCGATGGTTCAGTGTTCTCTTTACTGATGAATGACGCCTGTGTTTGAGACCTGATAATGGTCGAATACGTGTGTGGCGAGTCAGTTGGATTCCTCGAGCTCTGTATGTGGTGGAGCAGCATCAACAGGGAGGTGGCTCAGTCATGTTTTGGAGTGGTATCATTATGGGACATCGCACGCCACTGGTTGCTGTCCAAGGGTCTATGAATGCTGTCACATATCGGGATTGTATTTTGGAACGTTTTGTTGCGCCTTTTCGTGCTGCTGTTCTGGATGCCCCCATTTTCCTCAGACATGAACCATATCGAACATGTCCAGAAGCATGTACCACCTCCCTCAACGAGCAGCAGAAGACGAGTGGGATAGGGTGGACCAGGAGTTCATTGACAGCCTCATCAATGGTATGCCACGATGTGTGAATGACCTGAGATGTGTACGAGGAGGCGTTACTCGCTACTGAGATGGACCATGTGCTGTCTCTTTTTGTTCCATTTTCGCCATAATGGCATACTTTGTTTTTTCGTCTGTCACTTGACTGGGATTGTCATGTCGTTTCAATGTACTGTGGTCATATTCATTTTTCATGATGCCTATACCTCGTTTTCTTTCTCTAATACTCGGTACTGTGGGTGTTTCCAAATTATTATTATTATTATTATTTTTTTTTTTGATGTTTATGAGAAATAAAGACTTCTCAGATTACATTGCAACCATATGATCCACTCCTACTGAGTATGGCCAACTTCCGAAGAAAGAAAGAAGAAAAAAAAGTTTTTACCTAAAAATCCACTCCCTAGTTATCAGTTATGTAAGTACTGTAACCATTAATAAAAATCATAATTTTTGAACTGAAAATGTGTCCATTTAACATCATAAAGTCCTGCATTTTGGGACTGTGTTCAATTGTATAGTAGAAATAAAGTTCACTGCCTACCTTATTGCCCATTCTAATCATGAAATAAACCACTACAACAATCGTGAAACATTACTAATTTTTATAATTGTGGAAACTGTGCTTGTTATGTATTTGCAACTAAAATATAGTGCTCTTGAAGTCATGTACACTTCTGGGTTGTAACAATCATGAAGCAGAGCAAGGTAAGTTACTAAAAAATAAGGACAGGCACTTCTAAACCTCCTTTGCATGAATAGTTTGGAGAAAACACACCCCCTTCATCACACATTTATTTGTAATATTTCTATTTCTTAACACTGATTGAATTATATATAAATATCCGATGAAGGGAGTGATTGTTGTAAAACATTACATAAAAAAAGTTCATACTTGCTTGTAACAACCATAAATTAAAAGACAGGTTCTACACTGCAAGTAGGCCTAATGTATACACACAAGAGTACACATTAGTTTTTTTATACAAAAGCAATGTTACCATGACTGTTACTTCATCACACAATAAGGACATAACTGTATCACAGCCATTCTCTGTAATAAGTCTTATTTCCAGTGTAACTTTGCATGTACCAACTTAAGACACAACAAAGCATGTTTTATCCCTGCAAAATCATCGGGACCCTCAACCAACTGTACCCTCTCGAGAATTACATCATTTTTTCTTTTTTAAGTGATGGATGTTTTATGGAACATAAAATGTGTTTCAGTGCACAGAAACCACAAATAACAGAGATATCTGATCTCAAAGTATGACCAGCATAAAACTGAAACCTCCTGTCTCGGAATATAAAAAAAACATGTACAAATCATGCCAACAAAATTAGCAAAGATTGCTATAAGCATTGAACCTAAGGGTTCTGACTCTTAAAGGGCTGTTGTGTCATGGAGTTTTAGTTTATCTTTGCAATTACCACCTTCCATTAGTTGTTTAATATATATATATATATATATATATATGTATGTACTGTAACCAAATTTTCATCAAGTATATCTGGACTGAGTAGGATGAAATTAGTGTTAAAACTTACCTTGTTGCAAGCGGAGGGTCTGCTGCATCAACCTCAAATGGTTTGTCAACTTCTTCAATACAACATTCCAATTTTGGCTCTATATCTACATATTCTTTTGCATCATTTGTTTCATTATCATCTTTAATGTCAGTTGGGGAATTGGCCTTCCTCTCAGTAAATGGCTTGTCAACTTCTTCGATGCAACATTCCAATTTTGGTACAATATCTCCATATTCCTTTGCATTACTTGCTTCATTATCTGCTTTGCCTTCAGTCTCTGCACGATTACTGTTCACTTGTGAAGAAGTTAAACTTTCAAAAATGCATGTAGGGTGGTCACTTGATGTTTCACCACTAGGGAACACGTGATTGTTTGACTCCATGGATTCTGATGATTTATCAGTTTTTGAACTTTCTGAACCACACTCACTACAATTTGAATTTTCATCCCCTCCCATTGATTCATCATCTACTTCCATCCGAAGGTTTGCCGAGCCATCTCTATCAAATTCAAGATTTTTTGATTTGTATTTAGAATCATTTGAATCTGACTCATTTTCTACCTTAATGTCAAGACCTTTCTCAGAAGTCTCAATGGCAGTTTCTGTATCATTAGAAGGTACGTTAACTTCACTTTCCCTTGAGTCCCTCATCCTAAACAGGAAACAAGGTACCGAGACACTATCACTCAAATTTCCTCATGCCAGGCATTTGCAGAATGTGTTATCACTGAACCTGAAAATATATATTTTTTTTATTAGTCATCCAAATTTTTTTTTCTGGAGGATGGTGAGTAGGGATTTTTTTTTACAGGTTGGAAGAAAGTCATTTAGTTTGAGGTCATTATGTTCCGGCAATGACCTGTACCAGTCTACTTGTAATTATCAGTCCTATACCATAAATTAAAAGTACTGAAGTGAAATTATGTGCAGCACTCATATTACAAGGGGACCCTTCCCCCTCTGGATGCCCATGCACATTAGGAACAATAAGGTTAATGATAACTGTACTTGATAGTAGCTAAACTTCTTTATGTCTACTAGATTTCAAAATAAGTCATCCAAATGTAATATAATAGGCTATGGTTTGAATTTAACATATAACTCATTCTTTTATAAAAACGATACTGTCAATAAATTTAGAAATAAAGGTGTTATTGGTAGAATACAACGTTAATAAAAGTAGCCATGACAAAACCAGAGAAGACAAATAACGTCGTCGCTAAAACATTAGTTTATCATAGCTGTTGCAGCAAAGAAGTAAACAAACACATCGGTATAAACAAGATGTAAATTAAGTTGGCTAAGAATTAATAAATGTATCTTCTTACGCAAACTTCAACACTGTATAATTTTTCTAAATGTCATTACTAGAAAAGCAGCTTCTTGTACACCCTATGGGCGTGTCGACATGATATAAGTATGAATTTCGATATTGTATATTTCAAAAGAAAAATTTCATCGCGTACAAGCAGACGATTGCTAAGAGTGGCAACTTCAATACCAAACAAGTAGTAGTTCCAATACTAAAGTTTATAACTAGTAATTTAATAATTTAGCGTTTGTACATAATAGAAACTACTGCTTTTTTACTACACGTTCTTAATAACCGTGACAAATATTATATTAAAACGCACCTTAATGTTAGCATATACATCACGGCTGGCTGGCAGCCTGACATTCGATCATCGTTTCTCATCGATCTATCGAAAGTCGAAATATTGTGAATCGTCTATGTCGAGATCCCGAGTCAGCTTAAAAATTGCAGACTGGTCGGGATTCCGAAAAGTCGGGAAGTTATTCCCCCCCCCCCCCGACTTTTCGGAATCCCGCACACTCCCACAATTCTCTATTATTATATTAATACAGTTGGGTCTGAAGATATGCACAAGAGTCGCGGGTCTACGCAGGTTTCTTTGCTCTGGAAATCTCGAATTCTACACGTCATTTTCACCTTCTGCAATAAAAACTTAACAATTTCCAATAAGTTCCAGACACCTGCAATGCAGAAAACGTCGAGAATTAACGATTTTTTTAATGGCCATTCAGTATTTCCCGACTTTTCGGGATCCCACACACTCCTACTTCACTATTAATGAAAATTCTACACAAATGACTGTAGCGCCCGCTTTCGAAAATCCTGGGCACCCAGCCTTCCAGCTCGGGCTGAAAGTCTCTCTTCAGGAGAACCGGAAGGACACCTAGCTGTTGAGGAACGCCCTTGTGAAGCACATTGAAGGCGACTGAAAGGGGGGGGGGGGGAGCGTGGGGAGCTTGAATAAAGAATGTCAAATAAATTTATATATTTCACACACAATTTTATTTCAGCCAAAGTAGTTTGCGTTTTTTTATTATTTATAAGAGGACGATAAAATCGAATTTATTTAAAATTAACCAAATATCCCCTTGGGAAAAAATCTTGCTTGCCTCATCCTCGGGGCGGGGGGGGGGGGAGATGCGGATGAATTTTAGTAATATTCTCATTCAGCGTAAAAGGGAGAAATGAGAACACCACAAAAAATAAATTTTGTATTGTACTAGCTTCAGTCACAATACAACGGTCTTCAGTGGCATCAACACACCCTCTTAATGCTAAGCCTTGTCTATGTAAGGATAGTAAGCTGTCCTTACTCCCGCAGTTTTGGCACCTAATCTCTGCCACTGATGGTTTCTGTAAAAGTCAATTTTATACGTGCCTAAAAACAGTGAGCCTAAACCTTGTTCTGGCATTTTAAAATCCCCCCCTTTTTCTACAATCTTTGGTGGACAACTTAAGATTAAGACCCGTATTCATAGTCGTTTCTCAAGAAAGGAAAGCGTCTTGAGACCTCTCTTAAGACGCCATGCTGTTTCATAAACGTATCTCAAGATACTAGCCAAGAGACGGTTTACTTCACCATGGGCTCGTTCCGAAAGTCGCACGAGTTTAACGCGTTAAACGAGTTATGGTAACTGACCGTTCCATAAGTGCTTCCGTGCGTTTCGTGAGTTTCATTATGCTGTCCCAAAAGTCGCATTCCGTGCGTTTCGTGCAAGAACGAGATTCACCAAACGCACGGGCCAGGATGCTGGTTTGTTCCGTGAAAATCGTCTGCTCCTTGCAGACAAAGCGCGTGCTGATGGATTCAAACTGCACTAGTTCGGAAAATGTATTATAATTTTAACAGATAGCGATATGAAGCAACATGCACAAGATAAGTATGCCTTGACCGTTCTTAGAATGTGATTAAAATGAGTAACAGTGGCCATAATAGAGTTTATTTTTGCCATAAGGACATTCCTTCCGCTGACGCCATGCGGAAACTTTCTCTAAATAAAACGCTGCGCCTGCGCTTTCGCCTAGAGTGTCCCATAAGTCCGCAAAATAACTGGTTTCACCAGATTCACGAGCCCAGTTATTTTCGTTGAATGCGTTCGTTTCGTTAAGACTTTCGGAACGCACCCATCTTGGATAAGAACAGTCTGTGCCAAGAGACACTTTTGGCGTTTCATAGTTCTCTCTCAAGATCCATCTTAAGATTCGCTGTTTCATAGACACGTCTTGGCACAGTGATGCCAAAAGCAGGGAAATTTCCCTCGGTACAGGGAAATTTGAGGGTGAAAAGGGAAAAGGGAAATTTAATGAAAAATACCTAAAAAACAGGGAAATTTAAACTCACATTTTCGTTTCATTCTTTTAAAAAGTTCGAAAATATTTTTTTTCAGCCTGTACTTTTTCCAAATGAATAGTTAGCAACAGTGACACTTTTCAGTAAGCTTTCTTTCTCCCTGTTATAGATGACCTTGACCGGTCAGTCTTATATTTGTCGCATTTCCCAGAAAGGCCTCAAGGCACGAACCGCGCTGCACCTGGAAAGAATTTGAGATGCGATTTTCAACTTCTTTCTTTGTTCCATCCATCATTTCAGAACGTGTCTTAGTGGCTGTGTGTGACTGATAGGAAGCTACCTGCAACTCCCAAAAAGGTTAGAAAACGTCGTGGGGATTTATTTGCAGATGAAAAGATATCTGGGAAACATGTGAAAAAATTTCGTATTGAGTGGCAGGAAGACCTGCAGTTCAAAGGCTGGCTACAACCAGTTAAAGATAACGAGTGCAAGTGTAGGTGCATAGCCTTATGATTTTTTATAAATATTTAATAATAATAATAATAATAAGGTACTATTATCGTATGGTCAAACACCTACGAATCATGTATTTCGGACTTCTTTACATTGCTAACACGTTGCGGAACATTTCTTAAGGCGAAATAATGCATTTCTAACTAAGATAATGTTTATTTTCTCTATTTACGAGTACTTACTGTTACTTGTTGTTTCGAATCTGTAACACATTATCAGCGTTGCCAGGTCATATTTTCAAAAATCGGGAGATCGTCCCCTGAAAAATCAGGAGATCTGCTTAAAAAATCAGAAGAACTAATAATAGCGTATTATCAACGTTCTGGGGGGGGGGTTGAGTGGGAAAAGCTTTCCACTATCATTATTGAACGTTAATTATTAATTTTAGATGTCAAAAGATAATACTGTTATGTTAATACACATTTTATTATGAATTTGTACTTCAAGTGGTACGATAACCCCACCCCCTTAATTCACCTAAGGTAAAGGTACAGTTTCCCCCAACCAGTGGCGATGATCGAGTGCCAAAACAGAGGGGGTGCAAGTGACAGTACTGGAAAAAATCCGACCTCGATTTTCTGTTCATCTCTCAGAAATATTCTAAAATAAATGGTTGTGACTGTGCGTGGATATGTACTTAGCGTTTAGAAGTTTATGGAAACATTTCGTGATTTTTGTGTTAACTAAGACTAGAGCTTCAGCCACTACGCATTCGGGGATATATTTTTGAATTACACTACCTGATAACACCTTAGCGTGCTTTTATTTAAAATTAGACAAAGTTAGAGGATGTAAGAACGCCCACAGTTTTTTTTAACAACACATTCAAAGTATACTCGCATTAATGGTAATGGAGAAGGGCTATCATGCCTGAATCCCCGAAATATCCTTGAATTAAAATTTTACTTTCAATCAAGGAAGGTAACCAACCAGTATTAGACAGATTGATTGATTGATTTGGTTTATTTTACTTCGCATCTGCCACGTTTGTCTAATCATAAAGATGTGAAATTGATGAGGGGACACTCACAAAGAGCACCCATGCCCAGTCCCGGATTCGAACCCGGGAACCAGTATCAGACAAGTCGCAGGTTTTTTCTTCAATTTTTTCCCAGTCACTCCAGACAATGTAAATGTTAATTAAATCGCCTTTTGCATTCGAGGATTATCTGGTATAAAATCTGGAAAGAGAATTTCTACCGCCACAGTATTGATTGAGTATAAAGGGACATAAGACCAATTGTAGTAGCAGTTACGCTCAGAAATGGCTTAAATAAAAACATGAACTATTATTTCTAAGTTAAGAGACTGCGACGTACCAGCATAGGTATAAGTCTGCAACAGCAGTTTACTAAACCGACCTCTGTGGCTGAGTAGTTAGCACAGCGCTATGACATCAGGGATCCCGTCTCGGGATCGATTGATTGATTTAGTTTATTTTACTTCGCGTTTTGTGCTTCTTGGGAAATTTGATGGGGATGAGTGATGAAATGATGAAATTGATGAATGGACATTCACAAACAACCAAGCCCGAGCGGGATTCGAACCCAGGACCCTTGGCGTCGCAGCGCGATGTGCTAACCACTCGGCTACAGGGTCCGGCCGTCTCGGGATCGAATCTCGGCCTGGGCACGGTTGTCTCTTTATCAATTTCATCATATCATCATTCATCCTCGTCTTCGCGATTAGCCAAAAGTGGCAGAAATGCGAAGTAAAATGAACCAAATCAATCAATCGACAGTTTACTAAGAGCTTTTGTAACCATAACCTTTAGCTGCATTCGTTATGTGGACTCCCTTTTTATCCGACTTGCAATAAACACTACCATAAAACTGAAAACTTGTTCCTATGTGTGGGTGGCAACATTGGTATTTAGTTGTAACCAGTTTTCAGTTACCTCCCCTTTGACAAAAACCGCACCAGATAGGACTCCCGTGTTGGAGTTCCCAATGCACAATGGGCTCAAGAAGCCGCGCGTCTTTCCCAATGTCATCAAGCCTGGTATAACCATATTCTATGGTATAACCCTCCTCCACCACCTACCTCTCTCTCTCTCTCTCTCTCTCTCTCTCTCTGCAGAATATTCATGGGTCTTTGCATTCCATCAGCTGAATATGTAAATTTTTAAACAAATTTCCATTTTTTTAAAATAATTGTTCATTATAAATATTTAAGGAAGCAAAAAATCAGGAGATTTCCACATTTTCATGAAACTTGTCAGGAGATCAGTAGACCGTGCTGAAAATCAGGAAATCTCCTGCGAAATCAGTAGACCTGGCAACACTGCACATTATGGCCGTGATAGCATACTGGTTTAGGGGGCGTTCTGAGAGTGTTTTGTCGATTTATGCAGTGGTGCAACCTCGTTCACCGGAAAATATCTACTTTCGTGCCCCTATTTGAAATTATGCTAATACGTCGCATTTACGTGTAGAACTTGTGAAATAACCTTGCGATTTACCACGTTCATTGTACATAAACAGCAATTCGGAACCATCTTCCTTTCGCAATTCGGAACCATCTTTCTTTCGCAATTCGTTAATGCTCTTCCTTTACGCACAACACTCTTGCAACCTTGAACATTGTCGTCAGACGAGGAATGCCTACGTGGTTAGGTTAGGCCTGTTAGGTTAGGTTCCATTAGCATAAATACAAAGAAAAAATAATATTTTCGCTAAGAGATGCGTTACCTTTGTATTGCCTAACATGGAAAAAAACTTTCCAGTGACGTCAGAACACAATGTTGCTACAGTGTTGTGCGATAAGTGACACCAATTCGGGTCGGAACCATCTTTCTTTCGTAATTCTCTTCCTTCCAACCTTGAATATTGACGTCAGACGTGAGACGAGGAATGCCTACGTGGTTAGGTTAGGCCTGTTAGGTTAGGTTCCATTAGCATAATTACAAAGAAAAATTATAAAAAAACCTCTCCTGTGACGTCGGAACACAATGATGCTACAATGTTGTGCGATAAGTGACACCAATTCGGAAAAAATGGCTTGTTCCGAACTCGACAGGTGGTTCTAGTGAAAACACGGCGAGGCTGAAACACTGGCTACGGGGTTGCATCGTCTTAACACACGGAACATTGCACTCTCATGCAAAAAGCAAATGGCGTGAGGAGAAACAGCTTGTCGGACAGAGATTTTCGCAGAAAACAACACGCATTCACATTAAAATGGATCAAATCTACATTCAGGAACTTCCAAAACGCTGAAGAAAATGATTTCCGTAAGTACTTTCTCCTGTAAATTTGAAGGAAATTTCAAGGAATCCGTTTTGACCATACGATAATGTTACCAATAATAATAATAGAGTTTGTTCCTCAGTCAAAACAGGCGTCAAAAGAAAAATATTAACAGCAGGCCCCTAGCAAGCTTTGACAATGGGTTGGTTTCAAAGTCCGACAATCATTGCTCCGCAGAAGAATTTTTTTTGGTTTGGGGATATTTTCAATACATTAGTGTTTTATTTTAAAATTCAAATGTTTATTTTAGGATAATTATATTATGAAACTATGATCAGTTTCTAGTATTTTATTTAATGGGGCGTTTGAACCCACTAAACCCCCTTATATACGGTCCTGATTAACAGTTATAGTAATACAAAGATACAGCTTCAGATGCCTTTTGAAAATCGAGGGAAATTTAGGTCGAAAAAGGGAAATTTTACACTGGTAAAAGGGAAATCCTGCATTCGGAGATTGGCAACACTGTCTTGGCAGCGTAAGAGCGATATTCGGTCTCTTAAGATCCTGTATTCGCCAAGAGAAGGAAACAGGTCTCTTGAGATACAGAATGTTCTCTTGAGAAAATAAAAATGGACGTTGCAGTTAGAAACTATGATGAAGAGGATGGATATTTTGAAGATTTTCTCATTGCAACAGCTGTTTTGTCCAGTTTTTATGCCTCAGTTTTGCATCAGGTATGTAAATTGAACTACTCTCTACGTAATTATCTTAGTTTGAGGAAACATAAACCTTGTTAATTGGTTGTACTGCCTCTCTTTCTTCGGTTTATTGATTCATAAAGAAAAGTGTAATCCTGTATTATAATAATATTGCTTCTGCATGAACATTATTTGATTCTGAAGTAGTGCATCGATTTGTTACTCAGTTGTGTAGCAAAATAATGGAATACAATAGGATTTCGGTGCCGTTAACCCAATGTACTCCCTCGAGAATTGTTTTGTTTTCTTTTTAATGGACAGATTTCGATGTTTTACGTAATATTAAATTGGTTCCAACTCGCGGAAAACACAAATAACGGATGTATTTGATTCCAAAGTATAACCGGCGTAAGTTAAAACCTTCCATCTACGGTTACTTTCGCCGCCTTTTATTAGTAAAAAACAGTTTATGTGCACACAAAAAGAGCGAAAGAACACGTCAACTCCAAACCTAACACTCCTAACTTAACGACGAAAAATTTTAGCTCCTGTTGTGGAATGTCGTGCTGGGTGCTATATTCACTTGCACGAAGCCCTCAGGCTGTTTCACAGTAAGGCAAGAGACATACTTTATTTCACAATGACACATCTGTGCGAGCTAAAAATAGTGAAAAACCTCAACATTTAACATAAACCATGCAAGGCATTTACTTTTTTGAGGGAGTACAGATTGTTAAGGGTACCTAGTATTTCTATTTTGGGCAACTACTGGCACAATGTGGTGAGACCAGATATATCTTTCACACATTTTCAATGTATGTATGTCAAATTACTCACACTAACTTGGGAAAATAAACAAGACAATAACAGTTAATCAAACTACCTAACCTGTGCACTATAGAAGTTTCTGATTATTTTTAGACACACAAATGGAATACCTAACTGCCCTCCCTAACATGCAGTGCAAAAGATAGAATACAAGAAAATATTTGTGTCTTAAAAATAAATTTCCACAGTGACAAATCACGAGGCCTGGTGAAAATAGCCCCAAAGCTTGGTTCATCACCTGGTGAATGAAGGTAGTCGCTGATTTTTTTTTTTTTTTTTTATTACTACAGTATATATGATTACACAAAAATATATGATTTAACATGAACATATTTGAACAAGCATAATTGTGAAATCATGAATATTTCTCTTCTATTTTCCATTCCAAAGGTGTACACAGAAGAGGCTGTATCCCTTCAGATAATTTTTATTTGACATAAATTAATTTAGGTCCAAACTCTGCTTTTGTAATTTCGATATTTTCATAGTACATACGTGCATTTACATAAATCATATTCTACATGTGCCTATAAGCAAATACTGAACAGGTTTTCTGATGAGAATAATTTTACCATCCTGCTCGTGTGCACTTATGCAAGTAGTTTAGGCAGGTATGTAGCAATTGTTTAGATTTGAATAATACTGAAAAACTTTTACAAACACAGTTATTTTCATGTTATTAACTTCAGCAATGAGTATTTTCTGCATTTCAAAATGCACAAGATATGGACATTTTAATAATCAGGTATGTGTATTGGGTTAATTTGTGGTTAGGCATTAATTTATGTGGAATGAATTTTCTTTACAACTTTCCATGTTCTTATTTTAAATTGTGAGATCAGTCTTAAGGATATTTTGTTGTTATTTTTTCAGGTAGTGCAGGTCCCAAAAGTGAGTTCTTGACTTCGTGGCTAGATGGGCAGGAAGTATTTATGATAATTGATATTCCAAAGGACAAGATGCAATTCTTCATGGCAAGGGATATTCAGCTCAGCTCGACCATACCTCTACAGTCCATTCCAAGACCCACCAACTGATCCTGAAAGAGGTACAACTATGCCCATGCTCAGCAGAGGAATGTTGTAGAGAGTACCTTTGGGATATGGAAGTGACGTTTTCCATGTTTGTCCAGAAGACTTGGAAACAGTTCGAGACATTGTTATCGCGTGTGCAGTTTTCCACAATATGGGTATCATATACAGTGGCGATGTTGAAATTTTCAAGGAACCTCAGATATCATGTCTGTAGAAATAGAGCCTACACGTGTGCATTGTAACAAAGGAGCTTTTTGTGAATAGACTGTTCATATGAATATAACAATGTGGTCAGCTTATACTTTGTCAAAGACTATTCACTCAGTTTTCAATGTTTCTCTTTTTCTCTCGCACACAATTTTCTGCATCAGCATGTGTGTGTGACTGAATTATAGTGGTAGGAATCCTAGTTTTACGAGATGCCACCTGGGTATCTCTTCGTTTGATTTTTATTGTGAACGCTGTTTTAGCATTTTCCATGACGTTAAATTCGTATTCATCCAAGTGCTGTGTGCATTGATACTATTGATTGATACTAAGAATATCAAAAAGTTATCCTGCAAAACTGTATTTTCCTTAAAACCATGCATTTTACTACATGGTTTTAATGTCACCAAAAACATGTGTATTTTGTATACGTGGACAACATAATTTCATTTAACTTATGTTCTTTCCCCTTTTTTTTAGAGTCAAAGAAAATAATGAAATGTGACCTTCCTTTATGTATGACCAGTGAACAAGGTTATTCTCAAAATAAATTAGTGCTTTACCTGTAAATTAGTTTTGATTTTTATTTATTACACAGTTTAATGTTTCTCAGTGATGTCCATGTGTCTAGTAAAATTAACTTCTCAGTGATGTCCATGTGTCTAGGAAAATTAACTATCTTAATTCCTTTGGTTCTTTTATGAATTTGTGCCGGACCCTGTGGCTGAGTGGTTAGCACATTGCGCTGCGACGCCAAGGGTCCCGGGTTCGAATCCCGCTCGGGCTCGGTTGTTTGTGAATGTCCATTCATCAATTTCATCACTCATCCCCATCTTCGCAAATTAGCCAAGAGGCACAAAACGCGAAGTAATGTAAACTAAATCAATCAATCAGTTTTATGAATTTGTATCATGTGGATATTCTTGGAAGCCATGGGAGGGAGTATGTATGCACCATGTGCACACATGCACAGACAATAGATAAAAAAGTAACATAAAAATCTGTGGTATCACACCAAAAATTATTTACAACAGGAATTATATGCTTTCAACTATTCAGTATAGCCTGGTACAGTTGAGAGTTACTCAGGTAAGTAAGTGCATCAAATTATCTTGATATCATTCATTAATGGGAAAAGGCCTGATGATAGTTTAACATCAAGCTAATGTTACTCTAATTGACTGGGTAAAAAAATATATACTCCTTATACGATTTGAAAAATAATGAGTAACTTATGCAAGAGAAATGTTCATAGGAAGCAATTGAAGGTCTCTGTGTGTAAAACATGCTAAGTGACACCTTGGTCATTTCCGAGTTCATTATGAAAAAATATTATTAGAAGCTATACTGTAGATAAATTGTTTTTGTGTTGTGTTTACCAATTTCAGAAGGCTTCACCGAGTCCAATGCAAATTGTATGATATGGCAATTTCACTCTAAAATTGAAGGATGGCACATTTTACTTTGTAACTCAAAAATACCAAAATGTCACTTACCGTGTTTTCCACCCAAGCACTTCAATTGATTATAGCTCGCTGGAACATTTTATTGTGACCATGGACTCTCACTTTGTTTCTATAGCCTATGGTACAGCGTAAATGAGCAAAGGCAGAGAGGCTGTGATTAGGGAGTGGGATAAATTAGTTTGGTAATGTTTGTGCATCTCCTCATATGTGAGAATCCCATAATCTTGTACCTTCTGTTTTATGATGGAATAAAAAACACACCCAGTGTATTGTTATACACTTTTGCATTAAACTTTGATACATCTCAGATATTCATTAAATGACAGTAGATTTATTTTGTCTCCTGTCAAAAGTTTAGCTCTTAACATATTCTGAATATTTGATGTCCTTTGCTATACACTCATTTTGTGCATAAATGCCAGGCTATAATCGCTCCGCATATCTTGTTCACGTGTATTGTAACCACCCATTTGAAATTCCAACTTCTAGATGTTACGCTTTCTTCGTTGATGAATTTTACTTGTACTTGTGTCGAATTATGTCATTGCATTTTGCTTATACTCTTGAGAATAGGAGTGAACAATTTATATGCACATTGTGGAAATTCATTATGAATATTCCGCTTGGGATTTTGAATCCATAGAAGTTGTTTTGGTACTAATCTGATATTCCCCGGACAGATTTTTTCATTTTTACAGAAGAAACTACTTAACGGTAATAAGTTCCTGTAGCATTGTTTAACATCTGGAAGGTGTTTTGTGTGATGTGGGAATGTTTCATAGCGGAAATTCAACCATTGACACATAGCCCCATGAACCAGGTAAGGTTAGGTTAGGTAGGGTCACGTTTAGGTTACAATAGTTAAAAATTGGTTTCGAAAGAAATATGCGTAGCCCCACACACCATTCTCGCATAGCCCCACGAACCATCGACACATAGCCCCACAAACCATTTGCGGAAACGTACGTTCTTCAGTTACAAAAACACTTTTATTAAAAAAAATTACAATTACTTTGATCAAAAAAACGTGAATGAATTAAAGAATGTTCCGCGAAGCAGTTAGGTAAATACAAATGTCAAAAATTGACAAAATGAAGAAGTTATAGGTGTCCGGGGAATATCAGATATTTACTAAAGTTTTTAGTTTCTTTCATGATTTCTTCTATTTTATGTATGTGGAAAGAGGACATCAAGTAGATTTCAGAAAAAAATTGTAAATATTAACAAAGTGAACAACATCTGTTCTATGGTTTTCTGAAAAGAACATGACAATGTGCAGGTAAGTTTGGACTAGATAGCCCTTTCTCATTTGTTGCAAATTGATACTTGGGTAGAAATTGGAGAAGCATCCCAGTATTAGACTGATGTAAGGAAATTATGTTCAAACAGATTGATGCTACAGTGAAAGAGTGGTAAGGTTGGTAACCTTCAAGTTCATAAGATTCCTCAAATGCATGCCTGCAGCTGTAAATGCCCATTTTGCTCAACTAAAACTTTTTTTTATCTTATGCTTATGGATATGACTGATGTAAGGAAATTATGTTCAAACAGATTTATGCTACAGTGAAAGAGTGGTAAGGCTGGTAACCTTCAAGTTCATAAGATTCCTCAAATGCATGCCTGCAGCTGTAAATGCCCATTTTGCTCAACTAAAACTTTCTTTTTTTTTATCTTATGCTTATGGATATATATTCACAAATGAATTGATTTTTCTAATATATAATGTATCAAATTTGTGTCCCAAAAAAGTTGAATTGAAATGGTTCTCGCACATATCAATGCAGCGATGTCCGTTGAACCATAGAAACTGCAGGCTCTTAGTGCTAACAGTGTTGGACACGTTCCATGTACATATTTACTCCAGGCTGTCTACCAGTCAAGATAGTCAAGAAATCATGCTTGTGGTCAAGAATGTTTGCTATTTTTTTTTTTACAGTGTAGCGAGTTAAATTGTTATATAGCTGTTCTGGGATTTAATAATATTGAATATTTGAAAATTTAAATTATATTGAGTTGTGTTTAAAATTTGTTTACTTTGGTTCTTGAGAATTACATTTTTGTATGCATAAAGTTTTGTAAAAATATTACACAACGTAATGTGGCCATTCCCCATCTAAGATGATATCTGGAGCATTAATTTTTACATGCATTAATAATTAAAGCAAGTCAAGCACAGCTTCAGTTTTCATCTTCACCGGCCTTCTGGTAAGGGTTTTTCACTGAATAAAAATATCTAAATTTGCAAATATGCCTAAGTAGTGAGCGTTAAGAAAAAGGGAAGAAAGATCAAGAATTTTGGATTTGTTATTTTGGTAGACACCCTGTACTCCGTTGATTAAAAATCTGTTTTGCAATGTGAATTGACAATGATAATGGATTTGAAAAACAGATGCAAAGACCTTCAAAGCAAGACCAAAATTGTATTTGTAGGACTACAATGCAATTTGTAGGAATACAATCACATCACCCCCACACACGACCGGATCAAGAAAGTGTGGGGCACACCCCCTATACGCCTTCATGGCGTGGTGCTATGCACAGGGGAACACTTTACCTTTTTTTTTTTACCTTACAATACTATAAGAGAAGTAGTTTCGCAAAAATTGATAAGAATAGTTTTTTGTCAAATTTTAAAAATCTGAAAATTAAGAATTGTTTAAAACCTTCCTGGTTGCACCGTAATAAAATTTCATTAGAATCGGACCACCCATTTCTTTTTTATATAATTTCAAAGAGAGCGATCGTATGCAAAAAAAAAAGGGGGGGACACTTTTTTCTCAAGACAAAAAAAATTGCGTAGCATAGATTAACGCAGAATTGAGTACGCTGAGTTTTGATGTAACTCGTTTCTATGTAGACTAATTACTGGTTAATTTTTAATTTGAATCCAAACTCGAGTATCTATAAGTTTTAATCCGTGAGTAGATAATTATTTTGTTGTTCTTGTTTCTCTTTCATCAACGCATATGAACAACAAAACATAAAGCTACAGCACAGCGCCTGCTGTGAATTTACGTCTTGACTGCACACCGCTGCGTGATTTTCTTTTGTTTTACTACCAACATACAACCCTATCGCTAACCCAAGAAAAACATACAAAGCCAGGAAAGTAATTCATCTTCTGTAACAAAATCATCACTTATCGAAATAAATGTACTTTTACGACTCTGTTCATAACTTCACGTAATTTATTAATGTATTTCAAAATGTGTTTTGTTGTTTCTTTTGACAATTTCTCTTGCAGTTCTTTTAAGTTGGTATCACTTCAGGCAATCGTATCTCAGGATCGTCGTCTTGGCGAAGAGAAAGTTTCTTTCCTTGGGAAGAGAGGCTCTTAGCCAAGAGTTTCTCAAGATACGACTATGAAACGACACTGTCTCAAGACGATATTACCTTCCCAAGATTGTCTTGGCTAAGAATCTCTTACACAGTGTCTTGAGATTTAACTATGAATACGGCCCTAAACAAGTCCAATAAATCTTAGTTGAGTTGAGTTGATAGAAACTAAACAAGTCCAATAAATCTTAGTTGAGTTGAGTTGATAGAAACTAAACAAGTCCAATAAATCTTAGTTGAGTTGAGTTGATAGAAACTAAACAAGTCCAATAAATCTTAGTTGAGTTGAGTTGATAGAAACTAAACCGAAAAACCTGTATCACAGTAGCACAGTCTTAGCATCGAGAGGCCAGTGCCCTGGAAAAAAGGAGGGGGGGGGGCTGTTTCACTAATCACCTGCACTTCTGTCAAAATATGTAATGTATTTACGAATTGCTCTATTACTTCTGAAAATTTATTTCAGGAAGATATCTAATTCACCCGTACTTGTGCTTCAGACATATAAGTCCTTTTTTTTTTCATTGTAACAATTCTTGTGACTGCAAATAGTGGTGCTTCATGTGTTTGGGCCAGGCATTGCAAGATTGAAGCATAATACTTGAAAATAAGGGAAAGAAAATATTTAAGCAAAAAGTCAGTCCAAGGTCAGTTATACTGCAAGCTCCTGTTTATTCGATCTAAACCACCTATATTCATGCACGCATACGTGGCTTTATTTCTTGAATCTACAATGCAAAATGTAAGAGATTCAGATATACTTTGAAACTTTGACATCCATGACAGGCACGTATCCAGGAATTCCTTTCGGTGGGGGCTCACCACCATTTTTAAGGGGTATAGTAAGAACCTCACAATTGTATGTTCAAGACCAGTGGTAGCAATTGGGTTCCAAAATTGGGGGGGGGGGGGGGTGCAGAGGGCGTTGCAAGCAAAGTTTTCTTTTTTCTAGTAGACAAGGCTTAACATTAATAGGCCATAATGTTGAGGCAAAAAAATGGGGAGCAACTATCCCTTAAATCGTCACCACTGTTTAAGGCTGTCATTTTAATCAGAACGTGAAATCGGAACATTTTTTACCACTGTACTCCTCTGTTTCCATGCATTAACATTGTGTGCCGGAACCATCTCAGTATGTGTGTTTGTCCATTTCTTCTCATCAGGCATAAAAACATCTATGGTGTCTTTTGAGTATTTTTACGAAGCTGTTACGCATGCACGGGATGGACAATCCACTCAACAACGCGAGATTCAAATTGTGGGCTGCGTACATTACGCAGACAGCTCTCTAATATTTCTCTCTGATTCGAGCCTGAACACCACTAACGTGTCTTGTCCTCCCATGTTTACAGCTCTTCTAAAAGCCGAAACCCAACAAATTGTTCAGATTCATGCCTTAGCACTCACAAGTGTTCAAAAATGCCTGTCACAGCTTCCGCTGCCTTGTCATATATCGGCATGAAACAAAGTAAGTCTTCTCGAATACAGGTGGATCACAAAACAATTAATGCACAGTGAAAACCCTTCCGTTCCCAACACATCTAAAGTTTCGTCTCCCAGTATGATCAAATGCTTACTCATTTAACTCCAGTGACGGGCCCAAGGGAGTGTTGGTGAGGTCATAACCCCATTTGACCCAGTATTCCCTTTTTCTTTTTTTAAAAAAAAGGAACGTCAAAAACAGGAAAAAAAAATGGCAAAATCAGGGCTGACCACCAAAAATAGTATGCGTAACCCCTCTCCCTTCCGAAAATCCTGGGCACTCCTCTCTTTATCTCGGACACATTTTTTAAAATCAACTCACCAGAAGTTTTTATCATTCCGTATTGGAGATTGAAGTAAGATGTGATCTTCCTGCAGGTTTGGATATAATCCTTTAGGGTGCTGTCGTCTGCCTGCCTTCACACCTAACCTTAATAAGGCCCTAATTTTCCATCCTTGAGACTTGAATTTTCAAAACTTAGGAAGGTTTCAGAGACGCGATACATGTCGATTGGAATGAGCCAATCAACAGCAACGTTTCACACCGTAGCGACACAAAAGGCCACACAAACTTCAGGCAAACTGTGTGAAATCTCCCTTATTAGGCCACTGTCATTGTCACCTCGAAGTAGTAGCTCTTGTTAACCACAGAAAAAAAATCTGTTTTCTTCTCTCTTCTATATTTTCTGTGCTTGTTCACTATATAGGCAACACCTTAAGATTTGATATACACAGGACATGTACTATGTAGACGTTTTAACGAAAAATCGGTTAAGTCAAGGATGGCTAGGTGGCTCAGTTGGTAGAGCCCTGATTCGGGTTCTGGTAGAGCCTGCAATTTCCGCCTAAAATGTCTACATATGCAACATCTTCTTGCTTTGTCTTCTCGACATTCATAAAATTTTCGGCTCTCTATGGTAGTTAAGTGTTTGAATGTGTTCAGAACCCAGTAGGCTTAAACAAAAGTATTTTTTTATACCATGAAATTCTTGGACTGCATATACGAAATTTAGTTCTGGCAAAACTAAATCATCACTCAAAACTTTTGATTTTCAGTTGATCTATGCAGCTTATTTCTGTTTTAATAAACCACTCCAATATCCGGTACTGCTGAAATGTTCACTTTAGAGAGAGAAAACCAAACTAGCACTACACTGAGGCCCCGGAAGTTCTACTGTCGTCAATGTCTTCATTTTCGAATCACTATATCTTATAAAGCAACCAGAGGACGCTGACTGATCTGATCACCAATCGACTGTATGAATTGTCACACTTACCTCTGAAATCTCATTAACCGATTCTTTGTACAGATCAACCGAAAAAATTGAATCCGTGTATTTATATCCTCATTATATTCTAGAACGTTCCGCAGATAAAATGATTCGTTAATATTGCCAGTAGTTGACTCCTTCTCTCATTCAAGAACGTACCCTCTCCCGCCTTCCAGAGATTAGAAAATACAACGAATCACCCTACGTGTGGCGCTACCTTTGTTGTGCAGCTTCCAAATGCTGACAAGTCTACATAGTGCTCAAGTGTGCTGCGACAACACTGAAAGCGCAAGAAAAGTTTACGTGCAATATTATCAACAACAGGGTTATAGAACATTCTGTCTTGCCTCAATAATTGTCTATCTCCTTAAATCATGGTCACATTATTCAAAAAGCCAAAAACCTAATTTTATCTAGTGTAAAATAAAAAAAAAATCATGGCGGTGGGGGGCTCGAGCCACCTCAACCCCACCTTGGATACGTGCTATTAACAATAACAGGGTTATAGAACATTCTCAGTCTTGTCTCGATAATTATTTTTCCCAAATTATCATCGCATTATTCAAGAACCCAAAATCCTAATTTTATCTAGTGTAAACAGAAAAAAATCCTGAAAGGGGGGGCCTCGAGCCTCCTGATTCCCACATTGGATACGTGCTATTGACAATAATAGGGTTATAGAACACTCTCAGTCTTGTCTCGATAATTATTTCTCTCCTTACATTATCTTCACATTATTCAAGATGCCAAAAATCTAATTTTATCTAATGTAAATTGAAAAATTTCCTGAGGGGGGTGGGGAACTAGAGCCACCTCATCCCCACCTTGGATACATCCTATTAACAATAACAGGGGCATAAAACATGCTCAGTCATGCCTCAATAATTATTTCTCTTCTTACATTATTTTCCCATTATTCAAGAAGCCAAAAACCTAATTTTATCTAGTGTAAACCTAAAACTTTCGTGGGGGGCCTTGAGCCCTCCCCCCTCTCTGGATACGTGCCTGATCCATGAGTAAGATAAATGAATTATACAGTAGGGTTTGCAACTCTTGCAGATACCCAGTCAGGAAGGCAAAAGATATTTCTTGACCATATCTCATCGACAGAGCCCTGTGTCAACTTATGAGGCAAAAACATGGAAAAACAGCATAAGTCCATGAAGGGTAGGCTACAAGAATAGACAAGGAGCAAACACAAACAGTGAATCGCTTCTCTCTGACTGAGAATCAGCGAAGTTGAAAAAGAAGCATAATCATGGCTTCAGATTTTAAAAACAAGTTATACTTTCTTAGAACATGCAGAAAGCAAGAAATATGCCAGGAAGACTTCGGAAAATTCTACACAAGCGCCACTTATCCTGCCTGCCTATCTTAGCACACACACTACTGAAAATTGCATAATAAAATTCGGAGCTTTAGTATTACCATATTTGGAAATATACCTGTGTGAACTGCAGTGAATAATCGATAACGAAAGGTAAGAATTATAAATGAAACATGTACAAATAAAAACAAATATTCAAAGTCAGTAACTAAAATTTATTTGCAACTTAATAATCTGAATGGAAATTTCACCATGACAATCACAAATATCAAATAACATTTTTTTTTACTTACTACAAAATATGAAAACACCATCGTTCAATATTTTTTGTCAAGTTTGCATTGCAAAAAGATATTTGTCTTTGATTGCCATATAAAGTCAACAAGTAAATATGCCAATTTTTACATCTTATTAAAAGTTTAAACTTAGCTTCTTTCTTCCAAAATTTAAAAAACAAAATGTGTATTCTAATCATGTTTGTAACTATCAGTATGCTTTACCCCTACAATATTTTGAAAATATACTTTCTGCATTAAGTACTGTCTTGAATTTTCTGCAAACCACAATCTAATGTTGGGGAAACACTGATACATGGACAAGAAAGGGGCAAAAATATAAAATAATAAAGTACATGCACCCAGCAAGCTTGGCTTCGACATCAAAGCTTCAAAAAATACTCCCCCCTCACTTTCCACTTTTTGTTACTTGCCTAACACACACACACATACAAAAGCACACGCTTCAAGACACTCATATGAGAAGCTCCATAGCCATTGATAGTGAATATCACCATCAAAGGCATTGAACTATCAAGTTAAAACATATAACAGTGAGAAAATGCATTTATACCCAAATGCCAATCTTTATTTATATCAAAATTGCTGACACTAGGGAGCTTGCACACTCAAGTAGCAAGCTACATTTTCATTAAAACTTGCGGAAACAAACAAAACATTCAGACCAAAGTCCTTACGGACTTCAATGTAAATACTTTCATTTGTTTCTACACGTTTCAAACGTTCAGAAAGACAGCATTGCACCATGATGTTAAAGCTCCCTAAAAACGAAAAAAAACTTGAGAAATAATTTTATAATAAAAAACAGTTGATATATAAATATGACAGTATTGTTTGCACCCGTCTTATTACATTATCTGTATTATATATTACGCCAATATTCGTGGTATTGGTTTTAATAATTTATTTCAGTTCCACAGTATTATGCATATAAATGAAATCTGAGCTACCTTCAATCTTGTTTTATTAATGCTACAGATTTCACACTTTTTTAGTAAGAAATTTGAAAAAAATGTGAAAATTATGTTGATAACCCTGTGAAAAGTTACTGGGCAGATTAAAAAAGAATAAGAAAGAAAATTAAATGTTACAACAAAAAAAAAATAAAGCTATCGTGCATATGAAGAGGGCAATGCATTTCTTTTCCAAAAGATAATTTTGCTGAATTTTTCAAAGTTTAACAGCACTATCTCTTTTTAAAGTTTTAAATTACAAACATTCGGAACTTGTAACACATTAAATTGTGCATGGCTGGTATTAATGTTAATGAAAATAATAGAAATATGTTTGCACAACACATTAAGTCACACATTTCAACAAGTTACTTCCCAAAGGGGAAAAAATACAAATGTAACATTCTTTTACCTCCAATAACATTTGTGTAAGAAACATTTCTATATATAATGGATTTTATGTATACATAGTTAAACATTGTAAAACATAGGCAAAATAAGTTCACTGAACCAATCTGGACCTGTATCTTCAGATCAAAGAAAAATAAATATTTGAGGTGAAAGTAAAAATAGTCTCACTGAACCAAACCATAAGTACATCCTAAATGTCTCAATTAGCCAGTAACATTGACATGTAAGGAATATCTTTTGCATGTGTATGTGACATTTAAAAAAATTACTGCATATGTTACAATGATGTAACCGGTCACTTATAAAACTTTTGCACTGCTACAAAGTCACATAAACATATTTGAATTTCGGAAAACTCATGTATTAAAAAAAATATAAGTCTTTGTATTTAATAATATATGTTTTAGAGAATTAATATTCCCACATATACTGATGTTCTCCATAAAAAAACCTTCAGCTTTTGCATATTGTTAAGAAACAAATTGCACTACTTAATGAAACTAAAAATATATATATGTACATTTTTAAATATGTCTTTTATGAGAAGTTATGTCTCTTGGCATTTCTCAGAATCATCATACTTTTCCTAAAGTTACATACTCATCTTGTGATGCAAGAAAAATAGTTGAGGTAAGCTACAACACATCACCTCTTACCAAAGCGACCACAGTCATGTCGTTTAACATGAACAATCTACAATGTACTAAAAATGATTCCAGAAAGCCAGCTGGAATCCTATCTACCGCAGCAAAGGAATGTTAGAACGAGAGAGAGCATGAAATATTCAACCCTCAAAATAAAATATCACCTCTTCTTTTATTTATTAAAATAAAATTAAGCCAAACACAAACGCTGTGTGTAAGTAGGATGTGTTGAATGATGGTTCTACTCCTAACGATAATTAAATTAATATTTAATTAACATATTACCATAACTTATCATCTGCAATAAGATGAGAAGATGCAATGTGTGCCAGACACCCCAATCCACAGTCTTCTGCGGACCAATATACATCTGTATTCTTCTAATACAAACATGCCCATATGTACGGAACACACATTCCAACAGACAAGCAGAACATGTACTAACATTTAATACATATACAGTTATTATAAGTATTTATATATATTTATATATTTGCATGCTAACAGCAGCCACTTCATGTTTCTTTTCAGAATACTTTTCTTCTCTGAGTGATCAGAGATTTTAAAAATATATTTACAAATAAACATGTTAGTTTGTTTCAAAGGGGATGTTTTGGCAAGTCACTCCGAGTGACAATTACAAATATGTACAGAACCTCACTTGAAACAAATTAACATTTTTTGTTACCTATATACAAGAGCTGGATAAAAAGTGGTGGCAACACTGCTGTCACATGTGAGTCTGTGAGCTACGGAATTGTTGTAGCTGATAACAGAAGGTGGCCAATGTGTGGGACAATTACATTGAAGCAATGTAACTGGTGTTCCCGCTGCCAATAAAGCTTGGTGTATGAATTGAAGCAGTGTTGCCACTAATTTTTATCCAACCTATGTAGGTTCCAACATTAAGATTTTGAGAACATTCCAAGGATTGCAGCACAGATCTTCTGAGGGTTTGTTTCATCTGGATAGAGCTGCATCGCAGCTTGTACTTGTTCTGCAGGGAACAAAGACGAAAGATGGTAATACAAGCGGTTGCGTGCCTCATCCGACGTTGACCTTGCTGTCGGGAACGGTGGCTGAGGCCAAGCAGGAGCTCTGCTAGGTACAACTGGCGGAGGAACGGGGGGCCAAGGGCTATTCTCAAATGGGTCTGACACCAGATGCGCATCCGGCATGCCAGCCCCGTACAGATTCAACTGAGGATCCGACGTGCTGCTCAATCTCTGCATATGACGAGGATTTTGAGTCGGCCACTGACGGAAGGAGTCTGGATCAGATGATATTCGAGTTACATTTGGATGATGTGGAGCAGGAAGGTGGTCCCATCCAGGTGGCAACCCAGTGTACTGCGGTCCCGCGCTGTCGTGGCGAACTAACGGTTGACGCTCTGTAAACTCTGCACCACCATCGGGCCTTGGCCCCGAGGAATCATGCATGGGCGGTGGTCCATAAGGTGGTATAAACCCACGCATCTGATACAGCCGTGGATCGTACGAGGGATTTAGAGTCAGCTGTCGTTGTAGTTTGCGATGCAAGTTAACACCTCCCATGGCATCCATACCAGAGTTATTGTCAGAATCAGATATACACTTGGCGACAGCGACATGTCCACTCTGGTCACCGTACACGAGTCCCGTGCCTTGATTTTTGTAGGCCGCATGTTGAGGCCAACGCTCGGAATGACTCCAGAACTGCTGTTGGTTGTATTCCGGGACCGGTTGCGCTGACGAATACGTAAAAGGACCAATATCAACGGAAGCAGAGAGCTTGCCTTCTCCGGCAACATTCTCAACACTTTTACTCTTCGAAACTTGCATGCTAGGCACTGAGAGGTGGCTACTCTCCGGCACATTTGACTTGGTCCGTGACAGTGGTGTCTTTTTAATAGCTGGTCTACCTCCATCCTTGTCTGTCGACGTGCAAGGAAGAGGCAGACTTAGAGATTTTCCCTTTAGATGTTCTCCTGTTAGTTAAAAAAAAATAATATCGAGTTAAGAGTTTGTAGAAAGAAGAAATTTTTAGTTTTACAGGGGCACCAAGATGAAATCTTGAAATGTGAGAAAACTTAAAATACAGGAAAATTTTATAACATGATATATTGCAATACATATGGTACAGTAGATTGCTTTTTAAAAATATATAAACTCTTGTGAGCATGTGTAGCCTATGTAATTCAGGACTTCAACATCGAATAAATATCACAATATAACACTAGTCCACAGGTAATTATAGTATTCATAAACTCTAAAATTTACTGAATTGTGATTCAATTTTTGTAATTGTTTTTCGGCTCTTTTGTCTAACTGCAACAATGAGGATGAGTGATGATATGAAGAAGCGACATTCACAAAAAACACCTACGCTTAGGCATGGATTCGAATCCAGGACCTCTTGTATTGTGCCACGCTGTGCTAAGAACTGCACCACAGAGATCGGCACTTAGTAATTAAAAAATAATAAATAAAAAGTGTGTACAAAGATTGAAAGTATAATGTACAAAAATGTAAAATCCACGTTCAACTGTATGCAATATTTCAGGAGTTCGAGACTACATAACAAACTGCAGGAAAATGTAAAACTTAAATGCTTTGCATAATTAGAAAGTTCAGTTATCTAAGAATAACAGAACAATTTTTCTTGTATGTACGTATTGCTTGCATTCTATAATAATTTCTCTTGTAGTCTACGGTTGTTACAAGCATAAAAAAAACAGTTTTTTGTTGTGACGTTTCAGAACACATGCTCCCCTTCATCAGACATTTATTTTTAGTTTCATTAAATATATACTAGTTATAACAATGGTTACAAATTTTTAACAAAACAGAATAATTCATGATGGATGTGGTAAACGTGGTTTAAAATTACTTACGTGGAATTTAGAAATTTCACGTAAGTTAAAAGAATGAGTTTACAATGGATATTGTCATTATGTAACATAGTAACTTAACTGTGAAACAAGCAGTCTGTTTTATTATTATTTTAGATGAAAATTTTTTACATTTTTAAAATTATAAATCCCAAATATCATCAGGCAATTCAAAATCACCTTCTATTGTACGAAGATTCTTGACGTGTTCTGTTCTCCTGAAACGTAACAAGTAGTAAAGTTTTTTCTTCTAATAATAGTAACAACCGTAGGTTACAAGAGAAATTCTAACAGAACAGTTGCATTGTAATGTACTGTTCAAGAACTATGCCAATTCGTATGCAATTATGGAATAAGAATTTACTCTTTTTTAAATATATATATTAGGGATGGGACCAATTAATCGGTACTCTATCGGTATCGGCCGATATAGGCATATCGGTGTATCGGTAAAATTACCGATTATTTTACCGATCCGATATATCGATAAATATCTTATAACTTATAATTTAGTGCAAAATTCTAACATTTTGTTGTTTTTTTTATGGATAATCTCCATGCCCTTCTTTCTAAAAAGGTAAATGTCTAAATATTCAACTTCTTTTGCACTGCAGTCACCTTGAAAACACGCATTTATTAAGGAGGTCAATGAACCTTTCAGGTTCTTCAAGGACCATTTCTAATTTTATATCGGATCGGTAGAATATCGGTATCGGTAAATTTTATATCGGTACTTTATCGGTATCGGCCAAAATTTCATATCGGCCCATCCCTAATATATATGTACGATTATATCAAAATATGAACGTACCTGGACTTGAATCCCTGCTTCGGATCCCTCTTGCTTTGACTTCTTGGATTTGTTTCTGTGCGTGTTCTACAAGACGTTCCGTGACCGATTTGTGTGGAAGAGGACCCCGCTCCGGATGGTGGAACTTGCATTTGTTACCATACGTGCACTTCTTACCATACGGGCAGGGAGCTAAGGGTTCTGTGCGTTTAGGTTGCTTGCGGAGAAAATTTTCTAGCGTTGGACCTGAACGCCCAAGCGGATCATCAGGAGGCATAAACCTAGGGGGAAAAGAACAAAAAAATATAATTTTTCACAGCCATAACAAGGGGTAGACAAAACTAAAAATAATTCACGTGCCAGTCCCTTACAAGTGATATGTAATTAGACATGAGTACAAGTACAATTCAGCAACGACGAAGAAAGGTGACATATGGTATAACAGTTGGAATATGAAAAAGGGGGTTACAACTCATGGGTACAAGCACTGCAGCCAGTGGTTGTTCATTCAAAATAGAATTTCATAGTGAATAACGGTATATGCCTGTTGCCCATCTTGCTAGACAGAATTTCTTTTTTAATTTGATTTTAAAATGTAGGGTGAGCCCCTTACCATTACAAATAACAACTCTAACGTTGCATAACTAAAATCTTAAAATATTCTCACTTCCGTTAAAAGCTGAGGATGTAAACGGGCACTCAGCACATGTAAGAACAAAAGAACAGGACAACACACAGAATTATACTGGCCACAGGGCCAGTCGCCAGAGCGTTGTTTGTCTGCAAAATGCAGTCCAGGGTGTGCTACATGGAAGATCACCCCTTACACCCCACTAGACAGAAATTGTACAATGGGCTATGCTCATTGCTCACACAGATATATAAAATATACTCTCATAATCCAATGTCGCAAATCATGGAGGAACACACAGAATTGCACTCTCAGTGCACACTGACTATTGGAAACTCGATTTTACATTTTTCAGGCGACTAAGCTGAAGGAATGTGGTAAATGCGGGAAAATGTAAAAATCGAGGACAATTTTACCTCTCTCTTTCTTCCTATAAAAGGAAGAAGAAAAAAGAGGAAACAACATCTTGCTATACGTTGGGACCATCAAGAATGAATGTATAATGCAGGAAAATGTAAAATCCAGGGATGTAAAATCGGGGTTCCACTGTAGTTACGTGAACGTGCAAAACCTTGATACAGTTGACTACAAAACATTCAAAACTACTATCAGTGACAAAAATATTGAGCCCTCGGTTTGCATGCTTGTAAAACTGTACTCCTTGGGAAGTAAAAAGTCAAATATACCTCATTGGAAAGTTACAAGTGTCTGCTTTTGGACAAAAGAAAGACAAAGTGATTGTAACTCTGTTTTCTATTCAGACAAAAATGTTTGTAAAAGTGTAGTTTTTTAGTGTAATTTTTATATTAGTCGAATTCAATTGTGTGTAGCTTCATGTAAAGTGTCGTAAAAATATGACTTTTTTTTTGGAAGCTTGGTTATGTGGAAATATCTCAGCCAAATATAATGGTACTATCAGCTGTAGAACAGCCACAATTAATGATTAATTATGATGTTGCAATCTTGGAAATGGTCAGTGCAATGGTCATGAAATGCATATCAAAATGATGGCATGGAATAAAAATCAAATTTCCATATCTCATTCTTTCACACTGTGTGAATTGAAATCAACAGAGCGAATTGTTTTTCTTGGCAGCCATAACCCGTGCGATTCACATTGTTGATATGAATGCATGTAGAGCAAGTGAGTTTTGTTGCCAAGCGTTTCCATTGCCCTTTACTCCTCGTCCAAGCAGCTTTGACACGGCAAATGAGCCGAAACAATGTGTTACGCAAAGGAAAGCATTGTAGAGATGCCGAAAGTTTCTTTTGTCACTTCTATGTTCACATTCCTGCCATTTAGAGAGAGAGAGAAAGAATGTGTGTTGCGACGTATTTCTCTACGGAGTATTAAAAGCAGATTAAAATATTAATTTATAGCCGCGGAAAATACCTCACAACTTTCCGTATCTTACGATTTGGTACGCAGCATGTCATTTCTTTATTTGCGTGCTTTAATGCTGGAAATTTCCACCAGGTGTATACTTTGCATGTTCGTTGTTTTTCCTCTGAGTGCAGAACACAGCTGATTGCAGTACATACGAGAAGTGTGACAGTAGCAGTACACGCACGAGGAGGTATTGGGTGAGGAACACGGCAACCGCTTCAGTTGCAAGAACAAATGGAAGAACACGTCTCTGATAGCATTGCCAGAATTCTCGCATGAATGTTTGGTGAAACAAGTGTATTGAGATTGCGAAAATGGACAAGTACGTGTTGGTTGAATTGTGGTTGAAATGGTTGTGCACTCATGAAAGTACTCTTTAGATCGTCAAGGAAAGAGTCTGAACATTTTTGAATTGATTTGACTTGTGCCACGTTTTCCACGCTTTGCCTGTGTAGCGTTGGAGAAGCATCAGTTATCTCCAAGTCTGGTGAAACCACGTGGAATCACTGATAGATGAGAAATTATTTCTGCGATTTTGACGAAATTCAACGATGTTTTTGATTGTGCCCTATTAGAAGAATTTCTATTGAAACCACTGGAACTTACGCTTGCAGCTTTCGGACTCACTTCATGTGCATGTATGGCAGGGTATGCACGAGTGCCGTAGATTAGAAGAAAAGTTCCTTTTTGACATCATGAAGTGTTATGACAGGATGATGTTTGTGGGTTAAATGACAATCGACGAGTCTTTCGTGAAGAAATCGACGAGTCTTTCGTGAAGAAATGGTACCTTGGTAAGTAGTAGACGAATCAAGAGATTTTCCATCGCATCACAGAGTCAACCACCTGTAACTAAACGGAAGAAGTTACATGGATTTTGGAAGTGACGCGTCCATTTGATGTTGAAGTCCGAAGTCCATTCCAGAGTGTGTTGCCACGAGGAAGTTTTACATGTTGTCACACATGATTGATAGAAGACGAAGTATTTGGACGAAAATAGTAATTCCGTTTATCTTCCAAGAAGAACGAATTTAGGTATGTACCGTGAATAATAGTTTAATTATTCTTGGGATTTAGTGAAGTGAGGAAATATATTGACATAGAAGAATGAACAAGTTATTGTGTGCGACTAACCTCTTTTGGCTAGAAAAAGGTTGGCTACGTTAAAACGTTGTCTTTCGAGAATTATCTACGTACGTGCAAGCCGTCACGGGTCATCTAATTGTAAAGAGAGCATACAGCGTGTAACGATAAAGCTGGATCTTGAGTCGTTTCTAGCTTTCGTTCAGCGGGAAACAATTCCTTTTCAGGTTTTATTAATACTCTCAAGTTGCGTATCCAATAAAAATTACATTTATTAAAGAATAACCTTTAGTAAACAATTATACAATTTAAAGTGAAAAGCCGCTGAGTTCCCGCTTGTCCTCGGTTTATAAAAGTCAACTTAATACGAGGATTGAAGTGGCACTTTGGATTGTATTTGAAAAAAAAAAAAATTTCTGCAGCTACACACTTTTGTAATGATTGAGTTAAAAATAATTACTGAATATTACTACATTTACTTACATAACCAAAGGCTAGTCTGTTTTGAGATATCTACCTTTGTTCTGAATATAGCACTTTTCCTTCCCCGTTTTGTGACAACCACTTTAATCACTGAAACTCTCTGAACAGCTGACAAAATCCCTTCGAGATGATCACGTCATCAGCTCAGACCCATGCTTCTGGGCACACGTTTCCATATTCCTCACTGCAGCTTCCGGGCCGACCAAATTAGACCCTACAGTTTTCGTGGATATTGAAAACTAACGACTGACAGTCACTGATTCAGAGTTTTGATTTCTTCTTAACGTGATCGCGAACTACCGTTCAGTCGACAAGACTACATTTTCAGACTTAACACGATTCTCTTTCCCACGAGACATATTCCACTTTCAGGAGGGGTGTTTATAGTTCTTTTCGGATATCTCAACAATCTGTTACAAGCGTTGCCAATTTGCACTAATAATATGGATTAAAATGCCACTATGAGAGTTTGTTGAAAGCGAGCTTCCCACTTATCTATGCCATACCCTAATCTTACAGACTTCAAATCATAAGTATTAAGTTAAAATGACACTCCTTAAGAGCACCATTTGCCTAAATGTAAAAAGGTTAATCGTGTTTTAGGTCATGAGGGCATTTTTTTAATACATTCTTGTTCGCAGTCTATGTTTAATCAACATGTTGAGTTAATGACGTGCTCGTATTCTTGGCTTACGTCAGAGCTGTTAATCATTGTTAATGCTTCATACAAGAGTTACCTGATACCTTGGTTGTTCTGTTGTTTGTTCAAAATGAAATTATAATATTGGATGCAGGTCGTTCACTATTCATATATTGTTAACATATTTGTTGGAAACAATAGTCACCTCTTCATTGCATACGACTGTTGTAATAAAAATTGGCAACGAAACTCAAAATTAAGTGCAATGTTTAACCTATATTCCTTATAGTATTTATATTTTATTTTAAAGACCAGCAACACATTAAAGGATAGTTTGTGTGTAGATCGTAAATTTAAGATGACAACGCTGTTTCGGCGATTGAAGTGTTGTTGACGTAATTGTATGAGAGTTCTGCGCTCATTTGACAATGACACGTGCCGTACGATTATCTGGAAAACTAGGGTTCCTGATTGTGAGTGTTCTTAAATACATTTGAGGATACACAGTTTAGATTTATTTGATATCAGAGATTTGAATATCTGGTTGACTGTTCTAATCAAGAGGTGATGCGTAAAACAACATGTCATAGGCCTCACACACAAGAGACTTGTAATTGGTTGGGTATAGGGCATATTCATTCAATATATGACCTCTGGCCACACCTTCCTAATATTATTATTTTGATTGCCCGCCTACAACCATTACAGTGTGTGTGTGTGTATGTGTCAGGCACATATCTACAGATATATTTCAAACCACGTGTCTTGGGAATAATAATAATATAGTCTTACATGTGATAAAACAACCTCTTATTCTAAGGCATAAGTTATTGTCATTCATTATTAATTACCTGTCATTGACGAAGGAATACATGAGTATCCTTTCCTCAACAACTTTCCTAAACTCCGGATTCTCTTGCGCCAGATCTCTGTAGTTGTCATTGGAAACAACAATTCCATCCACATCCGCAGCGAGTCGCAGTATGTACCTATCATCGTAGCACACCATCCGCTTTCCCTTTGTTGATACACGTGAAGGGGTGAATACAAGAAGCCTGTCACGCTCCAGTTCTCGTAGAATTTCAGGATCTGAAAAAATTAAGTTTCAAACAATTACTATCGATAACTCGTTACTGACCAATATACAATGGAGTGTTTCAAGGACCACAGTGTAAATTTATGACTTTTTACTTGCATTTACCTAGAATCAAGTCATACTATGACGTCCAGCATCTATTGGACAGAGCAAGAGTGGTGATCCTCCCACCAACCCACTGGACAGCTGTCCCTTACTGCTCCCACGCAGACAGAAGAAAATGATAATTCAATGCATTTCACATGTAATATTCAGAGGCTTATCAAATTTGTCTGCCCCTCTGAAAATTGATTTCCTCCCCCCTCCCACTTGTTTCGAGCACTGTGAATGTGGGTTGTTGAATGCATAAAAGGGGGCTAAAAGTTGACCTCGATGTTTGATATCCCATTCCTGCGCACCACTTCATAAGGACCTCTTTAAAAATAAACATCCGACATATTTATTGCATCATATCAACAGTTCAACAAACAAACATTTGTCAATCAAGGCAACATTCCCCAACTTCTTTTGGCCTCTGAAATCCCCTGACTGTAACTGGTTTTCCAGATTTGTCACTCCCCAAAATGTATATCTAAAGTGGGGATCATAGAACTTAAGACCTTCTGTAAACAAAAGCACGTGTACCTTAACTGTATTGCAGACTTATGAAAATAAAATACTCCACTTAGCCTCAAGCCACAAGGTGCAAAGACATTCCATTTGTTAAACAACACGGAATAAACAGTGTTTCACTGATGACCTGTTGGGAGTTAAATGTACGTATGTAAAAAATGAAATATCAAAATGTACATCTTACCTGGTGGCAGACTTTTGGACTCGCCACCGAAGTTCCCTGGTTCGAATCCGGGCATGGGTGTTATTTGTGAGTGTCCCTTCATCAATTTCATCTCACAATCACTCATCCTCATCATTGGAATTAGCCAAAATTGGAAGAATAGCGACGCTAAATAATAATAATCAAATACAAAATACAACTAATGACAAATATGCACGTCACAATGATTACATCTCAATGCCACACGTTCCAGTATCCTCCAGAGAGTACCTCAACGTCTCTAAAGTTACAGCATCCAAACGCACACTCGTATGTCCTTGTCACCCCGTTCGAAAATGCTGCTTTATGCAATAAAAACACCAAGGGAAACTAAAACAGCAACTTAGTAAAGCATTTCCCTGGCAAAGAAAAGTGGTGAAAGAAGTCTGTAAGATACACAAATATTTTGAGGTAGTCACATTGTCTTGTACCCTACATACAAAGGAAAATTCATATTTGGGGGTGAATTCTTAAATATTGTCACTTTTTTCTCTCCCTTGTTGAGGGGTGTTTCTTTTCATTCAACCTCCCCCACCCTGTTGGCCTGCCTCACCCTCATCGTCACGACTCACCCTCCTTCACCCACAAAAGTATTCCGGAGTGTGAACACCTTTGGATTATAGATCGGCTCCTCTGCTGAATCAAGGTAAGAAAATACATTACTTGCATGAGAAAGAGAAAGAAATATAAACAATATCTTTTTAATCCTCGGCTTATCTTTGTTTAGCTTCCGCTAAAACTGGTGGTATATTTGTTGCACAAAGGAGCAAACAATATTCTGTATGTCAACAATGTTTGGCAATAACTTGGTGGAAGGGGCAGCAAAAAAACCAAAAGCCTTGAATTTACTGAAACTATTCTCTCACTCTCTTGAAAGTTGTACTTTGGTGCTGTCATCATACTGAGAGAGGAGGGGGAAGGGGTATCTGTTAGCCCAGTGTCAGATAAATGGGACTTTTGGCGTAGAAAAATATGTTCATTCTTGAACAAGAACACGTATTTAATCACTTCTCGAAAATTTCTTATACTTCAATGTGTAGATCTATCAGTTAAAATAAAAATACGTTTTTCCATGTTACGTAAAATTAAAGGTCAGGTGAAGTCCAGTGAACAGCATATGATGGCCACGGCATTCACGAACAGCTGACGCAGAGTGATACGTTACTCAAAGTGAGACGGTTTGTTTACAGAGGGTCGTAAGGTTCGTGATTCCGACTTTACAGCCCTATGTAGTTTGCTGCACTCTCTTTGCATTCACGTGTCTAGTTGGTTACAAAGTATAACACTTGAGTAGTCTAGTTAGTTATGAACCTCTAAACTCTCAATTGAAACTGCAAATGGAATAGATTAACTGCAATTGGAATAAGGAAAGAAAGATAAAAGGGGAAAAATCCACTTCTGAAAAGCCAACTTTTCCTCATGAAAATCCATTGAAAAACCAGCTTTTTCACATCTCTAGCATAACGTGACCTTAAAATAAAACTCCCAAGAAACGAAATATCTTCTAATTGTCTAATCACACAATATTTTCTTGAGGAAAAGAACAATTACTACAGAAACTGAAAAAAATGATTTATCATCCAATGAATAATGTATTTCACTGTATAATTATCACATTCTGTTTTCCAGACCCAAATCAGATTATGAAACCAGTGCTAGTAGCTTAGAAGAAGATTAAAGTCCATACTTTGCAACCTGGTAATAATGTTATATTTTAACTGCACTGCACAAATCAATAACCAATGTGTTAACTGTTTTCTCAGACCGGAAAATATTTGCTAAAATGCACGAAGTAAAAAGGTGCATCGATTTGGACTATTCAATTTTAATGTATATTCACAAGTATTCCATTCATCCTAATCTTGCACCAAAGACAATTTATTACAATTACAAGAAGACACAAAAAACCTTCTACTACATGTCAGTTAAGTTTCACAATGCTCTCCCTCTGTCTTTAAGGCAACTGCCCTTTTTAGAATTCAAAAGAAAAGTACAAAAAATATTAACCGATAACTGTATATATAGGGTAGAAGAATTCTTTGAAATTAATTGTATTAGGTAAAATAGTTATGATTGTAAAACAATAATGTTAGCAACTAAATTTATGTAAGTGGTGTTACGTTTCTAAAATGCTTTTTGGATGTTGTTTTTTTTTGTAAGATCTATAGATACTTTATTTGTACATTTCTGACGATTGTAATACAAGTGATGTTCTCACATGTTTCTACAATAAAAATTATTATTATCTAGTAATAGATGATTTATGAGTACCAGTAATGCTGGCAGTTTTTTTGCACAAAAAATTACATCAAATCTGCAACAATTATACAGTGAAATACGGTGTTCAATGATAAATAAAATATACAAGAATGTAAATTGCCTCACCTGTGACACGGTTATCAGATCGTGAAGACTCCTTCCTCCATTTTGGCACAAACACAGTGATCTCTTTGTGACCTCGGGACCTGAACCAATCGACACACAACTTAATGCCCCGACATGAAAATGTTTCCTTGTTTCCATGACTGGGAAAAAAAAGAACGTAAAAGGTTAATAGTTAAGGGAAACAAATTAAATTCACATAAAAAAACTTTACAACTAGTTTACATGTCTTGCAGTTACGGAAATTCCGTAAGAAATTATTATATTTTGAAAACTGGCTTGTGATTATGCATCTAAGTCACTGTCGTCTGAAGCCTTTTTCTCACTTGAAACACTTATTAGTGAGGAAGGAAAATATGCACGTACAAAGGCGATCAAAACTAACCTGTTAGTGACATAACAATAACAACACACTAAGCATGTACTTAAACGTTGCCTAAGCTATTCATATTCACATGAAAAAATATTTCACATTGAAGATACTGTAAGTACATGGAAAACCTGTTCAGCATGTGCATATAGACATGGATGGAATTTGATTAATGTACAAAATGGAAATATAAAATGATATTTGAATTCCACAATCAGAAATTTCAAATTATAAGAAAAATGTAACATGACTGAAATAAACAATACAGAAAATCTCTGATATCAATAAACTAACCTTGAATTTATATTTAAAAATGAATAAAACCAACAGAAATCTAAAACTTTCAAAATTACATGTTCTTGGCAAAATTATATAAACATGTGACAGAATTATACACGTGCTTACCTCATGGCTACATTACTCCCATCTATCACAATAAGACGAAGATTCGAAGAATCGTCCTGAGTCGTTTGAAGCTGATCCGTCTCTTCATCATCAGCAGGAAAGTCAACAGTACGAGATTGAGCACCTAATTTTATCAACTCCTCCAACAATTCATTTTGTCCTGGATTTGGTCCTAGTTTCTGCAATGCTGCTTGCACCAGAGGTACAGTGTAACCCAATTTCAATGCAAACTCTACCCTGGCATTATAACTTGATACATACTCCGCATACTCTTCACCCAAAGTGTCTGAAACTGTTCGACTGACATCGTTGTGACTCTCCACTTCAGGATTGTCGCAGTCAGAATCATAGCTGGAATCTTCCCCTCCACAGGATGTTCTATCATCCTCACAGAGAGATTCTATGTAATTCTGTAATGAAAACAGATTTACAGACTCAAAACAGAAGCAATCAAATCAAACTAAAGAATAAATATATCACTGTCTTGCGCTTCAGTATGTTGGAAGTTGAATAGAGGACAAGGTAACAGTTAGAAAATAAGTGAATGCAACTTAAATGCTGGATCTACAAGAGGAGAGAAATATAAAATCAAAGCTACTTATATCGGAAATGCCATGGCAAAGCAAAATAATATAGCATTTGTTATATGCACGAACGATAGTTAGTTACTCCTTGGTTGCTTGCATTTGCAACCTGTAATTTCAATTTTGAAATTTCACACATTATGGCCTCTGCCTGAAATACCAGTAATGCATCATTCATCATTTTTTTTCTGTACACATCAAACTAACACAAATTCAAAGAGTAACATTTTTCTGCAGCACTGAAATTACATTTACTTACAATAAAACATTAACTGTCTAAAATTCTCCAATGTTTCCCATATTTACATTCTTTGACTTTCTAATTTCAAGGGCACACTATTCTTAAGTTCTCCAAAATTTTGACAACCTATATCCAATCAATTCATCATAGATCTATCAAACATAAATACACATATTCGTATTAAATCTTATTAAAAACATGGAACTTTCATTCAATATCGAACTTTCCATTCAAACTCCTGTAATACTGGATGTAAAAATTTGGTTTGACAGTTTAATATGTCTGGTCACGATTTGAGTCAATCTTATAACGGCTTATTTGCGTATTGAGTTGAACATCTTTTGCTTTTTGATGGAAATAATACTGAATCGAGAGAAAAATTACGAGAATGTCACAGACTTTCACAGCCCACTCGACCTCGATCCGAAATCCTGTTTGCCCTAGACCTACTATTGAACTTCAGTACATAACAATTTCTCGTTTGAAAATACGTAATTAAAATTAACAACTGACAAGTCACCAAGCACTATGAGATGAAAACTCACCTTAACTTTCTGAATTATCTCGTCTGGAGCTTCATTTCGATCTGATTGTTCTCGTTCCACATTTAGGAACACGTAATCGGAACCAGACACATCCTGTTTCTCACTTGCTGGTTTTTCGGTCAATCGCACAGCAAATAATGAATGTATTTTATCCGCATTTTCCTTAATAACCCGAAGATTCTTCCGTTTCATACGTATCCTTAAACGTTCAGATTCATCCATGTCTTGAGGAGGTAACCTCCGATCTTCAAATTACTTCATACTGGACATCTTCTTGAAAGATTTTCACTTCAACCTGCACCTCCGTTCATCCATATTGCTTTCTTGCTACAGTGCTGCCGCTGTGGGCTGCCCTCAAACGAATAACGGCAATAATTAACCTTGTCCGTCCAGCTGCTTTCTGCGAATGAGGATGATACCTTCCAGGCAAAAATTAAATTTACCCATTCATTGGGTTTTTCCATGAAGGTACATTTTTTTCCCCTTTATGAATACGACTTAACAGTTGATTCTACCCAGAGAAATCAAAGTCATACATATATATTTTAAATAGACTCCACCAGTAGCTTAAACATCCAAGCATCGTTTGATTCCTTGTTTTTTATGTAAGGTTATTGTGACAACCAGGATACAAGAAGTCATTAATATGCAAAGATAATATGATGCGGCCTCTTGTTATCACAGATAAGGAATACTTATATTACTTATAACTGAGGAACTCCTTCAGCAGGGGTGGGGGAGTTGCATAGAATTGTAAAAGATAATGAATGAAATGCGAGGTTCGCTTATCGCTTTTAATGTGAACCGGATCCAGTGATTTTCAGTTTCTTGGAAATCCCCGGCAGTGATCTTACGCGTCGAATACAGAAAAAACGCAGAGGCAAGTAAACGTGCGTTCACTGAAAAAACATTATTTTTGTAATTAAATAATCCAGGTTCGATTCATGACAATAGCGAAACGTCAATATACATAGACAAGGCGGGCAGTAAAACGCATTTTGTAATCATTTTACTGTAAGTGAGAGATAAGATAATGCAATTCACTTATGGCAAAGGTTCTTGAGCGACCTCCGCGGCGGAATCATTAGCACAGCGCGCTACAACGCCACTGCTACGGGGTTCGAATCCTGGCCTGAGCATAGGCGTTCTCTGTGATACCCCTTCATACATTTCACCACATCATGGTTAATCCTCGTCTTGCGGCTAGCCAAAGTGGAGGAAAAGCTACGCAAAATAACAAGTGTCAAACCAAATTATATTTATGCAGATAACCTGATCGGTACTCTACCAACAGTCATGGCCGGCTCTACACTGGGTGGCAAGCTCAAGGGGGCGGCAAAATGTATATAAAATGGAAGTTGCATTATTTGAGGCAGTTTCGTCTTCTTGGGCGGAGAAAATTCAAATTAAATCCATTTGCATATGCAGTATAAAGCAGAAACGGATAACAAAAGCAAAGAGTAACTGCGAAAGAAAGCGGTGCCGAAAGTTTATATTAGTTGTCCTCTTACAAAAGCAGCTATTATTGTTTTGTCTGTGAAAATGGTAAGCAACGTCTACTATGCGTGTGCGGTGCCAAGTTACAACGCTATCTGTTTCATCGCGCACCAGTCCGCCAGTCCTTCGCCCGTCGCATTCAGTGGTCGGAAATAGAGCTGCATTGATCTTTGACGTGTTAATAGCGAAAGGTGGTGATGATAGGTATTGCCGAATCGCGCAAGACGCAATAGTAAGGCCGAATATCTCCTGTTTTTGTTGCTGGTTGCACCTCATTTACGATCTTGACGTTGTAAGGATATTGCAGTTAGTGTATGTCGTGCGTGAGAACGCTCGCGCGTTTGAGTGTGACAATGTATTGAGAGACTTGTCTATTTGTGCTGTCATTAAAACAACTGGTTTGTCAAGTCGTCGTAAGAGATTTAAAAATTATTTGTTGCATTTGTAATTTTAAACTAAGGTATGCCTGATAAAAGGAAAAAAAGTGGATTTTTTTCTTTTTCATTATTGATGTTGCAGTAAATTCTGTTCAAGAAAGATTTGAACAACTGAAAGCTCACAGTTCACTTTTTCATTTTTATATAATATAGCTAAATTAAAAACTATGGACACAAGTGAGATTTTAAGAAAATGTGAAAATTTGGAGAAACGTTTAACACATGAAGAACACCGAAACATTGATGCCACTCAGTTATGCGATGAACTGAAGGTACTTCAGTGTTGCACAACATTATTGACAATTGTTTCGCTCCGAATGTAGCTGTAGCTTTGAAAATACTGCTTACTCTGCCGGTAACAGTTGCAAGTGGTGAACGTAGTTTTTCCAAACTGAATCTTATTAAAACTTATTTACGTTCCACAATGGGCGAATCGCGGTTAGAAGGACTTGCCATGATCTCAATTGAACATGAAATTGGTCCAAAATTAGACTACGGTTCTGTTATTCGCGACTTTACAAATAGAAAAGCTAGAAAAGTTCATTTGTAAGCGTTCCAACTTAAGGGGGGAAGTAGTATTACACCCTCCTTGGAGTCGATAAATCAATTTATTGGAAAAGATCGATCAAAGATCAATTGATGATGTAGGTGTGGGTGTTGGGGGTATTGTTTTTTTTTGTAAGGAGGATTTTGATTGGTTGGAGGAGGAAAAGTTGGTGAATGCGGTGACGGTTGGGTTTCTCGGAATTGTGGAGCCGTTTTAAAAGCTCGTAACGGTGATGGATGTCTGTTGGTTCCGGGAATTGTCGGTAGATGGTGTTAAGGTCGGCGTGGTTGGATGAATGGAAGGTTTCTGTGTGTGTGTCTGTTGGCTGTGAATGGCTGCATTGTTTGCGTAGACAATGTTGAGGTCTGTGATATGTTGGAGTGTGAAAGGAGGAGCAGATGTCCGGTTGAATTTCTGGAACAGTTGTGTGAGACGTTGAAGTGTTTCGTGGAAATTAAATATCATGTAGAGTGCAACACACATATCTTTGCCGTTGCGCACATACCAATTTTCGTTTCGTCTCCCTTTCTCTTAGCATCACGTGTTCTACGCTGCTCGACAACCTTCGCCATTGTTGCCATATTGTCATTCCATTCCTGGACACACTCGCGCAAACATCATTGAAAACAATTGAATAGCGCTCAAGCTCGCGGTTCACACCGTTCGGCAGGGACGGTAATGTGGCAATATAGCATGACGAAGTGGTTGCTTCTTTTATGCAGTGCATGTTCACTGGCTAGCTAGTAACTAGTGTTGCCGACTGTAATATTGAAGCAGTATTTCTGTCACGGAAGGAGAAAGGCAGTTAAAGTGACGGTGAGTTTTGTTGGATTGGAAGCACTTTATTTTTATTTTATACTAAGTATTTGACCGGTTTGACGTTGTGTGCGTGTATTGCGTGTGTGTATGTGAAAGTGTTTGTTTGTTAATGAACGTTAAATTCCATAATGCTTCCAGTTCTGTCAAAGTTGAAATCAAAAACCTTGCATAGCCAAGCTCGCGAAATTCACAAATTATTCATATTTCATAATTTTGGAATTGTTCAAAAGAAATAAATTATGTGGCTCCATGAGCATTTCAACTCTTGGCTCCGGCACGTGTTCTTGTAGAAATTGCATAGAGGAGGCTGTAATTTTTGCTGCTTAATGCGATGCATATTGTTTTCTGTGTTAAAATTGCCATGCTTTGATGGATGACAAGTTCATATATATAAAAAAAGAAAAAAAGCCGCGCAGCTTATCGTCTAGTGGCAGTAATGTACTTGTTATTGTTGTAGAAGCCGGCATCGTTTGTAAATGTACAACAAAGGCAACCGACTGTCATCGATCTCAGAGAGGCAATAATACTGCTTGAGGAGGAGTGTTGTGGTCCAATTGTCGCGGTTTAACACATTCGCATGTTATTAGTTCTCACAGCAGTGGTAGTGTCGGTCATATATTATCTGTCGTTGCAGTTCCGTACCAGGGTAGACGGGTTTTGGGAGTGAACAGTTAGAACGCCACCACTGCATTAATGCAATGGAAAATAATAAAGTGTTTATTATGTTTGAAATCACTCAAATAAGGAATCACTATGAAGAAGTCTTCTTTGCAGCATTTTTGCTAATTTTACGTATGTGTTAGTCCATATGTATGTAGCTACATACAAAGCCACTTGTTAGTACATATTAATCCTAGTTCAGGTACAATCCATGACGTTTAAAACTCAACGTTAGATAGACCTGAATTCTCTAATTTTCTTGTTGTACGTAACAGCTGTGCATCGGCGCACTGCAGCGATATTTCTATCTGCTCCATTAGCAACACTGCTTCTTGAGTTGTGTCGCGCATCGCACGGCAGAAATATATGTGTTGGGCTCTAGTTGGATGAATGGAAGGTTTTTGTGAGTGTGTCTGTTGTCTGTGAACGGTTGCATTGTTTGAAGGTGACGACAGTGAAGGATAAAAAGAGAAGATACAAGACGAACGTTTTAATGTGCATGCTACGATGGAAGAAAAGCAAAAGGAGAAAAATGTGTCGGGTGTAAAGAAAGAAAATAGAGTAAAAAAAGTACATTTCTCGGAAAAGAGAACAGTGTACAGTGTACGGGGAAGGGATGAAGATAGGAGAGGCACGTGGGCTTTGGATGCTCTGCGCGAACGAATGCGCGCAGAATAGATCGATGACGTAGATGGTAGGAGAGTATATAAAGTGGGTGCTGGTAGTACCGTTACCAGAATCACCAACTTTGTCGCCAGCAAAGTCACCTTGCACAGAGACGAGCAGCAATTCTTCCCGACGCAGAAAGACTGTCGAGATCACCATTTCGGAAGTGGAAACAGCAGAGTAAAAGATGAGAAAAGAAAAAAAAATATTACCTGTATTTATTTATTGATGCGGTATATGTTATATTACACATCATCTTCTTCGTCAGCAATATCGATGGCGGGAGGTGAACCAGGAGGGGGCGGAGGTGTAGCAGCAAGAGGGGCCGGTGCAGCAACAGGAGGGGGCGGCACAGCAGCGCCATTTCTGGCGAGTTCCAGGAGGGGCTCCGGTAGTAACCCGAAGAATTTTGTGGCTTGTTAGCCGTGGCTACGACAGAACCTGCAAAAAAGCGATGTAGTTACAATAATACTATATTATAGTTACATATAAGTCTGAAATAACTACGGAATTAGTACAGATGGGGGTAATGGTTTTAATAGATATAATTGAGAAAAGAATAATAATCACGTTTCCTGGATCTCGCCGATCTCCGCCTCCAATTCCCGTTCAGCCTGACTACGCCTGTCGATAAATTGGTTGTGTTCCGCGAACATACGGCGGAATATCTTTACCATATGTTGCGCAACGGCACCCAATTCATCGACCAGGCGATCGTTAGCTGCCCGATGCTCCACGTCGATCCACTCTGTTGTTTCCGTGAAACGCCAGAGGGCTGCCTTCAGCCTTCCGAAGGCGTCCCGCATTTCGGCGCTAGCCTGATATTGCAGGAAGGCCTCGAAAAGAGCCATCCCCCGGTTCTGAAACAGAAAATCTATAACTGTAATTATGGATTGCGTGCAAAATACATCTAACATAATTTTTGTATATTTTCAGATGACGACACTCCCCCTCGGATTCAGTTTGGTGTGTGACGATATTAAGGAGAAGACAGCAGGTCCGGAAGAAGGAAGGTGCTTATAGAGTAAAATACACGGAAGACAGGTTGAAAAACACATTGCCAACTATTGTGAATTTCTGTGAAGAAAATGGATTGGCGGAAGAGTTATTGGCGAAAATAGAAGAGACATGTAAAGATATCGAGGTATCGGTGGACTGTCTGGTTAAAATATTTACTTACATTGTTGACAAAAACAAGATGCGCCAGTGTTTGGTGATTTTATAGAAAATATACAAAAAGCGCAATATGTACCCTCCCATTTATCTTTAAAAATTTCTTTCGAATTGATGGAGTTGTTTAAAGGTGTGAGAAATGAGAAGGCTGGAAATAAGAAGACGGGAGAAACAGGGGAAGATATGCATGAACGAATGATAGAAATGTTGAAGAAAGGAAAACTGGACGAGTAACTAACACATACTAATACACTAACATCCAACATGGACTAACATGCTGTATATATAAAATAATTATAGGGCATATTGCGGACATTTTTGTAAAATCAACTTGTAACACTTCTTCAATGTGTTAATAAACAGACATCTGTATGTATGGTAACCATTTTTTGTAAAATAAAACCTGCGATGTTTCTATAGATTTTCAATGCGTTAATAAAAGTTGTTGCACAGAGAAAAATGTTGTGTTTGTATGTAACTAGTATTGTGTTAGGATGCCGAAGACGCAGGGTACGAATCCCGAAAGTAACTACATTTTTATGAAAGAGGTACCGGATTCGAAACCCTGCCAGGCATGTTTGCTACTTCTGCCTGAGACCCCTGGCTCGAATCTCGGAATTGGCTATGTTTTCATAAAGAGGACCCGGATTCGAATCCCGCTCAGGCATGGTTGCGAATTTTGGCGGAGACCCAGGGTTCGAATCCCGGAATTAACTATGTTTTCATAAAATAGGTCCCTGATTCGAATCCCACTCAGCTATGGTTGTGAATGTCTATATATCAATTTTCTATCTTCGCAAATTAGTCAAAAGACGCAGAATACAAAGTAAAATATATTAAATACACATTGGGTACTTAAAACACGGAAGAAATCTTCGTTGTTCATGCTGCTGCAAAAAATTAAGAGGAAATGAACTGGAGCGAAGAGTTCTGCAAAAGGAATCTATCCGCTTTCTTATAGGGACGCACATCAGCAATCATATTTATTATTTCTTGCAAAGTGATTTCTGCATATGAGATCATAACGCTCTCTTGTGTGAGTCACAACAGTTCCTTGTCTGATTTTCACAGGCCGTCCTTGACCCACTTGGTACAGATTCTTCAGCGAGGCCTTTTTGAGGGGTCCGATCGAGTGACTGATTGAACTGATGTTTCAAATTCGTTTTATGCACTGAGGCTAATCGGAACAGAAATATACGAGGGCATGGTAGAAAAGGCGCATCCATCATGTCAGTCCGGTCCTGGTCCAGGCACGGTCGTCCGGACACTAGGGCCGGCATCCATCATGTCAGTCCGGACACGACTTGGACACAACCGTACACTGTCCGGACACGACCAGAGGTTACCGAGTTTCCTTATTTCTGACCCTAGAGCGGTGGTACAAGGTGGTTATAATTAAAGTGACGGTGTTCAGAGTGGTACAGCACGGGCTGTAATGAGAGTAGCAGTCTACTCTCATTACAGCCCGTGCTGTACCACTCTGAACACCGTCACTTTAATTATAACCACCTGGTATATGGCTTGTTGGAAAGCCCTTGACGCACAGATTCTAAATATGTAATTATATTCGCTCTACGTCGATTAGGAGCGGAGTTATAGCGATTTGAAAATGTGGTGTTTTTCTTTCGTTATTTTTAAATCGCTATATCTCCGTTTCTAATTGAGCTAGTAGGATGGTTCGAACGTCATCGGACTCAGAATAAAGTCCTCTTTCCATTGAAAGTGGTTTCATTGTTCTAGGACCAACGGTTTCCTAAAAGTAAAGTAAAAAAACAACAACTTTACTTTACTTTTAGAAAACCGTTGGTCCTAGAACAATGAAACCACTTTCAACGGTTTCCTACTTCCTTTATTTTTGATCGTAGAGCCCCATTCCGACCACTCTATTGAAAGGTCTCGTTTGCAGATCAGACAGTAGAACCGTTAGGAACAGAAATAATTGTCATGCCTGCGTATATATAGAACGGTGTTCTCTCCACAAGACAGTCTTCGTGAAATAGTCATCATACAATCATGGATGTACAGTTATCCGCTGACGATCTGTTAGTACTATATCGTGATTGATATTACACAGCACCTAGACAGTTGCGGGAAGTGTTGATGAACATTGCGCAGAAAATCATCGCGGGAGAAAGTATCTCCTTAGTCGAGGAATATGACCGATTACTATGGGCCGTGACATCATCCGTACCCGATCTTTCCGGAGAAGGATGGGAACATATTTCCGAAGAGTCCCCAGGCCAGTCATCGACACCCGATCCTGTATCCAGAGTTACCAAGGAGAAGCGATATCCATCGCATCCTACTCCGTCACATCACCAGGAACTTCTAAGAACACCGCATCCGGATCATACCCAGAACCTTTACCAGGACCGTCATGGAGACCGGATCCGTTACCAGCAGCAGAAGAATCATCCCAGAATGGTTCTGTATCAGATGGGAAAAGTAAGAAAAGAAAAGGTGTTACAGTGTCTCGTGAACAGATAGGAAATATAATATTACACAACATTCAAGAACGTGAATATCCCAAATTCCGTTTCAAAGGACGACGTGTGGGATTCAGTTTCTCGCACCCTCCAGAAAATGTCGATCCTCGCACGTGGATCCGTGAAGGTGTTGAAAATCTTCTCACCTATGTTAAGAAAGACACCAAAGACGAAGACCAAATAGGTTTAACTCTGTCTAACATATCTGACCCAACTGTGAAAGATAGTTACATCGGGTGGCATCGATGTGATCAGTTGCAGAGTGATATGGTGTGGAACATTATGTAAAAAATATTGCAGAGTGCTAAAACATTCACAGCTACAGACCATTTAATTATCCGAGCAGACCATGTCAACATATCTGTCGGAGGTGGGGGTAAGCGAACATATTGTTTATCTAATTACATGTTAAGCACGCAGAAATGAAGCATGGTCGGTGTGCCAAATAGAAAGAAACCACTCTGATAGGTTAAGCTTTGGTCATAGGGAAATCCCATGCTGATAACGACCCGTCCTATACTCAATATAGAAGAAATATAAATCTTCTTAAACCTGTTTTCGAACTTATGCGGAAAGCAGATGTAGATCTGACAGACAATACGTGTGCCGGAAGTAGAATTCCAGATCTGAGAAAATTTCAGCAAGTTCTCACAGAATATAAAATTATTGTGTGCAACAATCTTCGTGATGTTAAAGATGCTTTGTTTGAAGGACAGGTTGAAAATGCTTCAAAATCTATATACCTTCTGTATGATAATACCAGACAGCACTATGATGTGATAGTGAACCGGGTTGGAGCATTTGCGGCAAAACAAGAATGCCATGAACATGTCAGACCTGCCACCGAAATTTCAGAAATGAACACTGTTTCACAAATCATGTTTCTACACCATTCCAAAACGGTACTGTCTGTAGCGAAATCCAACAGTGTCCCCGATGTTTCAGAATTATTCTCACAAACAATAGATATGAGAAAGTACATAAATGCAACATGAAATATTGTACTGTATGCAATTGTGTGAAACCTGTAAATCATTTCTGTTACATGCCTATACCGAAACCCAAACAGAACTCAAAATTTCTATTTGTGTTTTGCGATTTTGAATTCTACACTGATATTCCTTATCTTCAGAAAGAAAAAACTTTTCTTCGTGTTCCGAATCTTATTGTGGTGCAGACAACATGTCACGCATGTTACAAAAGAGAGGATTTAACAGTTTCATGTTCTGTTTGTGGAGCAAGACAGTTTATATTCTGGGATGACACTGTAGACACATTTCTATTACGAAGAATGCTGGATAGAGAAATGAAACCTCGTGTCATCTTAGACGGAACCTAAATTGTCAGTTTGACATACCAAAATCTTCATTTTGTGGACAGTCTCAACTACGTTCAGTCAAATCTTGCAGGATTTTCAAAACTGTTTGGTTTACCTGTGCAGAAAGGATATTATCTGCATTTGTGGAACACTTACAAGAATAGAAATTACATAGGACCGACACCTTCTCCTTCTGCATACGGATATGAGTATATGAAAACGGTTAAAGATCAACACCATTTCATGCCTTGGTACAACATTGAATGTGAGAAGAATATACCTTTCAACAACAGAAACGAACTTCTCCAATATTGCGTCAAGGATGTCTAAAGTTGATACAGAATTTTCTAGACATATGCAAAATAGATGTTTTCAGGAATTGTATCACAATAGCATCTGCCTGTCCACTAATTTACAGACAGAAATTTATGCCGCCTAACACTATAGGGATAATTGCTAAAGGAGATTACCATCATGCAGATCAGATGTCGAAGTTTGCATTGAAATGGTTAACCTATGTTGAAGAACAGAATCATGTAATAGTTCTTCATGGTGGACGTACTCGTGAAAAATATGTCATAGGAGGACGTTACAAAGTGGACGGTTATCACAAAGAGACGCTGACAGTGTATGAGGCGCTTGGATGCTACTATCACGTTTGTCAACGCTGCATATCAATTAACAGAGATATCTATCCGAAAGATGACGAAGAAGATGAAACCGATCAGGAGAGTAAGAGCCAGACACATAGTGACATGTTGAACACTGCAGCCTTCAGATACGAGACAACATGTCGTAAACTTGCAGCTTTACGTTCTGAAGGATACAATGTCGTCACAATGTGGGAATGCGATTTCAATAAAATATTGAAAACAGATCCTGAACTCGATAGATATCTATCGACACATCCTATCGTTTGCTGAATTCCTTTAAATCCGCGAGACGCCTTATGTGGAGGAAGAGTTGAAACTGTCAGAACTTATTACAAGATCAAGGAAAATGAGAAATTACAGTACAACGATTTTATATGTGTGTACCCCTTATGTGAACAAATACTGTGCCTATCCTGTCGGACATCCTACCATACTTCTAGGAACTTCCATTCCTTCGGTAAATGAGGTTTTGCACATAGAGCGACTCATCAAATGTACTATTCTGCCACCAAAAACAATTTTACATCCTGTTTTGCCTACAAAAATGTATGGAAAACTCATGTTCGTATTGTGCAAGGAGTGTACTATCAAATTGAAATGTGAAGGCACATGCCACCATTCCGATGAACAACGCGCACTTTCGTGGAGTTGGGTCATCGCCGAGGTGCGTAAAGCTTAGTTTAGGCTACAGAATACTGTCAGTGTCGGAAGTGTGGAAGTATGAATCATCGATGTACGACCCTGTCACAAAAACTGGAGGACATTTTGCTGGTTATGTCAACACCTTCTTGAAAATAAAACAGGAAGCGAGCGGCTGGCCTTCATGGTGTCAGAACGACAAGGATGAGAAGAAGTACATACAGGAATATTTCGATAAGGAGAGTATTCTATTGGAAGAAAACAGTATTGAAGTCAATCCTGGAAAACCTACTCTGACTAAACTCTGTCTGCCTTAATTCTTTATTAGGCAAGTTCTGCCAACGGGACAACCTTTTCCAGGCAACCATCATGAAGCAATCGAAAGATTTTCTCGATAAAATTCCTGACCCAAATATAATGATCGGAGGAGTCGTACTCATCAATCAGGACACCGGTTTAGTAAACTGGAAATATGTTGAAGAGGCTGTCAATCTGAACAGGAGAGTAAATGTTCCTATCGCAGCCTTCACAACATGCCATGACGTATTGAAATCTATTTATTCTACGCACGCTGTGTGCAATAACGTCGTGGATAAAAAAACCTATATATTCAAATACTCCAATCTCATGAAACAGCAATTGGTCGGAGGAGAAGTGGTACGTCTTTTACGTCTTACCCGAAAACGGTGTTTGGAAACAGATACATCTTGCACAGTACCCGTAGCCCATCATACATTCAACTCGATACCTTACGTTTCTCTGGATAAATGTTCTTTCGAAACAATAGAAATTGCGTTGTACGATAGAAAAGGACATTTCTTGCCTTTGAGAAACGGCTCCGTACCCACAATTGCTGTTTGACATTTTGGTAGAAAAGCAAAGTCCTTTTAAAAAACAGTAGACAACTATTTTTCTCAGTCTATGCCAAAGAGAGTATGAATCACCATGAATTCGCAGACCGAATATTACAGTAATCAAATCCTTGGAGGAATTGGACCCATATACCGTTCAACTAGAATTCAAAAAGGGAGAGGATTGGGGGTCTCTTTTCGCAGGACTGTTTAGAATGGTAAAACCTCTAATCTGGAGCGGTGCAAAAGCAATTGAAAAAGAAGCTTTAAAAAGAGGCGCTAACATTATCACCGATATTGCAACAAGCCAACAAACCCCGAAAACTATCGTTCGTCAACGGGTACGTGAAGCCGGTCAAAATCTTCAAAGTAGAGCACAACGGAAAATCGACTCAGGTGGGTTCCGGCATAAGAACAAGACCTGCAAATAAAATTGCTCAGTTGATGTTAAAACGCTCATCCACCCGTATTAGAACATCGGCAATCCGTAAAAAACGCGCATGCAAAAAACGAAGGAAAACATCTACAAAATCTAGAACACGTAAAAGAAGCACCATAGAGAAGACTGCAGGAAAAGATATTTTTGGATAATGATGGAGGGTAACACGTGTATGATCTCGCAGTTCGGGCTCTTCCAGAAAAAAAACTATTCAGCAAAATGTCGAAAAAACTTACACGGTCGCCTACAAATCTATTGCTTCCATCTATAATTAGAGTATCAAAATATAGTTTATCATACCGGGGGCAGGAACTGATTTTCTCGATCTTGCATCTGCCTATCTCCGTCTGCAAACGCAGATGGTCAAACAGGATGGAAGTCCCATGAGTGCCTCCAAAACAGAAAATGCCCTCACAAAAAACTGTGGGGTCGCAAATTATCCTCTCCATTCACTATTTTCGCAATGTACAACGACTCTCAACGGCATTGCTGTAAGGACTGCCGATAACAATTACGCATATAAATCATACTCGAAGCAACTATCAATTACGGTAGCGATGCTGCGAACACGCATCTTACAAATGCCTTGTGATACTTGGACACACCTCAACACCAAGATATAATCACAGCCGACAACAAAGGTTTCACCACCAGAAAATACTTTTTCCAGTACGTCCCGACAACCGGAAATCCTACGGAAGTGACAGCCGTAGTCGAACTTATGGGAAAACTCCCACCAGTCTAAATACCTGATCAACGGCGTTGAAGTACGTATCGATCTAGCCAGACGCTTTTTACATCTGGGGAGACCAGACATCACCTACCACCAGAATAAAAATTTTAAAGGCTGTTCTTGAAATAAACCACATCATTCCTACTCCTACCACCAGTTTGGCCATAGACAGAGCATTCTCTTACGCTCCTGCTCATTATCCGTTCACCAGAAGCGTTATCAAAGCTTATTTTTACGTTGCCGGTACGCAGCAGATTTCGATCGATAATGCTTTTCAAGGTCCTTTTCCGAATGTTGTTATTTTTGCTATGGTATCCACCGCCAACTTTCTAGGAGACAGTAAGAAAAATCGAGTTCGACTTTAGAAGTTATAATCTATCTTCTTTCCATCTTGTGAAAAATGGAGAACTCGTACCTTCCGAACCCTTGCGGATCACCACAGGAAGAAACAGCGGATTGATAACACGTGCCTATCAAACTCTATTTTCCGGTACAGGCATTCAGCAAACCAATTACGGATACCAGATCACACGAAAAATGTTCGAGAACGGATCCTTTTTCCTGATTTACGACATAACGCCAGACTCTTCAGGAAACGACACGCACACCAATCTCCAGGAACAAGGTATCATCGGAACCTAGATGCAATTTTCTCCCCAGCTGTCGGAAAATATAATATGCCTTTTGTATGCTGAATTCGAATCTGCAGGAGATATAACAAAAAACAGAAGTGTTATCGTTCATCAGTGAGTCCGAATTCTCTATAAATATGTGCGCTTGTTTCTGCCTCGCAGTGTTATCGAGACAGTTCTGAGGCAGATATTACACTACCTATGATGGAAAAACCCACCAAACTGATAACCCGTACTATTAATCATAATAGAAGATTTTACCCAGGGACTGTAGAAATAACCAAAGACATACACATTATTATACATTATTGAAAACATATGCAACATGAACACGTCGCAGAACAGACAGATTCTATCTCGTAACTGTTCCACCAAAAACATTTTCTACTGTTTACCCGAGAGATCTTCTACCTCGGACGTTTCCTACTCCTGCCTTGATAACCGCAAACACTGACACTTCCGACTTCCGGGGTACACACTGGGTGGTCTTCTATTTTGACAAAAACAATGTGGCTGAATATTTCGATTCATACAGATTTCATCCTTTCTATCAAGAATTCGTAACTTTCCTGTACCGTCATTCCTCGGTTTGGTGTTGCAACAACATTCTCTTCCAGGAAGTATTTGCCACAACATGCGGACATTACTGTTGCGTGTATGCTTGTTACAAAGCACGCCATGTTACAACCAAGGATTTCATTCAAACATTTCCACCCGGTGTCAGTAAAGATGGATATATCCTACACCGTTTTCGTCAGATCTTCAAATGTTTACCACATTCCAAGTGCCCCAGAGGGGAACAAGTGTGTTGTTCTATCCACGCAATCCGGTGTCGTGTCATGAAAAAAGCTATATAAAATGTGTGCTGCTGTATCTTTCTCTCAGTGTCATCAAAAGAGCTCTAGTGAAAACATCATGGAACCTACTGGCGATTCTACAATGGAAAAACACGATAAACTAGTGAAACGTATGACCGATCAGAATGTTGCTTCCAAACGTAAAACTTGCAAACGTGTGCAACCCATCAAAATCGAAACTATGGACGAGGGAATAGATGTGACTACGGACTGTGATTTCATAAAAAGACGTACAGAAATAGAATTTTCCACAGATACAATCGAATGTCCTGAACTACACGACGTAGAGGCATGTTTAGATCTCTATATTGCTAACACATATTTTCTGAACAAGGAAAAAAACAAGTACGTAGCAATAGGATTCGAAAAACAATCCCCTTTTAATTTGGTGTGGGAATTTTCTCAACAGGGGAGATCACCCGTACGCATAGATTCTAAGCAAATTAGAGAACTGTGTGCTTTGTAATCTGACTTACTAAATTACGTCGAAAACGGTCGACGATTCTCTTATATGGTTAGAGGAAATACCACCGTCAGTGGTGTAAATTTTTTTCGGGAAACGTTGTATTTCTATGTATCATCATTATTCACCGGATGCTTTTCTGTTCACAGCATTTAAACTACACTTATTTTTGTGTAAACCTTTTAGACCTCAGCCAAACTTAATGAATGAATGGTATCATAAATTGCAACCCGAAATGCTGGCTTTTGTTTATTGTATATATATATAAAAAAGAAAAGTACCGATTTAATGAGATATTTGTATGCTCTTTGGTACAACGAATTGATGATTGAAATATATCTTCAGAACCATCTTTGTCACACATTGACATTGTAAAAAAGTTCTGTTACTTTTATGTATTTAATGTTGTAAATTATCCATTTGTATTTCATAAAGAAGATGAATCATTGTTATTTTATGTATTGTAATATAACCCTTCAGGTATTGTATACCTTCCATATTATCAATTGTAAATAAAACATTTGTATTATTTTTTATGTATTGTTATATAACCATTCAGGCATTGTAAACCTATATTATCGATTGTAAATAAAACATTTGTACATTTTTTAAATATTTTATTTCTTATAATTATTACAATAGAAACTGTACATCTTCCAGACATTTTCAACAGCATAGGTTTTTTTACATTTTCATATTTGCTATGTTCTTTGCATCTTCCCGAAGTCTTTTTCACACTATCCAATTTTGGACACTCAAGTTCTTCGATGTTACGTACGGATATTTTACCCATAGGTTTTTCTCCAAGTAATCTTTTGAGCCATTTTACTTTCTCCGTACCTTTGACGTACACTTCCTGATTCACAAGCACAAAATATAAAAAGCCTCCTAATTTCTCATACGGCACCAACCCATCGCCCCAGTTGAGACCGTGTTTGTTGGCACGGAGCCAGTAATTCACTCAGCGATACTTTTCACTCAAAAGTGTAAACCATATGGGGATTTCACTAAACAGCCAAATGTATTGTCAAAAGGAAATTTTAAAATTCCGACTTCTTTCCACACAAATTCTCCTTCTGCTCCTCGAAGACCTTGAACGTCCAAAAAACAAACATCCATTTTGTTCAACAGGTGAAAACAGTCAATATATTTTCAATGCTGCCCCGGCATAAGGCAGATGGCACACTTATGCAATTGAGAAGCACAGAATCCGCAGGAAACAAAATGTCGACACGGAAGCATTAAAACACAGCAGGGATTCTCAAAACATATTTTGCATACTGTCACAGAATCCACACTAGGTTTATCGGAGGTGTTCTCAGGCGTTTCTACACTGTCGCAATACTTGCAACTCTTTGAGTTACGATGTAACGTCGCAACACTCTGCATAAAGGGACATCGCCCTGTCTCTTTTTGAGGAGCATTTAGGGGTTCACGTAAGCAACGGTGATTTGTGCCGTACGCACAGGGTAGGTCCGAAGTCTCCCGGGTCGCACAGAGGCATCATCGTGAAATTTACTAATTACAGGGCAAGGTCGCTAGTTTTCAGGAACAAAAGAAAACTAAAAAAAATTTGGAATCTCCATAAGAGAAGATCTCTGCAGTGCACGGCTGCAGCTTCTCAGGAAGGACATCGAGAAGTTCGGTCTCAAACAGGTGTACACGGAAGATGGGAAAATAGTGATCAGGAAAGGTAACACGAAACACTATGTCACATCGTGTAGACAACTATCAAACCTGTAAAACGATCTAGCCGTAATACGCGAAAAAAAAGAAGAAAAAAACTCTGGGACAGCAGCAAGTGCCTCCTATATCGCTCGTAGGAAGTGTATTCTACAAGAGCCATGAAAACTAATAATCTAAATATGTTTAACTCTATTTTGCCATTAAAATATTATGTGTTTGTGTCTTCGTCTCAAGCAATAGTGTGTGTGTAAATGTGTGAGTGATTGTGTGTCGAAGTTTGTGTACTCGTTTCCACCCGATGAAGACCAGAAATAACCTGGATGCGTGTCTTAGAAAATTTCGTGTAAGTCAGGTAAGTGCTTGCCTTGATATATTGTTCGCTTTTTCGATCAAAGAATCTCCCCACAGCTACGTATTCCGATCGGTCGCAGAGAGAGGGGAGGGAAGGAGAAACAGTAGCGACTTTTTCTTTCAAGAAGGGGTGAAAGCGTCATGAGAGAGAGCCACCCCTACCCGCCTGACCATCAAACAGTTTCAACTCCCGTTACTCGGACAAAGACTCACGACGACCATGGTTCAGAACCAGAGGTTGCCAAATTTATACGACCTCAGCATAGCACACGCAAACGTTCGTTCTTTAATCCCGAAAATAGACGAACTGAGGTTCGTGGTACGCCAACGTGCTTTCGATATCGTAAAAATAACGGAAACGTGGCTCTGTAGCGCAGACGGGACGAACGAAATCAACATCCCCGGTTACTCTGTTTTCCGTAACGACAGAAACAAGAAAGAAGGCGGGGGCATATTTATCCGCTCGGCGCTGGCAGTAAAATTCGTAGACTTCTGACCATCCGAAGCCAATGATATTGAATATATTAGCATGATAGTTAGTGTAAGTGACTTAAAACTTGGTATTTGCGCGTTTTACCGTCCACCAAATGTACCCTATACAAATCTCGCCATCATGGAAGAACTTATTTCAGATAACTATGCCAGTGTAGACACTTTCCGTATGCTAGGCGATTTTAATTGCGACATGCTCAGCACACAAAATGCGGAGACCCTGTTTCTTAAAGATATTATAAAATCGTATAGTTTAACACAATTGATTGATAAACCCACTAGAATAACAGAGTCTTCCGAAACATTGTTAGATTTAATAATTGTTGACAACCCCAACATTGTATCTTCTTTCGAAATCGCGAGTCCAATCGGAACCTCAGACCACTGCTTGACGAGCGTGTCACTGCATTGCGCAAAACCCAGGGATAAAGCCAAGTACGTTACGTACCGAGATTTTAAGAAATTTGAATATGAAAATGTTTGTCTAGATGCTGTAAACATCAATTGCAATGAAACGTTTAAACTTGGAAACATCGATTCTAAAATAGAATTTCTTGAGAAAAATCTCGTCGAACTGTTTAACGTTCACGCCCCATTACGAACGGTTAGGGTGAAGAAAGAGCCAGCGCCGTGGCTAACGGATAATCTTAAGCTGCTCATGAAACTGAGGGATGGTGCGCTGCGTAAATACAAGCGAAGCAGATTAATTTTACATTGGGACGAATATAAAAGATTAAGAAATTTTACCACCTCTGTTATGAGGCAAGAGAAAAAAGCTTATTTTTCTTTTATTGTAAATAACAATAAGAGAATTTCAAAGAATATGTGGAATACCCTGAAAACAATTGGTATCGGTAGCAAACGGAACGCGGGAGAAATTCCGCCTCACCTGAGCAGTCCCTCTGAAATTAATAAACATTTTGCAAATGTCTACGACAGTGTTCCTCGAGACAACGCCATTATTGCAAAGGAGTGCAAGTATTTCTTGGGGAACTGCTTTCGAAACGATGCAAAAGAATTATCCTTTCGCCAGGTTCAAGATTCTGAGGTTGAGAAGGCAGTATACAGCATTCGATCAAATGCTGCAGGAGTGGACAACATTACGTGCAAAATGCTTAAACTGGCCCTTCCCTTCATACTTCCGGCACTCACGCATACTATAATTTTTTCTCTGAAAACCAGCCGATTTCCAAATGCATGGAAAGAAGCTCGAGTTATTCCGCTCCCCAAAAAGCAGACGTTGACCTCTCTAAACAATTTAAGACCAATCAATATATTTAAAAGTTACAGAAAAGATAGTATCTATACAATTAAAAGAGTACATTGCAAAATATAAAATCTTACCTGGTTCTCAATCAGGTTTCCGTACTTCTCGTAGTACAACCATGGCATTATTATCTGTCACGGACAATATTTTACGTTCGATTAACGATAAAAAAACTAACTATGCTAGTATTATTAGACCTTTCTAAAGCTTTCGATCTTGTCAATCATAACCTTCTCCTAGCAAAAATGAAATACTACAGTTTTTCGAAGCCTGCAATAAACTGGTTTCATTCATATCTACACGAAAGAAGACAAAAGGTTTTTTACCCTGCCGACACCGGATCATCACCGATAACATTAAATGGAGGAGTCCGCAAGGTTCTATTCTGGCCCGCCTTTTATACACCTTATACGTCGCTGATATATCAAACACCATCTGCCATTGTAATATTCATTGTTACGCGGATGATATGCAGTTGATGATATCGTCATCACCATCGGATTTGTTAAACAAGATAGATAATCTAAACAATGATGTACATACCCTTAACAAGTGGCTCACTGGAAATGGGCTCGCAATTAACCAGAATAAATGCGTATACACAATTTTAGGCTCTAACTATTATCTTGAAAAAGTAAATTATGATACAATTAACATAAAAATTAAAAACCAAAACATAATTTATGCATCAACGGTTAAAAATCTAGGCCTTACTTTTTATCCCAAATTTTCCTGGGCAGGGCATATCTCAGCGCAATGCACAAAACACTAACAATAATGAGCTCACTCTAAAGGAGGAAAGACTTTTTCACTAGAGAAACGAAATTATACCTCATCGAAACTCTAATATATCCTATTTTCGATTACTGTGATGTGGTGTACGGATTTACAACGTAAAATATCGAACAGAATACAAAAAATAGAGAATTCTTACATTCGTTACGCTCTCTCGATCAGCACATCCTACCCTTGCTCAATATATACAAAATCCTTAACATGTCTAGGCGACGCCTTCTGCATCAGTGTTCTACAATATATAAGGTATTAAAATTGCAAACACCTAGCTATCTCCACGAGAAACTGGTATTTAGAAATTCCATACATCCATACAATACTAGAGGTAGGCGAAAAATCGGCATTCCCCGCCACTGTGCTGTCAGTTTCGAAGGCTCCTTCTCCCTCTGGTCTGCAAAGGTTTGGAATGCTCTTCCCGATTATGTTTCTTTTGCTACAACACCCAAAAACTTCAAAGAAGAAGTCGTATTATTTTTATTGCAAAGACAACAATTGAGCATTAGCTCGTACGGCTAAGCAACAGGAGTCAAGTAAAGTAAATCTATGTATTTTGCAAACACTTATCTGACACAACGAATATTTCAACCTGTGTGCATGCTATTTTAAAATCGATTTGGAAATTGCGTATGTACACGTGTGTATGTGTGTGTGTGTGTGTTAATGTATGTCATTGTATTTTCTTATAATTTTATTATTTTTCATTTATGTCAAATTCATTCATGTTATGTCATATATTTGATTTCAGTATTATAAATATATGCATTGTAACTTTTATTCGCCAGAATTAGGTGGTAGAGCAGCCCAAGGCTGAATCTCGCACTGTAGTAAATAAAAAGACTTTTCAATTCAATTCAATTCAATCAACAGGTAATGTCCTAGAATCGGACAATCTTTGGATGTTCAATCGCAAAGTCCGTACGAACAATGAAAACACAATGCTCTGTCGCTAAAACTGAAATAGTAAAAATCCTGCAGTCACTAATTCTTCAGGAGTCTGACGTAATTCTATAGGCCACTTTCTGTACGTTCTGTATCTCGAATTCACTGATACGTAATGGATACCATACGGCTCGGCGCGAATCCAGCAGTCGTGGTAAGTTAATACTCTCATATGTCATAAAAGGTAAAGTAATCGGATACTGTAGGTGATGGCGTCCCTGGGATCGGCGATAAAGGTACAGCCAGAATATCCTCAGGATCGTCGGGGAACAGTCGTCTGCGAACACCAAAACCTTCTGGAGGAACCACAGGGGAACAGGGATGTCCTTCTAATTTACGTAACAAAGGACGATCACAGCCAGAACAGCACAAGGAATTTCTGTCTGCCAGCAATGAAAGCCACTCTTTCACTCTCTCCTTCAAATCTTCGCCGATCTTGTCATCTTCCTTCCTGCGATGTAGTTCGAACATACACCTGTAACTTGGAAATCCTGTTCTCTCGTCCGCTCTTCTTTTTCTCTCTTCTATCTCCTTCAACGTCTCGCAGTGATGATGAACTTCTTTTCCTAATTCGTTGAACAGGTAACATCCACACCAGGGAGATTCAGGTATCGCTACATACATAAACGGGAAATAACTCAGCACCCAATGCAGGTCGTTGTCCAGGTCGCCTCAAGATCTAACAAGTTCCCAGAACTCCTCGTAACTAACCTCGTAGAAATTCACGCCATTATCAGACAGCCCTGTACCGCACACATCCATCCTCACATGATACTCTTATCTTGTATCCCTTCTATTTATACCTTCTTTTTCCCTACGTCACGATTTCCGTGAAACATACATCAAACAGTCCTCCTCCGTAGCCGAGCGGGTTAAGGCGTTCACTCATCTTGAGATCGTTCGCTGCGGGACGGCGTAGGTTCGAATCCGGCTCTGGTCGGAATTTATTCGGCCTACGTATAGGGCCGGTGGCAACCCACCATCGTGAGGAAATTGGGGAGCTCCGAGTGAGTGAGCGCAATCCGGTCACGGAGACCTACTATAACGGCTGGGGATACGTCGGGCTGACCCCCCGACTATTCCAATACTGGTTGAAGATCTTCACGCTTAGAGGTGACGAAGGAAAGCGTGGGATGGAGACCGGCAGTCGTTAGGTGTGCCTAGGCCGTTCATGGGCGGTTGCGCGACGGATTTTTTATTATTATTATTATACTTCAAACAGTCACCGTAGAAGGCTACGCCCAAAACATGTTCGGACACGTTCCTTTCAGACAGAGAAACCGTCACACCCAATTACTGGAATTTCAAACTCATAAACGGCAGCTCCTCAAACCGGAAACGCATATCACAATTCAAAGAAAACCAACCGTCATGGAAAAACACCCACCTCCTCCCCCAGAATGACTCATCAACGCCATCTCTCCTCAAACACCGGAAACACGTATTACAATTCCGAGATTTTCAGACTCATAAAGCCATCTCTCCTCAGACATCGGAAACACGTATCACAATTCCGAGAAACCCACCGGCCACTTTTCCTCCTCCAACCAATCAAACTCCTCCTCACAAACCAAACCCCGCTCATTTTATGACGTCACACCCATCAAAATCAGCCTTACAAAATAAGCCACGCCCATTTTATGACGAAAAAACAATACCCCCAACCCCCACACCTACATCATCAATTGATCTTTGATCGATCTTTTCCAATCAATTGATTTATCGACTCCAAAGAGGGTGCAATACTACTGGGGAAAAGGTACAAAGTGAATAGTGTAATCATGAAGAAATCGTAGTTTACGAGGCGTACATAATTGTACAGTCACGGACACTTCTGGGTTGTAACAATTTCATTGAAAGTCAATGTGATTATTACAACCCAGAAGTGTCCGTGACTGTACATACATAGTTTATTGCAAATAGTGATGAAGTGAAGATATGTTACTTCATTACAAGTTCTGGAAAATGTACATCATTATGTATAGTATAAATAAATAGTCATGAATAGAGTTCTGCACGTCGGCAGAAACTATGGTGAGTAAATGCAACAGATGTTTTATTGTTATTATGCTTAAATATATATATATATATATATATATATATATATATATATAATTTATTAATAACTTATCTTCTCACATTATTATATTATTTCATTTTATTATGTTAAGAATTGGTTATACCATGTGAAATTGCCTCGGATAACAAACTTAGTTGTTCATACATTACGTTTTCTTTGTACATATTTTGGGGAGGGGGTGGCAAGAAGTAAAATTGTGCGGGGCGGCAAAAGTTGTGTGCGAATCACTGCAAATTCTGAGATGGGGTGCCGGCGGGTAACAGAGAACACAGTGCCCCAATGTTTTAAGGAAAAATATACTATATTCCGTATTAGCTGTCAAAGCGTCAGATAATTCTTGTGCACATCTACATGTCACTCGAGCCCCTTGGATCATATATATATATATATACATATATACAGGGTGATTCTAAAGGTATAGTACAAACGAAAACCACAGATACCTCCCATGAAATAGAGACGAAAGTTCCCCTTCCACTTTGCCGAGAGATGCCTCCGTGAGGAGCTAGACAACGCCGAACACGTGTGAAAATGAACTTCACACCTCTGTACACCCAGTACCAGTGAAGATATAAAGGCGGAACAAACGAAGTCAAAAGGAACACTAAAGTCGCCCATCCGAAAAACACTAGGCGGCAGCTGCGCAACGCATGCGCATGGGGTTCCACAAAGGTTTGATTGATTGATTGATTTGGTGTTTTAAGTCCACTTTATGCACAGTAAGGCTAATCAGGACTGGACCTACAGTTTAAAGTGGGATCCGAACCACTATGTGCCTCCACCGGGTATCGAACCCGGGACCCCTTCATTACAAGGCGAAGACGCTACCACTGCGCCATCGGGGAGGCACCACAAAGGAAATTGGAGTGTCCCGCAAGACAAGTGAAGGGAAAGGGTAGCGATCGACAACGGTAGGGACAAAAGAAGCAATGAAGCATGAAGTAACAATTGCACAGCGGGAAACAAACACATGCAGCGCGTGGGGAGTCCCCAAACACAGTGGGGAGACACCGCAGCAAGAACAAAGCACGGTTCAACAAAAGAGAAAGAGGACCGGACGGGGAATGGTACCTGTCAAGGAGACAACAAATGCGGGACGAGGGATTCCCCGTAGCAGCACCGAGGGGATGTCACACAGAGGTCGTGCGCCAGGAGGACAAACACAGCAACTACGGGCACAGGAGGTTTATTGCCACGCAAAGGTGCACTTACAGATAGGAATAGTACGTAGTACGTAGTCGTACCCCGGACTGACGTTGTTACAAAAGTTGCTCAAATTGACAACCACCACATTCAATGCAGGCATTGCAGCGTCGCAGGAAATTCTGGCGAACCCTATCAAAAATCCCTGGCATGGTACACACCTCGGCCGATGCTGCAAGTATCCGCGCTACCAATGTTTCCTTGTCAGGCACCGGGGTCTCGTAGACGAGTGTTTTCACATGGCCCCACAAGAAGAAATCCATTGGTGTGAGGTCAGGCGAACTGGCGGGCCGGGGGACGGGGCCCTCTCTGCCGATCCAGCGCTGTGGGTAGGTACGGTTCAAAAGGGTTCGCACTGTGCCATCAAAATGTGCAGGCGCTCCATCCAATTGAAACCACATACGATGTCGCACGTTGAGGGGTACATCTTCTAGCAGCTCTGGAAGGACTGATGCAAGAAAGGTGCGATAGAGGCGGCCATTTAAACGTGGTGGCAGCAGGTATGGACCGATAATCTGTTCATCGATGATACCTGCCCAGATATTCAATGCAAACTGGGTCTGATGGTGCACCTCGACTGCTGCATGTGGATTTTCATAATCCCACACGTGGCTGTTTCGGCAATTGAAGATGCCCTCACGGGTGAATGTTGCCTCGTCCGTGAAAAGCACATGGCGCAAAAAACGGGGATCGTCGGTACAAAACTGCAACAGTCGTTGACAGAATTCCACACGTCGTGGGTAATCCCCAGCCTGCAACGCGTGGACTCGCTGTGGATGATAGGGATACAGAAGATCATCATGAAGGACACGCCACACTGTCGACTGTGATACTCCCATTGCACGTGCAATGCTACGGGTGCTAGTGGACGGTGTGTCGTCCACGCGAGCAAGTACGTCCTCCTCGACCGCCGCGGTGTGCACATGTCTTGGGTGACCGACATGATGGCCTGCACGTAACACACCCGATTCACCAAGGGTACGATGCACGTTCGAAAACAACCTGCTGTCGGGTTGTCGCCTCTCCGGATACCGTCCGCGATAAAGGCGTGCAGCTGCTCGGCCATTGCCATCTGCATCATTACACGATTGTCCCCACGCAGTTTATCTGTCCAGCCTTGCTCGGCCCGGTCTCAAACCCACGCGGCAGTGTGCGGCTGCGGTGGTGTGAGGCCACGCTTGGTTTCGGAGCGGAAGGCTGCGGCCGAGGAGGGACTCGAGTTGTTCGGCTGGGGTTGCGCTCGGAAGCAAGCAGCCGCGTCAGGTCTGGGAACGGTGGACCTGGTGATCGGCATGGAAACATTCCGACCTCGTCCATTAGTGTCGTCCACCGTACGGAGTGGTGGGGTCCGTACGACACTCCAGCAGCCTTTCGCCCGCTCCCACCCAGCAATGTGCCTCCGGCTTCATTTCTAAGAGGCTGATTGGGCCCCCATCACGACGTTTGTTACAACGTCAGTACGGGGTACGTGGTCCTATCTGTACGTGCACCTTTCATTAGCTTAACCTCCTGTGGCCCGTAGTTGCTGTGTTTGTCCTGCTGGCGCACGACCTCTGTGTGACATCCCCTCGGTGCTGCTACGGGGAATCCCTCGTCCCGCATTTGTTGTCTCCTTGGCAGGTACCATTCCCCGTCCGGTCCTCTTTCTCTTTTGTTGCACCGTGCTTTGTTCTTGCTGCGGTGTCTCCCCACTGTGTTTTGGGGACTCCCCTTGCGATGCACCGCCAGCGCCGCCATTTCTGCCCCGAACCATGTACGCGTCTGTTGCCTGTCGAGTGTCACGGACCACTTTTCTTGCATTCTCGGTGTGTTTATACATCCTACGTCGTCCTCCCGTGGTTCTGCAACCCCGCACTACTTTTCTCGACTGCACTGCTTCAGTCATGGTGTTTGTTTCCCGCTGTGCAATTGTTACTTCATGCTTCATAGCTTCATTTCTCCCTACCGTTGTCGATCGCTACCCTTTCCCTTCACTTGTCTTGCGGGACACTCCTATTTCCTTTGTGGAACCCCATGCGCATGCGTTGCGCAGCTGCCGCCTAATGTTTTTCGGATGGGCGACTTTGGTGTTCCTTTTGACTTCGTTTGTTCCGCCTTTATATATTCACTGGTACTGGGTGTACAGAGGTGTGAAGTTCATTTTTCACACGTGTTCGGCGTTGTCTAGCTCCTCACGGAGGCATCTCTCGGCAAAGTGGAAGGGGAAACTTTCGTCTCTATTTCATGGGAGGTATCTGTGGTTTTCGTTTGTACTATACCTTTAGAATCACCCTGTATATATATATATATATATATATATATATATATATAATATATATATATATATTATATATATAATATATATATATAATATATATATATATATAACCTTTTTACTGTGTCTGTCGGGGAGAGGGTGTGGGAGAGCAAAATAGAGTTTATGGCTCCAAAAATACAGGTTTCCTTTTCTTCTTGAGAGACGAAAACAACCTGATCGGAAGGGTTTAATGATTTCTTTGCCCCGTCTATCTTATTTGCTCCCGTAACAAATAATCAACATTTCTGTGTGGAATAGACAAGTGAAGTGTGTGTACAGCTCCACCGCCTGGCCTGTCAATTAGTTAGTATTGTTTGAGAATTTAATGGATCAGGATTCAGTTTCGTGTGAATTAAGAGAGCCTGGGACTCGTGGTGAATACAAGTTTCCAAATTTGAACCAAACCAGACCACTTGAAACTGATATCGAGGCTGTATGATCGTGATATACGGCAAGCGATTGCCACGTATTTTAATTACTTCTACTTTTCCTCATGGGATGTACCCAGTGCCTTGCAATAAGTGGATTACAGACAATGCAAGGTAGGCGAATATCATGTGTTTCATTATTTAAAGTAAACAGTTCTAAGATACCATGACCTCCTCCATCTTAAAAGGACATCTGATAGAATTTGATTGACCTAAAATCTTTACAAAATTGAATTTTTCTACATAATTGTCTGCCCTATATTTGGAGCTTATCTGAGCAAGTGGGTGGGTGTTAAAATTATAGATTCGTATTTTGCAAAAGTTATCAAGACCTGCCAAGCACCTTTCATTGGATGTTCAGATAGTATCGTGACGAGGCGAGACGAGACTTGGCAGACTTGGTCTCGGAGTGGCGGTGTCAGACTTGCTGATCTCTTGTAAAAGGCGGATGCCATTATGACGTCCCGCTTTTAACCTAAGGGGAAAACTACAATAATCCCCATTGTTCATTCAGTGCCTCGATATTTTATTTCTGCCTCGGTCTTGATTCCAGTTTGAATGATAGGTAGCCATCGACCAGGGGTGCTCATCCTATTCAAAGCCAATGCCGCACTACCCCGAAAATCATGTAATGCGTCCCCCCAAATCATATCATTCGCGCCCTAAAACGGCTCCGTTACTTTGTAACCCCACATTTTTGTACCATCAAAACCTCATTTGTTAAATTTTGTACTATTTTTGTACTACTCAAAAATGCTAAAAATAATTTTTGTACCACTCAATTTACCGTCGAAAAACAATAATCAATTTTGGGGTTACAGAGTAACGTCTCAACCTCATCATCAGTTTCCGCTAAGTTATCCACATCAAAATATTGTACTATTTATGTACCATTTTGTACCACTATTTAAAAATTTTGTACCCATCAGAAACAGCCAGAAAAAGGGCGGGAAAATTTGTACCTTACAACCATATATTTTTGTACCGTCTCGAGTTGCTTCAAATAATATTATGCTATTTTGTACTAATTTTTAAAATTAAACGTTATACACACTACTTTACAACAAGTGGATATCCGATTTTTATACCGTTCTTAAAAATCCCCCCCAAAATTTTGAAATTTGTATTTATTTCTTAGAGGCAGCAATTCACGGAAAAAAATGGACAAAATGTTATCTAATGTGTGAGGTTTTTGCCTGCTTAATATTTTAATAAAATCTCTAGAATGAGTACTTTCCAAAAAGCCCCTCTATTATTTTTGTACCGTTACGAAAAACCCGAAAATAATTTTCAAATTTTGGATTTTTCACATCAATGTACTAATTCATATGAATACATGGACAAAATATTATTATATTGGTGAGGTTCGGAGCTCCCCAGTACATTATAGATATGTACTTTGTATCAAGTCCCTTTCCAGTTTTCGTAAAGTCACGAAAAACCCGGGAAATATTTTATAAATTTCACCTTCCTCGCATAGACCCGCACTTCACAAGAAAATATGAACAAAATATTAACGAATGTGTGAGGTCTATATCTGTTTAACGATTAAATAAATGTTCTAAATGAATACTTTCTATTAGGCCCCTTTTTCATTTTTGTACCGTCACGGAAAAACCCAAAATAATTCTCATATTTTGATTTTTTCACATCGATGAACAAATTCTATCGAACCCATGGACAAAATGTTATTATATTAGTGAGGGTTAGAGCTCTTTAATCCTTCAAAATAACGATATGGACTCGAACTTTGTATCATGTCCCTTTTTTATTTTTGTACCGTCACTGAACACCCGGGAAATATTTTTCTTATTCTTACTTCTTCGCTAAGGCACGAAGTTCAAAAGAAACTATAAACCAAATTCTATCGAATGTGTGATGTTTGTATCTAACTATTCTGTAAATACAATTTTCTATGTGATTACTTTCTATTAAGCCCTTTTTAAATTTTTGTACCGTCACGGGAAACCCAGGAAATATTTTTGAATTCTTACTTAATCATTCAGACACGAAGTTCACAAGAAACTATGGACAAAATATTAAAAAGTGTGTTAGGTTTGTATCTAAGTAATCTCTAAATAAAATATTCTATATGATTACTTTCTACTAAGACCGTTTTTGACTTAAGTACCGCCACGAAAAACCCGGGAAATATTTTTGAATTCTTACTTCTTCGCTGAGACACGAAGTTCACAAAAAAAATATAGACCAAATAGTATCTTTTCTCTGAGGTTTCTATCTAGGATATCTTTCTATAAAGTCACCTATATAATTACTTTCAATTAAGCACGCTTTCGATTTTTGTACAGGCACGAAAAATCCGGGAAAGAATTTTTAAATTTTACTTCTTTGCAGAGAAACGAAATTCACAAGAAATTCTAAACCAAATATTATCGAGAGTGTGAGGTTTGAATCTAAGTAATCTCTAAATAAAATATTCTATGTGATAACTTTCTATTAAGCCTATTTTTGATTATTGTACCGTCCCGGAAAACCCGGGAATAATTTTTCAATTTTTACTTCTTCTCTGAGACACGAAGATCACAAGAAATTATAGACCAAATTTTATCGAATGTGTGAGGCTTGTATCTAAGTAATTTTTAAACAAGTTCTCCTATATAATTACTTTAAATTGAGCCCGTTTTTTGTTTTTGTACCGTAACGAGAAAAACCCGGAAATATTTTTTAATACTGATTTTCTTCCCTAACACACGAAGTTCAAAATAAACTATGGATCAAATATTATCGAGTGTGTGAGGTTTGTATTTAAGTAATCTTTTTATAAAGTCATCTATACAATTACTTTCTATTAATGCTGTTTATTATGTTTGTACCGTCACAAAAAATCCGGGAAAAATTTTCTACTCCTTCCTTCTTCGCTGAGACATAGAACATACAAGAAGCTATATACCAAATTTTATTGAATGTGTGAGGTTTGTATCTATCTAATATTTATTTAAAGTCATCTTTAGAAACACCTTCCATTAAGCCCGATTTTCATTTTTGTAAAGTCACGAAAAATTCGGGAGAGATTTTTTAAATCTTACGTCTTCGCTGAGACACGAATTTCACAAGAAACTATGGACCAAATATTATCGAGTGTGTGAGGTTTGTGTCTAAGTAATTTTTATACAAAGTCATCTATATAATTACTTTCTAATAAGCCTGCTTTTGATTTTTGTACCGTCACAAAAAATCCGGGAAAGATTTTCTAATACTTACTTCTTTGCTGCGACATGAAATACACAAGAAACTGTAGACTAAATATTATCGAGTGTGTAAGGATTGTATCTATCTAATATTTATATAAAGTTATCTAAGTAAATACTATCTATTAAGACCGTTTCTTTTTTTGTACCGTCACGAAAATCGGGAAAAGATTTTTAAAATTTTACTTCTTCATAGACACGAAATTCAAAAGAAATTGTAAACCAAATATTATCGAGTGTGTGAGGTTTGTATCTAAGTATTCTGTAAATAAAATATTCTATGTGATAACTTTCTATTAACTCCGTTTTTTATTTTTGTAGCGTACGGAAAACCCGGGAATATTTTTTGAAATCTTACTTTTTCGATGAGAAACGAATTTCGCAAGAAATTATATACCAAATTTTATCTTGGGTGTGAGGTTTGTATCTATCTAATATTTATATAAAGTCATCTATGTAAATACTTTCTATTAAGCCCGTTTTTAATTTTTTTACCGTCAAGAAAAATCCGGGAAATATTTTATTAATTTTCTTTCTTTGCTGAGACACGAAGTTAACAAGAAACTATGGACCAAATATTATCCACTGTGTGAGGTTTCTATCAAAATAATTTTTATACGAAATCATCTTTATAATTACTTTCTAATAAACATGTTTTTGATTTTTGTACCGTCACAAAAAATCCGGGAAAGATTTTCCAAACCTTACTTCTTTGCTGCGACAAGAAATAAACAAGAAACTTTAGACCAAATATTATCGAGTGTGTGAGGTTTGTATATATCTAATATTTATATAAAGTCATCTACATAAATACTTTCTATTAAGCCCGTTTTTGATTTTTGTACCGTCACGAAAATCCGGGAAAGATTTTTTAAATCTTACTTCTTCGCTGAGAAACGAAATTCATAAGAAATTCTAAACCAAATATTATCGAGTGTGTGAGGATTGTACCTAAGTATTCTGTAAATAAAATAATCTATGTGATACCTTTCTATTAAATTCGTTTCTTATTTTTGTGGCGTCGCGGAAAACCCGGGAATAATTCTTGAATTCTTACTTCTTCGCTGAGACACGAATTTCACAAGAAATAATTGACCAAATTTTATCCAGTGTGTGAGGTTTGTATTTATCTAATATTTATATAAAATCATCTATGAAAATACTTTCTATTAAGCTCCCTTTTTATTTTTGTACCGTCACGAAAGATCAGGACAATATTTTATTAATCTTACTTCTTTGCTGAGACACGAATTTCACAAGAAACTATGGACCAAATATTATCTAGTGTTTGAGGTTTATAACAAAGTAATTTTTTAAAAAAAGTCATCTATATAAATACTTTCTAATAAGCCTGTTTTTTATTTTTTACCGTCACAAAAAATCCGGGAAAGATTTTCTAATCCTTACTTTTCTGTTGAGCCATGAAATACACAAGAAACTGTAGACCAAATTTTATCGAGTGTGTGAGGTTTGTATATATCTAATATTTATATAAAGTCATCTATGTAAATACTATCTATTATGCCCGTTTTCGATTTTTGTACAGTCACGAGAATACGGGAATTTTTTTTTTTAAATCTTACTTCTTCGCTGAGACACGAAATTCACAAGAAATTCTAAACCAAATATTATCGAGTGTGTGAGGTTTGTATCTAATTATTCTGTAAATAAAATAATCTATGTGATACCTTTCTATTAGTCCGTTTTCGATTTTTGTAGCGTCGCGGAAAACCCGGGAAAAATTCTTGAATTCTTACTTCTTCGCTGAGACACGAATTTCACAAGACATTATTGACCCAATTTTAACGAGTGCGTGAGGTGTGTATCTATCTAATATTTATATAAGATCATCTATGTAAATACTTTCTATTAAGCCCGTTTTTTATTTTTGTACCGTCATGAAAAATCAGGGAAATATATTATTAATCTTCCATCTTTGATGAGACACGAAGTTCACAAGAAACTATGAACCAAATATTATCGTGTGTGTGAGGTTTGTATCAAAGAAATTTTTATACAAAATCATCTATATAATTACTTTCTAATAGGCCTGCTTTTGATTTTTGTACCGTCACAAAAAAATCCGGGAAAGATTTTCTAATCCTTACTTCTTTGCTGCGACATGAAATACACAAGAAACTTTGGACCAAATATTATCGAATGTGTGAGGTTTGTGTCTATCTAATATTTATATAAAGTCATGTATGTAAATACTTTCTATTAAGGCCATTTTTTATTTTTGTACCGTCACGGAAAATTGGGAAAGATATTTTAAATCTTACTTCTTCGCAGAGACAAGAAATTCACACGAAATTCAAAACCAAATATTATCGAGTGTGTGAGGTTTGTACCTAAGTATTCTGTAAATAAAATATCCTATCTGATACCTTTCTATTAAGTCCGTTTTTTTATTTTTGTAGCCTCGCGGAAAACCCGGGACTAATTTTTGAATTCTTACTTCTTCGCTGAGACACGAATTTCACAAAAAATTGTTGACCAAATTTTATCGAGTGTGTGAGGTTTGTATCTATCTAATATTTATATAAGATCATCTATGTAAATACTTTCTATGAAGCCCTTTTTTGATTTTTGTACCTTCACGAAAAATCAGGGAAATATTTTATTAATCTTACTTCTTTTCTGAGACACGAATTTCACAAGAAACTTTGGACCTAATATTATCGAGCGTTTGAATTTTGTATCAAAGTAATTTCTTTACAAAGCCATCTATCTAATTACTTTCTAATAAGCCTGTTTTTTATTTCTGTACGGTCACAAAGAATCCGGGAAAGATCTTCTAATCCTTACTTTTCTGATGAGCCATGAAATCCACAAGAAACTGTAGACCAAATTTTATCAAGTGTGTGACGTTTGTAACCATCTAATATCTACCTATATAAAGTCAGCTATGTAAAAACTTTCTATTAAGCTTGTTTTTTATTTTTGTACCATTACTGAAAATCCTTGAGAGATTTTTTCAATCTTACTTCTTCGCTGAGACACGAAGTTCACAAGAAACTCTGGACCAAATATTATCCACTGTGTGAGGTTTGTGTCTAAGTAATTTTTATACAAAGTCATCTATATAATTACTTTCTAATAGGCCTGTTTTTGATTTTTGATTTATGTACCATCACTGAAAATCCGGGAGAGATTTTTTCAATCTTACTTCTTTGCTGCGACATGAAATACACAAGAAACTGTAGACCAAATATTATCGACTGTGTGAGGTTTGTATATATCTAATATTTATATATAGTCATCTATTTAAATACTATCTATTAAGCTCATTTTTTATTTTTGTATCGTCACGAGAATCCGGGAAAGTTTTTTTAAAATCTTACTTCTTCGCTGAGACACAAAATTCACAAGAAATTCTAAACCAAATATTATCGAGTGTGAGAGGTTTGTATCTAATTATTCTGTAAATAAAATATTCTATGTGATTGCCTTCTATGAAGTCCGTTTTTAATTTTGGTAGAGTCTGCGGAAAACCCGGGAATATTTTTGAAATCTTACTTCTTCGCTAAGACACGAATTTCACAAGATATTATAGACCAAATTTTATTGAGTGTGTGAGGTTTGTATATATCGAATATCTATATAAAGTCACCTATGTAAATACTTTCTATTAAGCCCGTTTTTAATTTTTGTACCGTCACGAAAAATCCAGGAAATATTTAATTAATCTTCCTTCTTTGATGAGACACGAAATTCACAAGAAATTATGGACCAAATATTTTCGTGTGTGTGAGGCTTGAATCAAAGTAATTTTAATTCAAAATCATCTATATAATTACTTTCGAATTAGCTTGTTTTGGATTTTTGTACCGTCACAAGAAATCCGGGAAAGATTTACTAATCCTTACTTCTTTGCTGCAACATGAAATAAACCAGAAACTTTGGACCAAATATTATCGAGTGTGTGAGGTTTGTGTCTATCTATAATTTTTATGAAGTCATCTATGTAAATACTTACTATTAAGCCCGTTTTCGATTTTTGTACCGTCACGGAAATCCGGGAAAGATATTTTATATCTTACTTCTTCGCTGAGACACGAAGTTCACAAGAAGCTATGGACCAAATATTATCGAGTGTGTGAGGTTTGTGTCTAAGTAATTTTTATACAAAGTCATCTATATCATTACTTTCTAATAGGCCTGTTTTTTATTTTTTATTTTTGTACCATCACTGAAAATCCGGGAGAGATTTTTCAATCTTACTTCTTTGATGCGACATGAAATACACAAGAAACTGTAGACCAAATATTTTCGAGTGTGTGAGGTTTGTATATATCTAATATTTATATATAGTCATCTATTTAAATACTATCTATTAAGCTCATTTTTTATTTTTGTATCGTCACGAGAATCCGGGAAAATTTATTTAAAATCTTACTTCTTCGCTGAGACACCAAATTCACAAGAAATTCTAAACCAAATATTATCGAGTGTGTGAGGTTTGTATCTAATTATTCTGTAAATAAAATATTCTATGTGATTACTTATTATTAAGTCCGTTTTTAATTTTGGTAGAGTCTGCGGAAAACCCGGGAATATTTTTTGAAAACTTACTTCTTCGCTGACACGAATTTCACAAGAAATTATAGACCAAATTTTATCGAGTGTGTGAGTTTTGTATATATCGAATATCTATATAAAGTCATCTATGTAAATACTTTCTATTAAGCCCGTTTTTAATTTTTGTACCGTCACGAAAAATCCGGGAAATATTTTATTAATCTTCCTTCTTTGATGAGACACGAAGTTCACAAGAAACTATGGGTCAAATATTATTGTGTGTGTGAGGTTTGAATGAAAGTAATTTTAATTCAAAATCATCTATATAATTACTTTCGAATAAGCCTGTTTTTGATTTTTGTACCGTCACAAAAAATCCGGGAAAGATTTTCTAATCCTTACTTCTTTGCTGCGACATGAAATAAACCAGAAACTTTGGACCAAATATTATCGAGTGTGTGAGGTTTGTGTCTATCAAATATTTATATAAAGTCATCTATGTAAATACTTTCTATTAAGCACCTTTATGATTTTTGTGCCGTCACGAAAAATCAGGAAAATATTTTATTAATCTTTCATCTTTGCTGAGACACGAATTTCACAAGAAACTATGGACAAAATATTATCTAGTGTTTGAGGTTTGTATCTAATTATTCTGTAAATAAAATATTCTATGTGATTACTTTCTATTAAGTCCGTTTTTAATTTTGGTAGAGTCTGCGGAAAACCCGGGAATAATTTTTGAAATCTTACTTCTTCGCTAAGACATGAATTTCACAAGAAATTATAGACCAAATTTTATCGAGTGTGTAACGTTTGTATATATCGAATATCTATATAAAGTCATCTATGTAAATACTTTCTATTAAGTTCGTTTTTAATTTTTGTACCCTCACGAAAAATCCGGGAAATATTTTATTAATCTTCCTTTTTGATGAGACACGATGTTCACAAGAATCTATGGACCAAATATTATCGTGTGTGTGAGGTTTGAATGAAAGTAATTTTAATTCAAAATCATCTATATAATTACTTTCGAATAAGCCTGTTTTTGATTTTTGTACCGTCACAAAAAGTCCGGGAAAGATTTTCTAATCCTTAATTCTTTGCTGCGACATGAAATAAACCGGAAACTTTGGACCAAATATTGTCGAGTGTGTGAGGTTTGTGTCTATCTATTATTTATATAAAGTCATCTACGTAAATACTTTCTATTAAGCCCGTTTTTTATTTTTGTACCGTCACGAAAAATCAGGGAAATATTTTATTAATCTTACTTCTTTGATGAGACACGAATTTCACAAGAAACTATGGACAAAATATTATCGAGTGTGTGAGGTTTGTATGAACGTAATTTTTATAGAAAGTCATCTATGAAATTACTTTCTAATAAGCCTGTTTTTGATTTTTGTACCATCACAAAAAATCTGAGAAAGATTTTCGAATCCTTACTTCTTCGCTGAGACACGAAATTCACAAGAAATTCTAAACCAAATTTTATCGAGTGTGTGAGGTTCGTATCTAAGTATTCTGTAAATAAAATAATCTATGTGATACCTTTCTATTAAGTCCGTTTTTGATTTTTGTAGCTTCGCGGAAAAGCCAGTAATAATTCTTGAATTCTTACTTCTTCGCTGAGACACGAACTTCACAAGAAATTATAGACCAAATTTTGGCGAGTGTGTGGGGTTTCTATCAAAGTAATTTTTTTACAAAGTCATCTATATAATTACTTTCTAATAAGCCTGTTTCTGATTTTTGTACCGACAAAAAAAATCTGAGAAAGATTTTTTAATCCTTACTTTTCTGCTGAGCCTAGAAATACACAAGAAACTGAAGACCAAATTTTATCGAGTGTGTTAGGTTTGTATCTATCTAATATTTATATAAAATCATCTATGTAAATACTTTCTATTAAGCCCGTTTTTTATTTTTGTACCGTCACGAAAAATCAGGGAAATATTTTATTCATCTTACTTCTTTGCTGAGACATGAATTTCACAAGAAACTATGGACCAAATATTATCGAGTGTTTGAGGTTTGTTTCAAATTAATTCTTTTACAAAGTCATCTATATAATTACTTACTAATAAGCCTGTTTTTGATTTCTGTACCGTCACAAAAGATCCGGGAAAATTTTTTTAATCCTTACTTTTCTACTGAGCCTTGAAATACGAATGAAATTGTAGGTCAAATTTTATTGAGTGTGTGAGGTTTGAATCTATCTAATATCTATCTATATAAAATCACCTATTTATGTAAAAACTTTCTATTAATCCCCTTTTTTATTTTTGTACCATCACTGAAAATCCGGGAGATATTTTTACAATCTTACTTCTTCGCTGAGACACGAAATTCACAAGAAACGATGGACCAAATATTATCGAGTGTATGAGGTTTGTGTCTAGGTAATTTTTATACAAAGTCATCTATATAATTACTTTCAAATAGGCCTGTTTTTGATTTTAGTACCATCACTGAAAATCCGGGAGAATTTTTTTCAATCTTACTTCTTTGCTGCGACATGAAATACACAAGAAACTGTAGACCAAATATTATCGAGTGTGTGAAGTGTGTATACATCTAATATTTATATAATGTCATCTATGTAAATACTATCTATTAAGCCCGTTTTTGATTTTTGTACCGTCACGACAATATGGTTTCTTGTGTATTTCATGTCGCAGCAAAGAAGTAAGATTGAAAAAATCTCTCCCGGATTTTCAGTGATGGTACAAAAATGAAACACAGGCCTATTAGAAAGTAATTATATAGATGACTTTGTAAAAAAATTACTTAGACACAAACCTCACACACTCGATAATATTTGGTCCATAGTTTCTTGTGAACTTCGTGTCTCAGCGAAGAAGAATAAGATCAATAAAATATTTCCCTGATTTTTCGTGACGGTACAAAAATCAAAAATGGGGTTAATAGAAAGTATTTACATGGATGATCTTATATAAATATTAGATAGATACAAACCTCACACACTCGATAAAATTTGGTCAACAATTTTTTGTGAAATTCTTGTCTCAGCGAAGAAGTAAGAATTCAAAAATTAGTCCCGGGTTTTCCGAGAGGCTACAAAAACAAAAAACGGACTTTATAAAAAGGTATCAGATAGGATATTTTATTTACAGAATACTTAGGTACAAACCTCACACACTCGATAATATTTGGTTTTGAATTTCTTGTGAATTTCGTGTCTCTGCGAAGAAGTAAGATTTAAAATATCTTCCCGGATTTCCGTGACGGTACAAAAATAAAAAAACGGGCTTAATAGAAAGAATTTACATAGATGACTCTATACAAATATTTGATAGACACAAATCTCAAACACTCGATAATATTTGGTCTAAAGTTTCTTGTTTATTTCATGTCGCCGCAAAGAAGTAATGATTTGAAAATCTTTCGCAGGTTTATTAGAAAGTAATTATATAGATGATTTCGTATGAAAATTATTTTGATACAAACCTCACAGAGTCGATAATATTTGGTCCATAGTTTCTTGTGAACTTCGTGTCTCAGCAAAGAAGGAAGATTAATAAAATATTTCCCGAATTTTTCGGGACGGTACAAAAATTAAAAACGGGCTTAATAGAAAGTATTTACATAGATGACTTTATATAAATATTAGATACATACAAACCTCACACACAAGATAAAATTTGGTATATAATTTCTTGCGAGATTCGTGTCTCAGCGAAGAAGTAAGATTTCAAAAAATATTCCCGGGTTTTCCGCAACGCTACAAAAATCAAAAACGGAGTTAATAGAAAGTTATCACATAGAATATTTTATTTGCAGAATACTTAGATACAAATTTCACACACTCGATAATATTTGGTTTACAATTTCTTTTGAATTTCGTGTCTCAGCGAAGAAGTCAAATTTTAAAAATCTTTCCCGGATTTTCGTGACGGTACAAAAAACGGGCTTAATACATAGTATTTACTTATATGACTTTATATAAATATTAGATAGATACAAACCTTACACACTCGATAATATTTAGTCTACAGTTTCTTGTGTATTTCATGTCGCAGCAAATAAGTAAGGAGTAGAAAATCTTTCCCGGATTTTTTGTGACGGTACAAATATCAAAAACAGGCTTATTAGAATGTAATTATATAGGTGATTTTGTATAAAAATTACTTTGATACAAACCTCACACACTCGATAATATTTGGTCCACAGTTTTTTGTGAACTTCGTGTCTCAGAAAAGAAGGAAGATTAATAAAATATTTCCCTGATTTTTCGTGATAGTACAAAAATCAAAAACAGGATTAATAGAAAGTATTTACATAGATTATTTTATATAAATATTAGATAGATACAAACCTCAATCACTCGATAACATTTAGTCAACAATTTCTTGTGAAATTCGTGTCTCAGCGAAGAAGTAAGAATTCAAGAATTATTCCCGGGTTTTCCGTGACGCTACAAAAATTGAAAATGGACTTAATAGAAAGGTATCACATAGATTATTTTATTTACAGAATAATTAGATACAAACCTCACACACTCGATAATATTTGGTTTAGAATTTCTTGTGAATTTCGTGTCTCAGCGAAGAAGTAAGAATTAAAAAAAACTTTCCCGTATTCTCGTGACGGTACAAAAATCAAAAACGGGCATAATAGATAGTATTTACATAGATGACTTTATATAAATATTAGATATATACAAACCTCACACACTCGATAAAATATGGTCTACAGTTTCTTGTGTATTTCATGGCTCAGCAGAAAAGTAAGGATTAGAAAATCTTTCCCGGATTTTTAGTGACGGTAAAAAGAAAAACAGGCTTATTAGAAAGTAATTATATAGATGACTTTGTAAAAAATTACTTTGATACAAACCTCAAACACTAGATAATATTTGGTCCATAGTTTCTTGTGAAATTCGTGTCTCAGCAAAGAAGTAAGATTAATAAAATATTTTCCTGATTTTTAATGACGGTACAAAAAATCAAAAAGGAGCTAAATAGAAAGTATTTACATAGATGACTATATATAAATATTAGATAGACACAAACCTCACACACTCGATAATATTTGGTCCAAAGTTTCTGGTTAATTTCATGTCGCAGCAAAGAAGTAAGGATTAGAAAATCTTTCCCGGATTTTTTGTGACGGTACAAAAATCAAAAACAGGCTTATTCGAAAGTAATTATATAGATGATTTTGAATTAAAATTACTTTGATTCAAACCTCACACACACGATAATATTTGGTTCATAGTTTCTTGTGAACTTCGTGTCTCATCAAAGAAGGAAGATTAATAAAATATTTCCCGGATTTTTCGTGACGGTACAAAAATTAAAAACGGCTTTATAGAAAGTATTTACATAGATGACTTTATATAGATATTCGATATATACAAACCTCACACACTCGATAAAATTTGGTCTATAATTTCTTGTGAAATTCGTGTCTCAGCGAAGAAGTAAGTTTTCAAACATTTTTCCAGGGTTTTCCGCACACTCTTCCAAAATTAAAAACGGACTTAATAGTAAGTAATCACATAGAATATTTTATTTACAGAATAATTAGATACAAACCTCACACACTCGATAATATTTGGTTTTTAGAATTTCTTGTGAATTTTGTGTCTCAGCGAAGAAGTAAGATTTTAAAAAAAACTTTCCCGGATTTTCGTGACGGTACAAAAATCAAAAATGGGCTTAATAGATAGTATTTACATATATGACTTTATATAAATATTAGATATATATACAAACCTCACACACTTGATAATATTTGATCTAAAGTTTCTTGTGTATTTCATGTCGCAGCAAAGAAGTAAGATTGAAAAAATCTCTCCCGGATTTTCAGTGATGGTACAAAAATCAAAAACAGGCCTATTAGAAAGTAATTATATACGTAGATGACTTAGTATAAAAATTACATAGACACAAACCTCACACAGTCGATAATATTTGGTCCATAGTTTCTTGTGAACTTCGTGTCTCAGCAAAGAAGGAAGATTAATAAAATATTTCCCGGATTTTTCGGGACGGTACAAAAATAAAAAACGGGCTTAATAGAAAGTATTTACATAGATGACTTTATATAAATATTAGATACATACAAACCTCACACACAAGATAAAATTTGGTATATAATTTCTTGCGAGATTCGTGTCTCAGCGAAGAAGTAAGATTTCAAAAAATATTCCCGGGTTTTCCGCAACGCTACAAAAATCAAAAACGGAGTTAATAGAAAGTTATCACATAGAATATTTTATTTGCAGAATACTTAGATACAAATTTCACACACTCGATAATATTTGGTTTACAATTTCTTTTGAATTTCGTGTCTCAGCGAAGAAGTCAAATTTTAAAAATCTTTCCCGGATTTTCGTGACGGTACAAAAAAACGGGCTTAATACATAGTATTTACTTAGATGACTTTATATAAATATTAGATAGATACAAACCTTACACACTCGATAATATTTAGTCTACAGTTTCTTGTGTATTTCATGTCGCAGCAAATAAGTAAGGAGTAGAAAATCTTTCCCGGATTTTTTGTGACGGTACAAATATCAAAAACAGGCTTATTAGAATGTAATTATATAGGTGATTTTGTATAAAAATTGCTTTGATACAAACCTCACACACTCGATAATATTTGGTCCACAGTTTTTTGTGAACTTCGTGTCTCAGAAAAGAAGGAAGATTAATAAAATATTTCCCTGATTTTTCGTGATAGTACAAAAAGCAAAAACGGCATTAATAGAAAGTATTTACATAGATGATTTTATATAAATATTAGATAGATACAAACCTCAATCTCTCGATAACATTTAGTCAACAATTTTTTGTGAAATTCGTGTCTCAGCGAAGAAGTAAGAATTCAAAAAATATTCCCGGGTTTTCCGCGACGCTACAAAAATCAAAAACTGATTTAATAGAAAGGTATCAGATAGGATATTTTATTTACAGAATACTTAGTTACAAACCTCACTCACTCGATAATATTTGGTTTTGAATTTGTTGTGAATTTCGTGTCTCACCGAAGAAGAAAGATTTAAAATATTTTTCACGGATTTCCGTGACGGTACAAAAATAAAAAACGGGCTTAATAGAAAGTATTTACATAGATGACTTTATATAAATATTAAATAGACACAAACCTCACACACTCGATAAAATTTGGTCAATAATTTCTTGTGAAATTCGTGTCTCAGCGAAGAAGTAAGAATTCAAGAATTATTCCCAGATTTTCCCCGACGCTACAAAAATCGAAAACGGACTTAATAGAAAGGTATCACATAGATTATTTTATTTACAGAATAATTAGATACAAACCTCACACACTCGATAATATTTGGTTTAGAATTTCTTGTGAATTTCGTGCCTTAGCGAAAAAGTAAGATTTAAAAAAAAACTTTCCCGTATTCTCGTGACGGTACAAAAATCAAAAACGGGCATAATAGATAGTATTTACATAGATGACATTATATAAATATTAGATATATACAAACTTCACACACTCGATATAATTTGGTCTACAGTTTCTTTTGTATTTCATGGCTCAGCAGAAAAGTAAGGATTAGAAAATCTTTCCCGGATTTTTAGTGACGGTAAAAAAATCAAAAACAGGCTTATTAGAAAGTAATTATATAGATGACTTTGTAAAAAAATTACTTTGATACAAACCTCAAACACTAGATAATATTTGGTCCATAGTTTCTTGTGAAATTCGTGTCTCAGCAAAGAAGTAAGATTAATAAAATATTTTCCTGATTTTTCGTGACGGTACAAAAATAAAAAAGGAGCTTAATAGAAAGTATTTACATAAATGATTTTATATAAATATTAGATAAATACAAAGCTCACACACTCGATAAAATTTGGTCAATAATTTCTTGTGAAATTCGTGTCTCAGCGAAGAAGTAAGAATTCAAGAATTATTCCCGGGTTTTCCGCGACGCTACAAAAAACAAAAACGGACTTAATAGAAAGGTATCACATAGTTTATTTTATTTACATAATACTTAGGTACAATCCTCACACACTCGATAATATTTGGTTTAGAATTTCTTGTGAATTTCGTGTCTCAGCGAAGAAGTAAGATTTAAAAAATCTTTCCCGAATATTCGTAATGGTACAAAAATCAAAAACGGGCTTAATAGAAAGTATTTACATAGATGACTTTATATAAATATTAGATATATACAAACCTCACACACTCGATAATATTTGGTCTACAGTTTCTTGTTTATTTCATGTCGCAGCAAAGAAGTAAGGATTTGAAAATCTTTCCCCGATTTTTTGAGACGGTACAAACATAATAAACAGAATTAATAGAAAGTAATTGTATAGATGACTTTATAAAAAGATTACTTAAATACAAACCTCACACAGTCGATAATATTTGATCCATAGTTTCTTTTGTACTTCGTGTGTTAAGAAAATCAGTATTAAAAATATTTCCGGGTTTTTCTCGTGACGGTACAAAAACAAAAAACGGGCTCAATTGAGAGTAATTATTTAGATGACTTTATATAAAAATTACTTAGATACAAACCTTACACATTCGATAAAATTTGGTCTATAATTTCTTGTGATGTTCGTGTCTCAGCGAAGAAGTAAGAATTCAGAAATTATTCCTGGGTTTTCCACGACGGTACAAAAATCGAGAACCTGCTCAATAGAAAGTTATCAGTTAGGATATTTTATTTACAGATTACTTAGTTACAAACCTCACACACTCGATAATATTTGGTTTAGAATTTCTTGTGAATTTCGTGTCTCAGGGAAGTTGTAGGATTTAAAAAATCATTCCCCCATATTTAGTAACGGTACAAAAATCAGAAACAGGCTTAATGCAAAGTATTTATATAGATGACTTTATAAAAATTTTAGAAAGATACAAACCTAAGAGACTATAATATTTGGTCTATAGTTACTTGTGTATTGCATGTGTCATCGAAGAAGTAAGATTTAAAAAATCTTTCCCGGTTTTCCGTGTTGATACTTAAGTCAAAAACGTTCTTAATAGATGGTAATCATATAGAATATTTTATTTAGAGATTACTTAGATACAAACCTTACACAGTTGATAATATTTGGTTCAAATTTTCTTGTGAATTTCGTGTCTTGGCGAAGAAGTAGGAATTCATAAAATATTTCCCACATTTTTCGTGATGGTACAAAAATATAAAACGGGCTCAATTGAAAGTAATTATATAGATGACTTTATATAAAAATTACTTAGATACAAACCTCACACATTCGATAAAATGTGGTCTATAATTTCTTTTGAACCTCGTGTCTCAGCGAAGAAGTAAGAATTCAAAAATTATTCCCGGGTTTTTCGTGACGGTACAAAAATCAAAAACATGTTTAATATAAAGTAATTATGTAGATGACTTTATATAAAGAATACTTAAATACAAACCTCACACACTCGATAATATTTGGTCCATAGTTTCATGGGAATTTCCTGTATCAGCAAAGAAGTAAGAATTTGAAAATATTTTTTAGATTTTTCGTGACGGTACAAAAATAAAAAAAACGTGCATAGTAGAAAATTATCACATAGCATATTTTATTTAGAGATTACTTAGATACAAACCTCACACACCCGATAATATTTGGTTTATAATTTTTTGTGAATTTCGTGTCTTAGCGAAGAAATAAGAATAAATAAAATATTTCCCGGATATTTCGTGACGGTGCAAAAATGTAAAACGGACTCAATTTAAAGTAATTATATAGGAGAACTTGTTTAAAAATTACTTAGATACAAGCCTCACACATTCGATAAAATTTGGTCTATAATTTCTTGTGATCTTCGTGTCTCAGAGAAGAAGTAAAAATTGAAAAATTATTCCCGGGTTTTCCGCGACGGTACAAAAATCAAAAATAGGCTTAATAGAAAGTTATCACATAGAATATTTTATTTAGAGATTACTTAAATTCAAACCTCACACTCTCGATAATATTTGGTTTAGAATTTCTTGTGAATTTCGTTTCTCTGCAAAGAAGTAAAATTTAAAAATTCTTTCCCGGATTTTTCGTGCCTGTACAAAAATCGAAAGCGTGCTTAATTGAAAGTAATTATATAGGTGACTTTATAAAACGATTTCCTAGATAGAAACCTCAGAGACTAGATACTATTTGGTCTATAGTTTTTTTGTGAACTTCGTGTCTCAGCGAAGAAGTAAGAATTCAAAAAATTTTCCCGGGTTTTTCGTGGCGGTACTTAAGTCAAAAACGGTCTTAGTAGAAAGTAATCATATAGAATATTTTATTTAGAGATTACTTAGATACAAACCTAACACACTTTTTAATATTTTGTCCATAGTTTCTTGTGAACTTCGTGTCTGAATGATTAAGTAAGAATTCAAAAATATTTCCTGGGTTTCCCGTGACGGTACAAAAATTTAAAAAGGGCTTAATAGAAAGTAATCACATAGAAAATTGTATTTACAGAATAGTTAGATACAAACATCACACATTCGATAGAATTTGGTTTATAGTTTCTTTTGAACTTCGTGCCTTAGCGAAGAAGTAAGAATAAGAAAAATATTTCCCGGGTGTTCAGTGACGGTACAAAAATAAAAAAGGGACATGATACAAAGTTCGAGTCCATATCGTTATTTTGAAGGATTAAAGAGCTCTAACCCTCACTAATATAATAACATTTTGTCCATGGGTTCGATAGAATTTGTTCATCGATGTGAAAAAATCAAAATATGAGAATTATTTTGGGTTTCTCCGTGACGGTACAAAAATGAAAAATGGGCCTAATAGAAAGTATTCATTTAGAACATTTATTTAATCGTTAAACAGATATAGACCTCACACATTCGTTAATATTTTGTTCATATTTTCTTGTGAAGTGCGGGTCTATGCGAGGAAGGTGAAATTTATAAAATATTTCCCGGGTTTTTCGTGACTTTACGAAAACTGGAAAGGGACTTGATACAAAGTACATATCTATAATGTACTGGGGAGCTCCGAACCTCACCAATATAATAATATTTTGTCCATGTATTCATATGAATTAGTACATTGATGTGAAAAATCCAAAATTTGAAAATTATTTTCGGGTTTTTCGTAACGGTACAAAAATAATAGAGGGGCTTTTTGGAAAGTACTCATTCTAGAGATTTTATTAAAATATTAAGCAGGCAAAAACCTCACACATTAGATAACATTTTGTCCATTTTTTTCCGTGAATTGCTGCCTCTAAGAAATAAATACAAATTTCAAAATTTTGGGGGGGATTTTTAAGAACGGTATAAAAATCGGATATCCACTTGTTGTAAAGTAGTGTGTATAACGTTTAATTTTAAAAATTAGTACAAAATAGCATAATATTATTTGAAGCAACTCGAGACGGTACAAAAATATATGGTTGTAAGGTACAAATTTTCCCGCCCTTTTTCTGGCTGTTTCTGATGGGTACAAAATTTTTAAATAGTGGTACAAAATGGTACATAAATAGTACAATATTTTGATGTGGATAACTTAGCGGAAACTGATGATGAGGTTGAGACGTTACTCTGTAACCCCAAAATTGATTATTGTTTTTCGACGGTAAATTGAGTGGTACAAAAATTATTTTTAGCATTTTTGAGTAGTACAAAAATAGTACAAAATTTAACAAATGAGGTTTTGATGGTACAAAAATGTGGGGTTACAAAGTAACGGAGCCCCCTAAAACTATATCGTAATCCCCACAAAGTGGGGAAAGTAACTTTTTTCTTAGCTTCACTGAACAATATACTTGATCTGCCCCTCCTCCCTAAACAGGTGTGGACCCGTCACTCAAGTTGGGCCCCTAAAATCGTTCATCGTAATCCCCCAAAATAGTTTGGATGAATACGTAATAATTGATGTGTCTATTTGAATTAAATACCATGTCAAACTGTCCATATTTTTTAATTGTTCGATGTTCGAAAAAACTTGAAGCTAGCACGTTGATTGGTTAATGTAGTAAATTAAATTAGGTAAACATGCATATAAATAGTGTTTGTGAGTGGGTTTATAAAATTCACAATTTGAGTATTTAACGCAAATTTTTACCCAACTTAAGATAAAGGTAGAAAATTCAACCATGGCAAACCAAATAACATACTCCAGTCGAATTCAATTATTGTTTCACCAGACCTTACAGAACCCTAGCTAGAAATTCTTAAGCTCAGGGCGATAATATAATACGGTTCCTCTTTTAAAGAAATCACCTCTCCCCCACCCCCGTTTTCTTGGAATTATTTTAATAATCATAACAATAATTAGGTGGATTTTATCTTTAGTGCAAATTTAACGGTTAAAGTAAAGATTTCCTGTGACAAGAAGTTAGATATGGGGATTCGATATATTTTTGTTCGAAATGATGCACCTGCTTTAAATTAAGCAGTATACCAACACTATGCATTATATTTTAAGAGGCGATGTTATTAATGAATATTGAGAATATCGCTTATGTCTTGTAATGCAGCTGTAGCAGGGTGCGAAATCACTGCAGATTGGTGGGAGGGGGGGGAGGAACAGACAGACACTTTATATATATATCAGTGACGTGCACTGAGGAGTAGCTAGTCTATAGTGGAACCACAAGGAAAGAAACCTGCGCAGACCCCATCGCGCTGGCGGGTGGGGGAAAAAGACAGGAGGAAGGAGCCTCCAGAGCGGCCAAAGTCAGTGTTGCCAGACCTATTGATTTCTCGGTAGGATTCCATAATAAACTATTGCTATGGCACCTCCGACGGCCTGCTCAAAAACAAGTTTCCTTGTCACCTTACTTGAACATGGAGGGGAGAGTGGAACTCCACTCAGCCATGAAAAGTGCTGTTTGAACTGTGAAATTATGCCAAACGATGTGCTAGGACATTATTATTGTTTTATTACTATTACTACATTACCATGGGCGTCCGGAAGGGGGTGGGGGCGTGGCCCCCCTGGAAAATGAAAGTCAACCAAAAATTATATATTTTTCACATATAATTTCATTTCAGCTGCAATAATGTGTGTTAATTATTGCATGAATATGATACATTGAAATTTAAGCAATGTTTTTTGAGAGAACAACACTATTATTTGAGAAAATGTGCCTTCTTTGCCCCCCCCCTGGAAAAAAATACCTTTCTTGCCCCTGCCTGGAAAAAATCCTGCGGACGTCCATGTACATTACTATTTTTAGATGGTTGTATTTTATCCCTCCCGAAAATCTATTTCTATTTTAGTTATTTTACGTCGCTTTTGTGCCTCTACGGGTAAGTACGACAACAAGGATGAATGAAAAACTGATGAAATGAATGACGTGGCACAAATACAGTGAAACGTCCTTGCCTTACGTTAGAAATACTCACTGCGTAGCGTGGGCAAATTATTTTATATTTGTATGTGTGTGTGTCTATTATATATTAAATGCAGCAACATAGAGGCAGCATAACTGACGAATAAAACATGGGAGTGTTAATAACAAGAAATTTGCTAGAGAACGAAGCGGCATAGTTCAATTACAAAGGAAATAATGCACTCCCTCCCCCGTAGTTGCTTCCAACTTTCATCGGCTTGAAAATACTTAATTTTCTATCCTTAATACACTATTCTATACTTAAATACTTAATTTTCTACAAAATTATAAAGTGGCATGGACGTCCAGAAGGAAGTGCAAGGATGGTCGCCACCCCCTCCCCTTCTGGAAAATGAATGTTGATATAAAAGTACTTATTATTTCAGAAATATGAGTTGATTTCAGTTACAGTAATTTACATCCATTATTATAATAGGGATATAGGAACGTGATAATTTCAAACTCAAGTAGTGTTTTCTGAGAGGGCAACATTATACGGGGTAATATGCCTCGTTTACCCGCCTGATAAAAATACATTGTTTCCGACTCGCTGGAAAAAATCTGCAGACATCCTCTTGTCCCCCAGTGTGCACGCATATGCCGCCCCCGAGAAGGTCGTTCATCTGCTACTATTAGATCATCGGATTTTGTAGCAGATCTTCTGGTTTCCCAAGGAACAATCTCCCGATTTTTTCAAGTCTGACCTGGCAACACTGCCCCGAGCACCGATAACGGCAGGGAAGATGCGCGAACGCTTTTGAGGGAAGGTTTTTTTCCTTGTGGTCGAGCTATAGCAGAGATAGATTAATCAATCTCTCATCTATAATTATTTTCAAATCACAATATTTATTGTCTTGTTAAAGCCACAGTTCACATTCAATACTTTCTTTCTCACGCGCTTCTCGTCCCTCGGTGTGATCCGCGGGCAAAACTGGCCTAGCTTGCTCTTCTTCTGCCTTAGCAGTTCCAGGTAGAAACGGCCGCCCGAAGAAAAAGGGAAGATTTCTGCCTCTACTTCCCTTGTCCCCTTGCCCCCGCTGCAATGGTTGAAAGCCCGTGCTTTCAGGTACCCCAGTCTATCTCCTATAGGACAGATAGGGGATTGGTTTCCCTTGATTCTTTGTAAATCCTCTAAAGAACTCAAGTGAAAATTTTCTGCAGTACTTACGTATGTTCTCTGTATTTACAGAATTTTATGGGATGTAGTTTTATTATTTATGAAATGGGAACGTGTTATGTGCAGACAATAATGTTATGCTTGCTTTCTTTTATTTTTTTTTTCAAATATGGAATATATAATGATTAAATTACAAATATTTGCTCAGGCTCTCTCTCGCTCTCGTTTTAGTAGTGTTATTTAAATATACTAATCTTTTGGCCTCCAACGGATGTATTTATTTGGGCAAGCGAACGCACGTTCATATTGTTGTTGGGTTGGTTTATTTTACTTTGCTTTTCTGCCACATTTGGTTATCGCGAAAATGAGGATCAGTGATGATATGATGAAATTGATGAAGGGACCTCGAACAATCCAAGCCGGGATTCGAACGTGTGATGAGCGCGCATTCTTGTTCCTGTGTTGTACTCTGAAGTGAATAATGAAATAATTTGAAATGTATCTCAGAACTCAAGAAGCCAAATGAATATTATTGAAGAAACTACAAAAAAGTGTGTTTTGTTATCTGTTTTGTTTCTGTGCATAAAGTGGACTTAAAACACCAAATCAACCAACCGTGGGGGAGTGGTTATCACAGCGTTCCGGGTTCGAACCCCGACCTGGGCAGGGGTGTTCTTTGTGTTTGTCCCTTCATTAATTTTTCGTATCATCTTCGCAATTAAACAAATATGAGAAAAAAGCGGCGCTAAGTAACAAAAATCAAGTCAAATCATTGATTGATTGCTTGCTTGATTTGGTTTATTTTACTTCGCTTTTCCGCCACTTTTGGCTAATCGCGAAGATGTTACAATATAATTGATGAAGAGACACACTCAAAGAATACCCATGGTCAAGCCGAGATTCGAACCCAGGATCTCTGGCTTAGTAGTCAAATGAAATCTTTTTTATTTTCGAATGGGGGTGGAGGTTACGTGTACTTTTTTAGTACTCATTCATCATTTTGCAATATTTTCCTTTTATTGACGTTCTATTTTTAAAAATACTGTGTCCTAAAGGGGGGAGGGGTACACACCAACCCGACCCCCTTGAGCACGCCTCTGATTGGTACCCCAAGTGTCGACATCACCGCACGTCACTGATATATATATATATATATATATGCGTCAATTATTAAATAATCAAATTATATGATAAAATATACAATATATTATATCGACTGACTTTCGTTCAAAATGTAATTGCAAATTGAAGATTTTGATGTACCACTGATGCTATGAAATGATTTGCGTAAGAGAGGAGGGACAAAAATTAAAAGACATTAAGATAAGATAATAGTTTCCTGTATAAAATTCACATATAAGTGCTATTACGTGTTTTAGTAATATATTTATATCGTGGTTGCTAACGAAAGGCGATGAGAGAAGGAATAACAAGTCGGTCTAATTTCTGTTCTGAGGATTGCTGGGTTCAGTGTCCTAAGAGATGAGGCTCTTTGTTGTCCGTTCTTTTTGTATGTTATCGATATTATTCCAGTCAAGTATATTCGAAACCCAAACTAATTGTTTATGTTCGTTGTTAAATCAAAAACTCTCCCCCCCGGAAGAGTTCTTTTTGCATCCATATCTTTGCGGCTTTCAACAATATTAATTTAATGGGGTGTCAATACTTTCTTAGAATCCTGAGATATTTAGTCTTTTCCAGCTTCTTTTTCTTGGCACTTTCGGGGTCGAGAACGTGTCGATACCATATCGCTAAATACAGTTTCCAAAGTTTAATGTTCGAACTCTCTCTCTCCACTACAGAAATCCCTTGACAATCTAATATTTAAAACTTTATCAAGAGCTTCCCATCTCGCCCTTTAAATTTAATACTCAGTCCTACCACCAAGATTTTCATGCCAATTTTATACTTACTGTTGATATTGAAGAGTGGATATTGCCTCCTCCAAAAAATTAATTCTCAGTCTCCACACCAGAATTTCCGCAACAGTCTAAGACAAGAATAATACATACTGGATATCTCCCTCAATTTAATGCTCAATCCCCTCTAACTAAAATACCTGTCATAATCTAACACCTAGAGTTGGATATTGTCCCCCCAACTTTTAATTCAGAATCCCCCCCCCCAGAACCCACGTATCAATTAAGACCTCATATGTAAGAGTTGCGTGACCGTGCGTTCTAAGGCACCATGCTTTGGACGGCAGCAGCTTCGGGACGGCATGGGTTCGATCCCGGGTTCAATCTCCGGGAATTTTCGGCCTGTGTATAGGCCTGGTGGCAACCTACCATCGTGAGGAAAATTAGGGAGCTATGCTTAAATTATTATTATTTTTTTATCTAAAGTAATTTTTTTTTCTAATTTCATCTATCATCGGCGTCACAATCAGCCCAAAGAACAGAAAAGTGCGTCTTCATATCATTGTGGTGCCCATTTGCCTACTTATTTTAGGAGTTTTAGTTCCTACAAATCCGCACACATGCTCATTACTTTCTAAAACGAGAGCGTTACGTGCTTTGCACTACTGGAGTATAAACACTTGAAGACAGTTTCATATTAGCGGCAGAGAAACCTTGCTGCGGTTGTAAACACGGTGGCTTGAAAAGAGGCCAAGGACTCTTATTTTCATCTTTTCTCAAATTGGCCAGATCGTAAATTCCAAACGCGGGGCGGCAGACCCTCAAATGTGTTGTCCCTCAGCTTGAAGAGTAGGCAAATAACCATTTTATGGTGCCTGTCCTCTATCGAGCAATAATATATGACAGTAAATCGAGGAAAGTTCGATTCACAAATACATCTCTGTCCCTTGTCTGCGAATTGTGACTGATGGCTTGTCAAAAATGGACACTGTTGTCCGTTACGAGATATTCAACTTTGTTATGGTAACATTTTTCGTTTCAAAGGAATTATGTTTTTCTTCCTTCTCTTCCCTCTATTCAAATGCAATCTCGCTTGCACGCACAAGAAATTAAAGAATTACTGATTTAGAAGCGCGAGGCCCCTCAAACCGCGAGGCGTTGTGCAGTGGCACGCGTCGCACACCCCCAACGGCGGCTCTGATTATTATGTAAGTGTTGGATATTTCTCCCCTCCTCTTTCGATAATACCCTTAAATACTTTCTTTTCTTCATATAATTGATAAAATATGGTGCATTTAAGGTGTAAAGCTTTTATATATATTTTGGAAATATATATATATGTTAAATTTTATATTATTTCAAGGGAAAAATCCCCCCGAAAATGTAAATGACGCAGCCTGCGCCATAACCCCCCACACCCACCCCCCGCCTGTGGGCACCCCTGCCAACGATGCTCATCGCGTTGCTGTTTTAGAGTTATTGTTTTAAGTCTACTTTATGCACAGATAGACTAATCGGGACTGAACCACAGTTTAAACTGGGATCCGAACCACTATATGCCTCCATCGGGTCTTGGTAAACAAGGGTTAGCGAAGACCTATATTCCTTTCCCGGATTCTCTGGAGTAAGAGAACGCGAACTCGTTCTGGGCGCATGTTGAAGGGTGTGCGCCTCGTCCAATGAACGCGCGGAGGGGAGGGGCATCCACGGGAGGGGGCGACTCGACTGCTCATTCGTGGTCCAGTAGTTCCGTAGTAAACATGTCAGCTCGCAAGTCTAGGAGAACTCTGCATTCAGGAGAGCGCCGCATAGTGTTGAATGTGTTCGAGAACAACTTGTTTGAAAAGTTTAAAACACATGGCTTTGTTTTTTTTACAAATGTTTAAAACAAAGTGTTTTAAACATGTTTTTCAGACTTATTTAAAACACTTTTTGATACATGATGTTGCATAGTTTTTGGTTATTTGCATGTTTTTTTGAAAATGTATGTTTAAATTTGTTTTAATTTTTTTCTGTTCTTCGTAGCATCAAGAGACAAATAAACGTGCAATATTGTTTGTTATTTGTGTAAAACAATACACTGGCCATTGTTAAGAATAAAATAAGAAATTGGCAGCAGAAAGAGTTTTGCTTTACGGCCATTACACCGCGCAGGCGCAGCACTTCGTTGCTTTCATCCCGCAAATTTTCCACACCTAGTCTGGCCCCGTCCACAAGCTTTCCCCTCTGCGCGTCGCTACTCCAGAGAATCCGGAAAAGAAGTATAGTGCAGATGCAAAAGTGGAGAAAAGGGGAGGTAACTGTCTCTCATGACCCCTAATCGCTGCCACTGCTGGTAGTCCTGCATCAATGGTTATAAAACTAACTCTGCCCAATATTGCAGATTGCAGACTTCTGGAGCCTACCTCTCTACTTAACATATACATTCATTTATGCAAGGGCAAAACTGATTTTTTTTTACAAATTTGTATGTTTTCATAACTTTTTATATAAAGATTTCATGGCTCCAGGGGAGGATGCCCCTTGGCTCCTCCCATGGGTACGGGGCTGGTTACAATGCAACGAGCTTACCACTACGCCATCTAGCCATCCATCTCTGCCGTTATCTAGCTTTCTTGGAGTAGCTACGTTACGATTTCTTCACCTCAATTTCCTTTTCTTTGTTGCAAATTCGTGGATCACATCGTCGTAGTCTAGTTACTGGATAATGTCAAAGAATTATACAATAATAAGACGTACAGTGGGATCCATGAGTATTACCGTGCAAATTGTCCATCACCATGTTCGTGCACTTTATTTGGCCCAATAAGAGCTTCAAGAATTAAGAGAAATCAAAACAAGCTATTGACAACTTCTGCACCAGCATACATAAAAATCCATCGCATAAAAACACATAGGATGTAAAGGAAAAATAATGAAAATAGTCATGGACAATTTGCACGGTAATACTCATGGATCGCACTGTACAGTGGGATGCATGAGTATTACCAAGCAAATTGTCCATCATCGTGTTTATTCTCTTTGCTTTACGCAATAAGAGCTTAAAGACATAAAACAAAATGCTAAAGAAGCTATTTGTTACCTCTGAACCAGTCTACATACAAATACACTCCTTAAAAACACGCAGGATGCAAGAGAAAGAAAATCATGAAAATAGTCATGGACAATTTGCCAAGCAATACTTATGCATTCCACTGTACTTGCTTTAAAAGCCCCATAGGAGTCTAGGCCTAAATACGCCCCTGAACAACAGAAACTTTAGAGTTTCCCTCAGATATCGAACCAAGGACCTCTCATATGAAAGGCAAGAGCCCTAACCGAGAATTGGTTACATTGGAACACGTGATCAGACCACCGTACCCATTTACATCCTGAAATGCAGTTAACAATAAAACACCAATCAATTCTCATTGTGAGAAAAGTCAACCTTTTAGCCAGAACCGAACCTGTTTACTTCATATTGATTCTACACTGTTTCCATTTTCATTTGCCACCGCCGGAGTACTTTTTACATGCACTTTCATGTGTTGATGAATAATAACCAACTCCATTAGCTATACTTCTAATGCGATTCTTAATCGAGATATAATGCAAGGGAGGTGCCACAATGCACGTCACGTTGGAGGTTCTCTGCTTGTATTGTGTGTTTGACGCGACACGATGACGTCTGCCAAAATTTTAAGAACGAGAAGAATTTTCAGAACCATACAAGGTTAGCAAGATTGCTTGGTTCATGAATCAGATTTCGTTACTTTTGAGAGTAAATCATACTTAGGAAATTTAAATAAGCGTCAGGTACGTATTCACCATAACATTTTTTTAAATGAATTTCATGCTTTTCATTTCTTAATGGTTATTGTTTTCGTGTAATATTGGGCATTTAAACTAATTTCAGTCATTTATTTTTCCATTACGTGTTACCCTTTTAAAAAACTCATGTATAAACCGAGTCAGAATCACATCTGATTTTGATTTGATTTGGTTTATTTTACTTCGCTTTTCTGCTAATTTTTGCTAATCGCGCAGATGAGGATGAATGATGTTCGTTTGATTTGCTGTTTTCGAAATTGAAACAAACAGCAAAAATAAAAATATCAGAGATTTATATAAAGGTGTAAATGAATTTAGAAAAGGGTGGCAACCTAAAGTAAACTTGATAAAAGATAAAGACGGTGATTTTCTAGCTGACCCAAGCGATATTCTAAATAGATGGAAGAACTACTTTAATGACCTTTTAAATGTCCATGTAGGAGATAAATCAGAAGTAAATGAAGTCTACACAGCAGAACCTTTAGTTCCAGAACCTAACTTGACTGAAGTTAAAGATGCTATTAAAAGGCTAAAGAATAACAAAGCACCTGGCATTGATTTAATACCAGCTGAGTTAATTAAATATGGTGGAAATTCATTAATATGTCAAATTCATAAATTAATTTGTTTAATATGGAATAAAGAAGAAATCCCTCAACAGTGGAAAGAATCCATAATTGTTCCTGTGTTTAAAAAAGGTGATAAAATGAACTGCAGTAATTACCGTGGAATTTCTCTACTCTCAACAACATACAAAATATTGTCTAACATTCTTTTAACAAGACTAACCCCATATGCTAATGAAATTATAGGTGATTATCAATGTGGATTTAAACGTAACCGATCAACTACAGATCAAATTTTTCACATCAGACAGACACTTGAAAAAAAGTGGGAATATAATCAAAATGTCCATCAGCTATTCATTGATTTCAAAAAAGCATATGATTCGGTCAAAAGAGATAAATTATATAATATATTAGTAGAGTTTGGAATACCTAAGAAGCTTGTTAGTATGATAAAAATATGCACCAGTGAAACAGAAAGTAAAATTCGTGTGGGTAATAATGTGTCTGACAAATTTACAATTCATGATGGGTTAAAACAAGGAGATGCATTATCTCCATTGCTCTTTAATTTTGCCTTAGAATATGCTGTAAGGAAGGTAAGAGAAACTAAAGAAGGACTAAAATTAAATGGTGTGACTCAGTTGTTAGCATATGCAGATGATGTAGACTTACTGGGAGATGATGTGAATACAATTAAGAATAATGCTAAAATATTTTTCAAAACTGCTAAAGAGATAGGTTTGGAAGTTAACAAAGAGAAAACTAAATATATGCTTACAGGCCGAAACCAAGTGTTAGGTAATAATCAAAATCTAATTATTGATAACAACTCGTTTGAACCAGTTTCCAAATTCAAATACTTAGGAGTAATATTAACAAATGAAAATTATATTAAAGAGGAAATAAAAAGTAGACTTAATTCAGGAAATGCATGTTACTTCTCTCTTCATAAACTATTGTCTTCTCGTTTAATATCTAAGAAACTAAAAGTTAAAATATACAAAACAGTAATTTTGCCTGTAGTATTATATGGGTGTGAAACTTGGTCCCTTACATTGAAAGAGGAACATAAATTGAGAGTATTTGAAAATAAGATCCTTAGGAAAATCTTTGGACCTAAAAGGGATGAGGAGACAGGTGAGTGGAGAAGGTTACATAATTTAGAACTACATAATTTGTACTCGTGTCCAGATATTATTAAAATAATTAAATCAAGAAGACTTAGGTGGGCAGGCCATGTGGCACGAATGGGAGAGGAAAGAGGAGTTTACAGGATTCTTGTTGGGAAACCAGATGGTAAGAGACCTGTAGGAAGGCCAAGACGAAGATGGAGGGACAACGTTGAGATGGACCCAAGGGAAATCGGTAGGGATGGGAAAGAGTATATAGATCTTGCTCAAGATAGGGACAGATGGAAGGCCTGTGTTGCTGCAGCCATGAACCTTCGGGTTTAAGAAGGCTAGAGAGTTAGTTAGTTAGTTATGTCCATTTTATGCACAGATAGGCTAATCGGAACTGGACCTACAGTCTTAAAGTGGGATCCGAACCACTGTGCAATGTGCCTCCACCAGGTATCGAACCCGGAACACTTGATTACAAAGCGACCACGTTACCATTACCCCATCGGGGAGACCCAAGGGATGAGTGATGATATGACGAAATTGATCAAGGGCCACTCACAAAGAACGCGGGTTCCCTGCCGTCGTAGCGCGTTGTGCTAACCACTCCGTCACCGGGGTCGGCAGAATCAGATTTGGAAGTTAAAAATTAAACGAAGAATTTCTTTGATTTTCAGGGGTTTTATCCAGAATTTTGGAGTTACATTTTAGAGGCGGTATGAGGGATGGTCAATACATTTAATTCCATTGCCACTATTCTCTGGGTATTTTTGAACCTTTGGAATAAAATCATAATAGCTTTATTATGCTATACCATTTAAGAAATGCTAATTTTAAATGCAATGCACTGGCAGAGAGAAAGATTACCACGTCTTTAATACGTAACTCTAATCGAACGTCTGTCTCCCCTATATTACATAGTGTTGCCCACGAGACGAGACTTTGGCCTGTCTCGTCTCGTGGAAGTCTCGTGGAAATGCTGTCTCGTCTCGAAAATATTCGTTTGTCTCATGACACATGGTCAATCTCGCCTCGTCTCGAATTTTTAAAAGCCTGTCCCGTCTCGTCCCGTGGACAACACTAATATTACAATAATTACAATACTTATGGTGTAATTATTTGATTGTATTTGGTTTATTTGTATTTCTGGTTTTATGTTTGTCCGTGTAGTTCGTCGTGGCGATGAGGATGAATGTGAAAGAACAGATAGAATCGAAACCGGACAGAACCGGGACCGGGAGTTACAGGATTACATTGTACATACCCCTTTGATCCTTTATGTACCCCTTGTATCCGCGCTCAAATAATTTGAAAGACACAATATGCTGTGTTTACTTTTTCGTAACAAAACGTAAAAAGTGTATTTTGTCCACATTATCTCATTATCCAAAAGAAGGTGAATCACTGTGGACCTTTTATGGCGCAGTGGTAATGCCGATCTATTCTAATCAAGTTCGATGCAATTATATTCAGGGCTCGGAACGAAAATTTTCACGAAACGAAATTCCTTTTTCATTAACACCCTTTTCTCTCTTTTCGTCTCTGGTTATTGGTTAATACTTAGAGCACGAGATAACGACTAGTGAAAACGTGCACTGTATTACAATTAATAATACAAGTTAATATTATAATATTTTTAAAACACAAATATTATGAAGAACGTTTGACACGAGTCTTCTGGAATTTTCTTAACTTTTTAATATTTAAACGGACGGAAATCGTGAATGGTAGTCAGTTCGCCAAACTGGGGAAAATAATCTGAAATAAATGTACAATTTTACATTTTTTAATGATTTTTCTAGCATAAAACATGGTAATATTTTGTATTTTCCTTTCCTTCTTCCAGGTTGAGAATGCAGTTCGTGAAAACTTTACGTATGTTTTACATAATTGGCACTCTCGTATGCAGTACAAAAGAATCTTTCACTTTTCATGAATCTAATAATAGTTTACCAATCACTAGATGCATGCGAAACTTTGTTGGACGGTTTTCAAGAAAAGAAAGCGTCCTTCTAGTTGCTCAGAGTAATGTGAATATGGAATCAATCCTTATCGACTTGAAGAATCTTATCTCAGGGTCATTGATCTTGATAAGGGACTTGAGCTTCTATAAAAGCAATGAAAGAATTTATCATCATGCAAAGTTGATTTTGTTCGTATATTCGGAATCCAAAGTGTTAATCAATGATATGGGCGCAATAAAGCAAACCACACTTTCGAATCCGAAATCCGAAATAGTTGTTCTGCTTCCCAATAGTGCAACCTCTGTGGAATCGTTGAGATCACTGCTCATTCACATGAATACAATGCAAGTTATCAATATAGTGATTGGTCTCTATTCCAACGATGAAGTCTCGATATTCACGAATTTGCCATACACAAATGTTAGTTGCAGTAACGGTGGTGACATAATTCTACTAGATACATGTAACGAACAGAAGAATTGGGGAAATACTATCCTATTTCCAGAAAAAGTCGTGAATTTATATAACTGTCCTCTGCGTGTTAGCACATTTAACGTTATGCCGAATGTGATATTGTTACCTGACAATAGTAAGCTCGGTGGTGTTGAGGGTAAGCTAGTTGAAACTTTGGCAGATGAAATGAACTTTACTATTATCGTAAGGCCTCCTGAAGATGGCATAGGATGGGGGCATAAAGTCGACAATGGAACGTACGTGGGAACTGTTGGAGACGTAGTGTACAAGAAGGCAGATATTGCAGTAGGAGCTTTCATGCCAACAGTAGACAGGTATGAAGCTGTTGATATGGTGATTCAATACGAGTGCCAACATCTAGTGTGGGCCATTCCGAAAGCTTTGAGATTACCGCTGTGGAAAAATATATATTTGCCGTTTGAGACCTGTACGTGGATCGTAGTTGTCTGCACTCAGTTATATTTCGTCACGTTTCTGTATATCACAAGAAGAATTTCAGTGAAGAAGGATGATTTCCTACTCAAAACACCTTTCATGTATTCCTTATGCATTCTTCTTGACATATCAGTTCCGAGACAACCTAAATCTACTCTGCTACGAGCTGTTTTCATTGTTTGGGCTTTCTACTCACTTGTGGTAAGCACGGCGTATGAAACATTATGGTTTAGTTTCTTAACTTCACCCGTTTATGGACAAGACATTGACACAATGGAAGAAATGCTAGCATCAGGTATCAAGTTCGGAGGTACTGCAGTTCCTCGAGATCTTTTCAAGTATTCGAACAGTTCACGTTCAAAATCAATTTTCAATAAATACATTGTGATATCGCACGACGAACTTGGTTTGCGACGAGTTGCGACTAAGAGAGATTTTGCAGCTCTGTTAAACTCCTATGTCCTTAAGTATAATGTAAACGCCAGATATATTGATTCAGATGGTACCTCAATGGTTCACGTTGTGGATGAAACAGTGCTTACTTTTTACAGAGTGATCCTTTTACAGAAATATTCTGTGTTTCATTACAGAATTAAGTTGGTAGTCGGGCGAATTTTTGAGTCAGGTATTACACGTTATTGGGAGAGCATGTTTTTCTTTAAGGTGGCTCTTCGAAGAAGAGTGTCCGATCACGAGGCATTATCTGTGATGCATTTAATAGGGGCTTTCCTTGTTTGGCTTCTTGGATTTTTTATAAGTTCACTTGTTTTTTGTGCTGAAGTGTTCTACTCAAAACATCTAAAATTATTTTTGAAGTAACGATTTCGTGGCCTTCGCTGAAGGTATTGTATGAGCATTCACCTGTGATGACTGAGGCAAACTCCATGGAAGAAAGGACTTTAAGTAGTGAATTTATATCTGAAGTATTTGTATTTTTAATAAATAAATAAATTACTACTTACTATACTCTTGACAATAACCATACTTATTAAGATCATCGAGCACCATACCTAGATATTTTGGCACCCTAGGCAGGATTGTGGTTTGTGCCCCGCCTGCCACACACATACCACCAAACACCGATATTCTTCTTATGGCATAGGTTCGAATCCTGACCTGGGCATGGATGTTTGTGAGTGTCTATTCATCAATTTCATCATATCGTCATCACTCATCTCCATCTTTGCAAATTAGACAAAATGTGCCACAAAAAGCGAATTAAAATAAAGCAAGTAAATAAATAAATAAAATAAATTCTTATGGCATGGTTTGTGACATTTACATCCTACAAATTTTGTAATGAGGAAGCTCATTAAAGGAAAGACTCCTAACGAAAAACTCTAAAAATAATATAGGTTATTTTTGAAGATCGTAGTTGGCATTTCTGATTTTAAAATAATTTGGCATATTTAAGATTTTGATTGATTGATTGATTGCGTTCGTGTTTTAAGTCCACTTTATGCACACTAAGGCTAATTGGGACTGGACCTACAGTTTGAAGTGGGATCCGAACCACTATGTGCCTTCACCGTGTATCGAACACGGGACCCCTTGATTACAAGGCGACGGCGCTTTTAGGAGGTGCAGTCTTTCAGTTATATTTTAGTGTGTGAAGAAGATCTTTAGAAACGTATTATTGTTACTACTACTATATTGCGAATCAAAATTCCAGCAGTGTGTTAGAACATAAGCCTACAACAAGTATCGTACAGTGGGATCCACGAGTATTATTGTGCAAATTGTCCATGACTATTTTCATTATTTTTTATCTCACATCCTATGTGTTTTTAAGCGATGGATTTTTATTTATGCTTGTGCAGAAGTTGTCAACAGCTTGTTTTCAGTTTTTCCCTTAATTCTTGAAGCTCTTATTGGGTCAAATAAAGTGCACGAACATGGTGATGGACAATTTGAAAGGTAATACTCATGGATCCCACTGTACCAGGCTCATAAATTGAATAGGATTTCGTGATGGGCTCGAACGGGAAACGTCATGTACCGAGTTGAATAATGACATCTATTTTCACGTGGTGACCCTCCAAGGAAGTATCTAGGGCCACTTCATCAAAATATTTAATGGAAACAAGGGTTGAGTAACAAGTGTAAATTTCTCCGTTGGATATTCTGAAATAAATGAAAAGAAAAAGAAAAAAATGAATGACGTCCTCTGTACATGGCGCCCTAGTATTCACCCCCCCCCCCCCTTGCCTACCCCTCGCTATGAGCCTGCCATCATATTCATCACTGGCCAAGCAAGTTAGAATGGTTGTATCATGATCTCGTCACTTAAGGTACTGTGTTCAAGTTTCCGCAGGGCTCGAAATGGAAATTTTCGACAAAACGGAACGCTTTATTTTCAACACGGTGTTGTTTACCCCTCCCCCCACTCCAACACTCTTTTCAATATGATTACTACAGCGACGAGATTAACGACTAGTGAAATGGCGCGCTGTATTACATTTAATAATAATAATAATAATATATTTACATAGACATCAAATAATATAAAATACATTGGACATAAGTCTTCTGGAATTTTCTTCCCTTTTTAAAATTTAATTTCATTTAGGATGTCCAGCTCACATTATACTTTTAGGTTAATCAGGGAAAATATAAAATTTGAAAGTATGAAAGAAAAAGTAAAGTCCATGAAAAGAGAACACGAATTTGTGTAAAGATATTGTGCAAAAGTCCCCATACATAGGGAATGTCACTTTAGAATTGCAATGTCACATAATGTGCTCGATGTGGCGACCTTCGAGAGCCAGGCGCAAGTCGATGCATTCCTGCCATTAATTTTTTTAAGGTGGATGCGCTCGGTATGAGTCAGTGGCATTTTTGCGTCTCACTTGCAAAGAAATAATGTCATTCCCAAGTATGGAGACTTTTGAGATATCCTGTATGTGTGTGTGTGTTTGTGTGTGTTTATGAGTGGTCGGAAGTAGCGCCCTACTTGTAGCGAGCTACAAAATTTGTAGCTGTAGCTGTAGCGAATCTACAAAATTCCTGTAGTTGTAGCGAAAATTTCGCTACAGCCTCATTTCTTCTCAGCATTTTGAGCCTTTGAGGTAAATTTTGAATGTGGCAACATCGTCCAAAAAAAATCGATAATAACTCGTTTACTTTTGCAGGAGGTTCATAATGTCAGTCTATAACATGGAAACACAGATCGTCTAGATTATCAATATATTGATATCGCAGATTATAGATATCCACGTAATTTATTTCACTAGTATCTGAATACTAATTCTAATATTCAGAGAACTAACTGACAAATTTTAATATATTCCGGGTAACAGCTACGTTTTGTTGAGCACATACAGTGCAAAAACGAGCTATCCATTTTCAACTAAATGCAATAGTGCTAGCAATCAATGGCTCAATACGTTAACAGCATTGGTCATTGTCAGTATGTAGGATCTCACTAGCAAGACATTATTGTTACAAGAACGATAACCATGCACTTTCTGGAATTACAATTATTTTCATCATAATATTTGTTCACAAATTTTAAAATTACAACACGCTTAACACACTCGGGTTTACACATCACTTTCCTGAATATATTTTATGATACTGTACAAAGTACGTAGGAGTTATTGACTTTCCTGCAGAAGAGACAATTTTCTTTAGTTAAGAGACAGTAAAGTTTCCAAATTTATGTATTTCCCTACATTTATGTCGCTTTTCTGTAACTTTTGCTAATCATGACAATGAGGATGAATTATTTATTTCGTATCTCTCTTATCTAAGAGTCGCTTTCTGTCACTTTTGGCCAATTGTGAGAGTTAGGAACAATGATGAATGATGATGACCAGTATGGGGAATGGAGGAGCAGGATGTTCCCATCCTCCCAACTAGGCGTCTTTCTTAGTTTTTGTTTGGAGTCCACTTTATGCACAGATAAGCTAATTGAGACTGGATCCGAACCTCCATGTGCCTCCGCCGGGTATCGAACCTGGGGGGCCCTTTGGTTACAAGGTGAGTAGATTTCCACTGTGTCTTCATGGAAGCATTCCCAACAGGAAAACTTACGTAAAGCATCACTCCATCCGTTTCTCATTTACAGAAAACATAGAAGCATGCCCCAGCTATCCCCAAGGTTCGAGCAAACACCTTCCCTTTCCTTCCAAACTAACATTTCGTTTAAGGACTAAAAAGAACAAATTGACAAATATCACGTTTTTATCTTATTCACCTTTTGCACAACACGTGGGCAGCAGGAATATTTAAAAAGAAAATGATAATTACAATGCATAGGTCACCCTCCAATTCATGCTCCTTTTCTCATTATTTCATTATTTAATTCTGCACAGATGGTAAAACTGCTCCACACGTTGTCTTTCAGTAGTCATAGTAAAATGCAAGGTTATTAGAAGTATAGGTTGGGCCAATCCGTTTTACTCGTGATGACGAAACGACGGTAAGAGGTGAATTTATCCATGAAATGAATTCCAAATCTATGCGCTAGTGTTGCACTATGCAGATAGGAAACCATGCCAGAAATAGAACACACGAAATCGAGTACACAAACGAGCAATATCACCCATTTACATTTTGTGGCTTCAGACAAATTGAAAATAAATGTCGATAGGTAGCGAGACCGAATATTATTGATCGGAACGGGAATTTTTTTAAATCCCGACATTCGGGAAAGGAAATATTCGCAATTTCTCGACTAGTCGGGAAATTTTCAGGACGGGAAATTTCCCGAGGCTCTGGAAATCTCAAATTCTACACGTCATTTTCACCATAAGTGATTGTCTTTGCATTTCTGGAATGAAAACTAACAATTTCCGATAAGTTCCAGACACTTGCAATGTAGTAAACGTCAAGAATTAATCCCGACTGCTCGGGATCAAGAAAAGTAGGAAAGTCATTTGCTGAAGTTGTGTTGTTATGTTATTTTACGTTGTGATATTTCTTTAGTTTAGAGTGAGTGAGTGATACTAAGGACAAAACACAGGACAGCACACACAGAGTCCTACGAGGATTATACTGGCCGTAGGTCCAGACACCAGAGCCTCGTTAGTCTGCAAAATGCAGTCCAGCATGTACTCCGTGGACGTGAGGTTGAGAATTGGGTGTACTATGTGGAAGGGCTATCCCTTCTTTAGTTTACGCTCGACGATAAGGATGAACGATGATTTGGTTAAATACATTTCACAGCAAATACAAATTCACTGTGCCATGTTTGTTTGTTTTTATTTTAACAAATGATGATACTTGCATTGCACTTACGTTTCTGACAAACTGTTGATTGTTATAAAATGTAAAATATATTCACATTCTCATCCGCTAATCATATATTTATGCCGTGCAAATAAGCAATACATTTCATATTTCATATTTCATAACTTGAAAACATAACTTGAACATTTGAAGTAATGATAGTATCATTCATTTGCATGTCAGAAGTTAAGTTTAAGATGATACAAGGTATATTTATTTAAACTCATCCTCATACCTATGTGGGAATTATGTAGAAATTAATGAAAATGAACAGTAATATTAATCGTGACAATAGATAGAGTGAATAATTTGCGATATCAAGCCTCGCAGCAGTGGTCCTTAACAATCATATGAAATATTATTTGCTTGTGGTTCCACTATAATAGTAATGTAAAATTGTACACTCACCTCACTTATTTCTCCGGCAGTTTGTTTCTTTATACATCATATTTGGAGAACATACAATTTAATCTATAGGTGTACACTATATATAACACACCTTATTACTGACTTCCTTGACCCTGGATGTACAGGGTCAAGGAAAACAAAGAGATGAGCATAATTTTTTCTTCGGAGAAGATGTTGAACGTAAATGTAAATTGATGAGATTTAGTAAATCATTTGATGAAGTGAACTAATTCTGAGTGGACTAATTACAAAGGACATAATCAGCTCAGATCCTATTACTTCTTCATGGTATGTGACGTAAAGTTCCCGCCAAACCGTTTGACGGCGTTAGTGGCTAACGTGTAACGAGTGCACTCACGGTCCCCGAAATGACGTGTCAATCATACCCCGGCACGGGGCCAAACGTCGTTATGTGTACGGGAGACCGGTCGTGACTCTCGGTCCAGGTTTTGAAGTTCGGTACTGAGACGGTCGTTTATTGTCATACTATTGCGAGGCGGAGATTAATACCTTGAAAAGTTACACTGTTTTGTTTACCTTTGATATGTAGATTCGAACAGTCATAAAACACTAATAGCATAATATCTGGTACCTGAAAAAACGTCAAATAACAACACTGACGAACGGTAAAAAAAAGTGAATATATATTGTAACAACAAAAAAATATTGCAATCAACAACTGTTTACAAAGCCTCCTCACTCTCACAACATTCACTCTATCTCTCTTTCACACACATGAGGTATTTTTACATGTGAAGTATGGATACAAATCATGGATCTCATTAACATATCATTCCTTTTAATTTTTAAACCTTTATGTGAATTTAGGGCATTTGTCTGCCAGCTCCTGTGCTCTTTTAAATTAACTTAAGTGCCAGCCCTCGGAAAGCGGTTAACTAAGACAATTGGGTCGGCGTGGTTAAATCTTTCGTTCGAATGAACGTATGCATCGAGTCGTAATCACGACATTATACAAGTTTCTCGGACGGGGGTATTACCTATAAGCCTCTCTCGTCCAATGAGAACAACTACTCAATTACATAGTGATGCAAAAACTTAATTGGCTCCAGCTGCCGGAAATACACTAATCAATCGTCGGCGCGAGCAAAATTTACATCAAAAACCACTATGCAACAAATAATACTACTTCATGCGCACGACCTTGCAATAAAAACAACTACGCTTTCCACAATTAAAAAGGACTCATCAGTCAAGTATTGACAAATTAAATGGGGCGACGGGGCGGTCGGTTACACAAGAAATGGAGCACACTTTGACAATTTACACTAAATATTAAAGAAATGAAATGGAGCTTCTAACCTTGAATGCAGACAATTAAATTAGCACATCAGAACATGAAATGACTCTTTTTTATAACAATACCAAAAATTATCAGATGCGGGGATTAGGTTCGGGGTTTCCTGAGTAACTTTGCGAATAAGTGAGACTTCGGCGTTAACTGTACGGTGTTGATACTAACGACGCACGTTTACATGTACATGAGACCCTCTGAAGTATACTGTACCAGACTCTGCTACATGGCGTGGTTATTCATCTCTCCTGGACGCGGGACTTGCACACGGTTCCTTTGTGGCGAAATTGTCCTCCGAGGTCGATCGCGACGAGGAATAATTGCGACGACATGGTGTACTTGCATCTCCTCAGTACTTCGGGCGTTCCTCTTGTCACTAGCGTCGGGTGTACGTGGTCACGCGCCGGTTCGGAATATCTCTAGTGTCGGGCATCAATTGGACGTCGATCTGCAATCATCTCTCTCTGGTGCCGGGCTTCGTTTGGGCGTCGTTCTGGTATCATCCTTCCCTCTCTTTCTCTGGTAACTAGCTTCGGTTGGAACGTCGATCTGGAAACGTCCTTCGGGCTTTGGTTGGGACGTCGATCTGAAAGCGTCCTTCGGGCTTTGGGCAGTGTTTGGTTTTGGCGTCGTCTGACTGGCTTCGGCGTCGTTGCAGGCGTCAGGGAAGCGACGCCCCCCCTTCTCTATCTTCTTTAGCCCTCCATCCTTATGTGGTCCACGCTTGGCAAAAACAAATCACCGCGTAATCTTCACCAAAATAAGGCGCACACTGGTAACTCCCTATCCGCAAGTCGCTCACAGTACGTAAGGAAACAAAGTTCACGGACACAAAACAATAATCACGCGAGAGTGTAGCGCGGAGATGCTCTCTCGGTGAAATCCGGGTAAAAACTGTGTCTGGAATCATAGTACTGCCTATATATAAGAGATTCGAATTTTTCCGTTGAACAGGACGCTCTAGTGGCTTGGCTTCGCTTTCTCAGGGAATGGAAATGACCTCTGTCCATTGTCTTGAAAGGCGCGGTCAGCGACGCGTCCTGGATCCTTGCAGAGTTGGGCTCCAGCTGGTTCTCCTGGTCATCCGTGAACATGGGTTCGAACGCCTGCTGCGACTCAAGCCCGGTAGCGGCGAAAATAATCTTTCCTTATCTCCGCGTTGGTGCAAACATGTCATGTTCTAGGCGGCGGCTGTCACTCAAGAAAAACTCGTCCCCAACTCCCGACGTCTGGCTCGGATACAAGTTTATTCACAAAATAAATCAAACCTCACACTTTCATGTTTGTGCATAAAATGAATCAATATATATATAAAAAAAAATATATCGAACTGCGTTTCACATGTCACTAGATACCGTGACATATCGCCCTCCTTCCGATCAAAAAATTCTGTAGGCGAATAAAATTTTTTACTACCCTGGGGCATGAAATTTTGACTACAAATTTTTTTAACACCCTGAACAAAAAAAGTCAACCAGTTCGATAACACAAAACACATGATATAAATGATACCTCCAATTTACATAATAAATATACATTTTATACACTCTGGGTATGGCACAATGTTATTTTATACTTCTAAAATGGCGCGACGTCGCTTAACCATGTTTCGCCATCCCATTCCTCTCTTCGGCGCTGACGACCTGACGGCCCCGGCTGTGGAGATGTGTTGCTGGGATTCGGCCCGTTCGCGTTTCGCGTCGGGCTCCTTTGAACCCTCGGCGGGCTGCGCCTTGTGGGCCCATTGTCAGAACGCGGGCTCTCTGGTCTACTGTCGGGGTGACGCTGATAATAACCATTGTTCACTCGGCCGTTGGAAAAGTTGCTGTCGTTGCTGTTGCCATGGTGACCCGGCGAACCGCGAGTCTGACCACCTCGACGTCTCTGTCCCCGATACTGGCGTCTCTGTCGTGGCGAAGGCGGAACATCTCGAAACTGGCGAACTTCGGCTCCTGGAGCGCGTTGCTGCCCATCGTACCTCCTATGGACGAAATGGACGCGTGGGTGCTTGTTTCCCCGGTTTCCTTCATCCTCCGGTCGCCTCCTTTTGTTCCATCTGTCACTCCGTGTCCTCTCGCGTTCCTCTTCGCACTGGTTTAGGTTCTCGAGCGTGAGCGACATGGCCTCTGCATCGAAAACGCACGCCCCGTTGAGATGCCGTCTTATCTCTTGCGGGTAATGATAAATTAGGGCCGCAATTATCTCCGACGTGGACATCTGTGGCTGGAGAGCTTGGAACTCATTGAACTTACGCCAGAAATTTTGCGAAAAAGTAAGTCCCCCGTTCCTGTCGTACCTCTCGTTCCTCAGTTGGATAAGCATCCTTTCCACTTGCATGGGGCGCTGAAAGTGTGTCAAGAACGCTTCCCTAAACGCCGAGTATGAATGAAAGTGTCTTTCATTCCGATCCAGCCAGTTCTTTGCCCGATCTTGCATTAGGCCTTTCAGCACGAGTAATCGCTCCCCATCCGCAAGTCCTAACTCCCGGGCTGTTGCTTCAAATTCCTCGATGAAGGCAGACGGCAATATCCTGACGTCCCCGGAGAACTTCTTGAAGTTTTTCTCATATTCGGGCGGGAACAAAGCTCTCCCCGCGGACGGTGGTTCAGGCCGTATGTCGTCCTGGCTTGAAGTTTGGGCTTCGAACGGTCGCGGCGATGGAAGATGTAGTCCCGATTCCACTTCGCTTCCTCGGCTGACACATTTAGTCGGTCTTACGTCACTCGTGCTCCATGAAGGCGAAGGAACTTCAGCTGGCTGCGATGACGTCATAGCTGTCGGCTCTCGCGGTGATCCCGGAACGTCGGCTACGTTCAATTGTTGTAGTTTTTCCTCGATTCCCTTTATCTTCTCGGGATTCCCTTCCGCTGGGTTCGCTGCTCGCCGCACTTGTCGCTCGAGGGCATCGTTGCTCCGATTGCAAAGGAACTCCAGCTGTGCACCTTGCTGGCCGATGTGTTGCAAGGTTCCTTCTCGTTCACGTACGCTCTGCGCCAGTGTTGCCACATTGGCTCCTTGATCCATGATGCGAGCGTCAGTCTCCTCGGTCCTGGGTTTGATTTGAGCCTCGGATTCTTGGATCGTGGGGAGAAGTTGTTGCGTCATTTCCTCTCCGGAGGCGCGAACTGTTCCTTGGAGGCATTCTTCCATTCTTCGTACGTCGGTCTGCATCTCGGTCTGCAGCATCCCCTCGACGATGGTTTGTACTTCTCGAAGCGCCTGGAGGATTAGCTGGAAGTGGTTGGCACCACTGCCACTTCCTACGTCATCTTGTTCCTTGTTGTGGTCGCTGTCCGCACGTGACGATGTACCCCCCTGGGCACTTGGTATCTCCATTTCGCTTTCTAACGGGCCCTTGCACTGGAGACAAACCGGTCCGGCTCCCTCGCTGTAGACTTCGAAATCGGAAAATTCCTGTCCACAAACTTTGCAAACCATCATGACGTCACTCTTGTTCAAACAGTCTATACGACGATTTCTTAATCTCATGAAGGCCTTTCGCTAATTATCTGCTCAATCTTCTGTCGCACTTAGGAACAGTTACGCAAACTTACGCGAGCTCACACAAAATGTGAATTACAAATCGATACATAAAAAGAAAAAGGAGGTCCGTCGGGAATCCCTTATCCCGCAACTCAGCCTGATGCCATAAATTACGCCAAAAACCAAAAAAAAGTACACAAAAAGTACATAAAAAATGCCCTATGCAGCTGCCCTTGCTGCTTTCGCCGAAAAAATATCTGCCCTATTGTTACCAATTACGCCCAATAACGTGTCCTTACACGTGAACCTACGACAAATACATCAAAATAACCCTCGAAATACAATATGAAAAACACACAAATAACCAGGAACCTAACACAAGAATTTTATGCGTGACGTATACAACAATGAAATTTCTACCGCTCTCGCAACCTGGCTTTCCTGGAAAGACATGACAAAAGTTGCCGTCCCATGTTCGCGGCGCCAAATGTAACGAGTGCACTCACGGTCCCCGAAATGACGTGTCAATCATACCCCGGCACGGGGCCAAACGTCGTTATGTGTACGGGAGACCGGTCGTGACTCTCGGTCCAGGTTTTGAAGTTCGGTACTGAGACGGTCGTTTATTGTCATACTATTGCGAGGCGGAGATTAATACCTTGAAAAGTTACACTGTTTTGTTTACCTTTGATATGTAGATTCGAACAATCATAAAACACTAATAGCATAATATCTGGTACCTGAAAAAACGTCAAATAACAACACTGACGAACGGTAAAAAAAAGTGAATATATATTGTAACAACAAAAAAATATTGCAATCAACAACTGTTTACAAAGCCTCCTCACTCTCACAACATTCACTCTATCTCTCTTTCACACACATGAGGTATTTTTACATGTGAAGTATGGATACAAATCATGGATCTCATTAACATATCATTCCTTTTAATTTTTAAACCTTTATGTGAATTTAGGGCATTTGTCTGCCAGCTCCTGTGCTCTTTTAAATTAACTTAAGTGCCAGCCCTCGGAAAGCGGTTAACTAAGACAATTGGGTCGGCGTGGTTAAATCTTTCGTTCGAATGAACGTATGCATCGAGTCGTAATCACGACATTATACAAGTTTCTCGGACGGGGGTATTACCTATAAGCCTCTCTCGTCCAATGAGAACAACTACTCAATTACATAGTGATGCAAAAACTTAATTGGCTCCAGCTGCCGGAAATACACTAATCAATCGTCGGCGCGAGCAAAATTTACATCAAAAACCACTATGCAACAAATAATACTACTTCATGCGCACGACCTTGCAATAAAAACAACTACGCTTTCCACAATTAAAAAGGACTCATCAGTCAAGTATTGACAAATTAAATGGGGCGACGGGGCGGTCGGTTACACAAGAAATGGAGCACACTTTGACAATTTACACTAAATATTAAAGAAATGAAATGGAGCTTCTAACCTTGAATGCAGACAATTAAATTAGCACATCAGAACATGAAATGACTCTTTTTTATAACAATACCAAAAATTATCAGATGCGGGGATTAGGTTCGGGGTTTCCTGAGTAACTTTGCGAATAAGTGAGACTTCGGCGTTAACTGTACGGTGTTGATACTAACGACGCACGTTTACATGTACATGAGACCCTCTGAAGTATACTGTACCAGACTCTGCTACATGGCGTGGTTATTCATCTCTCCTGGACGCGGGACTTGCACACGGTTCCTTTGTGGCGAAATTGTCCTCCGAGGTCGATCGCGACGAGGAATAATTGCGACGACATGGTGTACTTGCATCTCCTCAGTACTTCGGGCGTTCCTCTTGTCACTAGCGTCGGGTGTACGTGGTCACGCGCCGGTTCGGAATATCTCTAGTGTCGGGCATCAATTGGACGTCGATCTGCAATCATCTCTCTCTGGTGCCGGGCTTCGTTTGGGCGTCGTTCTGGTATCATCCTTCCCTCTCTTTCTCTGGTAACTAGCTTCGGTTGGAACGTCGATCTGGAAACGTCCTTCGGGCTTTGGTTGGGACGTCGATCTGAAAGCGTCCTTCGGGCTTTGGGCAGTGTTTGGTTTTGGCGTCGTCTGACTGGCTTCGGCGTCGTTGCAGGCGTCAGGGAAGCGACGCCCCCCCTTCTCTATCTTCTTTAGCCCTCCATCCTTATGTGGTCCACGCTTGGCAAAAACAAATCACCGCGTAATCTTCACCAAAATAAGGCGCACACTGGTAACTCCCTATCCGCAAGTCGCTCACAGTACGTAAGGAAACAAAGTTCACGGACACAAAACAATAATCACGCGAGAGTGTAGCGCGGAGATGCTCTCTCGGTGAAATCCGGGTAAAAACTGTGTCTGGAATCATAGTACTGCCTATATATAAGAGATTCGAATTCTTCCGTTGAACAGGACGCTCTAGTGGCTTGGCTTCGCTTTCTCAGGGAATGGAAATGACCTCTGTCCATTGTCTTGAAAGGCGCGGTCAGCGACGCGTCCTGGATCCTTGCAGAGTTGGGCTCCAGCTGGTTCTCCTGGTCATCCGTGAACATGGGTTCGAACGCCTGCTGCGACTCAAGCCCGGTAGCGGCGAAAATAATCTTTCCTTATCTCCGCGTTGGTGCAAATATGTCATGTTCTAGGCGGCGGCTGTCACTCAAGAAAAACTCGTCCCCAACTCCCGACGTCTGGCTCGGATACAAGTTTATTCACAAAATAAATCAAACCTCACACTTTCATGTTTGTGCATAAAATGAATCAATATATATAAAAAAAAATTATATCGAACTGCGTTTCACATGTCACTAGATACCGTGACAAACGTATCTCCTTTTCCACAGCCTGTAGTGCACATCCTCATCTAGACATTGTTCTTGTTCTGGTGTTTAATATCTGCATACTGCAACACTGTCGTTCTGTCATTTCACGTGCATTTACATTGAAGTGATGCATTCACTTGGCCGGTTACACGTCATCGCATGCAAAAACTTCAACCGTTACCATGGATATGGGCCAGGGCTGGTAAAATGGACTCTCGAAGAGCAAACGAAAAAACAGCCACGGACCAGCGGCGTATCTACATGGTGGATTGTGATTTGAGTGTCCTACTGGCCTCACAACTTTGGATGTCTCGTTTTTTACTGTAAATTGAACGGACAGAAACCGAGAATGCACAGGGGTCGTGTTTCTATGATGTAGTTTTTAAAATTGTTGACCATAAACTTTTAGTGGAAATGTGAGTTATACTGCCTTCATATCAGTCTATTAAAGAAAATGAAATATTTATTCTCAAGAAAAATAAATAATCATACAAAATTGTATTTGTGTGTAGTTGTAATCATTATGAGAATTATGATTATAAATAACAGATTATATTTTCCAGTAAGTGCAACTATCATACTAGGGGTTTGTTTTGCATATCCATATGGTTGTTTTAAGTTTCTTATGCAGAAGTAGCGAAAAAGTAGCGAACAGGAGTGACGTAGCGAGCTACTTTTTGGTAAATGTAGTTGTAGCTGTAACGAAGCTACATTTTGGAAGAGCTGTAACGAAGCTACTTTAAAATGTAACGTTCTGATCACTGGTGTTTATACACGCACGCACGCATATACGTATATAGTTCATTTGTGGGTATTCTTTTGTGCGTGTGTTTGTGTCTGCCAACTTAATCCTATCATCAATCCTATTCATCTTTATTGTTGTAATTGGCTAAGTGGCAGAAAGCAGCATAAAATAAGAAAAAATCGATAATGACATAATACATTTACAAGCAGTTTTAAAAATATATTACATACTTACTATACTCTTGGAATACTCATATTCATGAAGATAGTCACTATGACCATCTCGCCGTCGCCGTCTCGGTGATTCAATTATCTCAACTCAACTCAACAAAGATTTATTGGACTTACAGCTTTACAGGTGGCTGTTTATGCCCAGCATACATCAATTATCTCACCAACGATTACTCAGTTCAGACTAGTTTTGGCTGGCGCAGGGATGTTCATTTGCGTGTGTGAGAGAGTGTGGGTGCTCACATTACTTTAGCAATGTCCTATTATCATCATTGATCTTCTTCGTCGAGACAGATGACAGAAATACCAGTAATTACAAAATGAAATTATTAACAATATTATTAGTAATGGCGGCGGCGGTGGTAGTAGTAGCAGTAGCAACAGCAGAAGTAGTATGATATAGCTTAAGTTGAACGGTTCGAGTGCTGAAGTCACGTTCTGGAAATGCTACACACGACGTGGACGTCATGTTGTGCATAACTTCGTATATATTGAACAGAAATACTAGTTTGCGGTGAAATAATTTATCAACTTCGGGGTAAGTGAAACGCGAGCTGCAAGTGAACAGTGTCTTTGCTTGGTGATTTTCCTCCATGGTAAGCGCAACGGATTTGTAGTAAAATCATAGATCTATCGTAAGGTTCGATCTCCACCACCGGCAAAAATAAATTGTTCACCTGAAGTCTGAAGACATGAGAGGCGCTCTTTCGAAACGTAATAACATGGTAATAAGTATAGACACAGACTAAACAATGGATATATCTAATGAACATTGCATCCTGATGAAGAACCATTGTTACTAACATTCAGATAAATTCAAACTATGTTGATTGGGGGCCAGAATTGTTTTGGGAAAATAATTTCATGTTTATCCCTCCCTGGAAAAAAATAATCCTTTGCGCCTATGATCATTAACATGAAATGTAAAATATAGGACAAATAATACGGAATACTTGAATCGCCAGTAATAGAGGGAATAATATTTCTTTGGAAGTTGAATGAGAGATCCACCTCATTGCCCCTCACTTGGATGTGTACCACGACTACCGATTATGCCATGGAGGTAAGAAGGGGGATTATACCCTCAGGAATGCGAAAATGTTGTACAAAGTATAAGACATCAGAGTTGGAAAAGTAAAATATGTTGCTGTATGTATGTAATTGACCTAGGTGAGAGTGAAAACGGCAAGATAACTTTTCTAGAGATAGCTGATTAGATTTTAGTTAAAAATACAGAAACTTGCACAAAATATTAATAACATGGAATGTAAAACAAAATTGGGAAAGGAAACCGTACCGCAACTTGGTAGGAATTATGTGTAAATTTTAGTTTTCTATAGTACTTGACAACTCGTTGACCACATTGGCAATATGGTATGCGTACAATATGGCAGATAAGTGGGTCACGCTGTCGCACCAACTTATATGTAGTTGACACTTAAAGTTGCTGTTCCTGTAATATCGTAGTGACTAAATGAAGTACTTCTAGCTGTACTACAAGTGGTGAGTATCATTAACTTCACACAGTTATGGGAATGCTTAATTTCACTGCGGATTTTATTGAACCTGTCACGTCATCTGCAATGCATGCTTGGACGTAAATTCCAGAAATTCCCTTTGGGAGCATAATGTTCAGTGTTAAAGTTAGAAGCATGTACGTACGGCAAGAAGTGTTGTTCCTTATGAGGTAAGTGGTTTTCATTATATATATTCTGTTGTAGGAACAAATAAAGTTCTACAAACAAAATAGAAATTCTAATTACCTGTAGGTGTAAAGGCCATTACCAAACGCCAGAACATACCATTAAGAATAACCTTGAAATCATAAATATCACACTACAAATTACAAAGATTACTGAGAAATTTTGTAAGCTTTTATGTATTTTTATTCTTACCAACAGTTCTTTGTAACAGTATGGTATAGGGAAAACACATTTCACTCGTTCAGTTCGTCATTTTTTTACATTCGTACTTACCTATTATACATTGCGAAACATTGTTTGAGATGGGATTTCGCTTTTTTCACGAAAATAGCTTCAATTTTCCACATATAGAGTAATTATTGTTCGTTCCTCTCTCTCTCACAATATGGCGGAGAAATCTTGACTAGCGTTGATCAGTGGGTTTGCAGTGTTGCAACCTTCTTCACCGAAAAATCCTACTTTAGTGTTATTCATTTTGTATTTTTTCTGGGTTCGAAAACCCCACGAACCATGCACGTATAGACCACACACCATTTTACAATACCGGGAATTTCTCCATTTTCTTTGAAATTCGGCATACTCACTAATAATGGTCCCCTAATCACGAATCTGCAGTTAAAATTTGGCGTTCACGTCTCAAACTTGCAAAATTTAACTATGTTTCCTAACCTAACCACGTGCCAATGGTGCGTGGGGCTAGCACCAATGGTGTGTGGGGCTAGCGCCAATGGTCCGTGGGGCTAGCGCCAATGGTGCGTGGGGCTACGAATATTTTTTTCGAAACCAATTTAACTATTGTAACCATTGCGTGGCCCTACCTAACCTAACCTTACCGGAAATGGTTCGTGGGGCTATGTACGAAATCTCTCCGAAGGATAGTAAACAAGTACCCAAATTTCAACTGCACAGTCATGATTACCAGAACAAAATTAAAGTACACCGAATTTCAAACAAATTGCATATATTTCACTTATTCTAAGTAACGTAACCTATCCTTACCGTCAATGAATCGTGGAAGAAACATGTAATCCACACTTTTCAAGACACCATTTTCTCACATGCAAATGAACGCTCCATGCAATTCACAGATTACATGCAATTGGTATAACTATTCGTACAACACTCTAGGAACCGCACCGTTGCCAAACTTACCTCTATTGGAAGCCGCAATCCACAACATCTTCTCCCTCCACACTGTCATCGTCACTATCGCCATTCTCCTCAGAGCTTATTGGATTATACAAAATTCCAGCAAGTTTAAAAAATTCCAAAGTCCGATCCGTTCGTAATTCAAGGCACATTTTCATAAACATGTATTTGGCAAGATATCCAGCGAAAAAAATTTTCTTCGTTCCAAATGCATTCAAGGTTACTTTGGCTTTCCTCCACGTGGACTCTATAGTATTCGTGTGCGCTCCAGTGGCTTCATCAACGAAGTTGATGCTGTGGTTAACCTGTAGGTGTTGGTAACCCTCATTCTTTAGCTGGTCATACGCTTTCCAACAGTCCGAAATTATGGTCGTTCCGGGCAAAATCCAGTCCTTAATAACTGATATTAAAGTTTCAGCATCTCTCTTTTCTACAGGCACCAAAAAACATCGCCCACTTCCTCTTTCCACGCCTCCAAATACCCATTGTCCTTCCACTCGATGTCCACAATGGTATTTTCTTTTTCCGAACTTAGATTCATCTATCTCTACAATCTTCCCCACACCTCCAATCTTTTCACGTTCCTTATAAAAGTAATGTTCCACCACTTCCCTACAGAACGATGCCCAATCAACACCTGTTTTCTCGGACATTTCTGCCTCCTCGAATATGACATTCAAGGCACAATTAGCAACCCATAGCCTTACAAAAATGCATATTTGCAACAAGGTCAACTTCGACCTTGCAAAAAAAGTTCCTTTTCGTATTGAAACAGAGTAATTGCATGGCGTGGATTTCTTCTTCCTGCACTAAACCTTCGTGCTGCACTTCCATTTGTACTTGTCAATTGTCGTACTGTCTTTATATAATTGCAGAACGTGTCCCCTTGGACACTTGTAACTCCCTTCTTTCGGAAGAACCCCAAAACCCATTAATTTCTTTATCAATCCACATCCATCATCTTCCGTACTCCATTTCAATAATTGAACCACATTGACGATCTTTTCACTCCTTTCCGCCTCCATTCTGCTACGATCAATGATCCCCAAATGAGAAAGTTACAATGCGGCAACGCTGTAGACACAGCAACAAGTATGCAACGAATTCCGAACCTCACTTGTCAACATCAAACATGGCTACCACAGGAGTGTATTGACAATCATACCGGTGTTAATTCCACATAATTCAGGAATTTCTATACGTGAGCACCAAATTTTAAGTGCAGATTCGTGATTAGGATACCCAAATTAGTAAGTATCCGAAATTTCAAACACATAGGAGAAATTCCCTGTATTGTTAAATTATACCGTGGGTTTGCAGTGTTACAACCTTCTTCACCGAAAAATCCTACTTTAGTGTTATTCATTTTGTATTTTTTCTGGGTTCGAAAACCCCACGAACCATGCACGTGTAGACCACACACCATTCACGGATAGCCTCATGAACCATGCACAGATAGCCCAAAAAACATATTGTACTCTTTACTTAAAAAGAAGGTAATATAAATTTTTGGAAAAAAGAAACCCTCAATTTAAAGTTTCTGGTGCCCAGTGGAAATTTTCAGGCAACCAGGTACCCTGTATTTTCCACTCCTGTACAAACTAAATAATGTTCACAAACTCGCAGTAGAGTTTTGTTTCTTTCTACTTGCCGTTTCATATTTTTAAATTTTCCCAGTAGGGCTAGGTACATCTTCTGGGGTAGAATGGTATTATTTTCTATAATATTTTATGATGTTCTTTGTCAATGTGATGGAAAGTTCTATGAGGCAACTCCTTGGAAACACTTTGATCTACTTTTCGCTCACTTGGTAGAAATAGCAATGTTCTTTTTGTACATGCAAAATAATCAAACACAGTTATTTTTAGTGCTTTTTATTGATTTTATCTGCGACGTCTCGTTCTAGTTTCCGAGAACTTTCTCAAGCTACACTAAGATATACAAACAAAACACAACCTCACATGGCTAGTCAGTCATTCTAGGTAACGGTTCCGTGAGTTTTATGATTTCTCCTAGCACAAAGACTAATTATCGTACAATTTTGGAAATCATTGTCACACGAAATTTGAACCTTCCTTAAAGTAATAAGCACTGTTTGGGCTCGAAAAAAGTTATTTATGTTGAAAAAAACAACTTGAAAATTACCTTACGCACTTCTCATGGACAAGATTTTCTCCATCGACAAGTGACAGTAAATATCGTAGAAGCGTTGGAATGAATGTAGAAGTAAATCAGTACCTTAGTTTAATGCATTTAAGGTCTTTATTTTAATGCTAAGGGAACCAAACCTAACCTGTGTGGTGTTTGCTTATAACGAGTATAATTTTAAAACCTCCACCACATTCTCCTCGTTAAATTAACAAGGAGTTTTGCGTCAGTGTGTTCCTGATGCTCGGCTCTAGACGTCGAACAAAGTAAATCTGGCAACGCTGTTTCCCCTAGCGGGAGAACCTTGTAACTCAAGGGAGAAAGCCACGGCTACGGGCGAGGTTTTCTCCCGAGAGAACAGCAGTTGCAGCTGAGGCATTCGTACGATAAGGAGCTTGCTTCTTCTTCCTTGAACACTGGCGAGGGTGATCGGATCCACGTCGACACATGAATTTGACTGTGCCTTTTGACTGATGGCTGGACATGGAACTAGGTATACTAATTTAACTCATTTCGGTTTATGTTAAAGTTAATTGACCGGTCATTTTAAGTTCATTATGATTTTCAGAAATAGTTTTGAATTATCCATTTTGTGCATTGAATCTTAGTTCGTTTATTCCATGCCAAGCTCAGTACAGTTAAAAATTTGTCAGATTGATTTTTGAGACTCGTCTAGAAGCTGGCAAGGGGAGTGGGAAATTCGCCACAGACCAACCAGACAACAGGGATGGCTCCGAGAGACATGTGGTGGAAATAAGTACTACGTGAACCTCGTTCTACAGGCTGCTGCATTCCTTATCGTGCTGGATTGGTCACTTCTCCATTTCCCTTGTTAGCTTCTAGAGCGCCCGCCGTAAGAACTGAAATCTCCATCAGAGATTTATTTTTAAGATTGTTTAAAGAAAATAGTGCTGGAAAGTGAATGATTTTAAAGTTGTGACCTCCATTTTTTCCCCCCAGGTAATTGATCTCAACAGTAAAAATGGCAAAGAAGAAGCGACATCAGCAACAACCTGTCAACAATGGCGGGGAATCCTCTGAATCGTGTGATGAAAATCAAGCTGTTGGAACAGGTATTTGAATTGTATTGTAGACTGTGGAAAGGGCTGGTATACAGGATGTTTCAAAATAAAGGTAACTGAAACAACACTCAAAACAACATGTTCAGTCACCTTTTTTTTAAACACCTGTATTTGTATTTACATCAGATTACCTTAAGTGAACTCATGTCTGAACTCAGGATCCCATAATAACAGAAACTTAATTGAAATCATTTATCATGGGAGATCTTTAACTAGTATTGATGCTCCAATACAGTTCTTCAGATGTAATTCATTTTACTACATTTTGATGGTATTTCACTGCAGATTTAGTAATAAAATTGCTCTCTCTTTCTCAAGCAACATACAGTAAGATAAATATAATACCTATGGTTTTATGAAGAATAAAGTAGTGTAGATGTCTAGGGATGCGGGTGCAGAACGTTTGCTTCTTGGTATGTACTTCACATCCAGTTTCCTCCGTCTCCTGGATTGCTCCAGCTTGCTTAGGAGAATTCCACAGGAAACGGAGGTTGAAAAGTACAGCGGAACTGGCTACTATATAAGCTAAGCATGGCCTGTAGCAAGCCCTTTTTAGTTACGAATTAGTTGGTGCATCATTGATAGTGGCAGCCAGTACCGCCGCCAGGAAGCAGAGGTAAGTGCTGCTTCTTCCCTCAGCCACCTACTCGTATTTTGCCCAGTAAACAGTAAACATCAATCGATAATAGTAAAATAGACTATTAAAGGTAGTATAAGTAAGGCATTTTTTCCTTTACATGAGTTTATTTAATTGCTTCACTTGTTTGCTTTCGTGAGAATAGTCTCAACTTTACTGTGCCAAAACATGTAAATGCATCCATATATATGTACATACTTGAACATGAATACATTAAAAGCCTACTTGCAAGAGAAGTTGAAAAAAAATATGCTATAGGATAACTATGATACATAATATATAAAAAGTACAAAAAGGAATTTATATAAATATAACTGATTATGTCAGACTGATTCCAAATCGAATCACCCAGAAAAAATTTCAGAATGACACGCACTGATTCAGATTTCAATGACACTTGGGGTATTTGGTAATACTACAAGGTATGAACACATGCAAGAATTTTCTTCTCTAGACCTTACAGTTACTGAGAAACAAAAAGGCAATAAAGTTTCAGAATTTGGCACTGATTGGGCCTTGCCGAGACCATGGAGATAGCCTGCAGTGGTTAACAGAGAAAAATATATATCTGTGTCAAATCGACATATCACTTCGAAACATTCTTCTTAAGTTCATAAACATATATATGCTTCGTAAAGAAAGTTGTCACCAAGATTCCTTCGCATTGTGCGTCAGACAAAATTCTTGTAATGTACATAATGTTGTATTTTTTGTGTCAAAGTCTCACATTACTAAATTTGCCATCTGCCTATGAGGCACTGCAGTTATAATGCAAATGCTTTTTATATATATTATACCGTGCGTTCATTTCGATCTGCAGCCGAGAGATCGGGAGAAGCGTGGCGGGCGGCGCTGACGGAGATGCCGACATTTGCGGCCTGTAATGCCCGCTTATTTTTATAGACATATGCAGACATTTATATAAATATTGCAAAACGATCACTAACCTGTGTTATAACACGCAAAAGTTCTTCTGTAATTCATCCAAGTTCTGCTCTTATATACACAAAAAAATACGCTTTAGAAATGATGTTAAGAGCCACAGATAATAAAACATTTTAATCATAGTTTTGATCAGTAACGTCCTGCTTAAGTTTATATCCTTGAAAGAGTTTTGTGCCGATGGGGATCGTTTGGAGGTTTTGAATGTGCAACACTGTATCAAGATTACGCTGCAGACGAAACCGATAAAAGTGAATGGTTTTCATGAGCTTCCTTGCAATCCGAAATCTCCGAGCTCGAGTTTTTTGTTCCTTCGCGACTAGATGAAGACAGAGTTGTAAATATAGTGGCGAGCAATGTAAACCAAGAGCGTGTTAAATTCGTACTGTGCGCAAGAGTGTTATTCTTGGTTACTTGCAGTTACTTGTTTGTGTTATTGTAGTGTGTATGTGTGACGTGTCAGTGAGACGATTGGAATGCCAGCCGTGAGATTCACGTTAGAACAAAGATTTTTTTATGTATGACACGTACCTACGTGAAAACAAACTCGTGTCGAGACGTGTGTAGGTAATTTGTACAGAAATTCCCATGCGTTTCAACTCCACACAGAGATACGGTTAGACATCTTGTCCTTAAATTACGAGAAACTGTATCGTTAAATTTTAAAACACCTAAGCAAAAATGACGGATTCTAACCGAAGCAAAACTCGATGATATTGGTGCAGCGTTAGAACGTTCTCCAAACAAACCTCTACGCCGTGTTTCACAAGAGGTGGGCGTGTCAAAATCATCGGCACATACAGTCACTAAGCTACTAAAATTAAAACCATACTCTAACACAGGTTAGTGCTCGTTTTGCAATATTTATATAAATGTCTGCATATGTCCATAAAAATAAGCGGGCATTACAGGCCGCAAATGTCGGCATCTCCGTCAGCGCCGCCCGCCACGCTTCTCCCGATCTCTCGGCTGCAGATCGAAATGGACGCACGGTATATATATATATAATTGAAGCTTAAATTATGTTCTGAAAGCCTTTGAAGTAAAAGTAGTGGCATTTGCTGGAAATATTCTTCAATGAAGTTTTATGTACAGTCGCGGACATTTCTGGGTTGTTACAAACCTATTGACTCCATGGAATTATTGAGTCAATAGGGAATTAGGGTTGCCAGATTTCTAAAATAAAAAGACGAGACATACAGATTATATAGGCATGGATATAGTTAAATTTATTTTTTATAACATTTTTACAAAATATATGAGTGTTTGACTGAACTCTTGGCATCCTTTAAGAGGACATTTTTTTCCAATACATTACTATAAAATTCAGAACATGACTTATTCTCATTCACTTATTATTTCTTTAGGTAAATACAGGACAAATGGGCATCCCGAGAACATTTTCCGGGATACCCCGGGACATTTCTTTAAAAAGGGGGACAATCCCGTATATGCGAGACATCTGGCAACCCTACTGTACATGCATATCGTGTCATTCCATGCCAAATAACAACCAGAAAATGAACTTTTAACCCTACCATTTTCATGAAATTTGGTTGGATGCTAGAGGGCATGAATTACATGTGTAAAGTTTTAACCCTCGGTGATACACGGTATTCATACATCAGGGTTGCCAACATTATCAAAAATTGTAAAAAAATTTCTTGCAAGGTCAAGTTAAACAGTTCATAACTTTGCTTCTAATTATGGGCTTGTTTTGAAGCTAAAGGAGGATAGTTTTCATAAAAAAATACTTTGCATGATACTTATACATGTGATATGATAACAAATACTTGAGTGTTTTTCCGAGGGTCACAAAGTGTTTTACCGAGGGTCCAGTCCCTTTCTTTTCTAACCTTCCTGTCTTCATCCCTCTCCCATGTACAAGCTGCTGAACAATGCAGTGACCGTACCCAGAGGAAGGTTGGCTGCTGATAGACGAGAAGAAGGAAAAGATGTGGCAACACCTAGTTTCACCCTGCATAGAGCTGTAAATTGCCGTAAGATTTGGCACACAACGGATGTGTATATTTTCAGTTACATTGTACATCACATTTTTGTATTGGGTAATCTTGCGATTGAATTTTTACATAATATGACTACTTATTTGTAAGTTGTCTAAAGGAGTGAATTTAACTTTATACCAAATGAAGTCTGTGTCTTTTCTTGCAGGGAAGCACTGTCCTCATATTGTGAAGTCTGTGGATATTTCTCGTGTGCGAAAAGCTCTGAAATTAAGTGGACTAATTCAGGTTTGTGCCTCCTGCAAAAAGGTGAAGAACACTGATGCATCAGAGGAAAATGTGAGTTTATTATATTTTATGAATTGTTTTATATATTTTTTTCATGTGATTTTTACTGAATTTAGTCAAGGTTCAATTGTTGAATTCCGAATTAATCATTGTACATTTTATGTTGTTTGATTTCTATTTATATCTATTAACACATACTTCAGAGACTTGGAGATTACTTACTGCATGTTTCTGGAGAACTATTTTTCTTTGCGTGGACTCATATGATTAATTGTTTGCAGTGGCCATTCGTTTACTGTTGCCTTGGACAAAGACTACTACTGTCATCTACTTTATGTGCATGGGGTGCTTTGAGGTATTACATCACGAACTGCTTTCATTGTTAGCGTAGTAGAGGAAAATTCCTTGTTACGCTAGGTGGTTGGGTTTGCATGTCCGATTGGACTCCCAATTAAAAATTAACCAGGAGACCTACATAAAAACTAGTTACATCAAAATTTAGCTTTTTCAATTCTGCGTTAATCTATACTAACCATTTTTTCTTTCGCAATTTTTAATTGTGAGAACAAAGAAAGTGCCAGTTTTTTTAGTTTTGCAAATGATCGCTTTCTCTGAAATTCTATAAATATAAAACTGATTTGTCCAATCGTGATGAAATTTTTGTACAGTGCAGGCAGAAAGGTTTTTAAATACAATTCTCAATTTTCATATATTTTTTAAAATCGGTCAAAAAACTGTTCTTATCAGTTGTGCAAAACAGCTTTTTCGTAGCATTGGGTAGCTACAAGTACGACATTTTTCTTGTTTTGAAGCTGTTTACATCTGTTTTTAAAATTCATTATCATTGTCAAATCACATTGCGAAACCGATTTTATACAGATTTTTATTCAACGGAATCGAGATGTACACGGAACGTGGGAACACCTCACGCACTGGCTTGCTGTGACAGCCCACGGTTTCCATGGTTCAACGGACATTGCTGTGTGTTGTGTCTCATGATACATAAACTGCAAGTGTTTATAACTCATCTAACTACCTTTCAACACTCTTTGTCATGTTTTTAGCTTGAATCTTGTCCAGTTTCCGGAGTGACAAGCCAAAAGTGTACATTACGTGTGTGAAAATGTTTTTATAAGGTACTTTTAGTACATTTTGTATCATCATGGTTGCTGTTTGTGTTTGAATGCTTTTGTCATAGTATCGTTTCATTCCAGCTATTGGGTGAGGATGAACTTATGCTGTGTCTTCAGTGTGGTGACCAGTCGTGCGGTGCAAGTCAAAGAAACCATGCTTTGAAGCACTATGAGACTCCTAGATCAGATAAACACTCATTGGCAGTCAACACACAATCCTGGAATGTTTGGTGAGAAGTTCTCTTAATTGCTTACCATTTGTTAGTATTGCACATTTTGCAGCATAGGTGAATATAATCTGTGAAGAGTGGTGAAAATGAATATTCATATTATATGTAATTGAAAAACACAAGCTTCAAAAGCAAAAATCGTGATAATAAACATGTCTTGAAAAAAATCATTTTTGGACTGAAAAACCTGCAAATGTCAGGGAATTTGATAATCAAAAATTCGTTGCAACCCTGCATTAGTTTTCCATTGCAAGTATAGCTCAGTCGACCAAAATTTTGCTTTTAATTTCCCAAAGTATTGAATAAATACTTCAAAATATTAAAATATCTATGATTTAATTTTGTAATTCACTTTTGTCAATTTAATGATCATTAATTTCAAACCAGTATGTCCTGATAGCAATACATCAGTATTGGCTCAGTGTATGTAAAATCTAAGCCTGTATTTTTTTTGTTAAATGTTTCATTATATGAAGGCATATTGATGGTCAGGCATGTTGAGTGTTCAGCTCATTTGTATTTGTTGTATTATTTTTGAACTTCTATTGGTTAATTGCTATGATGAGATGAATGATGATTGTTGATGCCCGAGTCGTGCCTCTCCGAGACTCAAACATGGAACCTTCGTTGGCGAGATTGAGATGACCACTCACAGGATCTTGTTACCATCCAGTAATAATATTAGTCCCAAGCAGAGCACATTGTGCTTGTTCCACCGCCAATTTCATCTATGTAATAAATTGTGAAATACATTCATGATGGATGCAGTAAACACTGTTTAAGTATTACGTATATGAAGTTTTGTGTTTCCGCATTGCAGAATTCGGTAGGTTTTTTTTTCTGATTAATTTTGAAGGCTCATGAAGGCTCACTGTCTTCATTCACTAAGGGTATGGCATCTGGAACGGAGAAGGAAAAGAAAAAATGCATTCTCACTGCTCCACCTTTCTTCACCAACCGAAAGAACAGGAACTTTACCACACTGAGCAACACAACGCAGCAGATGGCCCAACCCCTCAACCACCACCTGGCAATGCCACCTGACGAAAAGGGGGAGCACAGCAGACGACACAAGCACACCAGCACCACCAGATGGGAGAAAATGCAACTACCGCCGCCTGGGAACAAAGAAAGAAGTGATGTGCTACCATCTCCGTCCCAGATGCCCTATCCTTAGTGAATGATGGCAGTGAGCCTCCAAATTAATCTGAAAAAACTATCCAATTTTACAATGCGGAAATCTGGAACGTCACATTTGTAATACGAAATACATGTCTAAACAATTGGGCCGGCCCCCGTGGTGGAGTGGTTAGCTCATTGCACTATGATGCAAAGGGTCCTGCGTTCAAACCCTGGCTTGGGCATGGATGTTTGTGTGTCCATTCATCAATTTCATCATCTAATCACTCATCCCCATCTTTGCAAATTAGCCAAAAGTGGCACAAGAAGGAAAGTAAAATAAAGCAAATCAATCAATCTAAACTATCGTTTCACAACCTATGGGCTGGGTCGTGATGGAGCTTTTGGTGGGTCGCGAAGTCGGGCTCACAAATTTATTTAGTGTTTATTGAAAACGTATTACATTTAAATTACTAAGATATATTGTTTTAACATTTTAAATTCAACCCGTGTTGTACGCAGTCTAAACTCTACATTTCTGTTATTCGTGTTGTATCATTACTTTTTACCAGCATATCTCTGATGTTTAACTCGAGGGGATCCGATATGTGTTGAGCCTTCCCGAATGGCACAGTGGTAGCGTCGCCGCCTTATAATCACCCAGTAAAGGCACATAGTAGTTCGGACTCCACTTTAAACTGTAGGTCCAGTCCCAATTAGCCTTACAGTGCATAAAGTGGACTTAAAACATCAAATCAATCAAATGGATATTTGTCATTTTTGTTTCGGTCGCAGCAGTGAGTTCTTAATTATCTGTGTGTCATACGTGTGGACTTAAGTTGCTTGATATTTCGAACTGTCTGTGTGTGTGTGTGTGTGTGTGTGTGTGTGTGTGTGTGAGTATGCAGTTGCCGAGAGGTGTCAACTGTCATCAGTTCACATTTCTATCACATTGTGTTTAGTTAGATGTTAGACTTGAGAAAATTAGTGTTTTAAATCACATATTTACTTTTCTAGAATGAAGTATGTGTAATTTGTCTAAGCAAGCATAAAAGAGGGCTTCTTAAAGTACTCCATGTTAGCAAAAATATGATTATAAACTGGGTGCACACCCCTACAAGTAATTCTCTCGGTGTCCATGCTAATGGGTCCCATGAAGTGTAATATCCTTCAAGGTGGGTCCCGGACTGAAATATGTTGAGAACCACTGATCTGAACAATAGGGTTCTATCATTTATGATGTTAAGGACAGGTGTCATGACTTGCCTACAATTTCATCAAATCATTCATCCTTGTCTTCACAATTTACTGCTAGGGGCAGTGGTTAAAATTCAACTTTAAATTGTTAGACCAGTCTTGATTGTACTTGGATGCATAAAGTCACTTAAAGCAAACTTCGAATCTTCTTGTTACAGGTGTTATGAATGCAGCAGCGAAATAGAGGCAGTCAACAAGAAGTTGAGAGAGTGTGTGGACTTTGCAAAACGACAGGGAAATTATGTTCCATCTCCAAAAGCACAGAATGTTGGCAAGTATTTTGTTTTGTGTGTAATTTTTTTCTTTTCATTGTCATTTTATTTGTAATTGACACGTAACTTCTATACAAGGTGAATTTATTTAAATATCTATTTTTTAAAAAAAAATTGCTGATTTAAATCACAAGAAATAATTTATAGAATAGTATACATGGGGATATGGTAGATATAAGAATCATTTTTCTTGTAAGTACATTAATCTCATAATCATTTAATGGTGTTTTTTAGGCTGTTAGAAAGGAAACAAAATATATGTACTGATGCTCATACAAAATGATGTGTAATATGTAAACTGTAAAGACACTTAACATTTCTCTTGATTTGAAATTCAATAGTTTTTATAGGCTAAGGTAGCGAAAATTTTGTGTTGAATATTATAGAAAATACCAATCATGTTAAACCTTAAATAGTGTCATTATCATTGAACTGTAGATAAACATGACAGCTCATATTTTCCAAACTATCATCAAAAAATTTGCCAAAATTCATCTACAAAGGCTGTAAGAAATAAGTTACAATTATATAGTACTTGTACATCCAGAATGTTTTGTTTTCACCGGAATAAAAGTTTATTTATTTATTTAATAAGAGATTCCAAATACAGCGTTAGTTACTGAAATTATTACAGTTTCATTAACACACTCAACGAATATTTCCATAGTAGGTTCTTATACACAGTATCTGAAACCGAAATATGTATGTTTTCATATAATTTTTATTTGCTTTAATCAAACTGTTGAAATATTTTACAGGGCTCTGTCCGGGTAAACAAAATAAGGTGGCGAATAATGAAGAACAATGCTTGATATCTATTTGTCTCTCTTCCATGCACTTTCATAGGAACGTTTTAGTCACCTGCTTAGTTGACATGGGCTCTAATAGAGACTTTTGTTCCTTAGTTTGAAGTACAAGTGTTCTGTGTGATCACAGATTAAATATTATTACTAGGGCCCAGAACTTTATGTCCTATAAAACTGTAAAATATGTATGTAATTATGTCAGAGAAAGGTAGAAATATTCCCGGCAAATCCAAAAATATGCACAACAGTACTTTCGAATTTCTCATAATACGGGATTCAGTATCTTCCAGGGAAGATCGACTAGGGTGGGGGTGGAGTATTAAATGAAGTCAGAATCCTGCACAACAATGAGATAACATTTTCCCTCAATAATGTTTGCATGGCTTTTAATTGTCGGCGGGAAAAAAAGGGGGTATTATTGTTTTATTTTTAGTTGTTAAGAAAATACTTCATCTGCTTTTACATTCTTCATTTGTAATTTGCTTATCCTAGCATCGATAATATGAACTATCAGTTGCGCTAAATATATGAAGAAAAATTATAAAATAACAGAGTATATGCAAGACATTGCGAAATTATACAGAAATATGTCTTATTACGAGAAAATTGAAGAAATATGTTGTAAAAACGTGAAATTGGTAAAATATATATGCTTTATCAAGTTGGTCTATTTAGGCTGATTTTCATCAGATATGTAAAGATCTCACCCCAGTACACGATCGGATGCCAAATAAAAAATATGTTATAACATAAAGTCCCAGGCCCTAATTATTACAAATGATCAATATGCAGAATATTTAAAGGTTTAAACCAATAATTATGGGAGGCTAATCAAAGTTTCTAAATTAGTTTTTTTTTTAAAAAAAATTTTTTGATGTACCAATGGTACATCATTCATTACTTTTATTAGGGATTGGCATATATGAAATTTTAGCCGATACCGATAAAGTACCGATGTAAAATTTACCGATACCAATAACCAATATTCTACCGATCCAATATGAAATTACAAATGGTTCTTAAAGAACCTGAATAATTCATTAAACTCCTTAATAAATCTTTGTTTCCAGGCGACTGCAGTTCAAAACAAGTTGCATATCTAGACATTTAGTTTTTTAAAACGTAGGGCATAGAGGTTGTCCATAAAAATTAAACAAAATGGCAGAATTTTGCACTAAATTATAAGATATTTATAGATATGTTGGATTGGTAATTTTACTGATAAACCAATACACAGATATAGTACTGATTAATGTGTGCCGTATCTAATATTTATATTTAATTACAAAACTCTGTATCTATCAAAGTGGCAATTTTAAATTTTTAATCATATCCAATATATATTTTCACTTCATAATTTCATTCTATAATTAAACATAACTAATTTTGACTGAAATGTTTTAAATCTATTTTATGTAGCACTTTGTAATTTGATATTTTTAAGTGTGTCAAATCAATTCATGAAGTCAAGAAAAATCGAATTAGTTGCTTAATCGGAACCCCCAGTGTCATATAAATTGGTACAGGCATGCATATTTCGTTTTTGATGAAAACACGAAATGTGAAATAACATAGTGTAATATTAATTTTTTCATGTTTGTGAAAGGTGTGAAGTGCATTTTTCTACCATCTTTTGTCATGAAAATGACAAAATGCAAAATAGACCCTTAAACACAAAATTTAGAGTTTATTCACCGACACGATACCTTTTGATTTATGCAATTCACGGGGAAAATGATTAATTCTGCTGTAAATATTTGAAAAGCAAAAAGGGACCCTTTGTACAGGAATAAACTTATACTCTGGTAACTACATAATTAAGCTATTCGATGGGATATCTTTATTTTGTGTAATATGAGCAGTTTTGAAATCAAATTTAGGATTATATTCACAATTTTAAAGACAAAATGTCATTTGATGTACCACTTTTGATCCAATTATTCACTGCTATAACACCGAAATTTTATTTTATTTACCAAGAATATGTGCCTCTATAAACTGATAATGAACCGTACAGAAACAATTGTTCTCATCTGCCTCAGGGTCTCTAAACCATGGGGCCTCGGGCAGGTGCCCCTCCCTAGTCCTAATCTTCTATCGCTTTAAATTCAGAACCAAACATATTCTATCAGTTATTAAGAAGTTGAAAATAGGTTTACTGTGACACAAGGGAATTCTGAGTAGATGTGACATTTTAGAATTGGTAATATCACAGTGCTTTTTTAAACAGGAATTTTCAAAAATTATTATTTTCTACTGCAAACCAAAGGTTTAGTATGGTCGTTTCTCATGTGAACTTTTATCTCCGCACAGAGAAAGTGAGAATAGTTCAGAAAGAGACACAAGAAGACGATAAATCACCAGAGAGAGGTACAAATGCAACAAGTGAAGGACTCAAAGTGAAGGAGCAAGGAGAGCAGAAGATGCTGCCTCGGGTCAGGGTGAGTGAAGATTTTACAGGACTTGTTATACAGGGTGGGGCCAAATTAGGTAACCTCTTTTGGGATGCTGTAAGTTTTTTATAAATTTAAATATGTACCGTTTGTTTTGTTTAAGCTTGAAAATACTTGTTGACAAGATATCAATTCAAGATGATTACCAAATTCGAAAGGGAACATCGTGTGTTCGTTGCAGAAAAGTGTTTTGAGTATTTCTGGGGGAGGGGAAGGCCAGATGACCATCTTGAGATCTCTTTGCAATCACCAAAGGCTACTCTTTGGTGTGGATTTTGCACTGACATGCTCTTCTCCAAGAATGATGATGGAGACTGTCATTGTCGCATTGCAACAATACATGACTATGCTGCAAGGCTTTGTCATCCCAACAATCCAGCAGAATTCGGATACACACACGATCTGGTTCCAGCAGGACAGGGCCACTGTCTCCACAGCTAAGAGCAACGTTTCTGGGGAAGCTAATCTCCCTTAAACGAGACATCAAATGGCTGTCGAGGTTCCCTGATCTTATTCCACTTTACCTCTTCTTACAGTATTTCATTAAGGAAGGCATTGTCAATACAGCAGCAGTGTGTCCCGGAATTGAAGAGCGAGATAACTGACAGTGTAAACAACATACCGATCAATGTTCTCTCAGCACTAAATGCCGCAGTGCACATTGGCAAGTGTGTGGAAAAGGAAAGTTCCGAATTTCAAGCACATATTTTACTCGAGCCATTGAGCAGCTTAAGTGAACTAAAAAAATTTTGAGTTATTGTTCATTACTAAACCAATAGTTTAGTAATATGGATTTTAAGATTTAAAGTGTTTACTTAATTCACCCCACCCTGTCGATCCATAGTTTCGTGTTTCATACGAATACAGCGTCTACAATTTCACATTTTCTTTCCCTTTAACAATCCATTTATTCCTTGGATTTCAGAATCCGTTATTGATTTTGCACATAGCAACCACACATTTAACAGTAGCACTTTCTCATCACATCACAATTCTTGCCACACTGCCCTTGCAGTGCGAGTCTCTTGATATGCACCAAATACAAGTACACAGTGTTATTTCTTTTTTTGTTTCCCTGACTGAAGAATACAGTGAAAAGATGACAGCAGGAATGATTGAGCATACTGAAATGATATTTCTCCAGCTGCTTCAAAAACCTTCAGAAAAAGGAGGTGCCCACTTTGAAGTGGACTATGTTCATTAATTGTTAAGTTTAGTTCATTTTAGTGTGTATTACCTAGAGAGAACGAGTGTCTCTGCTTAGTAATAACTGGGGCTCGGAAGTTGATGGAAAATCATATTAATTTCTGAGCCTTGAAAACAATGCTAATCAGTCAGTTTCCCATAAATTAGAACCTAAAAACATTGTTTTTATTTTGAATTTTTCAGTATCTTTTGCCATCTTTATTGCATTTTTCTTCATTTTTGAGGTTTATATTTCTTCTCCCCTGTTGTTTCATGAATTTTATATGCATTTCCTATCATAATTTATGTATTTAAATTTTTGGACGTGCTCTTTGTATCAAGTTTGCCATACAGTCAATGGAAATTGCACAATATTATTTTTAACTGCAAGTTTGGCAATGGTTTAAATAGTTAATTGTGGTACATTTATTTTTCCTCCAGCGCTTAAAATACTTTGTGCAAAGCCTTCTTTGAGGTTTCTTGTTGGCCACTAGGATTGCTTTAATCTTGGGTTTTAGTAACAATGTGAAAAAAATTACGAAAAACACATCTCTATTTTCAGATGCTGAACGACTACTGTGCAAGACCCACTATGAAAGGAAGTGAATAACTTGCACAGAAAAAACTTGAAGTAAAAATAAAGAAAATCTCATTAGCACTTAATTGCTTTTCTCCCTTTGCTTCATTAGTTTAAAACACCAAAGAACGGGATTTGTCAAATTATTCAACTATAGAGCGACCACAAGGAAGAAAACCTTGGACGAAAAGTCCCCGTGAAGCTTTCCCTTCTTCCGCTCAGCTCGGGCCATAAGGAAGCACTCTCCCCCCCCCCCCCCCCCCAATCGTCACAGGTCTGTGCAGGTTGTTTTGCTTGTGGTTCCACTATACTCTGTTGTAATTTATGAAAAAATCAAGCTATCATTTCAAGAGCAAAAATAAATTATTTTTAGATAATTTTTTTTACGTAATAATTCTCAGGTCATTCTGCAGGTCATCAACTTCCGAGCCAAACCTAGCCAAATTGGATTATTCTTTGGACAGTGTTCCTAGTAATAACAGGGCCCAGTTTTGATGACATGTTATCTTTCATCTTTTTCCTTGTGTAGTGTGCATTAAGTATTAAAATCCTGAATACAAACCTCTGCTTATAAAAATCAAGTTTTATGTAATTTTTTTGGTCAATTTTCACGTTTTACGTCCTTTTTTTTTTTTCGTGTAATTGCAAGAAAAGTAATGTTTGCATCTGATTTGAAAAGTGACTGGGAAGAAGTTGTAAGAAAGGTATCAAAGAAAGTGGAAAGCGCTCTTGACAAAAACTCTGGATACAAAACTTTGTGTCGCATTTCTTAAGTTCTAACCAGTGAACCATTTCAAGTATGCTCCAGTCATGTCGGCAGATGTGGAAAGGACTTTCTCCAAGTACAAAAATGTGTTGTCCACCAACAGGCGTTCCTCACTTTCGAGAACCTTCGCCTGCTGATTGTACCTAATGCAAAAATCCTAAATTTTAAAGATTTTTATGCCTAATATTCACATACACACCTTGTAATTTCAGGTGTAATCTTACAGAAGTAAGAACTGTCGTACTAACTGTCCTACCCTGAAATAAAGACAAAATTTGTCATTCTTAGGTCACGAAAATCCGGGCTCTGGTAATAACACGTTTTTCTTGTTGCAGGGATTGTCCAATCTTGGCAACACGTGCTTCTTTAATGCTGTTCTGCAGTGCTTAGCCCAGACTCCGTACTTGACAACAGTTTTGGAAGAAGAAAAGGAACCAGGCAAAACAATTCATCTTCCTGGCGTAGAGCATGAGGATCCTGAGCAAGCTCTTGTGAGTGGTGGTTTCAACTAATTTAAGTTTAGGGTGTGTAAGGGGAGAACTTTGGGTAAGGCACCCAAATGACAATCTGGCACACCCTGTAACTTCTCCTTGCAGGCCAACGAGGCCTGTATCTGAAATTAAACCAGTCTAATCCTCTGTAGGTATGTGTGTGTTCTCCTGGAATTTGTACTTGTGTGTGCTGAGAGCCCATTTACAACCTCAGCTTTTAACACTAGAAATCGGAGACAATGTTGATTTAATACTATTCTCACTGATACCAATGCGTGAATATTGTAGCAATTAAAAGTTGTTGAAAAGTTTTTTCTTCAAAATATTAAATATTTGTTATATTTAAGTCCGAGTCTGAAGAAGACCTTGCTAGAAGGTTGAAACGTTACGTTTAGTTTATGTTTTATAATAAAAGAAATTTCTGCCTTGGTCAGCATATTGAGTTTTTGTTATTAATGTCACTAATATTTGATTTGATACAAATGTTTTAAGGAACTACTTATTAAATTAATTTATAAACTTTACCTTCTGCCTGTTTATCGCATACTTGCCATATATTTTTGCCAGAAAGTTTCTGGTCTGCTTATTTGTTTACTTACCCTCCATGGCAGAGTGGTTAGCACATGATGCTATGATGCCAGGGGTCCCAGGTTAGAATTACAGCCTGGACAATAACGATCTTTGTGAGTAGCTCTTCATCATATCATCACTCATCCTCATCTTCATTAGCCAGAACTGGAAGAAAAGCAACTTAAAATAACCAAGTCAATCAATCAGATATTTACCTTGACATAAGAAATTATATCCTTTATTCATGTTTGGTGAATAAAACATGCAGTTGATAATAATTAGACGTAAGCAAGTTACTAACTTTTTCCGCGAATCTTAGTTGTAGAGGTTCTATTAAATTCGGTGGTCTCTGCACCATCTGCTTGGGAACTCGTTGCTTCCCCGTGTGCTGCCAGGAGTGCTAGTGTAGCCAGTACGTCTGCTGCGTGTGATGGGCTTAAGGCTTGCCTGGACTTTTGGCTGATGCCAGGGAAGTTTTTGTTTTCTGAATTTTCATCTTGGAAATAAACATTATGATGTTCCAAAATGTGAAAAATTGCATCCTTCTAAAACATTCACGTGAATTTTTGTATGGTTTGCTTTTGGTGTTGTTTAGGTATTATCAATAGTTTTGTGGCTGTGTAAGTCTATTAAATTATTGATAATATGTAGATAACAGCAAAGCAAACCACATGAAGATTCTTGACGGAAATCGAAGCAGATGTAATTTTTCATATTTTGGAATGTCAAGGAGACGATTATTCTAAAGAAACTGCCCTGGCGTCAGCCAAAGGTCCAGCCAAGCCTTAACCTTTTGAGTCCCGAGGCCATTTTCACATGTAAGCCTCTCGGTCCCGAGCCGATTTTGAGCAAAATGCAGAGTTTCAATGAAATGAGTGTAGATCGGAGACTAATTGCCCTAGAGAGATGAGTGATATACCGTTGTACGCGGAATGAACCAGAGATTCAGACTATATGAAATTTATGCAAATTCGGCGTATATGTGGTGGGGGTGGGGGGGGGCTAACTCTTAAAATTCCAAAATTTCTGAAAAAAAAGTTTGGTTCCCCCACCCTCTTCCCAAGAAAAAAGTACATGACAGTGTCGACATGCACATGGAAATGATCGCTGACATGTAAGGAACACAAAAATATTTGCATTATTATCATATGACCAATGTAACTTGAGTTGTACCCCCAAAAGGAATGGCCACTGATTCAATCTTCAAAATGCAGCGGTACCTTGAAATGACTTTAGCTCAGAGACTATTTGCCCTGGAGATATGAACAATGTACAGTTGTACGCAGAATGAATCACAGATTCAGACGATATATAATTTATGCACATTCGGCGTATATATGGAGGGGGAAAGGGGGGAAATCCCCTGAAAATACTTTTTTTTTAAAAAAAATGGGGTTTCTCTCCCCCGAAAAAAAGTATATGAAAAGTTCAAAATGCACATAGAAATTATCGCTGATATGTAAGGAACACAAAAATATTTGCATTATTATCATATGACCAATGTAACTTGAGTAGTACCCCCAAAAGGAATGGTGGGCACGCCACTGATTCAAGCTTCAAAATGCAGTTACATTGAAATGACTATAGCTCAGAAACTAAATGCCCTAGAGATATGAAAGATATACCATTGTACGCAGAATGAATCACAGATTCAGACGATATATAATTTATGCACATTTGGCGTACATATGGGGGGGAAAGGGGGGGAATACCCTCAAAAATACTTTTCTTTAAAAAATAGGGTCCAGGGGCCTCCCCCATGGCGCAGTGGTAGCGTCATTGCCTTGTAATCAAGGGGTCCCGGGTTCGATACCCGGTGGAGGCACAAGTGGTTCGGATCCCACTTTAAACTGTAGGTCCAGTCTCGATTAGCCTTACTGCGCATAAAGTGGACTTAAAACACCAAATCAAACCAAACCAAAAAATAGGGTCCCCCCGAAAAATGTCAAAATGCAAAATTTATGCAAATTTGGCGTATATATGGAGGGGGAAGGGAGAAAAACCCCAAAAATTATTTTAAAAAATTGTCACCATCCAAAAAATGTCCTCGCACTTGGGCACAAAACGACACCTACGCACAACATTCACGGACGAAAAGCTAGAACGCAGTGAAAAATGAGCGCCGATTCTTGCAGCTGCTTGAAATTCTATTTTTAGACAATGCAGGGTAACCCCTGTTGCAACTTGTGCTAAAAAAACAAAGGTTTCCTTCAATGCACTTCGAAATTCCATTCTCACAACGCAGATTCAATAACCTGTCTTCCCCCTCCCCTGCTTGCGCCCTTACGGAAAACTTTCATTTTGACATCGGATACTGATAAACAAGCATCCTTCAAATGCAGTTAACAGGAGGGAGTGAAAAAGCATTGCTTTAGAACAACAAAGCCGGTCTTCCTTTGCCGGCAAAAATTTGACCTTGAAAAGAGAAGCAAAAGAGAAGTCCCCTTTCCCGCCTTTTCCCCTCCATTTTCATGAAGACAAACAAAAATGCAAAAAAACATGTGTTAGGAACAATTAAAAAAAATCGAAATTCTAGCCAAAAATAGAAAAGTTATAACGTAAAAACTACGACCTTGACACAGCGTCTCGATTGATATGTTTGGGACCGTGAGGGTTACATTTGGGTATCTCGATCAAGACGCTTGGGACACAAAAGGTTAAACCCGGTGCATGCAGGGAAACGACCGAAACTGGAAGCCAGCCCAGCAGTGAAGCAATGAGTTCCCAAGTGGATGGTGCAGAGGCTACCAAATTTAATAGAACCTTTACAATTAAGTTTCATGGAAAAATTTAGTAACTTGCTTACATATAGTTATGTCCTTTTTGTCCTGGCTCCTGTGATGGAGTGGTTAGCACATAGCGCTACGACGCTAGGGGTCACGAGTTCAAATCCCAGCCTGGGTGTGTATGTTTGTGTGTGTGTCCATTCGTCAATTTCATCATGTCATCACTTAACTCAATCTTCGCAAATTAGTCAAAAGTGGCACAAAAGGCAAAGTAAAATAAAGCAACTGAAAATAATAAAAAATAATGTCATTTATGTAAATAATATGTCCTATTTTTACTCTAGCCACCAATTACTGGCGATTTAGGAAAGGGAGGAAGCTTCATGGAGACCGTGTATTGTATGTTACGGGAGCTGCAAACCGGAAAAGCTGGTGTGCTGAATCCAAAGCCTCTTCTAGGAGCGTTACGACAGCGGAATGCTCAGTTCACGTGCGGCGAACAGCATGACTCACATGAGCTACTCAGACATCTTTTGGAGTGTGTTCGTGGTGAAGATCTCAGGGTAAGTTTCTTATGGGGAAAGAAATAAGTGTAGCTTCAAATGATAATATTATTGTGGAAATCCCCAGAAAATCGCATAGCTTATGGGTTTCAGTTACAGTTTAGTCATCAAAAAGTTACGTAGAATTTTCAGCGAAAAGTACAGGCTCGACCGCGACTCGAACTCGGGGTCTCTGGCATACTGTGCCATTGCTCTGACAATGAGCTACTCAGCAAGCCTGGCTTCGCCTGACTTTTCACTGCCGCTGTTTTACCTGTGCGGAATCGTCTCTGTCAGTGCTACCACAACGGGATCTGTTGCCTTTGAAACACTGTAGACGTCGATGTTGCCTGGTTCTGTGTGTACAGGAGATATACTATGTAGAATTGGCAAAGGCCCAGTATGTCAGAGACCCGGGTCCAAGTTCTAATCAAGCCTGCATTTTTCACTGAAAGTTGTATGTAGTTCCTCTCCTGTGTGTGCCAATTCTTCATGTCCTCAAAAAGTTTTCATAATTGGGAGAAGAGAGACGTGGTAGTAGATAAATATGGATAAACTAGTACTCACTTTATCCGCGAAATTGTTTTTTTCTTCTTTATTCTTTTAATTTCAGTGGCCACTGCCACCATCCTCTGAACTTGTTGCACTGAGGCTAGATGTTGAGTACAACAAGTTCAAATGAGGATGGTGGTAGTGGCCACTAAAATTAATAGAACAAAGAAGAAGAAAACAGTTTGGTGGATAAAGTGAGTACTAGTTTCTCCGTATTTATCGAAAAGTTGTCAAAATTTGTTTCGGGTTCACTTTATGCGAAAGAAGGGTAATTGGGACGAAGGACACCTGAAAGTTGTGGTGTTCGGGGGAGGGGGGGGGGGGGGCTTGAGATATCTGGAAGTGTTAATGTGGTTCAAGTGGTGAAATTATAGCAATATTTTATTGCCAATAATATTGTTTTCTAGGAGCTAGAGATGTCCGGAATGGAAAATATTTATAATCCTGGCATTTGGAATGTGAAATGTTTTCAAGATTTCCCAACATTATGGAAATTTCAAATTCTACATACAATTACCAAATATTAACTAACTCTCTAGCCTTCTTATAATCTAAAGTTTATGGCTGTAGCAATGCAAGCCTTCCATCTGTCCCTATCCTGGGCAAGATCAATCCAATGTTTTCCATCCTTACTGATTTCCTGTAGACATCTCTCAACGTTATCCCTCCATCTTCGTCTTGGCCTTCCTACAGGTCTCTTACCATAAAGTTCCTCAACAAGAATCCTGTAAACTCTTCTTTCCTCTCCCATTTGTGCAACATGGCCTGCCCATCTAAAGTCTCCTTGATTTTATTATTTTAATACATGCAATTACCCTCTCAAGTAATTGTTTTTGCTTTTCTGGAATGAAAATTGGCATTTTGCATGAATTTTGACACTTAATAGTGCGGAAAGAATAAAAAAGTAACCACTTTTAAAAGATTATAATTTGCAATCTTTCAGAGGGCTTTAATTTAATTTTAGGTAAAGGGGGAGGGAGAAGTGTGACACATTTACCCTCCCCCTTTATCCGCCCATTCTGCAAAAGAGAAACTGTCAAAGTGGCTTTTGGTTGTAGGACACAAAGATGGCATAAATATAATTGATTCTTCTCTTTCTTTTTTCCAGCGCTATCACAGGGTGATTCTCCATTCTCTTGGCTTGAGCGAAAAAACTGATCCAAACCAGGTGGAGACTGACCTGAAATTCAAAGTTAAAACTTACGGAAGACAAGCCTCGGAATTGCCTCTGTGTCCGGATCAAGTTTTCAAGGGGTACTTAGTGAGCACCCTGGTGTGCCAGGATTGCCAACACACGTCTCGAGTGTCTGAGAGTTTTCTTGATCTGAGCTTACCGGTTTCTCCCGACAAGGTGAGGTTCTTTTCGTAATGACCTGTGAATTTATCACTGGCCTTATTTTGTTCATGTTTAGTGTGCACCAGGGTCACCACTCAACAAAAATAATATTCTGCAATATACACCTTGGCATGTTGTAAGCCACACTTCCACAGGAACATAATTTGAACCTGCATGTTTTACATTTTGTGCTACAACTAGGGCTGAGCCGATATCACTTGAAACTGATACCGATTCCCATGGAAACCGAAGCTTGAAAATTGGAACAGTTAAAAGTTGTTCTGATACCTTCTTGTAAAGAGTAAGACCAATCCATATTAGTGTTATGTGGCCCTAGAGTGTTTTTAGGCATTGTTAGTGAACTGTACAGTTAGTAAGAAATATATATGATGTCAGGCATGCTCTGATTGGTGCTACAAGTTATGAACTAGAGTGTTCAAGACTGATCTAGAAGCATCGTCCACTCGAGTTCTGGGTAGCACGCCGTACACATACACTGCTCGAATACACTTCAGGTTTTGGGTTGGTCTTTTGGTAAATAAGGGGCAAAATTTCTGTTAGTGACGCACACATTTCATAGTTATTGCACGTTCACACATGCCTTAAATTTGTTGTTATTGAGTTCGCTAGATACAATTGGTAAAACTGTTTAAGGTGAAGATGATGTATGTTTTGTTTGTGTATTAAGGTTAAAGCATGTAAATTTATAATGGAACTGCATAGAATGGTTTAAAGGGACTTTATTATATTTAATGGACAATGAATATACTTCAGGTGAAAATATTTATCTGTTTAATTGAAAGAAATGCTGGTATTAATATTAAGATCTTCATTTACAAGGAACGTCCTCGAGGTGCATAGGGTACTCTCTGGGATGTTTCCACTACGTGGTCACATCAGCCTTGATTCCGCATGGGAGTGTTTCCTTCAAGGAATCGAGGGTGCTGATAAGAACAATAACTCATCCAATGGGGAAGGAGAAAATGACTTTGTTCTGCATCCTCTGATAAGCAATGCTGTAACTTTTTTATTTTGCAGCTGACACAATAATAAACATGATGAACACTCAAGAGCAGATCTGGATGCAAATGCACACAAAGTTCATTAAAATATGATTTGTGCTTTTCTTCAAAACCATTCTCGTGCTACAAATAAGTAATTCACATAATGCTCAATGTGGGAATGGATGCTGAGACAGACTAAGAAAAAAGAAAGAAAAAAAGTTATTCAAGGTGAATCGGGTGTTTCATCAGAGTACTCCTAAATCTAACTTAACATTAAATCATCGATTAACCTGAGCGTGTGTAAGGATCCCTTATTTTGGTATCTAAAAATGTGCAAGTTCATAAAGCGTGTTTTGAGTTCATTTTAAACTGATGGGCTGATTGGGACTGAACATACAGTTTAAAGTGGAATCCAAACGATTGCGTTTCGCTATTGAAAACTGAATTACACACGCTTTGATTGCGGTACATCACATCTTGTCGTTTCAATAAGCAATGTGTAGAGAGGCATGCATATTTCGTTTTTGACAAAACACGAAATTTGAAATAACACATTGTAATGTTAATTTTTCATGTTTATGAAAGATGTGAGGTGCATTTTCCTACCCTGTCTTGTCACGAAATAATGCGAAATTGACTTAAACACGAAATATAGAATTTATTTACCGACGTGACACTTTCTGAAGTCAGAATTATCCTGCGAGCTATGCAATTCACAGAAAATTGATTAATTCTGCTGTAAATATTTGATACCTTTATACAGGAATAAACTTAATATTATGGTAACGACATAAATGTGCTAGTTTGTGTAGTAAGTCAAGTTTTTAAATCAAATTTAGGATTATAATCACATTTTTAAAAACAAAATGTCATTTTATATACCACTTTTTCATCGCTATAACAGCGAAATTTTATTTTATTTACCGCTATTGAACCCGAAATTGACTCTGTTTTTGTACCGAAATTTTGCTTTTATATTTACCAAAAATATGTGCCTCTAGCGATGTGGTGCAATAAAAGATACACAAGGCTGCCTACATTGTAAACAAATGGGTGGGGAACCACTTGGAGATGGGGACAGTTCTACTGCATTTCTTTCATATAAAAAAATGAATGTTTTGTTTTATTTCCTTTGTATGTTTAAGCTAGACCAGCAGCAGTCTTAATTGAGTGTATATCGAGTGCGGCACTGTTAATGTGTCCTCAGATCCATATTCAGTGCAAGTTGCCTCCTTCCTTTTTCAGGATGGATTACAGTGCAAGTTTATGAAGGGTTACATTTAACTTTGACTACTCACTGGAAAGGTGGAGGAATATGAAGTTGGTTGAGGCAAAGAAAACATGACTTTTTTAATGATGAATTATAGACGGCCGAACCAGAATAAAAATTTACAGCCAACGAATGTGTGGAGATGGGAGAAGGAATTAAAAAGCTTTATTGTCCACTTGACCCTTTCCCCAATTTTATGTTTGTCTGATGCCGAGAGAGGTTGTATCTCATAAGATATATTATCTCACCAGTTAATCCTTTAAGGAACAGTGATATCCCTCCATCGTCATCTTGGCCTTCCTACAGGTCTCTTACCAACAGGTTTCCCAAAAAGATTCCGTAAACCAGTGGTTCCCAAAGTGCCCTGGGGGTGTTGTGGCTGGCTTACACTGCGAAATTTTTGAATGCTTTCACTGAAATGACACAAATATGCACTTATTTAGTACTTTTTACATATAGAATGTTTCCGAATTTGAAATATGTGTTTATTTTTTAAGTTGAGGCAAGCAACGTAATCACACTAACAGCATTTGTAAGTGTTAGATAGGTTTATATTCTGACTTGGGCAACGTGGAAAAATCTTGAAACACTAAGGGTGCTGTTAAGGGTGCAAAAATGTTTGGGAACCTCTGCTGTAAACTCTTCTTTCCTCTTGCCGGACCCTGTGGCCGAGTGGTTTGCACATCTCGCTGCGACGCCAAGGGTCCTGGGTTCGAAACCTGCTCGGGCTTGGTTGTTTGTGAATGTCCATTCATCACTCATCCCCATCTTTGCAAATTAGCCAAGAGGCACAAAACGCGAAGTAAAATAAACTAAATCAATCAATCAATCTTCTTTCCTCTTCCATTCGTGCCACATGGCCTGTCCATGTAAGTCATCTTGCTTTAAATTGAACAGAATGCAAGATTGTAATTCAATTTTCTCTCTCTCTCTCTCTGTAGCCTCAGCCACCTGCAATGAGACGAAAGGCTTCCAGTGATGGAACGTTCGATATGCATGGCAACAGTGTCGAGAGCCCGCCGTCAAAATATCAGCTGAAGAAGGAGAGGCGGATGGCAAAGAAAGGGAAGAAGAATGTAAGGATGGTGTCTCAGATCAGAGCTACCATGGAAACGTCGAAGAACGAATGTGAATCAGGTAATTTCAAATTTCGGAGTATGGATGGAATTGATAAATTTGTTGATATAATGGCAGTTTGGGCCTCCCTGATGGTGTAATGGTAAGGTTATCACCCTGTAATCGAGGACTCCCAGGTTTGATACCCGGTGGAGGCACATTGCACAGTGGTTCATATCCCACTTTAAACTGTAGGTCCAGCCCCGATTGTTCTGTGGACTTGAAACAATTTTTTTAAAAAAATTGTGTTTTTATCAGAAAATTTTCAAGCAATCGAATTGTTACGTTTAGGTCATTTGCCTGAGCCAGATTTGAACTACTAAACACTGATACTTAAATTATTAGTGTCATCACTGTACCTGCTCTGATCCGACGGCTGGGTTGCATTGCGGCACCATGTGGTCCGCTGACAGTGTGTACTTTGGACACTGCCCAATTTTCACACAGGCACACTAGACCAACCGCTCGCCTTGCCCACGTGCTTCACTCTCTCCTTGGTGACCTCTCGTCAACAGGGATTTGGCTGGTGTTTGCTGATTTAGCATTTAATACCGGCTTGTGACACAATATTGTTATAAATTAGTGATGTAACAAGACACGAAACATTTTTATTAAAATGTACTCGCTGATCATTGGATATGTTCAGGGTAAGTCAAAAATAATGCAACAACTTTACATGGTTATTACGATGTAACTATTTGATAGAAAATCAAACAAGGCGTGAATATCGTAACGACCTGCAAGGTTCGTGGGATCTTACCAAGAATCTTAACCATTTTGCTTGGGTGATGTAGCTTTGTCATTCATTCATCCTCAGCTGGTGATCACTCGCCCTTGGCAGATAACTTGATGGTAATGGGCGAGAGGTTACTTTTCACACATGAAATGGCACAACACTAAGAATTTGGGTTTATATCTTCTAGTTTAGATCTACATGGTTAGAGAAGGATGTTACCTGTCTACTCGATGATGAAGAGTTCCTCGGAGAAGGCTCTTAGAATTGTGCTATGCAGGCTCGCTCAAGCTCCCCGATGTTTCTCGTTCCTCGATCCAAAGCAAAAGACCCCACGTTGCCCGTTACACTCTAACTTATCCTTTCTTCCACCACCTGGTTATTGCTCCCTAATACAATTTTATCAGCAACTTAATTCCAATCAACCAGGAGGCTTGATTTAATACTGACCTAGCATTTTTTGAATGCTTGAGAGAGTAACGGCCGACGATGAAGGTTATTGCTTTTGGCTTGCTACTTTTCTCTAATCAGGGGAACCTGTTACGATATAAAAACTGTGGATTTTTTTCCCCATATAGTGCACTTATGCTGCTTTACTGCCATTTCGCCAGGATCGATTTCACACCAAAATGACAAGTCTTCACTCGATTGATGAAATCCTCAAGTAATATGTCTTGCTTTGGTGTGGAGTCACCCTAAATTTTTTTGGAATTGATTTAAACAGTAGACTGATAGCAGCTCCGGTATTCCAATTTGAGCTAATATTCATGAATATGCATCATTGTATCCCTAGTTCATTTATTTTTGTCGTCATTTCAGAACACAGCGATGCTGACGTTGAGGACAATGTTGAACAAGAGAGCAAACTCAACGAAGCATCTGAATCAGGATACGGCTCAATGAACGGTTCTAGTCCCGCAGCGAATGCATCCCCAGGTGTTGAAGACGTGGACGCGGAGACGGTCAACAACTCGTCTTCAATGGAACTAGCATCAAGAATATCAGAGTTGAGTTTAATGCGAGAAGACAGTGCTGAGGAAGACGTGGAAACTGTCGTGACGAATGGTGATGCAGGTGTTGGAACATCCAGGGATAGCGATTGTGCTGGGGGCAGTGGTAATAGTGGTGAAATTGATAAGGAGTTATGTACAGATGGGGAGGTTGATAGTCAAGTCAGTAATGTTGTAGTTAATGGTGTCGATAGCAATAATGAAGAACAGGATGATGGAACTAATGCTGTAATTAATTCCGAAGAGGAAACTAGAATAAATGCAGCAGAATGTGACAACACTAATGTCGTGATTGAGAAGAGCGATACGGGTGAAGTTTGTGATAATGTGAATGGGGTTGGAAATAGCTCACTTGTCAACGATGTGGTTCACTGTGAAGGGGAGGCCAACAGAAAATGGAACATGAAAGCATTTTCTCCAAGATACCAGTGTGAACCTGGAGAATATTCCGTTCTTTCTTGCCTCAACCAGTTTGCGGCTATTGAACTTCTGGCTGGAAACAATCGAGTTGGGTGTGAAAACTGTACGAAGCTGCAGAATTCTTCTCTCGGGCCTGGTATGTACATTAAACTCTCAAAAAGAATAATGCATAATACTCATGGTGGATGCGACAAATGCGGTTTTATATTGTGTATATGTAAATTTTCATCTTTCCATGGTGCGAATTGGATAGTTTCTTTCCGATTAATTATGAGGGCTCACTGCCTTTGTTCACTGAGGATACGGCATCGGTGATGGTGATTAATCGAAAAAAAAAAACTACCCCATTCGCAACACAGAAACACAAAATTTCATGTATACAATACGTAATATAGTTTTGATGGAAAGTCAGCTTCTACCTTTTTTTTTTTTTTCAACTTAAGTATTTTGGGAGTCAGGATATGCACAAATGTCAAATTTTGCTATTTCCTCTTTTCACTTTACTTTCAAGATGAGTAAAAATTTATGATGGAATCTTATAATTGATTAAAGACATTTTTTATGTAGCTTTTGCATAAATGTGAAATAGATTTTTCAGTCATGGTTCTGATTGTGTAATAATATTTACAAGTTGTAAAGAAGTATCTGCAATGCAATTAGAATACCAGATATCATAGTGGAAGTTAGTTTGATGTTCAGAGAAACAACTTTGTTTGTCTTAAGATACATAAAGTATTAACATATAAGTAGAGGCATGCAATGTTCATTTTTCATGTTTTTGAAAAGTGTGAGGTACCGTGTTTTGTCACGAAATGATGAAAAATGAAGTTCAAAATGTGAAATAATCTCGTAAACACGAAATTTAGAGTTTATTTATCAACATGACACTTTCTGAAGTCTAGAATATTCTGAGAGTTTTGCAATTAAAGGAATATGGATTTATTCTGCTGTAAATGTTTGAGAAGCAAAAATTAACTTCTTGACACTGAAATCAGCTTAATACTCCGACAACAACATGAATGTGCTATTAAAAGAGCATTAAGCATTGCTATTAAGTCCTCCTCCTCATCCATCACCGTTTCCTGCCTCTGGCTGGGTTGGCATAGAAGACAAGCCTCTCCATTTTCTTCTGGCCTTCCACCATTCCTCTCTTCTCATGGTGTTCCAATCCTGTCATCTTCTCCTAACACTCTCCACTATCTGCTCTTTCCACCGACATCTTGGTCTCATCCTTGGCCTTATTCGCACTCCTTGTACATTATAAGTTCTTACTGGTAGTCTTTCTGCATCCATCCTATTCCCGTGTCCAAATCATTTCTGTCCTGGAACTTCATGTGTAATAAGTATAGTTTTTAAATCAAATCTAGGGTTGTATTCACGATTCAACCACCGAAATGCATTTTACTAAATACCACATTTGATCCTGAAGTGAGGGCAGTTTTTGTACCGAAATCATGATCTTTTATTCACCATAAATAAGTGGCTCTACTTACAAGTAATTATGTTGTGAGAATTACTAAACACACAGCCATGAAATTAGAAGTTGTTCTGTTGCCACATCGGAGCTCAACCCCATGTGTTTGGAGGATCAAGAGCAGTCCGATGTGTATAGGACTCCATTTCCGGGGCCTGTAAGGAACTTTAAGTTCACACACACTCACCAGCTCTGTATTGAATGGGACTCAAAAGTGCCCAGAGAGAGAGGTCGGTCCGACGCTCGAACTAGGCAACGCAGCCCGGTTGACATTGTCAGACAGTGCGTGGAATCAGCGACTGTTGTTCTGCTCTTGCTTTGCTTTTCTCATAATTGGCACCAGTGCAATTCTGCCCAGCTGCTTATTTTCATATCCGTGCGTTTAGATTGTGCAAGTAATCGTGCTTGTAATTCGCTTCATTCAGAAGATATCTTTTCACATGGAAAGAGACGTGCAGAAATGAATGGAAGTCTGGGAATACTAAGACAATCATAACTTACTTAAAATGCATAGTAACGTGGTCAGCATGGAGGAGCGTAATTATAAGACCTGCCTAATCTACTAAAGTTGACATATGGGAGCACGATGGGAAAACATTTGTTCACGGAAAATGTTTATGCTTATAGCCATGTCTAGAATCTGATTCATGTCGAAGATGCATGTGCATCACAATATATCAAAATGACGCAGTCAGAACTTAGGCCAAGTTTCCACAAGCCAAAAGAACTATTTGGTATTCTATTGTAATGCATTAATTTGCTAGTATCATATTTGCTGACATATAAAACACACTTTTTACCTTTAAAATTAGGTCTGAAAAACAGAATGCATCTTACATGCCGATAGCCAATTTTTGATTACCTTCATTTCTGGAAAGTTTCTGTTCTGAATTAGATGATTTCTTTCTTGCTTTCTTGCATGTGACGAATATGATTAAAATGCATTCTTTCCTAGTTATATTAGGTAAGTTATTTGTTGAAAGTAGATCTTCATATTACTTTGTATTTGAAATACTGTAAATTAATTATAAATTCAGTGATAAAGCTTTTTCCTCAAAAATGTGTACGAAAAATGGGATGAGTCTTTTTTCTATTGCTATTCTTATTACACACACTTGCTCACGTAACTCGCTCATCTGTTGCAAGCTTTCTCACATTACAGGTGACAGACAGAGTTTGGCATTTCAGAGACTGCATTAGTTGTAGAAAACATAATTCTTACATTTAAAGATTGTTGAGAAGATTTTCTTATTCTTTCAGAAGAAAAGAAGAAATTAGTGTACACAAATTCCACCAAGCAACTCCTGCTCAGCTGTCCACCGGCAATATTGACACTTCATTTGAAGAGGTTTGAGGTGATGGGGTCGAGGTTTCGTAAAGTTTCTCGTCATGTCACCTTCCCATTTCTCTTGGATCTGGCTCCTATTTGTGCAGCTATGACTCAGGTAAGGCTAAATTATTATTATTATTAGTTCATATTGAAAAATTTACAAATACATACATAGTCCAGGCATTTGTTTAATTGGTATTCTGTTACTTTTTGATCAGACCCATCGAAGTAAATCAAATTCCAAATAAACCAATGTACAGCTAATGTAAATATGTTAGGGATGTGACGGAGCTGAAAATTTGCCGATGCCGATATTTAACCGATTCTGATACATAAGACTATTTAACGAAAATAGAATGTTATTTTGAGCATGACAAAAATAAATTTCCTTTAAACAATTATATTTGCATATTATACACATACATATGTATTTTCAAAGATTTAGCATTAGTACAAAAGCAGTTCTTATTAGGCAAAGGACTTCCTGTTCTTAATAATGGAAGTTCAATTCTGGAAGATTCAACTTTAAAAACACGAGTTTTTGCAGCACTTATGGAAGTAACCTATTTCTTTTCTTGTCACAAATCTGCCCAGCAACACTAAACACTCTTTCACTAAACACTGATGCAGCAGGTATGCTCAAATATTTCCTTGCCACTTGCTTGAGGTTCGGATACTCATATTTCAATTTCCAGTACAATAGCGGATCCTGGTCACGTGGAATGGTGGGTTCAGCAATGTACTTCTCAATTTCCGACTTTGATGTAGGTTGCGCATCTGGATGCGAGTTTGCAATAATCTTGTCGCAAAAACTCCACAGTGATGAAGTTTCAGCTGGTGTACTTGTATTTACGGTTTCTGCTTCTATGCTAGGCTGCTTTTCAGTGGAACCTTCAATTTCATTTATCAGGCAACGCACTGCCCTGTTGGCGGCTACTGGAGATGAAAACAGCCTGAAATAATAAAATAGGATTACTCTTCTGATGATTAAAAATATATGTATGCAAACGTTAATAGCATTAAACTGATTTTACTGAATGTAAATTATATTCAGAATTTTTCTTTTAAATTCACTTTGTGCACAAATGGACTAATCAGAAAATTTATCTTTGAATTTAATATATAGATTTCAATGTTTTACAAAGACTGAAACTTGAATCAAGATGTGGAAGCTACACATAAGCTGCATATTTAGCCACAAAATGTGATAAGTTAGCATCAAATTCCACGTATTCCAGACCACTTTCTCCACTTTTTAAAATATGATTTAAAAAATATGTAAAATGTAAATAAACGCAGGTATTGCTTACAAAATTAAATTTATAATGAAGAGACAGCAGAAAAATCACACCTACCTTGTTTTGTATTTAGGATTCAAGCATGTTGCAACCAAATAATGGTCTGTTTCTTCCAAGTGGGAAAACCGAGAATTCATTGAATTCATCATTTCACTCATCATGACCTTCATGTTTCTGCACTGTTTGAATGCTTCAAGTGCTTGGCTAATTGATGTTGTCATGGGAATAACATCAGCAATCGAAGCTTTTTCAGAGCTTAAGAAAAGTGTAGCCTCATGAAAGTAGCGCAAAACTGACACCACGTTTTCAGCTAGTGTCCATTCCTGTGAAGTCAATTCTGCAGGTGAATTTCGTATTTTGCTTTGCCCTACAGTAATGGCAAGTCTTTGTTCAAGTTGGCGTTCCAACATCAAAAATGTGGAATCCCAGAGAGTTGGTTCGTCTTGAATAAGTTTATGTTTTGTAGACCCAGGCTCTCTTGCACTTCTTGCAATATTTTTGAGTCCTTGACTGAGGAATGATAATGGCTTACAATCCTCCTGGCAACTTTGCACATATTTGAAACTGCAGTTTGTTTTAGACACGTTTCGTTTACTACCAGCTGAAGAGTGTGCTGTAAGCAAGGGACGGACTCTATCTCTAGTTTGTGAACAGCGCTGATCATGTTTGGTGCATTATCTGTTACAAGATACTCAACATCTATGTCCCATGCATGAAATGCATCATTCAGATTACTCGCAATTGCACTACCAGTATGAGAGATGCCATGGAATGGCAAAACTTCAAGGATTACATGGTTAATTTTCCAGTAATTATCAATAAAATGAGAAGTTACACTTAAAAAATCACTCCCTGAGCAACTACTCCACAAGTCTGCTGTAGCAGAAATATGCATTCCATCTTTGAGAATTGTTTTGACTTTCTCTTTGACTCTTGTCATAGTCTCTTGGAAGATGGGTGTACCGAAGTGATTGTCTTGACACCATCTGATATCTGTGGTCCAAATGATTAATAAGTCTATTGAAACCAATGTCCTCTACAACTGTGAAAGGTTGCCCATCAACACAAATAAATTCTAGTATTTTCCGATCAATTTCCACAGATCGTGGGTCTGATGTAGCGTATGGCTTGGTGTTGTGTACATACTCCTTGAGTGTGATCTGTTTTGATTTACTCGTGCTTGGGGCACTTGAACTGCATAAAACACTGTCACTGCACACGATATTTTCCTCACTACATGTTGAAGCAGAAGATTCCTCAGGACATGCAGAACTTTGATCGGTAGTTTCATTTGGAGATGATCTTTGCGATGTTGTTGTGTCCTTGCTTGAAGATACGAATTTCTTAAGCGTAGTAAATTTTTCAGGCTCAGACACACTATGCATTGGTTTACTTGTGCATCTTTTTATGTGCTGCAATAAATTTGTTGTGCTGTAAGTTCTAGTTGATTTGACGCCACGTGAAATTACTTTATGGCAATTTATGCAGATAGCTTTACTACGATCATCTTCTTTTATTTTGAAGTATTTCCACACGTCACTTTGCCGACTCATCGTTTTCGTGGATTATTACCTTTTTTACAAACTATTTGCAGGTGTAAATCTTCAAAAAAAACACAACCAACAAAGAAAACGTTATCGCTTACGTCGTTGTTTCATGCACAGATTACTACTTACTTTAATGTGCATCAATAAGAACAAGAAGGTAAAAGTAAAACAATTTTCACTTTCTTTTCGGAATGAGGATCGATTAGGGATAATAATTTTCCAACACATCGGAATTTTTTTTTCAACGCGCAATATCTTCCTGTCGCTGATATAATTGTCATTTTTTTCCCTCATATACCAACAAAAACTTGCACATTTAAAATATTCCTTACTTCTGATTTCCCGACCATTCGTTAATATGAAGTGTGTGCGAGACAATTTTTTTAATAGCGATGGAAAATGTTTTTTTAAGTCACCGCTTTCGAAAAGAGAAAAACTCATAATTTCCCAAATAAAATGCCGAAAACATCGATAATTAGCTACTTTCAATCATGACTATCTGGTATTATTCCGAAGTTCTTCCCGGTTCCTATTTATCAGGATCCCGCATATCCCTAGCTTCTGATATAAAAACTAATTTGTAGGACTGTGCGGGATCCGGAAAAGTTGATACCGGGATCGGAGAAAATATTGCCCATTTTGATATCGTCTTCCCAGGATCGTGAGCTGTGAGCAAATTCGAATTTGTCATGTTTAACTCTGATTAATTCTCCATTTTTTTCCTTGGTATGTGTTTGAAACATTCCAGAAATGCAAAAAGAATCACTTCACAGGAAAAAGGCACCTACAATTTGAGATTCCTAGTCAGGATAAAAAAAAAAAAAAGTCCTAGTGCCATTCCGATCAAAACATTTCTATCCCACACATCCGTACTAATTTAAGGAAATTTCCGATAGTCAAAGTGAAGAAAGCATCGAGAATTAACCCCTTTTAATTCGACAATTTCACACTCCGGGATCCCAAAATGTTGGGAAATTATTTCCCGAAATCGTGATCGGGATCTCTTTTCAAATCAATTAACCGATTTTTCGGAATCACACAACTGAATGCTGATTAGGGATCACATGAAGCATGTGAGAATAGTAGGGGAGTAGAGGCGTGCCGGACAATTTTATTTTTTTGTCGGGACGGGAAAAATTCGTAATTTCCTGACTAAGTGGGAAAATGTACGAAATTTTGTGAACCTCTGGAAATCTCGAATTCTACACGTCATTTTCACCTTAAGTGATTATTTTTGCATTTCTGAAATAATTAAAAACTAACAACTTCCGATAAGTTCCAGACATTTCCAATGCAGAAAATGTCGAGAATTGACGACTTTTTAAAACAACCTTTCGGTATTTTCTGACTGCTCAGGATCCCGAAGTCGAGATCGGAAGGGAAATGTTTTTTCCGGATCCTGCACACACCAAGAAGAGGGGCGATATTACACTTTATCTGGCACCAATGACAACTTGACTCGAGTTAGTAACACTGGTTACATACACAGGTTCATACTTCATTTTATAACCTGTGTATTAACCTTTTTCTTCTTACGGCGTACGTGCTGTTGCAATGTATGTTAAAATGAGATTATATCATTCAAATAATAATAAATATATTTTAGTTGTCGATGCAAATATAATTTGGCTTAACATTTGCTGATTATCCAACCTAAAACACATTAATCATAATAAAATGGAAGAAAGAACTGTACACAGAAGCTCTCGGAAGCAAGTCGGTATGTTTTTTTTTTTAATTCGTTCATCACCGGTATTGTACTTCAGTTGGTTTTCTGTTGTTTATGTGAACATTATAACTACAGTCTTGGATTTATCTCAATTTAACCTAATTTTTAATAAATCTTACAAAATTAAAATATAAAACTTATTTGAAGGTAAAACTCTAGTATAATCGGTACCGGTTTAAATATCGGACTTTTGCCGATGCCGAAGCCGATGTGTCAATTTCGGCCGATATTCGTACATCGGTAATCGGCTTCGGTACATCCCTAAAATATGTGATACTCTTTATCGCTGTCAACTGATATAGGTTCATTGTTGAATTTTGTTATTTTTTAATGAATATGATGACACGCACCTTCTGCCTTTAGGGCTTTATGTTAGTCTTGTTATAACCCTTTTATCGGACTTCTCAGAGGCTTCTAAGGGTTAGTAGGACCAAGCCCTTGCGAGGTCTGTGGTGTAGGATTTAATTTTAATTATCACCTATACAGGTTGAAATGAAAGATCCTTAAGATCTTTTACTCGAAGATTTATTTGAACTTTCGATGTTATACAAATACTTTTCCAAACAGACAATTCACCAGGTATAACTTGTAGGCCTAAACCTATTAGTTATACCGAAGTTTATAACCCTGGTCTTTTGATGATGCAGGAGAACACCTTATTCAGAGTTGGGTTTGTGAATATCCGCCAAAATGGAGTACAAGTACACCAGCCAATCCGAAGATTGAAGCAAGATATTCCCCAACGTCCCCTGAACCATCAACCTTTCGGCAACCAGGAGAATGTCCAGTAGACCTACAAAAGTCTAGCTCTTTTATATCATATTGTTGTTTACAATTTACCATGGTTATTACATAGTTGTTTAATATTTCTATAGTTTCAACATTTAAGTTAAACAATTCATTACCCATTAACAATAACACATTTTTAAAGAAAAGATTCCAACATAGATTAATATAATACAGATTGAATAGTTTTTTGCTTGAAAAATCATGTGTTGACAGGGGCGACACATAGCGTTCCCCCAGAAGAAAATAAAATTAAATATAAGTGAACGTTATTTAATTTTGTTTTATAACTTTTTCTCCTTTTTGTATATTTTCATTTTTCTTTCACTTCTTCTTCTTCATGATGTGAGGCGATGTTTCATTTGGGATCGTCTTCTTGGACTTCATTCTTCATTTGCATGTAGCTTCTGGAGAAAACAGGAAATGGTTTTACATATTGTTTAACACACTCCTTCGTAAAACTTCTTGACGTCAATTAGCCAGGTCTTCCATCCATTTAGGTCTTCTTCTAGATTCTTCTCTTTTGGAATGGGAGATGGATTTTGTAAAGGAAATACAGGTTGTTCTGCACTTATCTTGCAGATTGAAGTATTTACAAGTCCCTGTTTGTCAGAAAATAATGGGCAGTGTAGTTTCTCCTCATCTTCTTGATTCAGCAACCCTGGAGCGAAAACCTTCTTTCTTATATCTTCCTCGGCGGCAGACCTATTGTCTGAATGCGATTCCCTTTCAGCCATCGATAGTTTAACACGCGAAGTCTTACCATTAATTGCTTCAAAACTATCTTCTTGGTCATCTGGAATCAAACTTTCTTCAACGACTTGTCCCTTCACCGTTAAATATAATTTATTGGCACCTGCATCCAAATTGACTCTATATCTCTTGAAGAAGGGATATCCAAATAACAAATCTGCCTCTAAATTCTTCACTACGTAGACTTGATCTTCAAACATGTGTCCTGCAATTTCAAAAAGAATGGTTCGGCATCCTACAATACGGGACCTCTCATGTCCAACAAAATCCTTTAACCTTATTCCTGGACATCTTTGCAGTTTCAAGCCTGGTAATATCTCTCGGAGCTTTACCCAAACATTATAATTCATTACTGTGCATTCACTTCCTGTATCCAAAGTACATCTTATTTTTAATCCCAAAACTTCTATTTGAATTTCTGGCTTCTTGCTGCAATTCCCAGTTACTTCGAAAACATTAAACAAATTCTCCTCTTTAGAATTTGAACAAGAATTTAGATCCAGATACAAAACATCTAATTTTTCATTGGTAATAAATTTATCCTCTTCGCTCTCACAAACATCAAGATTGTGTCGCGTTGTAGAAGGGAGAGCTTCATCTACAACGACCTCAGGTTTAAATTTGTTCGACTGGTAGAGGGGATTTCCCAAGAAGGTGCTTTAATAGTGGAAGGAATTTCCCATACAGATGCTCTAGGGTTCAAAACACAGTCTTCTGGACTTTCGTCAGTCTGTGTTCCACATTCTTTCTTACGAGACTGGTTCCAGTTTCTTTGATTCTGATTCTTATTGCAGAACGTCCTTCTATCGGCATCCTTCCTTTGGAACCTTAGATTTCCATTCAACCTTTGGTTGATCGGTGTGGGCCTCTTATCTTCTTCTCCTCCATTCCTCCTGGATAGCTCTAGATTCCTTATTCGAGGTTGAGGATTTCTCCGTTCATCAGTTCGTTGGTGATCGGCTTTCCATCCTTCCATTTGTTCAGACGCTTCGAACTTTCCCAGGAAATTCGTGAGTTGGTCTATGTTGGCGGGATCTCGAGTTAGTACCAGTTGTCGCACTCGTGAAGGTAATTGGCCAATGATTAAGTTCAGCACTTCTGATTGGTTGATGGTTTCCGTCAGATTGCAGTATGCTGCATATACCTTCCAGCAATATTCTTCCAATGATAACCCTGCACCTTTGCTATAATGTTTATTCCTCAGGGTATTCATTTCCCTCTGTTTTGCTTCAGGCGATGCGTATTGCTTCCTAAATGCAGAGCGGAAATGTTCAAAAGTTTTCCATCTTTTTTCGTTTGCCATAAACCAAGCCTTGGCTTTACCCACCATCAGCGAAGGGAGGACTTTTAGTCGATACATCATGGGCATTTTCATTAAATCCATATAAGTATTTATCTCTTCCAGGTACCTCTCAGCAGATACTGAATTTATTTCTCCATTAAACTTGGTGAGGGAATTGACGTCAGACATTCGGAGAATCCGATTGGATGAATGGTTTAAGTAGGAATTATCTTCAACCATTTTTTCCGTAGCGTAGTCTCTAGTTCGTCTCGTTCCGCCACTCCTTTTTCGTTTCTTTCTTTGGCATGGCTCAGAATGTTCGGGAGATTCGGAACTGGAAGAATGAGAGGAGCAAGAGGTTCTTACACATATCTTCTTTGGCAGAGTTTCCATCTCTTCATTCCTATTCTCTTTGCCTAGCTGTAAGTTCTCCAACTTTGAGTTTATCGTTTTTATAATTTCCACTTGTTGTGTTTGGACCTCATTCGTTTTTCTTATTTCACTTTCCAAATTTACGGATATTTCCCTCTGACTTTCCTTCAGCTCGGTTAGTAAACCGCAGTTTTCATTATCCTTGTCCTCTCGATTCTTTATTTCTTGGTTGAGACTTTCTTGTAGCTGTTTAAAACGGTCATCATCTATCTGCCTATCTTCTCTCCTTCTTTCCACTAGTTCTTCATATTTTTCGTCTCTCTCTTTTCTGATTTCAGCTATCGCTTCGGATATTTCTTTTCCTAGATTTATTTTAAAATCTTCAAACATTTTCTTACTCATTTCTCGTTCCTTTTCTCTTTCTGCTTTCTGTTCGGTATCTCTTTCACCCAAGGTTTCAATCAAACGTGCGAACTTTTGGTCACTTATTTCTCGTTCTCTTTCTCTTTCTGCTTTCTGTTCAGCATCTCTTTCACCCAAGGTTTCAACCAAACGTGCGAACTTTTGGTCACTCATTTCTCTTTCTGCTTTCTGTTCAGCATCTCTTTCACCCAAGGTTTCAACCAAACATGCGAACTTTTGGTCACTCATTTCTCTTTCTGCTTTCTGTTCAGCATCTCTTTCACCCAAGGTTTCAACCAAACGTGCGAACTTTTGGTCATTTTCTTCCTTGAAATCAGTCATAAAGGAGATCATCATTTCCTTCCAACTATCATCTGTTGGGGTTGGCGTAACTTGTTTTTCCACACACTGTCTACATTTAACGTCTACCTTCGCTGCTACGTCAGATCCTGGGGTTTTATGTGCGCAACTTTCATGAACGTATCTGTTGCAGCCGGAGCATGGCAATAAGGTTTCCTCCTTCTTTTCTTCATTCGTACAGCAAACAAGCCTCTCCTTTTGCTGTCTGGTCAAAGGTCTCTGGGAACCTATCATCTTTGCTTCTTTTGTTTCTGGAATAGGCTTCTTCTTCTGTTTCTGGAACAGACTTCTTCTGTTTCTGGAACAGGCTTCTTCTTCTGTTTCTGGAACAGGCTTCTTCTTCTTCTGCTGGGCCACGAAGATCCACAGGTGGTTGCTTCGATGGTCCTGGTCACGGTCGCCAAAAATCACTGACACGCACCTTCTGCCTTTAGGGCTTTATGTTAGTCTTGTTATAACCCTTTTATCGGACTTCTCAAAGGCTTCTAAGGGTTAGTAGGACCAAGCCCTTGCGAGGTCTGTGGTGTAGGATTTAATTTTAATTATCACCTATACAGGTTGAAATGAAAGATCCTTAAGATCTTTTACTCGAAGATTTATTTGAACTTTCGATGTTATACAAATACTTTTCCAAACAGACAATTCACCAGGTATAACTTGTAGGCCTAAACCTATTAGTTATACCGAAGTTTATAACCCTGGTCTTTTGATGATGCAGGAGAACACCTTATTCAGAGTTGGGTTTGTGAATATCCGCCAAAATGGAGTACAAGTACACCAGCCAATCCGAAGATTGAAGCAAGATATTCCCCAACGTCCCCTGAACCATCAACCTTTCGGCAACCAGGAGAATGTCCCGTAGACCTACAAAAGTCTAGCTCTTTTATATCATATTGTTGTTTACAATTTACCATGGTTATTACATAGTTGTTTAATATTTCTATAGTTTCAACATTTAAGTTAAACAATTCATTACCCATTAACAATAACACATTTTTAAAGAAAAGATTCCAACATAGATTAATATAATACAGATTGAATAGTTTTTTGCTTGAAAAATCATGTGTTGACAGGGGCGACACAATGAACATATTCATGTATCATATTTTGTAAATTACTAAATATGCAGTTTTTCCAAACTAAAAACCAGAGTTGGAAATGATTTAATCGCTGATTAAATCATAAAAAAAATTATAATTTTTTGATTAATTTGATATTTTAAGAACTTTTTTTTGTGAAAGATCAAACTTTTTAATGATCCAACATGTCAAGTATTAAAAATATACCAATGCAGCAGGTAGTCTTAATTTCATTATTTTGTTGAAATGTGGAGGGTCTGTAACATTTATGTCACTAAGTACACATTAAAACTTATTGAGTACCTTATATTATATTTGCACCATTCCAAATTATTGTTTTAAAAAGTAGGTTTTACAACACAGACATTGAGTTTTAAACATTTGTAAAATACTTTTATTTACTTTGCATGTTGTAACTAAAGACTACGGTATATTTTTTTAAAATTGCTCCAGATCAACAGCTTCAATAAATTTTAAATTATGTTTGCACCAATCCAAATCCATTTAATAAAAAGTAAAGTTATCTCCTGTGCTTGCACTGAAGTGTGAAGGCACATAGGGGGTGAAGGGATAGGGATCTGCACATTCTTGATATCAGCTCTAGTGGAGGTGATGTGATTGGCACTGCACTCTGGGTGCTTTTACTCCCCAGGGTTATTTATTGATGAGAGGATAGGTGAGCCCCAGAGCTGCTTATGCATGGAGATCCCTTGGGAAATTCCAACCTGGAATCCAATTTAATAGCAACTAGAATTTAATACTTTGACTCAAGTCACCCAACAAACAAAAAAAATCTTAATTTTCTTTTTCTACATTCTATCCACTTCATAAGAATTTTTCTTTTTAATGCCAAGAGATATGCCTACTTTTTTCACTGACCAAACCATAAATGGATACACCCATTAAGCGTTGTACTGAAGAAATGTTACAGAACCTGACGAATATAGGTCTAGCCTTAAAAAAATTGCAAAGTGACTTGCAATATTTGGATATGCCACTGTGTATTTGGAAAAAATTCAATGGAAACTGGTGGAAGAAGGTTTGGGAAAAGAAGCAAACTTCCATAAACGTATGGCTCTCGCTAGAACTCCAATTCGCATCCTGACAAACATTATTAATGAATCCTGTGTACTTCAGGAATATTTTAACAGATGACAAAGTTCATCTGGGCATAAGAAGCACAAATATGAAATATTCTTCTTCTGAACCTGTACTCCCAATTTCAGCACAATTTCAGCTGTTGCCCCCCCCCCCCCCCCTAATCACGGATATTCGCATATTTTTTCCACGAAGGGTCAAACAAGGTATTTTTCCATGGGGCATATTACCCTGATAATAGTGTTGTCCCCTCAAAAAGCACCTCTTCAATTTGAAATTATCACATAATAATTATAATTACTGTAAATTACTATGGCTGAAATCAAAATATATATATACTTTTAGGTTGACATTCGTTTTCGAAGGGGGAGATGTGGTCTTCCTTGCTCCCCCTTCCAGACATTCCATTTAACTTTCACTTAGAAATTTAGTGTAGAGTAATATCATTGCTGTTATTAACAATATTATACTCTTAATGAAATTGAAGTATTTTCAAGCCGATGAAAGTTCGAAGCAACTACGGGAGAAGGGCGTTCAGTGGCACAACCACAAGGGGGCAGGGGGGCATTGCATTTCCAACCTTGGATGGAAATCATTTCTAGGGGTGGGGCAAACATTGAAGTAAAAGAATGCAAGTCTAGCAGAATGTAAGAGTAGAAAAACAAAAGAATACTGAAGATGAAATTAGTTTTCACGTCTTTCTTGCATTATTCCTTCCAGATGGCCAGGAGCACCTGCAGGGGAGCACAGAGGGGCAATTTTTTACAAATAAAAATTCATTTCGTAATTCGCTTCGCTCGCAATATCTGCTCTTCTTACATTCTTGTCAAGTTCAGAGCAGTAGTAGCTAGGGGGCTGCGAGAGTTGTCCATCTATGTCGAACGATCTGAATGAGGAAAGTTGTAAACAAGAATGCCATGGCATCCCATGATTTCTTTCGCGTGCTATTAAATCAATACGGTTTTCAATTTATATAAATTTGGATTAAAAAATTTTCTAGATCGCTTCGCTCGCATTTTCTTCCTTTTCTGTAATGCATTGTGAATTACCAGGTGAACAAGTAAGAACAACTAAGTACTTCAGACAGTTCCTGCTATAACAGTTTCGTTTAGAGGAAAAGCAGCATGCACTTTTTACAAAAGACAATTTATATAATTTTTGCATTAGGTTTGTTATGGGGCGGATGAATTGATTATGTAATGTAATTAAATAATATGTTCTATATAAACACACACATACCCATGAATGTATTTAAAACTAAAAGAGTGAGATAAAATGAGATTTTTCTTTCCCGACCGAACTTTCATCAAGGCTTTGCCCCCCCCCCCCTAATCACAGTGTTTGCGCATGCCTATGTGTACTCAACCAATTAATTTGCAGTTCAGGACTTGTAAAGGAGCATTTGCTTCAAACTGTGAAATTTCTAATTACATATGTACAGACACATTTACTTATAACTAAACAGTTAGTCAGATTTCATATAACTATTAAACTTCATTTTCTAAAGTTGTTACCTTTTACTGATGCCCATTCATTGAACTTTGTTTTAGAATATGGCAGTCTAGGTGAGATTTCTTGTAAAGGACATTACGTAGTACATGACAAGTTTTAAATTTTATATGATCATTATATATTGAAAATGTGATAAATATAATGAAATAGTAGTTTTGGTAAAAAAAAATCATGATTTATTAAAATAAATCAACAACACTGCTAAAATCCCATTCTGGTCATCCAGTTACAACCATTCCTGTTCCTCAAGGAACATGCACAACTTCTTATTGTGAGTTTTTAATATTTTTTTGCACAGATAGGGTAATCACAACTGGACTAGTGGCATCGAACCAGGTATCAAACCCTTGACTCTGTGATTACAACATTGTGAAGGTCCACAACCTCGCATTGTATTGGTAGAATATCATCTATTTGTATCAGTACTATTGTCAACAATTTCATTCCTATCTTTTACACATGAGACCTCCCCGATGGCACAGTGGTAGCATCGTTGACTTGTAATAAAGGAATCCCGGGTTCGATACCTGGTGGAGGCACATAGTGGTTTGGAACCGACTTTAAACTGTATGTCCAGTCCCGATTATCCTTACTGTGCATAAAGTGGACTTAAAACACCAAATCAATCAATCAAAATATGTATCTTATCTATCTTTTACACATGGAATTGAAAGAAATTCCCACTTACTGTTACGCTAATTAGTAGCTTAGTTATAATAGTTTTAGACAAGTTGGAAGAGGGAATATTCTCCCATCCACCCCTCCTCCTTGATCTCCCGTGCATGACTGTAATAATTGCTTGACCATGTTAATTATAATTTATTTGTTTGCTGAGGAATAGTGCTTGTCTTGTAGCCTTACAATTCATATAAGCAATAATAAAATCATAGTATTCATAAAATTATCAACAAGGCACTGTTCTATTATCTGCTATTAATAATCATCTTTTGCCTACATGCATGGACTTTTTTCGTAGATATGCTCAATTTAATTACAGAATCACATATTTTTTCACACATGTGCCATTGTAACATATTTCAAATATGAATGCTTGTGTCATTGACAGGAGGAGAGTACTGAAGGAGTGAAGATCCTATACTCATTGTATGGTGTGGTGGAGCATAGTGGAAATTTATATGGTGGACACTACGTTGCTTATGTTAAGGTGAGAGTAAAGCTTTGGATGTTAAGGTGAGAGTAAAGCTTTGGATTTGTTACCCTAACATTGATATATGATAGTGTGTGTTTCGTTTGATTAAGCATATACACCATAAAAGTTATCACTTAGCTTGCAATGTTAATTGGACATTGTCTAGTGGTTTTAACTAATTCTAACACTAAGTTTCAAGATAGCACCTCTTCTCTCAACTTCAGATAAAGAAATTTCTATTTGATAAGGCATTACATCACATGCCAGCTGCACACCAGATCCAACACAATATGACACGACGAGTCATTTTTGTTGCAAACTGTCTCGGTGAAGGTTTAGCGTTAGTCTCTTATGGATGGCCGCACACTGGAAGAAGCATTTGACTGGAGTCATGTTGCGATGATTTGCAAAAAAAACAACGAAGGTCTGTTGAATTTGATATGTAGAGCGGCTTGCGACAAAACAGCATGAGTCCATTCACTTCAGCCACAAAACATAAACGGGGGAGAAAAAATCCTATTAGAATTTTGAATAGTTCCTGTGGCCACTGCAATAGACAATGCCGCAGTGCAAGGGTAGTAGCAGTATTACATAGATTCAATTCAAATCATATAAATGGATACGTTAATTCTACATGCATCATTACCTGCTTCCAAAATTATAAAAGACCTATTGCATACATGGGCAAAATTTGTAATCAGATTTAAGCTAAGAAACAAAATGACTCATTGTGTCCCGTCATGTTGCTTCGCATTATGTCATGTCGGAACCAGCGTGGTGCTTGCCTAAGTAACTAAAGTCTAGTTTTGGCATGCACTTACTGTTTTACTCTAGTTTTCTCCACATCGTGTGGCTTCTGCAGGAGTTCAGTTTAAAAACATGGGAAGGTAATTTGGTTTAAAAATTGAAGGTAAAAGCAAAGCAGTGCGCCCTGTCACTGCTTCCTACTCCATCTCACGCTGGCAGCTGGTACTAGCTCTATTTTCTGAGGAGGCTTGCTTGAATTGTACTCTGGGATGATTTATAGGGTTTTCGACCTTGACTACTAAGACTTTTTCTTTGATTCTCCATAATCTCCAACTTGGTTTGTGTAGGACTGTTACGCTGATCCACGGAATTTATTCCATGCATGTTTGGCCATTTTCGACTTATACAGGGTGAACAGAAACTGTAGGGACAAACTTCAGGAGGTGATTCCTGACAGGTAAAGGAAGAAAAAGTTCATATCAACATATGTCCGGAAATGTATATTTGACATGGTAGATGGCACTGAAGAATGACATCATCCTCTCATAACAACACTCACAGTGTGGTTTTTTGTGTTGGAGATTGTGTGATTGGAGCTACGTCGAAGCACCATGGTCAGTTATTCATACCAGGAACAAGCCGAGATGGTCTTCGTATACGGTCAAGCAGATGGAAACTGTCGAGAGGCCCGCCCGCATGATGTAAGTTAAGCAACGGTGTTGTGTATCCTATATGAAAACTGCTACTATCCCTATCACCTGCAACGTGTGCAGGGATTATCAAGCGGATTTTCCTCCAAGGGAACGGTTTTGTCGCTGGTTTTTGCAACAGGCCATCACCATATTGGGATTTCTGTCGTCAGTCCTTTTCAACGATGAAGCGGCCTTTGGTAGAGATGGTATCGTCAACCTACACAATCGTCATCTGTGGGCTACAGCCAATCCTCGGGAAATGTCATCAGCAACGGTTCAGCATCAATGTATGTGCAGGGATTATTGGCGACAACCTACTTTGAACATTTGTTGTTCTTCCCCAACACCTTAACGGACAGATGTATCTGGATTTCCTGCAGAACACTCTGCCTCATTTGCTTCAGAATGTGCCTCTGGCAATACAACAAGTAATGTGGCTGATGCATGATGGAGCTCCAGCCCACTTTCGCATTATTGTTTGTCAACAACTCGACAACATCTTTCCCAGAAGATGGATCGGACGAGAAGGCCCTGTGGCATGGCCCGCTCCATCACCGAACTTAACCCCCTTCATTTTTATACTGTGGGGGCATCTGAAAAGTGTTGTGTATTTGTGTACACTGAACAACTTCCTCATGTGCAGACCCTTGAACAGCGTGTCCGTGTAGCCTGTGATGCTATTCGGATAAAGACTGGAACATTCGAAAGAGTGAGGCAATCCATGATTCGACGTGTTGACGCTTGCATTTCATCCCATGGAGGCCACTTTGAGCACCTGTTGTAACATGGATGAAAGTCGTGCCATGTAATGTGTACCAGTACTAATTGCTTTATTACAGACTCACCGTCCATTTCCGGACATATGTTGATATGAATTTTTTTGTTCCTTTACCTGTCAGGAATCACCTCCTGAAGTTTGTCCATATAGTTTCTGTTCACCCTGTATATTTCACTTTTGCCTGTGTTCTGCATTTGTCCGTCTATCTGCTTCTCTTTAGACCATCCATATTCTCCTATGAACAAAACCTAGCTCTAAAGATAGATAATTCATTCTAATGAGATCATGTTTCATTTTTTGTGTGCAGCTTTTGTTGGCGGTCGATTTTACCGCCTGTCCGGTGGCTTCATCAGGCAATCTAAAGATACAATGAAACATCTGACACTACCTGGTATACAACATTTCTCCGACAGTTTGTGTAAGGTTTGAAAATGGTTAGAGTGAGTCCCAATTCAGTCAACCACAAAGTTAGAAAGACCGTAAAAGAGGATGGGGAAGAAGACAACTTCCTTGAAAGGAGGGGGGTGAAACATAACATTTTTGAGCTTAGTTCCGCTTCTCTCAAAGTCTATATATCACAGCCTACATCCTGTGCAGCAGTAATGAAATAAGCAATTAAAAGATAGCCACTTCCTGCTGCAATGATGCAACACAAAGGAAGCCACCCCTTTTCATATTTAAGCAATTTCATATTAAAATACGTACAGAAATTGAGGACAATTGCAGAGCTACTCGAAGTAAAGAAGTAGCAGGTTCCGATCTCAGAAAACAGCAGCAATGGGACACTAATGCACTGCTAATGCACCACACACTGAAAAGCCGCGTGGCACGCCTTTACTCTCAAAGGGCTGATCCACCGTAGGGTTTAGTTAATTTAGTAATTTGACATTTTTATCGTTATTGTTTTTTATCCCTATTTTGAATTGTAAATATGTTATAAATTAAAGGTATTGATTCCCTTTTTCAGGTAAGAGAGCCATTAACAAAAGATAGTCCAAGGTGGCAGTTTCTGCTGTCTGAGGATAAGAAGGCAAAACTCAACTTTTGCGTTGACGGAGCAGCTCAAGTAGAAGTTCCCTCTGGCAAATGGTACTACGTAAGTGATTCACAGGTGTCTGAAGTGTCGGAAGATCGTGTTTTAAGAAGTCAAGCATACTTGTTATTTTACGAAAGAATTTTGTAAATTGTAAATGTTGGGTTGAAACATAAAAAAAATATTGTGAAAGCAATTGTGTGTTGTATAATGTAACAAGTAAGGAATTGTAAATAAATTTCAAGATTATGATATTTGAATTGTTTTACATAGCCTTGTTTATTTCTGTGAAGTCCTTTTCATGATGCATATGAAGTACACCTCTTCGACACAAATGGTCGTTGTTTTGAAATATGACACTCAAGTTATGTGCCAACAACATACTTGTTAAAAACATCTAAGAGTTTGTCCAAGCTTTTGATTCCATCTCGAAATCTTCATCAAGGCTGGTCGAGAGATGGCGAAAGGGACGCAATTGTAAAAAACAAAATAATCTCAGACAATTTATCAGGTAATCTTTATTTATCAATGTATAACACAGTCAAACTTTGAGACCCATCTTCCTCAGCCATAAATCTCAACAAACAAGAGCTTACCAACACTGCAAGACCGCAACAACATCTTCTGGCAGACACAGTGAGTAGCATCAGCGAAACCTCAACCGTGTCCCCTTCGCTCTCTGAACAAGCCCTGATGATTATTCCAAGATGGAATCAAAAGTTTGGACAAACTCTTAGTGTTTTTTATCATGATGTTTGTGTTGTTTTTAACAAGATTGTTTTGAAATGTTGAATAGTAAATAAAGGAAAAGGTATAGTTTTAATTAACGTTGAATTCCATGGAACAAACAGTTGCAAGTATGATGAAAATGGTATTACAGTGAAACCTCGATTTTACGTTTTTCAGGGGACCAAGCTGAAAAAGACTTAAAATGTGGGAAAATGTAAAATCGAGGAAAATTTTGTAACATTTTGCTATGTTGGGAACATCAAGATTGAATGTATAATGCAGGAAAATGTAAAATATGGGAACTTAAAATCGGGGTTTCACTGTATATTTCAGCATACACTTTACAGCAAGAGTATAATTCAACAAAGTGAAGGTAGAAGTCATAAAGTATCCAGTGTCGTCGTTTTTCCATGAAAGTAATTTCTTCATTAAATTTGGATAAATAAAAGTCTGATGGGGGAAACATTTCCTGTCATGAAAATTTAACTTATTCAGCAAACTGCTAAGTTTTCCCTGTCCAGAAAGTTGGGATTTTCCAAATTCCATGTCCTGCACACCCCTATTTTTTGTGCCTCCATGCAACAAATCGGAAATTGGATTAAGAAACTAGGGAGGAATTTTAGGATTCTATATGTTCGATTTGAAATTGTTAGGTTTTCTCCACTTGGAGGAAAGTACCATCAAATTTCAAAAGGAAACAGTAAATTTATGAGGAATTTAGGCCACATTTGATTTACAGTACCTTGCACAATGTTGAGCAGCTCTCTGTGTTGGATACACAGGCAGATGAGTGTTTTCACAAACATCATTTTTTTTTTGCAAGAAGGTATTATAAAGCAATTGGAAAGTGGCTGGCATCCTTATCCTTTCTCTCTCATTAGCTGAGCAGACTGTTGATATTTAGGAGGTACCAGGGAAATATCTAAGAGCACTAAAATTATGATTCAAGGGAATCTCCTGTGCAATTGATATTTAGCTATTGTAATGAGGTGGTTTATTTTTATTTTAAATGTTAAACACCTCAAAGTGGCCAATAAAACTTATCAGGGAACAATTGTCCTTGTTTTCTGGACATTTCTGTTGAACAAGTTACACTGTATTTTCCAATGTATTATGAGTGTTTTTTTTTTCTCTAATGTGGTGCTTAAGAAAGGGAAGATAGAACCATGAATTCGTGTGCTCCCTCCTCAGGCTAAACCGTGGGAAGTAGACAAAAATCGCAATCTGCATTCGGTCTATGAAGTATTCCCATTGTCCCATGGGATATTCCGATTGCTGATTTTTGTCCAGTTTTCCATGGGGATGATTTCAAAATGGCCGATTGTCGCTTGATTGTGATGTATTCTTTAAAAAAATGCCTTGTGTCATTTAAATGTGTGAGAAAAATATGTTCAATGGTACACTGAAAAGACAGGGCATTGTATAAATTGTGATTAAGAACATCAAGATCCACTAACATTTAATAAAAGTGAATTGCGTGTCCGTGAGGCAAAAAGCTTTTGAAGGTCAAATCGAGTCTCATCGCTGCTCTACTTCTAGAAGATGTCAGTTAATCTTTTGATAGTGGCTCAACACAGACTATCTGTAGGTCGATTCCAATCCCAAGAATTGAAATGGTAAATTTGCTTCAATATATTAGTCACTACAGTGTCCTGTAAGCTAATGTGATGGTGATTTTCCATTAAATCTTGGACTGGAGCAGTCACCCACCGCAAAGTCCAAAAGAGGAGTGTTGACTATCCTTTAACAATTCTCCAAAGTAGTATTTTTTTGTCTGCATATGTATATATGTAACCTTATTGTTTTTTAAATGTATTAAGCAAAAAATACAAAAGATCATACCCTAAATATTTGGTTGCATGAAGCCTCCCTCCTTTTTCAAGAATGAATCCTGGTTGTGCTACTGAGTTGAAGTAAAAATAATATATCCAGTTCTTGCGGGAGGTAAATAGTGTACATCCATCCACCCTCCTGGCATCTTCAATGCATATTATTCTCTATTTTTTTTTTTTTTTCATTAATGGACCCAAGTATTGTACTTGTCGAGCACAGAAAACTGCGCTATGCCACTGATATCCACTATGAAAATAGTAATGTAGTCTTGGACACTTCTGTGTTGTAGTGAATACATTGACTTTCAATGGAATTGTTACAACTCGGAAGTGTCCGTGACTGTAAATCATGGGGGAAACAATCACCCCTTGGAGGCTTCTCTATGGGGTGATGAACAAGCCAGGGTTGAACATCATGCTTCCTAGGGCTGATTGAACTTCATGTTGCTGTTGCACCATCCTATGTGAAAAGATTGTGTGGTATGGTTGTCTCTCCATTTAATGATGTCCCCTCAAAGCCATTACCGGAACCCGGTCGTCCAGATTCAGGAACCAGGGAGGGGGGGATACGCTTCATCCAGAGGCCAAGATGCTTCCTAAAGAAAGATCATCTCATGAATCACCCTCTCTTGGTTTGGTAGCATTTTGCCTAAGCCAAGGGTTCCCAAACTTTTCCTTTCATGATGCCCTTAGTGTTTCAAGGTTTCTTCGCAGCACCCAAGTCAGAATGTTTGCCTATATGATACTTGCAACGCTCAGTACATATATTTCAAATTTAGAAACATTTTGTAAAATTTTTTAAATCTCAAATTTGGAACAATCATATTCATAACAATCACTGTCATTTCAGTGAAAAATATTGGAACATTTTGTGGCTCCCCTGTAAGCTAGCCACTTTGGGAACCACTGGCCTAAGCTTTTGAGCATTTTGCCTCTTTTTGCACAAATGTGAAGGCAATCTCTCTCAGATGGAGCAAAATAAGTTCAGTGTTTCAAATTTCCCATAAATTATCTTTTTTTTCAATTTCTGGATCGGTGAAGATTTGTGATTATTCTCCAACATTGTTAATTCGATTTGCAATTTGTATTATCTTATCTAATAATTTCATATTTTGTTGGGCATGACGATTAACTGCTGCAACTGACAGCCTGTAAAATGCAGAAAACAATGTTCTTTGTAATACAATATCGCTATAATTTCACCATTTGAATTACATTGAGGTGAGCTTTCTCTAGATATCTGAGGATGGCAATGACGTCGAATGACATGGGTACTTGGGGGAAACCCTAGGGGGTAAAGGCGGTCAGGGGCATGATGCTGATCACATCACCCCCACTCACGACCGGATCAAGAAAGTGTGGGGTGTTACCCCCACACCCCCTATACGCATTCATGGCATGGTGCTAAGCACAGGGGTGGGTAAAATGTCTATTGGAGACATATTAAAATCGGATATTTTGTGTTTCGGATGGTTCCAATTGTGTATTGCGGAACATAGTTGAAGGTGCCATTATGCTTTTTACACGAAAATAACTTCGATTTTTCACATTATGAGTAATTCTTTTGGTTCCTTTCTTCCGTTATGGAACATACAATATGGCGCGCACAGCTGTGGATCGTCGTGCTTGTGTTTTGTCGATTTGGAGTGGGAATGCAGTGTTTCCAACTTTCTCAACTGAAAAATACCTACTTTTGTGTTCCTTGTCATCACAAACCATTGACGGATAGCCCCAAAATCCATTCACGATAGCCCCACAAACCATTGACGGATAGCCCCAAAAAACATTCACGATAGCCCCACAAACCATTGACGGATAGCCACAAAAACCGTTCACAATAGCCCCACGGACAATTTCCGGCAAGGTTAGGTTAGGTAAGCATAGTTTTAAAAAAAAATCGTGAAAAAAAGGCGTTTGGAAACACTGGCGAGACCGCGTGACTATCGACACTCGCGCCATCTGCAGGTACATAATGGAAACAACGACATAATGTTGTCGCTTTGCACAAAATGCAAATTTATTATATCAAAAGTGCTTATTTCTTGTTGTGCAGCATTCTACGGTGAGAAAATACTTCCATGAACTTTCAAAATGCTGCAGAAATTCATTTCCGTAAGTAGTTCCTTCTGTAATAATGAAGAAATGTGTCTCCGATATAACAGACATTTACCCCGCGGAGCACGGAAAGTTTGTCACCACAGCTTTTTTCATGTAGCTGTTCTTCGACTTGTGACGTCACAAAAATTGAAGAGGACTAAACGAAGGCCGAGGCTTGACCAAAAGGTGTTTGAGATTTTAGCGATTAGTTATACGACTACATAAAAATTGTAAGTACTCTCTGGTTATACCCTTTCCGATGCGATGTTTACGTTCACCCTCACTTACGACGCCCGACCCTGACCTGACACACTGCACATGAATCTGTGCACACATGAAACAAGCTGTAAACTATCAACTAGGTAGCACACCTTGACCTACTAAACATCGGACCTTCTTTCTTTTGAAATCTGAGGCCCTCTCCCATACTTTCCAGTTTCCTCAAAAATTCGAAATTCGAAAACTTGAAACGCGCCACCTTTTTTGGAGATTATACAGTGTTGTGATTTTTTCTTAATTATTACCATAAATTGATAAACATTCTCAGCAGTTTTCTTGTATGAAACTTGAGTACGCAATGATTTATTAAGAATTTTTCATCAGGGACAGTGTAACTTCATTTATTTCAAGTACGAGTCAATGTATTACCATTACTACAACTTCGCTTTTCTTACTACCTGATTGGCGGAAAATTGCTAACAACACTGATATTTTACATGTTAAAATTCACAACCATGTCAGTTACAGTCAATTGTCTGTCAAGTTTGAGATGGAAAAATGGACGAGTGAGAGAATGTTTGTTGCATTTCGTACAACTTAAAACAGGTTCATGCGAGAGTATATTTTTTTCCGTTAAAGAAAACCGCGGTACGTTAATAGTTTGGTCTAGTCAGGTGCATTCGCAACTTTTTCATTACAGAACACACTATTTTACCCGAAACAGGTGGACCGCGATGAGTGTGGTGTCCAGAACGCCAGGTCCTCCTGGCCCTTGTTTTTCGCAAATAATGTGCCGACTTTGTGCTAAAGACGAAAAATTCTGTGTGCAAATATTTGGAGATGAAGGTCGACGCCAGCAGTTAGAAATGAAGATCAGAAAATGCCTTCCGATAATAGTGAGTATTGTAGATGGTCGGCCAGTAAAAGAATGGTAACCGGTTGAATTGTAGCTATTTGTAGGTAGTAAATTAATGTAGGCCAAATTCTAAGATAGGTAATCTGAATAATAAAGAATGTGTTTAGTGGTATAATTTAACAGTTTACTTCTTTAACTGGTTGGATATATATAAACACTGTTTTAAAGGCATGCAAAAATTAACACACTTTCGTGATAACAGCTCGCCAAAACGTCCCTAGTAACCTAAATTTCATATTTTAAGTAATAAAGTTCGCTAGCCATCGATATGTACCCTTCCTATTCCTCTTATGTACAGAGAAAAATGTTAAAAGTATCGCTCGAACACCTCGCTCATATAGTGCTGAGGTTGCAAAATACAGACCAGTTGTGTAATTCAGGTAGTTATCATCATGATACACATAATCAACATTAATATAATTCAATGCATGCCTATAAGCTTATACTAAACAGGTTTTCTGATTTCTCATTTTGTTTTTTGGGCAGAACTATTTTTTCCATCTCCCTCCTATGTTTTTGTGATGTACGTTAGGTGGTTAGGTTTGGGGTAACAATTCCAGTACTACTTTACTATACCGGAGACACATATCAATGATTTATTTCGCAATTTTTTACATTGCTAACGTGCTATTCTGCATTGCGGAACATTTCTTTAGGTGAAATAATGAATTTCTAACGAAAATAATGTCTATTTCTTACATTAACGAGTACTTACTGTTGTTCCTTATTTCCAACAAACCATCCACGGGTAGCCCCAAAAACCATTGACGTTAGCCCAAAAATTCACGATAGCCCCACGAACCATCACGGGGATGAGGTATGCCTACTAGGTTCGGTTAGGCCTGTTAGGTTAGGTTCCATTAGCACTCCTTTCGTTCAATTTAGCATATATGGACAATACGAGAGCGTATTGTGCTCTCGAGCAGAAAGCAAATGGCGGCACCAGCAATAGCGCGTCGGAAATAGATTTTCGTAGAAAACCACATGCATTCGCATTAAAATGGATCAAAACTACATTACCGAACATCAACAACGCTACAGAAAATGATTTTTCGTAAGTACTTTCTTGTGTAAATTTGAAGAAATCCGTCTCCAGTATAGTAAAGTGTTACCACAATTCCGAATGTTGGGACGACTTAAGATGAGCAGACCCCTCTCCGATTTTCTTCATATTTGGCATACTGACTAATTGAGGCCTCCTAATCACGAATCTGAAGTTAAAAGTTGTCAGAAACGTCTAGAAATTGTAAAATGGTTTTTTGTACATGGCTTGTATTGTAATCAAAATAGAGCACTATTTTTCAATTGCATTCGCTGTAATACAACATGGGTAATTATGCGATATCACCCGAACACCTCTCACTCGTTTATTACGTTAATTTCAGCATTGATACTTGCCTATTCTGCATTGCAGAAGATTCTTTAAGGTGAAGTTATGCCTTTTTTCATAAAATAGTGTCAACTTTTCATATTACGAGTCATTATTTGTCTTCCTTGTTCCGCTTGGGTAACAGACAATATGGCGTGCATTCGTCATGGATCATCGTGCGTTGTGCTTGTGTTTTGTCGATTTGGAGTGGATATGCAGTGTTTCAACCTTCTTCACTGAAAAATACCTACTTCCGTGTTCATTATGTCATCACAAACCATTGACAGATAGCCTCAAAAAACCATTCACTGTAGCCCCACAAACCATTGATGGGTAGCCCCAAAAATTATTCACGATAGCCCCACGAACCATTTATGGATAGCCCCAAAAACCATTCACGATAGCCCCACGGACCATTTCCGGCAAGGTTAGGTAAGCATAGTTAAAAGGAAAAAAAAAATCTTAAGAAAAAGGCACGTTTGGAAACACTGACGAGACCGCATGACTTTCGACGCTCGCACCATCTGCAGGTACATAATGGAAACAACGGCATAATGTTGTCAGAAAATGCAAGTTCCTTACATAAAATCTGATTATTTCTTGTTCTGCAGCATTCTATGGTGAAGGTTTCAGTTTCTGCGAAAGAAAATACCTTGAAGAACTTCGACAATGCTACAGAAACTGATTTCAGTAAATAGTTTCTCTTTTAAATTTGAAGAAATCCGTTCGGGTTATAGTATTAACATTTATATGCTTGTTATGACAAAGTATGTCTAATGACTAATAAAGTATTCTATTCTAAAATAAGCGAAAATAAGTCGTTAGTTTTCGGAATGGAAACCGTCGATTTTCGCGAAATTTTTTGTTTCACAAGCAAATATATATATTCCTGATACTACCACGATACCAAGTTTTAACTATGTTTGCCTAACCTAACCACACGTCAATGGTTTGTTTTGCTAGCGTCAATGGTTCGCAATTATTTTGCAATTTCTAGACATTTGTGACAAATTTTAACTTCAGATTCGTCATTAGCAGGCCTCAATTAGTAAGTATGTCAAATATGAAGAAAATCGGAGAGGGGTCCGGTCATCTTAAGTCATAACCGAATGTTTAATGTTTTTTTTTTTTTGCAAGTGTTATATGACTATCTGGAAGTGCTTTAAAATACTGGAAACGATCGTGGAAAAATCAAAGTGTGGAGAAACTAATTAGCACAATTAAAAGCTTCATTAAGTATTATTTACCAAAGAAATGATTTGAAAGTAGCTGACACGAGCATCTGTGGTTTGCAGCAAGCTGCAATTCTTGGTTTACGGCCATCTCAGACACATTGTTTTAGCAGATTTTCATGTGGGGATTGAAGGTTGTTTTGTGCTCGAAGCCAGATATGACTGTATTTTATCACATAATCGTCGCAGATTTTATGCAAAGGTTTTTGCACTAGAGGAAACCGTGTGTGACAATTATGTCAAGCTTTTATTTTTAAGAAAACTGTGCTCGTGTTAGTGGTACTTAAAAATCATTTATTACTAAACTGTGTTTGGTGCAAGATTAGGATGGGCCCAAGTTCCTTTTGTTTTATTGTGATTTCGTCATGTTACGTATGCAATTTTTACATGGTTCTATTTCGATTTGCGTCTGTTAACACATACTGCAGAGTTTTAGTGATTACTTACTGCATGTTTCCTTGACACAGGTTTTTCACTTCTCAATACGTGCTTTCGTAGTTAGGTTAAGGGGGTCAGTTTTAGTTACCTTAGCATTTTAATAATAACCCTAAATGCTTTCCTTGTTAGGTGGGTCAGGTTCAGTTCTCTTAGTATTAAAATATGATCCCTAAATGCTTTCTACTGCTGATTGCGACTAGGGCTGAGCTGATACCAATGCCGATACTCTCACCCGTACCGATATTTGTAAAATTCGATTTTAAAATAACAAAGGCTATTTACCGTTTCATACTAACTCATCACATTCCTTTAATGACATTAAATAACTCCCAAATTCTTGTCATGTAGAATTATAAAACTTTAAAACGTCTTGTGGCATTTGGTATTTTTTTCGTGTGAACTTCTCTGTATATCCAGAGAATGCAAAGAAAGAGTTTTTTTTTATTTTTTATGTTCAAGGCTTTCTAAGGTTTGATTTTGATGTAAGTCTGTTAACACATACTGCGGAGTTTTAGCGATTACTTAAGATTTTGTTCAATATATGCTTTTCTAGTTAGGTTAGGCAGGTCAGGTTTGGTTCTCTTAGCATTAAAATAAAGTCCCTAAATGCCTTCTACTAAGGTTGCGATTTACTTCTACATTTATTCCCACTCTTCTACGATACTTACTGTCGCTTGTCAACGGAGAATACCTTGTCCATGGGAAGCAAAAATACTTGCGTAATGTCATTTTGAAGTTGTTTTTTAAACATAAATAACTTCTTTTTTTCAAATCCAAGCAGTGTTCATTGCTTTAAGGAAGGTTCAAATTTCATGTGACAATGATTTCCAAAGTTCTACTGTAATTAGTCTTTCTGCTGGAGAATTTGAAAACAATCATAAAACAATCTGAACCGTTGCCCTTTGTAACGTGTTGCAGTTACAAGAAAAATAATTAAAAATCTGTGGATTGTATCCCTTCTTCAGTTTCATGTAAACATTATTCATTCTTGTGGTTTGGGTTAACATGGAGAAGGAGAAGAGCAACATAAAAATGTATGCAAATACAGTTATTAAAATAATGCCTCTTTATGATGTGCTGCCGATCATTCTCTGTCATATGCAATAAAAACAAATCGCTGCGGTATCGGTTGATACCAATAGTCACGTGGGAGACTTACACAGATGGGAAGAGTACAGAAGAAATTGTTGAATCCACAACCCTTCCTCCCTGCTTGAATGTAGATAAAATAAAACAAATTCCACAGCAACCTTCACCCGTCTTGCCAAGAACTCTGCAATCATCTGGTCTGGAAACAGCCCAGCATGGTAGTAATGCTGGTTTTAGAAACATCCACCTTTCTTACCCGAGTTTGTGAGCAGGAATTGGAAATGTGTGATGCCTTCCAGAAGTTTGGTCTCAGCTTTCCCTTTATGCCTTTGATCTTGTCAATCATCTGCTTCCAAGGAGGGTTGGAGTTTGTTCAGCATTTCTCCGAAAAACTACACGTGGAACTTCTTCCAATATGGCAAGGAAGGTTGAACGAACTTTTAAAAAGGACAAATAATATTGCTCTTGGTCCTGGTTCCAGCGACTCAAAAACAATGATATCGGTGGGAAAATTTCAACCGATATTTACCGATCCCAATACATGAGTATCGTCTCAGCCCTAATCGCGACCAAGAGGTTTTAGCTCTCGCTTCTATCAGTGGAGAATGCCTTGTCTATGGGAAGAATGCATGCTTGCGTAAGTTTTTTTTTTTTTCCCCCGAACACAAATAACTTTTTTTGAAATCCAAACAGTGCTCATTACTTTAAGGAAGGTTCAAATTTTGTGGGACAATGATTGTCAAAATTTTACGATAATTAGTCTTTCTGGTAGGAGAATTTGAAAAAAATCATAATTCAGTCGGAACCGCTACCTTAGTATGCACGGAATACTTGTGAATGTTCGTTAAAACTGAATAGTTAAAATCAACTGACACCCTTTCTTCATGTCAGTTTAGCAAGCACTTTTCTGGTCTGAAAAATTTGTTGTTACTGATTTGTGTGTTATTGTCGAAATATTACACTTGAGAAAATTTACTACAGTGTTGTGAACTACAAAATTTAATCTTCTGTGTCCGAAGATTCTGTGTCGCTATCACCTGTTTTGTCATGTGACATGTCGATGCGACGATTACTCAATGAAAGGTTATAAACCAATTTTTGAACTAAAAGAAACAGGTACAATGCTTATGCAGTGAAATACAGTGTGTGATCAGGTGTTAGAAGCATTTAGGGGTGTTATTTTAATGTTAAGAGTCCAAAAACTGACCCACCTAACTTAGCAATGAAAGCATATTGGGATATTTTATTCATTCTGAGAGCCGTAAACCTGACCCATCTACCCTAACAACGGAAGCATTTAGTGATGTAATATCTCTTTGTACCCCACCCATGTGCAGTACGTAGATGACAGCAACACTTCATATCCAAGACTACAGTAAACAAATGATTAGGGGTAGAAAAATACATGGCGATGGAATTTTTAAATCCAGTCCTAAATAAATATATTTAGTATTTCAAGTTTAATTAGGAAAAATGTGTTTTGTGAAGGCCACTGCCACATGAATTAATTACATTTAATCCAATCTTGTATTAATTAATAAATTTAATATTGTAAGATTACATTTTGTAGTTTATCTTACAGTAGTTAGATTCATGGCTTTCTTAGCTTGTATTTGAGGGGGGGAAATGGCTCCTGAATTATTTGAAGGGCTCGGGTGTAAAACATGGTAAGTAACATTTTGGTAATTTTTGAGTTACAATGTAGAATGTACCATCCTTCAATCTCCAAGTGAAATTGGTAAACACAGCATGAAAACAATTTATCTACAGCTATAGCTATAGATTCTAATAACTTTTTTTATTAATGAACTCAGAAATGATCAAAATGTCACTTACCAGAGCCCTTCATTTCTAGATATAGTCTAGAAACACATAAACATAAAGAAAACACATATTATGCTCATTATTTTTTAAAGAAGGCAATGAAAAAATTTCATAAGTGACCTCGGAATATTTTTTTTAGGAACTGAATTTGAAAATGCAGGTGCATGGTGACCTGCTGCACTATATTTTTCCCCCTACTGATCCTCATTACATGTTTTTTTTAAACAGATTAAGGTAAAATATTTGCAGTCCAACATGGATTTTCTCCCTGATTACTGATTGGAATCAAATGTTGTAAGTATATTTTATTGATCCAATCATGATTTTCATTTAAAATATCTTCTTTTTGTTGTTTATTTTAGGTTCGAGAAGAGGATAATTTACCAAAACAAGTATGCCTAACATGCCTAAGTAAATTGGATGTTTCTTATGATCTGTTCGATACCAGCCTGCAAGCTGAGTTTAAGATGAATCAAATCATGGAGGCAGCTAGGAAAAAGAATATGGTAGATACAGAGAGGAAAAGACCGTCTACAGCAAGCATGGTATGTTACATTATTAGATCCTAAGTAGGCATGGTTGTTTTGAAATACATATGAACACGTGTATCAGGCATGTATTTGGAAGTATATGTCGGGGCTCTTCGAACCAAGTGTCTGAGAAATAATAATAATAATAATTAGATAAAAGTAATTATATTATAATTAATTTAAAATATGTAAATGAATTAATTTTCTATTGTTATTACTAGGGAGCGGAAGTTGATGAAATGTCATCTTTTTTCTGACATCTCGGACACGATGCCCATTAAATATACACAATATTACACTTCATCTAGAACCCAAAAAAGGTAATTTTAAAGTGCATTTTTTTTTTTGCATTCTTTTGCCAATTTTCAGGTTTCAGGTCTTTTTCCCCGATTTTCGGCATTTTCCATCATTTTTTGCAATATTCGGTGTATTGTTTCGTCATATTTTGTCACTTCTTTCATTTTGGTAATATTCTTGAGTCTTTTCACCAAGGTGAACATAGGCCTGTATAGTATATCTCACAGGATTGCAATTTACGAGCAAAAGAAATGCTGAACTGGTGACAGTCCTTGTTGTGTCCAGGGAAACCACCAGGTGCCCGTCTGGGGCAAACTCAGATATTTCAAACAATTTCTGATGTTAAGAATTACTTTTCCAATGTACTTTTAACTTGGGGTGGGGGGTGCGTGTCTATGAACACTTTCCCGGATGCGTCCCCGATTTTGGATCCCCTATTTTTTATACAATTTGTTAAATTTCTAAACAAAAATTGTCTTACGTGGATCGTGATAATTTCTTTTTCTTTACAGTGCCACAGAAACACACCACACTCAATCACCAGGCAAAGATGTGGGAAATTAATGCTTTATACACCAATTCATTTAGTCTATATGACTTTTTCATTAAATTGTTTTAAAATTATTCGGTTGATTCCATTGGAAATCTTCGTTTCATATGTTAATTGAATGTGTATGTGGTATCATTTTGTCCTTTTTTTAAAAAAAAACAACAAGATTGCATCCTTTTCATTTCAATTTTTAACCTGAAACTAACAAATTTAATGGTAATTTTTGCATTTTTTACGTCATTTTTTTCCTATTTTTTAGGACATTCTATAGGTCATATACCTATAATTTTTAGGTCATCAACTTCCACTCCTTAGTTATTACATGAATAGGCAAAGATACATTATAATAATAGAGATATAACAGCACGTATTCATTATCTCGCTTACATGTAGTTGAGGCTGGACTGGACCTTTGGCAGCCGTAAGGGCAATTTTTTTCAAATTTTCCCCTCCACTCAAAAAACCTCATTGATATTCCAAAATATGAGAAAGTACATATGTTTAGAATTCTTTCTAGAGCATTGACGTGAATTTTCGTGTACTTTGCTTTCACTGTTATCTAGATATTGTCAATAATTTAATAGACTTACGTAATCGCAAAAGTTTGGAGAATATCTAGATAACAGCAAAAGCAAACTACACCAAAATTTTCGTCGGTGTTCTAGAAAGAATTCTAAGCGTATGTAATTTCTCATTTTGGAATATCAAAGCGGTTTTTCGAATTGAGAGGAAAATTTGAAAAAAAATTCGCCCTTACGGTTGCCAAAGCCTTAAGATCGCTAAAATTTGTATAAAAGCAGCTGCCCTGTCAAGGAAATAATGTCAAATAGATAAAGGTAAAAAAGGTAAAGTGCTCCCCTGTGCATAGCACTACGCCATGAAGGCGTATAGGGGGTGTGGGGGTAACGCCCCACACTTTCTTGATCCGGTCATGAGTGGGGGTGATGTGATCAGCATCATGCCCCTGACCGTCTTTACCCCCCAGGGTTTCCCCCAGGTACCCATGTTATTCGACGCTGGGTGGGCGGCGGGGCCGCTTCCATCGTTAGAAAATTTCCCGGATTTGAACCGGCCGGGGATCGAACCCGGGACCTTTAGCATGGTAGTCAGACGCGTTACCGACTGAGCCACCGCGGCCATATGTCAAATAGATAAAGAAGTGAATAATTATTGAATTACCAAATTAGGATGTTAGGTTGAGTTGACTAAAAGTAAAATTCCTGATTAATATATGATGCATATTATCATAAGTAGTAGTGATAAATTTTCTTCGGGGCTGTCCTTCAAAGACGTATGATCCCAATATAATTCTTGCTTTCCATTAAGTTCAGAGGAGCTAAGTAAGCATCGATTATGCAACACATGCTATTGAAAGTATATTTTCAGTATTTAATTTAAGCACTTGGTAAGTTTTTCCAGACCCCCTGGACCCCTCCCCTAAATACACCCTTGACGAGTGTGTGTGTGTGTGTGTGTGTGCACGTGCCACACACACTCGTTTGTTTTAAGTTCACTTTATGCACAGGTAAACTAATTGTGACTGGACCTACAGTTGAAAATGGGATCAGAATGACTACAATGTGCCTCCGACAGGGATCTAATCTGGCACCACTTGATTACAAGGCAACAGCATCACCACTGTCTAGTCTGGAAATCCTGAAATAGTAACAAAAGTTACATTTTTGATGGAAATGTCAGGGAAATTCACTGTTTTTATGTAAAATTTGACATATTTGTGGGTAATGCACTAGAAGTATATTTTTCAACATAGGAAAAAGAACAAGCAATTTTTTTATTTGGACAAACTATACTTCAGTTTAGTATACGGATTATTATGTGAAATTACCGGAAGTTGCATATGAAATACTCTAGCAAAAGGGAGTCATTGTTTAAATATATTTTCAACTAGAAATCTACTACAGTAAGTTAAGCGCTATTGAAGGAGCTTTCAGACTGAAGTCTCAGATGCCAAGCGAGTAGCGGCACATCTCTTCTTCAATATAAAGTTGGGATGGGACCGATTAATCGGTACTCGATCGGTATCGGCCGATATTGGTGTATCGGTTTATCGGTAAAATTACCGATTATTTTACCGATCCGATATATCCATAAATATCTGATAATTTAGTGCAAAATTCTGCCATTTTGTTGTAATTTTTATGGATAATCTCCATGCCCTACTTTTTTAAAAAGTAAATGTCTAAATATGCAATTTCTCTTGCACTGCAGTCACTTTGAAACACACATTTTTTAAGGAGGTCAATGAACCTTTCAGGTTTTTCCAGGACCATTTCTAATTTTATATCGGATCGGTAGAATATCGGTTATCGGTATCCGTAAATTTTATATCGGTATCGGCCAAAATTCATATCGTCCCATCCCTAGTATAAAGTAAACATTCACAGTGCATGCATGAATAACAGACTGAAGCGGCAAGATGCAAGTGACATGTTTAGCTCATTGTCGCACTTCAGATCAAAAGATTGAATGGATTGCTAAGGGTCTGCTTCCAAGTGACACATGTCACTCAAAAGGTTGCAATTACTTCTAAGGGTTGGTTTCCAAGAGCCACGTGTTGCTTTCGTCTCAAAGCTCCGTTAAACAGGATATATATATACACACATTCACGTAATATGTATACTTCTGCATGTGTGTTACGAACAGTAAAGATTTTTAATTGTCCCAAAATGCCGAAAGTTTTGATATTATCATCTGTTTCAGATTTAATGATATCAACATTTAAATTGAGACACAAACATGTAAAAGTTTGTTTTATGTCCATTTCATGGTCAGGTGTGCTGATCAAGACTACATTTTTTGTTAGCATTAAAATTTGAGAAACTGTTTTATTATTGAATCACTGGTTCTTTTTCTGATTATATATGTGCAGTTATTTATTAATTATAATAATTACAAAAATTACTATCATTCACTAAAACTAAAAAAATCCATAATAATTTTTATTGATGCTCTTTTGTTTGTTGAGGTGCAGTTGTTTATTAAATGTAATAATTACAATCATTACACTGTCACTGGCATGAGTGTCTGAAATGAGACACATTCAAGGATGGCACCTGATATGCACACCAAGTGCATTTTGCCTCCTAATTACATACATTTATGTTTTCATGAACAAAAGTAATACATAAATATTGGGAACACCCTAGGGAACAATGTAATTTATTTTTAAAACAGTTGAAAAATCTAAAAAATAGGGATGGTGTGCCTGGAAGCCCCACCCTCTGTAAGCTAGGATTAAAATTGTATTTGCAATATCTGTCCACTGGGATTGGCCAATATCCGTTTCTTGGCTGCTACATTATGTGAATTTTGTTAGCTTGTTGTGAAATATGTCACTTCAAACCTGTAAACTCATAACAGTAACTTCAAGTGAAATAGGTTAGCTGTAATTGATAAAAAGCCAGAATTTCCAGTTTTTATTAAAAAAAAAGCTAGCTTTTATAAAAAGAAATATGCCCATTCAAAAAACCCAGTTTTTTTGCAACTCTACGTAAATATAATAATAACCTTCACGCACATGTTTTAAAACATGAAATGCCATAATGCTTTGGTCTGGAAAATGTTCGTTCTTGGTGTGCAAAAACCAGGAAAAGTCAGGGAATTTTGTTTTTACAAATTTGTAGAGACCCTGACTGTGCCATTAGGGATACCACGTGCGTGGGTGTGCCAATGGACCATATTAGTGGTGATGTCAGCAGACGACGGACCAAGATTTGAGTCTAAACAAATGTGGCACGCGTTTCTCTCCTATTCAAAAGCAAATAATTTTTCATCCGAAGGGGTAGCTTTATTGATTGTGACATCAGTTATGAAACAAACATTGTGATGTGTGTAGTACATCCATGTAGAGATGAGATTTCAGACAATACGTCTATCTCAGGAGAAAAGTTCTTACGCTTCCCCCAGGAGACTTGAACCTGCATGCATCCTGTAGATGGAGCCGAAAGCATGATGCCTTAGATCTCACAGCCACGGTGCGAGACAATATTTTGTTCCCATCTTCAATCTTGAAGTTGCTACATTGACTATAGACGGTGAGGTCAGATTTCAGTTTTCATGAAAAGGAATACCGTGTGAAATTTCTTTTTCTTCACTTATGAACATACATGTAATTTATGAGCATGGTTTTATAACCTAATCCATACTGATGAAAACAAGGCATTATTCAGAATTCTACCATTCTTAGCTTCTGAGATATTAAATTTGATTTAGAATAGCACTTAACATTCTGGCAAGTTTGAAAAGTTTCCATCCTAGAGGCTACACACATGGCAGAATCTCCCGTCCACTAAGGGCTAATTAGGTGTGTCTGTTTAGCGTACAGTTTGACTAAAATAACTAGCAAAATCAAGAACATCATTTTGATTTACCCTGTATGTCATACTGCGCAAGTTATGCTTTTTTTTATTATGGATAAATCTTGCATGCAGGTGAATTGTTTCAAAGTATGACGTATATTTCATTTTTGCAGGTCACCATACCATCGTTCGAAGCGACACCACCACCTCCCAAACCCCCTTCACAACACCCTCCACCACAGGTACTGCCCCAGAGTCTCCCAGTCAAGAAAGAACCACAAGACATTGTTGAATTGACTGACGAACCCAGTTACGATACTGCCAAAAGAGCAAGACTTGATCAAACGTACGCAAACAATGAGCAGTTTCCGGTACACCAGAGAAATGTGGAAACATTCTACAAACCTGTTTCTCAGCCGCTTAGGACGTACGGAAAAATGAATTCCCAGCGGATGCCAAACGTGGCGACTAGTCAGCAACAGTCTTTCACAAATTCCTCGCCAGTTGACAGAAATCACACAGCGCAGAATTTTCATGTGAATAACAATATGTCGCAGGATAGACAAATGATGCAGACACAACCACCTTCAAATTTGGGCAGGGGTAGAGTGTCTGCGATGGAACATTCTTCAGTGCCTCCTAATTCGAACAGTGCAATGGTCAATCACGAGTCGAATCCCCAACCAGTATTGCAAGCAAGTTCAATGATGCAGAGGACAGTGTCATATCAACATAGAGAACCCCAGCTGGACAGAAGGTAAGAATTTCATGTGTGGAATTTGATGTATCCTAAATTGTCGCAGGGTGTTGACTTTTAATGTAATATTTGATCTATTAATCTATTCCTACCTTTAGGCCAAGTCCAGTTTTTGAGCCTGATCACTTTCGATACTTAACAGGGCCACTCCACTCAATCTCACTTTTGTTGTTGTGCTTCTCAATAATTTTTGTCCAGGTAGGGAATGGTACTAGCCAGAATTTTGATTTCTACCAAGATGAATTCTGCAAGTCAGTGGGCCATAGAAAGGTGAAGCTTTCTTTCATTTGTTTCATACTCTGAAATCTATTGTTTACTTGATTTATTAAAATATCAAGCACGGTAGAAACTCTTTACTTTAAAACAATTCAATGTGTTGAGAAAGCCAACATCTTTTGTCAGTTTGTCAAAAAAGTTTTTCACTTTTCTTTTCTGTTTAGTAGAAATTGACGTTTCTATTTGTCTGGTCATTTCTCAAGCTTCATTTTCTAACACTCCAAAATTATAACACCATTAAGCCTTGTTTCCATGATTATCAAAAAATATAAATATGCTGACCAAGGCAGTAATTTATTTTATTAAAAAACATAAACTAAACGTAACGTTTCAACCTTCTAGCAAGGTCTTCTTCAGACTCTGTATCAAGTACAAAAGTAACAAGATACAAAAACAGGGTATTATATATACACAAACATTACTCCCTCCAGACTATTTAGAAAGTTGTTTGGAACTTTCTAGCAGGTGACTTTCACTTGCCAACTTTACTTTCACCTAAAAGGCTAAACACAATTACTTCCATATAGAATGTGGTTGGACTTTTAATCTCACGCTCTTTTCACTTCATTTTTCTTCCTTCTCCTTCCTTTTCTCTTTCTCTCTTGTCCTTTCCACTCTTTCTAACATCTTCTTCCATTCTTTGTTTAACTTCAGTCCCCCATTCCAGTTCATTGTGTCTTCTTCACCTTTCTTCTCTATTACCTTGGCTTCCTTCCATTTTCTCACTAGCATTCTCTTCTCCCTTCCTATCTGCTTAGCCTCATCCCACTCTATGTCATGTCCTGTTTCTCTCGTGTGTTTAAATATCGCATTTCTCTCTCTCTCTTAAGTCATACATGATCCCTATGTTGTTTCAACAAGAGAGAAAGAGGAGAGGAGAAGGAAGAAAAATGAAGGAAAAAGAGTGTGAGATATAAAGCCCAACCACATTCTAGATGGAAGAAAATATGTTTAGCATTTTAGGTGAAAGTACAGTTGACAAGGGAAAGCCACCTGCTAGAAAGTTCCAGAACAAATTTCTAATAGTCTAGAGGGAGTAATGTTTGTGTGTATATATAATGCCCTGTTTTTGTATCTTGTTACTTTTGTACTTGATACAGAGTCTGAAGAAGACCTTGCTAGAAGGTTGAAACATTACGTTTAGTTTATGTTTTGTAATAAAATACATAAATTACTGCCTTGGTCAGCATATTTATATTTTTTCTCAAAATTATTTGGAAGTTCATTAAGACAACATGCAGACTTTTCTAGAAGGTTGCATATCTCTTCAAGGAATATGCTGGATTTTGTAAAGTTTTAGAAACAACATTTACGAGTTCCAAGATTTTACTTTGGAATACAAGCATTAAGGTGAGGAATTACAGTTACACACCACGTGTGCATCTATTTCCATATCGTCGAAATGGGCAATGCTACTAAAAAAAAATCTGAGTATGAGTTTCTTCCTATGTTGCAAGTGGAAGTGTTTTTTTATGTCTGTTATTAAGCTAGACACAATACTTGAAAATATGACGAGTGAGAATTTCCAGAATCCCATGTATTCCTTTTGTTGAAAAAAAAAACAAAACAACTCAGCAACAAGTTGCAGCTAATCAAATGGAAGTTTAGACTTTTCCGCTGGTCAAAAGCTTCATCAAACTGCCCTCTTTCTGTTGATATATTTTTCTATGCAATCGGAAGTTTGATATTCTGAAGCGAACAAATCAAATAATACTCGCATATGTGCAAAGCATGTCTCCTTGCCTCCTACAGCCATCCTGGCAGTCTTGCCAAACCTGATGCGCATAAAAGATCTAAATTTCACATAAAATTGAATTAAAACTGACTATCAGGGTGCTAGATTTACGAAGGCTGGATAAAGTGCCTCCTAGGCCAATTATGATTTTAGGTGTCAAAACAGTGGGGCGCTGCTATAACTTGACAAGTTTAAAAACAAGACGCTGCAAATAGTTGTTGCACATCTCACGCCACATTTCCCCACTCCATTCTCTGCAGCGACGTTGGTTTGCAGTGTTGCAACCTGGAGGGAGCAGAATGGTCTGAGGATTTTCAATGAACTTTGTATTAGCTTTTTCCTGGGCTGTTTTCTACCTGTTGGAGTACAGAAATTCTGCTCACCTTTCGCCAACAACTCTTTTCCTTCTTTTAAAACTTGGCCTCCCCGATGGCGCAGTGGTAGCGTTGTCGCCTTGTAATCAAGGGGTCCCAGGTTCGATTCCCGGTGGAGGCACATAGTGGTTCAGATCCCACTTTAAACTGTAGGTCCAGTCCCGATTAGCCTTCCTGCGCATCCTTTTAAAACTTGAGAAACCATCCATTTAGATACTCCCGTGGAGCTTGTGGACTCGACAACATTATACTTAAGTTTATGTAACTCCTTCTGATTTCGCAAATATGCAACATTGTAAACAATTTATCTGGCCTGTCCTCTAAGGAGCTTTCCAGAGCAGATTGTGGATTTCGTTGGACCCGGCATGATTTGATTTTTGCATTTCAAAAATATGCAGCCAAGAGTAAAGAGCGAGAACATTTCAATGCTTTAAAAAAGAACACAGGCAAGCATGTTATCAAATTGCCTTCTCGTAGGGATTGTTGTACGATAAACAAAAGAACCCCCACCCCACTCGGCTTTAAAAAAACAGTCCACTGCTCGATGTCATATTCAGAAAATGAAGTCATTCGCCCAGTAGTTTCTCTTCGTTATAAACCTTAACGCACGTGCGTAATACTACAGTTTATGATCCGCACACCGCATGCATTTTCAAAGACCGGATTAAATCAAATGAACCACTGATAAACTGATATGAGCCGGCATCGTCAATCTACACAGTAAAAATCGTTTGTCATATTTGTTTTAGCTTAATTTTGCTGAGTTGGCACCACTCTTACTCTAAAGTCCAGAGTAGTACGTAGTGAGTGTAGTAGGGAGGATGACATACTAGGAAGTGCTCCGCAGCGATCTGCGCATATCGGGACTTAACTTGTCAGGCTATATTATTTACCGTTTAAAGCAATAACAATTTCTTCTAAGTTTTCCGGTGGCATCACCCATCTCAATAATCCACCGATGGTCATATGAAATCAAAAATAAAGGATTCCCGGATAACAGTATTATGTCATCTCCACGGCGCTATAAAAAACTAGCTGGGAAGGCAAGAGGGAGTGGTTCGACGCAGCCAATATAACAATATCACGTCACATGCAAAATGTATTCTCATAGCAAAGTTGGAGCATCATAGTGAGGCATGAGGGTGGGTAACCCAGTTCACAGCCAAACGAGTGCACAAAAGAGCCAGATATGGTCACAAAAGTGCTAAGTTGGCAACACTGACTCAGAGGGAAGAGCCTGGCGGAAACTCTTTCCGCATGCCCTTAAGACAAAATGCAATGAAAATATTTTCTTTCGTAATGCAGATGCTTCGAAAGGAAAACTTTTGTGGCGGGTCTTTCTTAATTTATCATTCTTACTGTACCCCCCTTCTTGCGCCGTTGGAGTTGTGGGGGTATTGTTTACACCCCTGTATGCAAGGTAAAATGTCAAATCGGCAATCACGGGCTGGCAAAGATGTACAGCACATTCAAAATAATTCTGATCCCATAGAAACTCGCAAACAAGAAATATTCAAAAATCCAAGCTACCTTAAAATCAGGAACAAAGAAAGGCAATGAAAACATAGGGCCATTCCATGTGAAGAGGCAATTTTTAACCTGACATATTTTGATTCATTTAAAAGTTGCCATACTGAAAGGACCACCTGAAGTACGAAAATATGCAAAGTTACAGATCCATATCTTGCGTATTTCCAAAATTACAGTGTTGCAAACTGCGATTTTGACCATTTTTTCATCTTGTTAACTTTAAATTGCAATATTTTGACAATCAGGGCACCTATGGAAGTGAATCGAATGGCATAGGAAAGGTCTTAAAAGGCTCTTTCACACGTGATAGCATGCCTATGTCAGGGTAAAAAAAACAATTGAAGGTGGTGTAAAGAAAACTTTGGTAGCCAGTTTCTCAAAAAGTGTATTTTTTTACATATGTGTCATACATACACTATTACTCAATAACTATACAAAATTTCAAAATGGGATGCCAATTGGATCTGGAGTTATGTCAGATGTAGGTTAGTTTAGGGTGTGTATAGTATGTTAGGTAATGCATGATTATTTTGATAGACAAATTCCTATAATTTAAAAGTAAGAGTCAAACAGAAATGAAATACAATATCGTTTGAATTAACATACATGAATATGATGTTTAAATTCGCAGTTATTAGAGCCGGCCCTGTGGCGGAGTGGTTAGCACATCGTGCTACGATGCCAGGGATTCCGGGTTCAAATCCTGGCCTGGGCATGGATGTTTGTGAGTGTCCATTCATCTATTTCGTCATCCCCATCTTCACAAATTAGCCAAAAGTGGCACAAGAAGCGAAGTAAAATAAAGCAAATCTTTCTCTTTCCCAGTTATTAGAAATACAGGGTGCCAAAAATTCTGGTCCCATAGGCAACTCTTTTATTGGTGCACATAGCGGAAAATGGAAAGAGGAGAAAGTTGTAAGTGAGTTTCAATCTAAACTGCTGCAATTTTCATTTCCGTTTGACTTTTACTTTTGAATTGTAGGATTTTGTCTATCAAAATATGTTATCATGCATTACCTAACCTAACCTATAGAAGACCCATTTTTGAGAAACTGGCTACCAGAGTTTTTTAACACCACCTTCAATTGTTTTCCCCCTTCCCTGACAGAGGCATGCTATATTTCTTGTTAAAGAGCCCTTTGAGATCTTTCCTACGCCATCCGAATCACTTCCATAAGCATCATGATTGCCGAAATATTGCAATTGAAAGTTAAGAAAATGTTGGGGAAAATGCTCAAACTCGCACAGTTTACAACACTGTAATTTCGGAAATACAAAAGATATGGATCTGATGGCCCTTCCACTGTGCCAAATTTCAAATGAATCAAAAAATGTAAGGTTGAAGACCTTGTTAATTTCACATGAAATGACCCCATGAGTAAACTCTAGCTAGACCGATTAACAATGTGTTAACAGCAAATGTTCATGTACTCGTGATCTTCAAGTAATAATGGGTGAGTTTTGACTTAAAATTTTGTGGAAAATATATATTATTTTTTACCTCCACAGAAGGGAACAACAGCCACAGCCACAGCAGCAGCAGCAGCAAGTACAACAACAAACCCCAGATCAAAGCAGCACTTGTGGATATTGTGGAAAGTCCTTTCCAGAGGATATAGTAGATCATCATAGAGCACTCCACCTCAGAGAAACTTTCTATTCATGTTTAGACTGTGGAAAGAACTTCCGGACTCAAGTCGGCTTAGAGACCCACAGAAACTGTACAGGAAGTACAACTTCTAGGAATGCAAGGACGTGATTTTAGTTTTAACATTCATATCACCAGATTGAAATTTATATGTGACTATTTTGTTGCATGTGACAGTGTGTATAATGCAAATATTTTTACTTTTCTAAATTCACATGCTTTACTATTAAAGGAATGATTTTGGTACTCGGCATTGACTGGTAGAAAGCCTTAGCACTACTCAGTCGAAAATAATGAACATTGTTCTGTCCTTCAAATAGTATTATTACTGATTAAAGCCATCAAATGTTAAGAAAGGCTTGACAATGGCAATACTTTTTTTTCAGGTTTCAGTGATGTATGATTTTTACAAGAGTTGGGTTATAAAATTAAAACAATTCTGGTTCAGACAGCATTCAGATTGATACAATGTTATAACATGACCTAATTCTCCACTTGTGCTCTCTCGTAATGTTTTTTTTTTTTTTTTTATTCCTGATCATTGTGTAGGGTGGTAGAGACAGAACTGAAACCAAATTCTTCACTTTCTCTGTACGTTTTCCTGATATTTACTTCTAAAACATTCTGTAGTAATGAGATTTTGGTTTTTAATGCCTGGTTTTATTACTGTATTTCTCTTACCATTCTCTGACCACTTTCGTTGTTGATGTAACAAAATATGCTTTTTCTTATGTATCAATCAATTCGTGTGCATGATCAAAGAACTTCGAATTGTAACTAATTCATATCATGTCTCTTCAATATTTGTGATCGATGGGAACAACAAAATCATTCCATTAATGATATCCTATCAGCATACATGCAGCTTTTAAATTAATGATGTGCACACATTTTCTACAGGGTGTCCCAAAAGTTCCCATACATAGAGAATATCGCTTCAAAATAGAAATATCACATAACAGCAGCCTTCAAGAACCAGACATGGTCGATGCGGTCCTGCCATTAAATTAGTTCAGTTCGATGCATTTGTTACGAGTAAATGGCATTTTGCAAAGAAGAACATTATTTCTTTGTGCGGGGACTTTTCGTAACACCCTGTAGATTGTAACACCGAACTTTTCAAATGCACTGCTTGAAATGTGACAAAATACTTTAGCTTGAGAGTTGATAGTGTTACTTGAATACAATTCAGGATTAAAAAAATGTGAACAACGCAGTGATGTTCATTTTTTGGTGTTTTTCCATCTTCAGCAATAGAAATGTAATAAAGGAGATAACTGCAGTGGAAGTTCATATTTATGTTTTTCGGGTGCCAAGATAAAAAAAAACAAAATGCAGGAAAATGAGACGTTCGGAAAAATTAAATCAGTGAACAGCTGACGAAATTCAGATTTTTCAAAATTAAGGGGAGAACTGTTGCGTACCCCCTTTTGCTTGTTATTATTGGTGCTGTTAAAAGCAGTGCGAGCTCTGGAAAATGTTGGTAACTTCCTGCAGCTTTCGTTTGCTTGTGTGCATGTGTGTGTGTGCTATTCACTTCACAAAACAAGTCAACAAAAGTTGAATGTTGCCACTGCTGTTTTCTTGAAATGACTTTGGTCAGTTTGCGTATATTAATTTTGCAAAGAAGCAATTATTCCATACATTGTACAGGTAAGCGTTTATGTGATTTTTAAATTTGTCATCTTCATGTTAAAAGAGATACACAGTAGTGAAATGCTCTTGTACCTTATTATTATACCAAAGGATGTACATTAGAGTACTGCATACGACCACTTTTGCTCGCTTGTACTCATTCAAGTTCCCACCCTTGAGCATGCTACGCTTGAGCCCATGCAACATTTATCTGTGACAATAATCGTAGACACGTGTAAAATGTTCATCCTGGTAGTTTCAGCCCACAATTATCTGTTTCATTTTCATTTATCACTGAGTATTATTGGTAAGATTGACTAAACTACATTTTAACATGGAGGTGATGACTCTGTTCATTTAAGTTTCAATTTCATTGCGTCTTTCACGTCACGATCCATATTTGAGGGCCTGCTACCACAGACAAATTACTGTTCCACGTGTCCTACAGGGCTTCGAGTGTAGACCACTTTTTGCCTGATCGAGCGAAGAAGCTCTCAATTCCGTACACTATCTAGTGTCGCCCGTGCAAACTATTTGCCACTCAAGTGAAATCCCCTCCCTGCAACACTCTAATGTACATTTTCATTACTATGATAGTGCCACAGATGTAGCAAGAAACTATATCATTCCGTTCCCAATGTTCTTTGATATGTCATGTCTCTTGTAATTATGAACTGAGTTTATTCTTTGAACTCCACATCCTATAAATGTTCTTTGTTAATGTGTGACTGCAGATCGCATGTAAATAATTATCTCAATCATTTGCACGGAAGTAATTAAATAAATATCATTTGAATGTAATTTTTTAATGTATTGGCCAGTTGAAGTAAAGACTTTACCTTCATACAGTTTTTTCCGTGGTTTTTGATGAACGCTGTGCATATTAAAGACTTTATGGAATGAAATTTCGGTCCAGCCAACAGTAAACTAGTTTAAAAGTGTGATATCTAGTGGCAAAGTTATGAGAGAAAAAGGAAGTTTCAGGATCTGTGTCATCCATTGCTCATTCGTGATTGTCTTTGGAAGAACTATTGCTTTGTGATTACGATGTGATTGTAATCATTAGATTGAACTTCTGATATATTCTTGTTAATGCTTACACGATATAAATGATTGTCAAGGTGATAAGTGACTGAAGTGTTAATGACTTATTTTACTGAATATGTGAAGTATTAGAGAGCAAATATGATATAATGCACGACTTTTTTGTTATTTTCAATCATTGCCAGTTGTGAGTGTGTGACATTCATTTGTTTCGTGTTGAAACAATTGTGGATGAGTGTCTTTGATTAAAGAAATTATAAGACAAGGAATGTGCTGTAATTATTTCATTTATCCTTGCACGTCTTTAACAGGAGCGGCGCCAAATTTTTGACCGGGTGGGCAGAAGCTGTATGTTGATAGATTAAGGTGGGCAGGTATAAATGTAAGGCCGTGTAAGTGTAAGTGAGTGTAAGACACATACGACATACGGACATATGTATCCCCTTCTCTCTTACACTCCCAATTTCTTTCATTTATTTTCCCTTTCCTTTTCATATTTTCTGTTTTACTCCCTAATGCCTTCTTATATCTTTCTTTCTTAGCTTGTTACCTTTCTCCCTCTCTCGTTCCATTCTTCACATGTTTCTCTTTAACTGCCATGCACACACACACATCACATGTACGTGTGTGTTGGTGTCTTTCCTCTTTCTTTTCTAATCTATTCTCGCATCTTCTTCCACTTCTTTGTCTCCAATGGACACAATTATTTCAAGGATGTGTTTGTGTGTGCGCAGCCATACATTCTAATCACATTCTTTCCTTCATGTCAATGTAGTGAAATAAATGTTAATTGGCTGCATCACATTTTATCCTTGAAGTGCAAAAATACAAGGCACATACCTATTCCACTTTATATATTAGGCGACAGTGAAAGAAGTTGTGATGGTAGACAATTGATTAGCTTTATTTTACTTCGCTTCTTGTGCCACTTTTGGCTAATTTGCGAAGATGGGGATGAGTGATGATCTGATGAAATTGATGAATGGACACTCACAACATCGATGCCCAAGCCAGGATTCGAGCCCGGGACCCCTGATGTCATAGGGCGATGTACTAACCACTGGAAGACAATGGTGAAGGTTTAAATTTAAATGCATGTTCCCGATCATAAGTGGCCGCGGTGACTCAGTCGATAACGCATCTCGACTACCATGCTAAAGGTCCCGGGTTCGATTCCCGGCCGGTTCAAAACTGGGAACTTTTCTAACATTGGAAGTGGCCCCTACACCCACCCAGCGTCGAATGACATGGGTACCTGGGGGAAACCCTGGGGGGTAAAGGCAGTCAGGGCATAATGCTGATCACATCACCCCCACTCACGACCGGATCAAAAAAGTGCGGGCATTACCCCCACACCCCCTATACACTTTCATGGCATGGTGCTAAGCACAGGGGAACACTTTACCTTTTTTTTTACCTTTGTTCTGATCATATAATTTTAATCATATGAGTTTTTGACTGAAACTTGGGGGTTAATGATCACTTTTCTTGGCTTACAAGGTTATTACAACTGACAAACGTACGAGTATCTGGATGTTTGCAGTAACCGCTATCGAGTGCCAAAACTTGGGGCCAAGGGGAATTTACTTTTTTGGTAGAAAAGTCTTAGCATTAGGAGGCCATAGTGGGGTGCTCCTCCTAATCGCCGCCACTGGATATTTGGATTAAAATTAATGTCTTATTGGGAATGTAAACAAACAAACACGTAAAAACCAATTCTTTGTTCATTCTGCATAAAGTATCCCCAGGTTTATGAAAGGCTATTTTGACAAAATATCATCCAAAAATCTGTTAGCTAAGTTGTTATTCGCTTTCTGAAGTAAGCCTTCGTTACTCATGCGGGAGATGTGATGCACGTATGGTTTGCATTGAGGTAACAAATAGTTTACATTTTGTAGAATGTGATTTTGGACACAAGGAATTCTTCGAAATTGATCACTATACCCAGTAATTCATCTCTTTTTCACAGAAGACTTGGGTTGTATGGCGCGACCTTTTCGAAAGCGCTCAAATGTCAACCTCTATCCTGCGCAGTATACCCTGGAAACTTTAATCTTGCAGGTGAACCACAGTAAAAATAATAATTTGTAGGGGGTTGTATTTTCAATGTCTGCGTGTATTTGTTTTCCCCCCTTCGTCACTTTCATCTAATCACCATTGAACTTCATTGTCACCATTAGCCAAAATTAGCAGAAAAGTGACTTCACATAGAACAAATCAGTCGAATCAGCAACAACTTACTCTTCCAAAAATGGAGTTTCATTAGTTCATACCACTTCGAAAATTCAGGTGGTAGTTTCAATTTCACAGTGTTTCATTGTTGGATCAAGGCAACTCCGTGATCATGGTGATAATATAACACGTTCCCTGTGAGTTCTCCCTGTATATATGTTTTCTCCAATGGCATAACGTAGTCGCCTTATAATGAAGAAATTCTGGTCTCGACTGCCCCATCCCCTGGTGGAAGCACAATCCACATTGGTTCGGACTCCTTTAAACTGTAGGTTTAGTACCAATTAGCCTATCTGAGCATAAAATTCAACTTAAAAACAAATAAATAAAAATTTCTTATGGATACTTCATGACATACCTTTTCTTCTTTACTTCATCTGCATGTACAGATTCTGTAGACCTTTTTGGCTGAACCTCTGATGCTTCTAAAGTTTAAACCATTCTTATCGTGATTAGTTCTCTGATGCCCTCAAAACAAAGCTCTCCTTCCAACCCCTTTCTTCTTTTAATTCTACGGAAGTTATTCACAAGAAAAGTCGCATGATTACGTAACTGATTTCTAAATAGAATTAGCCACCCTTTATCAATGCAGTAATTCTGTTGCTTTTTCCAAACCCACAAAACTGTTACATCAAAATTAATATACCTCGGTATTGTAGTGGTTATTGTGATTGCTTCTTATTAGTATTGAATAGTAGAACGAATACAAAGTTGTTATTTTGTATACCATGTCGATATTTGAAAATGACAGGTATGTAAAATATAAACATAAATATAAAAATTATAATGAAATAAAGAAAGAGACACTTCTGGAATTTCAATGTAGACCTAATTAAAAAGTCGAAATAATTTATTGTGTTGCTTGAGGAAGCAACGCTGAGGTTTTTATTTATTTATTTGGAGATTACTTTAATAATATGCAGGCTGGGATTTATATATGTGAAGACCCGGAGCTTACAACACCAAGACCTCACCCCAATCTCCCTCCTCAGTTTCAGTTATAACTTTTCGCCAAGCTACATGAGGTGGTTTGTTATATGTATTTCTACATTTTTCATCACATCTGAAGTACCTAATTATTTCTTTATGTAGTACTTTTCAAAGCAGTTTTTTTTTTCCCCTGGTGAAGGCCTGGAGCTGCAGCCCTCAAGCTCACCCTAAATCGTGATCTCATCTTGACCATACGCTGCATAATTTTGTGCCTCCTAAGCCCACTAGCTGCTTCTAATCATAGAAGTATTCAATTGGTCACAGTTTTCTTGTTTCAAGAGCTCTAGTAATTCCTTTTGCTTTCTAATGACAAAGTTAAACCAGTTTTTTTTATGGGATGATGATATGTGAACATTTCTAGTACAGATAATATTCATTAGTAAAATTGCTGACAATATCTACACCATAATTCAATTTAAAAAATATGTAAGAAGGTAGCAGAATGAACGAAAATCGTGATGGGCAATTGGACTGGCAATATTTTGGGGGATTTTTCTTAAGTTTCATTGCAACACTGCATGACATGCACAACATTTCTCTTTCAACTGCATTTTGGTAAGGTAGCCTACTTCAGTTCCGTACTTTGATTCATAAACGTGTCATTAATATGCGTTACGTTATCACTATATATCCACGACTTTTCATTTCACTCCAAAACACTACTTCAAATACGTAATTTTAGACTGAGATGCATTTTCCAAGAGGGGACACGGCAGATTTATCCACACACCCCAACACCCTCCCAAATTTTGACAAACACCCCCAAGCACAAAAGTGGAACATCCCCCCTGCAGGGGGTGTAAATATGGATTTTTATATCAACAATAGAATGACAATACTTCAATATAAAGGAACCATTTGTAGATCTACAAGAAACGAAGTCCAATGTACCTTTCGATCAACTACAACCAAAGTGTCAAAGAAGGAGGGTGGAATGTTCAGCATGGTCATTTCCTGTAAACACCAGCTCCCTTGACAAGGCTTCGCTAGGAAAGGGACACTGCCATCTGGAAAATGTCAAACTGGCCTCTAGCCCTCCTTCTAGGGAGCACATACCGCACACAGTGTTGATATTTCTTAAATACGTTATAGGTTTGTAAATTCAACCCCTGAGTCAATGAAATTTACATTTCGTTTCATTTTCTTTTCAATTCTTTCCATGGGCGTCCGGAAGGCCCCCCGGAAAATCAAAGTCAACCAAAAATTATATATTTTTCACATATAATTTCATTTCAGCCATAATAATATGCGTTAATTATTGCAAGAATGTGATAAATTCAAATTTAAGCAATGTTTTTTGAGGGAACAATACTATTATTGGGGAAAATGTGCCTTGTTTGCCCCCCCTGAAAAAATACCCTCCTTGACCCTTCCTGAAAAAAATCCTGCGGACGTCCATGATTCTTTCATGTGAAAAATGTACGATAAAAGTAAGGGAAGAAATTCAAAGATACAGGTTTGACTCCTTATAGTGAATTGTGTTACTATGGTTAGCAACACTATTTTCTGTAACTTGGGCGAGATGGATGATTTTGAAGTGGTAGAGAAGAGAACAGTCAAATGCCTTAGGTCAGTCTCAGTGTAGCATCTCAGTTCGTGTGTTGTCGTTCTGCTTATGAAACAATGTCTAAAACTTTACTGCAAAATTGGCTGAAGAAGATAAAGAAATTGAAACCAGACAGAAAGAAACCGAAAGTGGCGAGTAGAAAAGCAGTGACACTATATGTAGGTATAATTTCTTCCAACGGATATTCATAAAGTACCAATATAAAATTTACTGACTGAGTATTCGATATAAAACGGCAAGTATTTCATGAAGAACCTAAGTGATTCATTCGTCTATAGTTGATGTATGTGACCAATTTTGTGGCTCTAAGAGTTCTTACCTTTGTAATAGAAATTACATTTTATAAGGAATTAGAAAGAGAGTGGTAAAAGGGGGGGGGGGTCGCGCGGGGTTTGTCTGGACGCAAAGGACAAAACAGATATAAATAGAAAAGCGTTAACGTCGTAGCGCCCTGTGAAATTACTGGCACCCTATTAAAGTTATTGCCAGTTTGCAAAGATATAGATTTAGTAAAAATTGTCTTCCTCTTTTTATCTAGTCTGTTCCCTGACATAATGACATATTTAATTTCTTTCCAACTTTTCAGAGAAAGCAAAGGAAGTAGAAGGAATTAAACATAAAAAGAAATGTTATTTACATTAAGTCCCTAATTTATATCTGACCATAGGCGCACCAGTAGGGGCACGACGGTGCTTGCCACTGCCTGCTGGAAACCGTGGAGAGAAAAAAAAATGCTTGTTTCATTGTGCTATTTGTGTTGGAAAGTGAAATAAATGCTATTCAATTTTTAAATAATTGAAAATAAAGCATTACCTCAAATTAGAAGTGAAAATTCCTTGCCTTCCCTTTGCAGCTAACATGCCATGCGTTTATTTGCACATGTTATTTCGTTTTCTTTTAAGGCAATGAGGCACAATTCCCTAGAGTCTCTTGTTCAGTATTTGAAAGATAAACTCTCAACAGCGCCAAGCATATTTTCCAAAGTTTTGTAAGGGTATAAGACTTCAATATGACATTTCTTGACCGATTTCATTCAAAAGCAATACCAGATGTCTATCAAACGTGCATCTCAACTTCCCACTATATTTTAAAGCCTTCATGACCATGCTCTATATAGAGTTCCATTATTTTATTTCAGTTTGTGAATCATTGTTTAAACAGAGATTTGAAAACACCAGCAGCATTTGGAACACACTTCCAACATAGAACTATTAAAATTATATCTATATATATGTCTATCTATCTATCTATCTATCTATCTATATATATATATGCATATTTTCTAACTGAAGCTAGAACAGGAGGAGGCAGGGGGCATGTGCTGAGGTAAAGAGGACACCGAACGAGCAATGCAAGATTGTAAAGAGTACACATGGTGGGATACTGTGAAATGAAAGTGTCGTCGCTATGTTTAATTAATAATATGCATTATCAGTTTGCAAATAAATAGATCTAAAAATGTTCTTGCTCACTTCGCTCGCAGTGGGGTCGTTTATTTAAGACTCATATTATGTCTGCAGATACATGTAGCTACTTATTACTACTACTTCAGACAGACAAGAGCACACGCACCCACCCATGCAATGCATTCTCACCGATATTTCATCAATTAATTGGGAACCCCCTCCCCAAGATAACATTAATATCTGAGTTACACCTACGATAAGAACCATACAAATACAGTAAAAAAAATATTCCGCAAGTGTTCCTAATTTCTTCATAACTAGCTTAAGAATTGCATTAAGTCGCCCTGGTAATAATATGTTATTTTTTTTTTCAATGTCATCTCTTGTGTTTGTCTAACGATTGATTAAATCAAGTACTGAACTGTAGACTGAAATGTTAACATTATCACAAAAATATATTTTCCATGTTTTTCCCTCTGAAATGTTACTTGAAGGGAAGGGGGGTTAATCTCTGGAAACATATATGAACAAATTGAATTAGGGCAAACATTTTAAAACGATCTAAAATATGCACTTAACATTCCCAACACCTCCCCAAGGGAAAAATCCTCGATCGCTTCTCACTCCGGCTGTGGTAATGGATGAAGCTGTCAAAAAAAAAAAGTGTTATCTATGACCTTTAATGGACCTGTTTTTTACGACGTCTGTGTCTAGGTTGAAACTTTTGCTATTTCGCGTGTTGCGTCACGGTGACCTTGGCTATTTCATACGATACAGTCATGGCCGTATTTAGAGGGGGGGTTTCGAGGGTTCAACCCCCCCCGAAACTTCTGACATGTTGGATTAATGGATGTTCAGAAACCAAAATCTGTAACAAATTTTAAATTTTTTTTCGAAGCATCACAAACATACAAGGAGACAATGTTGAAACGATCGAGCTAGAATTTTCATACATTTGGAATTCTGAAAGTTGAGTGAAACAGGATTTATTCTCGGAATCGCAGCCCACTGGCGACCCGTCCATTATCACTTCTGCTGTCATCTTTCCAGTGTTGTTCCTGCGTCACAAGGAATATAGACTGAAGATTCCCTTATGATTGTTCCAAAATTCCCTTTCCAGCTTTTAAATTCCCCGTCCGATAAAGTCGAAAATAAATCCCCCTTGATAGGAGTTCAAACCTAGTACCTCCAGATTCGTAGCGCATTACGTTCGCGATTGAGGTTACAATCCATGCACCAGGCTAAGCTTTTAAAAAGAATTACTGGTTCCACACTTTTCAAAATCCCAAAAATTTAATTTTAAAGTCAAACAACAAAAACTTTATGACTAAAATTTCCATCTAACTTTTTAAGTTTTTCTTGAAGGTTCTCACTGTATGAAACGTAAAAAAAAAAGAAACTTATGCTGGATATTCACTCATCTGCTGGATTGAGTAAGCCCCCTCAAGGATATAACAATAATATAATAATAATAATTATTAGTATTATTATTATGGAATAAAATTGTTTTATTATTATGACATTTTAATTATTATTGTACAATTATTATTTCTATTATTCAAATTTCTGGCGACGCCCTGGGAACAATTATGAATGAACCCCCCCCCCCGAAATTTTTTCCTGCCTACGGCCATGGATACAGTACAATATGTGTAAAAGGTTGGGGAGAGGGGGCAAAGTAACGCGGCGAAGGGAATAGTGCGTTTTTCCCTGTTGGGTAGATGGCCTCGTTTTCAACGCGTGAGACAAAGGTGAGCTGGTCACGGATGGCTGATAGTGGGTTCGCCAAGCAGGTGGTTCCCTCACGGTTGGTTCATTGTGAAGCCGACTGTCGCTAGTTGTGGACCGGGTTCAGTGTTCTCCCGAAGCTCGAATTTCGAGTCGAGAATTAACGGGCGTGTTTCGGAACTTGCAGTTCGCGTGAGTGAGTGATTGCAATGGACGGTTTTTAAAGTTTATCTAAGAAGACGTTTCTACAGGCTTCCTGCCAAACGGTAAGTTTGACAGTCATTTAAGCTTGTTTTCATCGTCTGTACTTTTAGTAACATTTGACAAGTGTCAATACGATAGACTACAATCATACAATGTTTTGCGCACAAAATCTACGGAATGTGATTAAAACAACGAGATTTTTTAAGGTTTACAAGTGGAAAATACGAAAATAAGTAGTATAACAAATGTTTGTTTTGGCTAAAAGTGATTAATTCAGTTTCAATATGTATTATGCAGGTGATAAGGCAAAGGCAACTTCCTTTATGTAAAATTTTAGGTGAGTTCTGCACAGGCACGTAGCTAGGGGGCTGAAGCCCCCGAAATCCTACAAATATCTAATTTAAATAGTGCATAGTGGTAATTAATTTTACTTGTTTAGCAGGATTAAACATCTTGTAAAATAAGTTTTAATATAATGAGAAATTAATCTTCAGGAATTCAGCCACCCCAAATAAAATTCTAGTTCTGCAGGAAAATTGAGGAGAGCGGCTAATAGAAGGTGCAGATAAATCATGGAATATATTGAATAACAGTGTAGCAGAGGGATAATCTTCTCCTCCCATAAATAATAGTAGCATTTGCAAATATTTCCCCATAAACTTGATTGATTGATTTGGTTTATTTTACTTCGCCTTTCTGCCACCTTCGGCTAATCGCGAAGATGAGGGTCAGATGATATGGTGAAATTGTTGAACGGTCACTCACAAGAAACACCAATGCCCAGTCCGAAATTCGAACCTGGTCCCCTGGCATCGTAGCGCGCTCTGATCGGCCCCAATATAAACTTCATACGTTTAAAGTCGTTTCATAAGAGAACACGATTGATGACAACTCATCTAAGAAAAGCGATATTGATGGATTTGCCCATCTACTAATAAAGAAATGATTAACAATATAATAAACTTGCGTTATTTTTGACAGAAAACAGTATTAATTGATATAAATATAATTCAAGACATTTATGAGACTGGGATATCTACACCATTACAAGAGGGCGAAGTTGATGTACTAATAATAATAATAATAAAATTTTATTGTCATTAGGCCAAGTACAGCCAAAAGACAAAGTCAATAGTTAAGATATGAACATAATAGTGTGAAATCTATAGGCTATGCAAAGCTAATTAAATTATGAACCAAAAACTAAATCATATATCTACTAAACATTCAAAACACTCATTAATATCATAAAATGGGTGTAAAACTAACCAGTTGTACAATTTGTTTTTAAACCCCTGTAACGATTCATTATGCAAGTAGAATGGAATTTTGTTGAAAAGTTTTTGGCCAATTACTTCAAAACTATTTAACGACTTAGACAATGTATGATGAGACAAGTAAAGTTCTCAGTTATACCGTGTATTGTAATTATGTACATTTGTTTATATTTCAATTCAGGCAACTCTTCTCTAAAAATGTATTGTACATCAAGAAGACAACTATAAATGTTTTGCAAAATTAAGTAATTCGGGGAAATTAAAAAAAAATAGTGTAACATTCGGCAGGAGTTGTTACATACTGCCTCATATAATATTAATAATTTTTATTAATACATAATAAGAATTTAGTAATAACTGGAATTAAATAATAATCATGCATTTTTTATCAAGAATAATATAATATTATTATTACATGAAAAAGTAAACAGACTATGTAAAATATGTTAAAATACGCCTAAAGTCATGAACGTCCTAGCGCTTGTAATCAAAAGGCTGAGTTAGTTCACTTCCAATTGTCCTATGGGTATAAAGCGAATGTGAAGTTGAGAATGAAATAATATAGGTTCAACACTGTGGCAACAAGAGCTATTGGGACTTTCCGGGGAGAAGAACCGGGATTTTTTTCTCCTGGCCAAGCGGCTCCGGCGCCCACCTAGCGTCGTGTAAAGTGGGTGGGTACCTGGTGAAAACTCTGGCGGTTAAAGGCAACCAGGAATGTGGTGCTGATCACATCACCCCCACCTTCGGCCGTGATCAAGAAGGTGTAGGGCCATAACACCAACTCCCCCCTATATGTCTTCATGGCGTGGTGCACTTTACTTTTTTTACTGGAACTTCTCGGAGATACTGTATTATAACAGATCAATAAAAACAGAATAGACGTAAATACTCGATACCAACCGTTCGTATTTTGAATGTACAGGGTGTACCAAAAGTCCCATTACCGCCCTTTGAATTGTAGACAAACCTGCAAAATGTTATTGTAACAGCATGCGTATGATGAGAGGATGGTATACCATTAAATCAGACCAATGACCACCATTTACTCCAGATGATCTGTGTGCACACCGCCACTTTCATGGCACAGTATTATTCACCTCCAGATGGGATATGAAATCCTCCGTAGCATAAGATGTCAGATCTGGATTTCAGGTGGCCATTTTAAGAGAATACCTCAATCGCACCAGAGACAAATGGATTGGACGAGGATCGCCAAATTTACCAGCACCTCTAAAATGGCCACCTCAAAGTCCAAATCTGAGATCTTGTAATAATGCGCTCTGGGGACACATCAAACAGAAAGTCGCCCATAATCGTTATCAGACAACTGGGGAACTTCAAGAAGCTGTTCGCAATGCGTTTGCTTCCCTCACGCCAGCCATGTTATGGAGGATTTCACATCGCACCTGGAGGCGAATAATACTGTGCCATGAAAATGGCGGTGTGCACACACATCCTCTGTAGTAAATGGTGGTCATTGGTCTGATTTAATGGTATACCATCCTCTCATCATACGCATGCTGTTAAAATAACATTTTGCAGGTTTGTCTTCAATTCAAGGGGGGGGGGGGTAATGGGACTTTTGGTACACCCTGTAGATTCAAGAATGCTTCCAACGTTTTGTCAGGGATTTACACTCCACCACCTAATATGGTTCTGATAAAATCAATATTTTGATTGTCTTTTGCTTGAATATTCCAGGCAGTAAAAGTAGCGATTACACGGGGCTTTGGCAAGTAGACTGTTATTGGAAGCATGAATGGACCAGTGTATGCATATTACCTCATTAAAAACTCCAGCACGCACGCTTTCACACTTGGTCGGCAGATATGGATATTCGCAGTATGTGTTCACTGCAAACACTCTCTCCGCAGTCCGCACCTATATTACAATTAATATTCCGTTCCAGAGATTTGCATATTATATCTATCTGTTAATGACCTTGCACATTAACCTGTTTTCGATTTCTTTCAACGCTGGTGTTATTCAATGCGTTCACCCTATGATTTTCAAAAGTAGTTTTCGAATGGGGAGATTATACTCGTATTTCAATACAATGAGAAATAGTCTGAGACTGGTTGGTGGTTGTACGGGGGAATAGGAATATGAAGAATCATCCCCCCCCCCCCGAATACTGCATTTCCTCTCGTTTCAAAATTTTAACTTCTGGCGGATACTACAGAGAAAAAGTTTGCTTGGAAAACCAAATATGAATTTAAATAGGCAACAAACACATGCTTGTTTAACTGCAACAAATGACTTAGAAATAGTGTTTAGAGTTACCAAATAATTTATCAAAATTACCAAAGTTCGTAGATTACCAACTTCTTCTTTGTATAAAGAAATCGGTTTTTTCTGTGTATACCTAACTACCTAAACACACACATGTATACACTCACCGGCAATAAAAAATGGGACACCTATATCCTGAAACACTCACTTCCCTGCAAGGCGTTATGTGTGTTGCATAACTCTACGGCGGTGTTAGAAGCTGCCATTGAAAATTTTCCTATCAAAATCCACTTATCGCCGTACAGTTAGACAACACATTACGCTTTGCAGGAAAGCGAGAATTCAGGATCTATTGTCCCATTTTTATTGTCGGTGACGATACATGCCGCCTTGTACTCAAGGAGTATCGGGTTCGAGCCCCGGTGGAGGCACATTACACAGTGGTTCGGAAACCCACTTTAAACTGTAGGTCCAGTCCCACTTAGGCTACCTGAGCATAAAGTTGATTTAGCTTTCACTTAAATATTATAATAACGTAAAAAACACTTCTTAAATTGTTTTCCTGTGCACGCTCGTAATAAATGCTATTGAAAACATCTGATGTAAGCTACTTCGGGGGCAAGAGGTGTACTAGACTCGCCCCTGGCTACGCTGCGGCTGTAAAATTATGTTGCTTGATAACAAGAAGCGAAAAGGTGAAGAAATAAGGCAACAAAACAAACTTACTGGACAGGTTTTTCGTCTTTTCATTACTTTTTTTAAACAGCTGACAGTTGACCAGCTTGGACTTCACGCGAAGTGCTTTGCAGGTGCAGGGAGCTTGTTCACTTTCCAGCACAATAATATGAGCGTGTTGTGTTTATTATACCGGTCATAATATAGGTGTTGACATGATGTACATTTAGACAAACTTTTCAAAATGCAATTTCAGTGTGTTCAAATGTCCTTTTAAAAAATGACTGTCCTTTAAAACTGTGACTGTTGTTTATCTATAATTTATTTTCAGTTCTGTTCTTTTTTTTTTTTTTGCTTCATTTATGAACACTGCTAAAAGCTTCCCTAAAAATTAAACTCGATGAATTGTCCACATGCTGCAGAATGTTGATGGCACAAAGCGCATTGATGAATACTTGGTAGAAGTACTAGTCAAACCTTCAGAGATATACAATACAACTCTTCAATGCTTGGTCATGGCATGTTTGACTTATACGTCATGGTAACAGTGATGTGGAACGAAGTTTTTCAGTTGCCAGATATTTTGATTTATAAAACAATTCTGTATACCTATAACGTATATTATTTTATGTATAAGTCAGTTATAAGTGTAGATAATAAGATTTTAAAAATGTAAAAACAGAATAAAAACTGTGAGAAAAACGGAATGGCTATGAGGGGGGAAGAGGAGACCATTTTGAAAACATCTGTCACAGTTTCATCTACTTCTGAAATTAACTAGTTACATTTACAATTCCTAAAAAAAGAGAATAACTGTTACTTTAAGTAGTTACTTCCAAACACTGACATAGTAAACATGCAACAAGTTGTATTTATTTATTTTGGGATTATCGCTTTTCGCATTTCTCCCATGGCTATTTTTGTACGTACAATACATAATGTTTCATAGTCCTTTGTTTCTTGTTTACATTATTTATAACAAAAACATATTCTATTATTGCCAAATTTTGCTACACTGAAATTCCATATTTTCTAATAAATGATAGCAATATATATATCCCACAGTAAGGTTAGGTTCGAATATCAACGATTGTAAACATTGTGAGAAAGGAATTGTGCAGTAGAATGTCTCTCTATCTTGTATATATCTATCGCACTCAATTATAATACGAGGGTCACTATTTATATTTTGAGCCTTGGCAACACTGATTCAAGTTAGACGCGATTTGACGTTTGCATGGAATCGTCTGGCATTATTGACCATAACGCACTTCAAATGTTTTGTCAATAGCTTGATTTGTGTTGTTTATGTTGCCTTGGAGATTGCGGGACAACAATAAAATGGAATTAACTCGTGAACATTTTCGTGCGATGATTTTTTTACGATTTTCGACGTGGATTATCAAGACAAAAGTGCATCGATCAACTTACTTCCACATTTGGCGATGAAGCCCCATCCTTTGCCACTGTGAAACGCTGGTATAAAGAATTTAATCGTGGCCGCCATTCGCTCACCGACGAGATTCGCGAAGGTCGTCCAAAATCAGTTGTTGTTCAAGAAAACATTGATGCTGTGCAAAACCTAATACTGCAAGATCGTCATGTGACATACTGTGAGATTGAGGCAACCATAGGCATTAGTTCCACCAGCATATATAAAATATTACATCATCATTTAGGTGTGAGAAAGGTATGTTCTCGTTGGATCCCACACAATTTGACAAAAACTCAAAAAGACGCTCGCGTCAATTGGTACAAACAAATGCTCAATAAATACAATCGTGGTGCTTCAAAAGACGTATATAAGATTGTAACAGGTGACGAATCATGGATATATGCATATGAGCCGGAACGTAAACAGCAGTCGACTGTATGGGTGTTTCAAGATGAACCCAATCCAACAAAAGTTGTTCGCGCTCGAAGCACATCGAAACAAATGGTCACCTGTTTTTTCGGGAAAACTGGTCATGTGGCAACTGTGCCTTTAGAGGAACGTAGAACGGTCAACTCTGAATGGTACACAACAATTTGTTTGCCAGAGGTCTTCGGTCAAATACGGAAAACAAACAAACGCCGTCGGATCATTCTTCATCAAGACAATGCCAGCTGTCACACATCTCGTCTAACAACCGACTTTATGAACAGTCAAAAAATCGAATTGATGGGTCATCCGCCGTACAGTCCTGATTTGGCACCCAATGACTTCTTCTTTTTCCAGAATGTCAAGAATAAATTGCGTGGACAACGATCTTCGTCGGCGGAAGACGCCGTTGATGCGTTCAAAAACCATATTATGGAGGTGTCTCAAGAAGATTGGAAAAACTGCTTTGACAAATGGTTCGAACGAATGCAAAAGTGTATTGACCATAAAGGAGAATACTTCGAAAAACAATAAAGCAGATTTCAATGCCAAATTCCTGTTTTTTCATTGTTAGGCTCAAAATATAAATAGTGACCCTCGTATATGCCTTCTTTATTTCCGCACATACAAAGTGCAGAAAGTACATGGTATGAGAACTTCTTCATTGCACCATATTCTAAGTTGCCTTACATGGTGTGGATTCGCTTCCAAAGGCGTTCTGCCTCACACCTATTTCTATTAATGGCGGCTGTTACAAATGGTTATCGTGTAACAGTCGTAAGTGCAGTGTAAGCTGCTGATTTCCGTTCCTTGAACTCTCATTTTTCCACATTGTTTAACGAAACACTGGCTGCACACACCGGTCTCTCGCTCAGGCGAATCTCGCGACGTTGCAAGAACGAGGGGTGCAGCGAAGACTGGCTACGTTGCAAGTTGCATTGGAAATTCCGGCTGAAAGTTTTGTAGCAGGGAGAAAATCAGTTTTAGAAGGGTATTCATGTCTGCTAGACTTGTCTTTCTTCTCTATTTCCATTTCCCATATTTCTCTTTCCGTCTTTCTTTCCACGTTTCTATATTTCTTGCTATATCTCTTCTTTCTTCATGTTTCCATCTTTCTTCGTTTTCCATCTTCCTTTCTCTGCCTTTCTATATTTCTTTCTTTCTTTCCAGGTTTTTTTCTTTTTTATTGTTCCTCTCTCTCTCACTTTTCTTCCACTGTTCCTTTCTCCTTTTCTCTCTTTCTTGCAGTCTTTCTCTCTCTATCTGTTCAAGTTTCTATATTTCTTACTCTATCTCCTTGTGTCTTTCTTTTATCCTTTTTCTTTTTTTTCCCTTATTGTCTCTTTCTTTACACTTTTCCATATTCTTACTATTTTTCCTTCTTTCTTTTATTTTTCCTCTCTTTCTCGTACACTGTTTCTTTCTCCTTTTCTCTCTTTGCACATTTCTATCTCTCTTGTGCTCTTTCTTTCTCTCTCTCTCTCCTTCTTTTCAAGTTTCTATATTTCTTACTATCTCTCCGTCTTTTTTACATTGTTTCTCTTTCTCTACCTTCCTCTGCCTCTATTTCCCTTTACTCGTCTTTACTTCTCTTCCTACCTTTCTCCCCACGCAGGGGCGTAGCGAGACTCATGGGGGCTTCGGGGTGACTACTCAAGTGGGGCCCTCCAGTTAGTGCTATAGCAGTGACTGGATGCCGGCATCCGTGGCGGAGTGGTTAGCACATCGCGCTACGACGCCAGGGGTCCCGGGTTCGAATCCTGGCCTGGGTGTTTGTGAGTGTCAATTCATCATATCACTCACCCCCCATCTTCGCAAATTAGCCAAAAGTGGCACAAAAAACGAAGTAAAATAATGCAAATCAATCGAACAGTGGCTGGATTTATGACTTCAAATAATGCATAATTTTAGCATTGGGGGGTGAACAAATAAGCTGTGATTGTGCTTAAAGATGTCTTAATTTGATTTTGACACATTCTAGAAACTAATATAATAAGAATGTGTACAAAATAACTAATAAAATAGATATTGTAAAATACAATAAATTCTTTACTCTTTAACAAATTAAGATTACTGATATGTTACAATGCTTATCGTATTGATTGATTGATAATAATTTACAGTGTTGGTCTGGAATGACGTTTTCCTAATTTTGACTGCATAAGCATTGATTGCTTTGTTAAAATTGATTTTCTTCACTCGGTCATTTTCAATTGAAAGTGTTGCTTACTCATATAGTGCTGAGTAAGTATGTTTTTATAATTTTCAGTTTAGAAAACTACCTCTCTGTCTTTGCTACTGTGACAGGCACATGTAACAAGCTGTGCAAAGCGACATTGCCAGAGGGAAGGCAGGTACCCCCAGTCAGATCACCCCCCCCCCCCAATAACTTACGTTACCGAAACATCGAATAGAGTATGGCGATTTCGCTTGCGAATAATACGTACTTGCACCAATAAATAGTATCCGATAGTGACTCTTGGCTACACTGTGTACAAAACAAATATTGTCTCCAATAGTTACCCTATGGAGAAAAGGTTGTTTTTTCATTGGGTGAACTTATCTAATCTTTCTTTGCAATTAGAAGGAAAGGAAAGAAGCAACATTGTTTTGTAAGCACTCGAGCGTTAGAAACTCATAAACACGTCCGCCTTGGCTCAATTGCTTTCACATCAGCTTTAATTTGTCCTGATAATGTTTCGTATTCGTTCGGAAGCAACCAAGCGATTGAAACTAGCGTAGCTGGAAGTAGAACCAATTTAGAACCTCAAACTGGCACAATTAAACCGTACAATACTGAAAATGAATTTTTGAAACTGCTCCAACTCATGATAAAAGCGTCTATTAAGAACTTCTATGGTCCTATGTTGCCAGAACCAGAAATCATAATTTCCCTTTCAAAGGTACAAATTACCCCTTTTCATCCAATTTTCATTTCATATTATAAAAATTGAAATTGCAATTATAAAACTCCATTAACAATTATTATTATTATTAGTAGTAGTAGTACAGGGGTATTAACTTTGTCTACGTAGGTTTTAAAAGAGAAAAACATTCAACAAGAAAACGATTCTCACATAAATGTTCAGTATGGAGAAAAAGTGACATTTCGGACATCTGTAGTTGTCATGGCTGTCAATTTACCCACGAAACATGTTATATGACTTATACAGGGTGAATCAAAGTTACCATACATAGCATACAAAGCAGTTTTATAGTTACACGTGTTCAATATGACCCTCCGTTGTTGTGAATGCACATGTCAATGCGTTTGACCTACTCAGCTTGCACTGCGTGCAGTGTCTTGTCAGAGATCTTAGAACTTTACCTGATATAAAAGAACAGTGAATGTGTTGTGTATGTATGGCGACTTTTGAATCACCGTGTATTTTCTCTGGAGTAAAGTAACTGTAAAAGTAACAATGCTACTTTTGAAGTAGTCATAACTAACTGCGAGTTACTTTTCAAACTGAGTATATTTACTTATGACGGAGTTACTTGTTGAGTGGTATAACTGTAATGCAGTAATTTTAAAGTCTGGCTTGGTTGCTTAGTGCGTTAAGTGATCTCGCCACCAAGGTTCCTGGATTCGAGTCCCGGTTTAGGCATGGGTGTTCTTTGTGGATGTCCCTTCATCAGGAGCGTATATTCTAGGCTAGCTAGGCTATCTGAGAAGCCTTAAGTCTAGAGAATAAAATACAGGAGAAAAATCGATCAGAAATTGTAAATGAAATTATTCATATCAGTGAGATGATGATGGTGATTTCTTGTGGGTTGGCAACGTGATTTCGTATGAGTTGGCAACGTGATTTCGTATGAGTTGGCAACGTGATTTCCTATGAGTTGGCAACGTGATTTCGTATGAGTTGGCAACCTGATTTCCTATGAGTTGGCAACCTGATTTCCTATGAGTTGGCAACCTGATATCCTATGAGTTGGCAACCTGATTTCCTATGAGTTGGCAACCTGATTTCCTATGAGTTGGCAACCTGATTTCCTATGAGTTGGCAACCTGATTTCTTAGGAGTTGGAAAACTTATTTCTATTCATAGCCTAGGACCATGTGACATACTGAGATAGCACATACCTTGGACTCAGTATAAGCCACTGCCCTTCATCATTTCATCTAAAATCACTCGCTCCCATCGTCGCGATTAGCCAAAAGCGAGGTAAAATAACGTAAAAAACAATTACAGTTACATTTAAAAAAAGGAAGTTTCTGAAGGTTGAGCCTTCTCTGAAGCATTTTACTGTTGGACTCGGTCTGCGTCAGTTCCGGTAACATCCGCCGTATGTGTGTATTCCCTGTGCCTTACAATAGCTTGTTAATCCTCCCCTCTCCTAATTTTTTCCTTTTTGTTCCGTTTATCCTTTCCGCTACTTTTTGTTCACACAGGAAGGAGAGGGTTTATGCAAAGTCCGTCATACGGCTTTGCTTTGCATTTACCATTCTCCTTTCTTTCTTTAAGTCAAATTTGAACACACGTCATCTTCTCTCGCATGTAGACTATAGCGTGCGTGTGCTATGCTAGAGTGACTCCCATGAAAGTGGAACCTCTCAAGTTCTGATTTAATTCAAGAGGGTACAAAGGTTGTGTGAATATAGTTTTGTGCATATGCATCTACGTAACACAAAATTCCCGAACACACACACACACAAAAGCGTCAGGCAAACTCACCTGTTATGTATCTATTGGTTTTGATTGATTGATGAATTGTTTTATTTTACTTCGCTTTTTGTGCCACTTTTGGCTAATTTGCGAAGTTGGTGATGAGTGGTGATGTGATGAAATTGATGAATGGGCACTCACAAACATCCATGACTAATCCGGGATTCGAACCCAGAACCCCTGGCGTCGTAGGTACCTGTTGGTGATGTATTAATAGGGATCTGGTGCGGGGCATCCAACTGCTAGAAGTCAACTCATGAGTTGGCAACCTGATTTCCATATTGATAGACACAAAGAACTAAGAAGGTCTAAAATTAGACAAGAACGCATTATGAAATAAAAAGGCTTAAAACAGATTGAACATGAACCTATTATTTCAATTTTCTATATGTGAATTATATTATCATTGGATATTTCTCTAAATTTTATACAGTACTAGACAGTGGCGTATACATAGTCCAATATCTGGGCTAGCTCACTATGTCACTTGTTCTAGGCTATGAATAGAAATAAATTTACCAACTCCTAAGAAATCAGGTTGCCAACTCATAAGAAATCAGGTTGCAAACTCATGAGAAATCAGGCTGCCAACTCATAGGAAATCAGGTTGCCAACTCATAGGAAATCAGGTTGCCAACTCATGAGAAATCAGGTTGCCAACTCATGAGAAATCAGGTTGCCAACTCCAGAATCAGCATCATCGTCTCTCTGATATGAATTAATATTTACAATTTGTGATCGATTTTTCTCCTGTATTTTATTCTCTAGACTTAAGGCTTCAGAGATAGACTAGCTAGCCTACAATATACGCTCCTGGTACATGAGTATAGGCTATATTGCTATTTTGTGAGAAAGATAGTTTTACTTCACAGGAAGTTGAGGTACATTACTTGAACGTACAGTACAGGACACAGGGGCGTAACCAAAGAAAGAATTCAGTTGGTATTTTGAGAAGGTAATTTTCATGAACGGTACGGTACACACACACACACATTGTTAATAATTCAGAATTGACAATTCCTAACATACACATGTAGAAATACTGCCACATACTATTTCTGCCTCACGTGACTGTTTTTTACATTTCTGGAATAAAGGACTGATATTTGGAAGACACTTTCGACACTGATGCACTTATAAATAGAACCATTTGAAATTTATCTACTGTTCAGGATCCAGAAAAATCAGAAAACTATCGACTTTCGATTTCGACACCCAAGTTCTCGAGTTACAAAGCTGGCCTGTGACTCTGTGAGTGTCCCTTCATCCGTATCATCTAATCATCCCTCATCCTCAGCAATGCGATAAGACAAAAGTGTCACTAAGACACTATTTAAATTAGATTGATTGATTGATTTGGTTTATTTTACTTCGTTTCTCTGCCACTTTTTGGCTAATCGCAAAGATGAGGATGAGTGATGATATGATGAAATTGGTGAAGGGACGCTCAGAAACAAACATCCCCAGGCCGGGATTCCAACCCAGAACCCCTAGCGTCGTTGCGCCCTTTTAAATTAGATATTTGTAGGATTTCTGGGGGGCTTCAGCAGAATCAAAAAGTTTCTATCCAATAATAATAGCGCCCAGAACTGTATTTTGCTAAATAACTGTTACATTTGTGTAATCCTAAAATATACTCATTATTTGGGGGCCCTTTAAGCCGGGAGGTTAACAAAAGTGACATTAACTTGTAAATTGTAATAATTATAAATTTTGAGAGGGCAATTGCCCCGTTACGCCTATTAACACAGTCAGTCATGGGGGAAACAAATGTGCATATCCCGAGGCAGGGGTGCCGCCCCCCCTTCCCCCCACCGCTGTGGACACTTTCCCCAAAAGTCGTTCATCAAAATATCCCCAAAAGAATTGTTCATCATACAAATATAGTTCGGATAAACACGCAGTTATTGATTTTTGCTTGAATGTGGATAATTTGATTTGATTTTTTAAAAATTAAATTTTCTAAATACGTAAGCTTTAGACAACGAAAACTGACAGTATTTTACAATTATCCAGCCAGTCGTAGCACAGAAACACTACAAGCAAAACTAATCGTGCCTGAGATCATCCAACAAACTGAAAGAAAACACCAGGAATTGTTTACCACTGGCCGAGATGCCAACAATCGAAAGGCGCATGACATTTGAAACATAAAGTAAAGAAGTACGGTTCACATTCATGTTTCCTATAGGAAATAGTATTCTTGTGGAAGTTGTTAATTCATGAAGTAGATGCTGAACATCTAATAACCATAACTAAAAATCAATAACAAGTCAATCAAACGAAACGATTCCCCCATTTTTTGTGTAAAGATATGTAGAACTGGTAGGTAAACTATGAAATGTTGTCCCCCCACCAAAATTCCCACGACGCAGGAGCGTCATGAATCTCCCCTGTGTGCACCCCTGCCCCGAGGGGCATCTAGTTTGCAGCACCTGCCCGTTTGACGAATGGGTTCACGTTCTTGAGGAAGTCAAAGCTTGCCCGGGTCCCTTTGTAAGTATGTGCCTCCGAGTGGAATATGTGGTCTGATAAGTGACTGCTTTCATACAGCAATTAATCAGCGGCTTCTCTACACGGCCTCAAAGATTTCACGGATGGAGAATCAGTGAGAATAAGGACGCCCGACAAGGACGCGACGAGTGCCTTCGTGGAAACTGGCACAGGATTCCCAGCCTCTTCCTACCCGACCTCCCATGTTCCCCGTTCAGATAGACATCTGACGATTTCCAGGTGCGAGGTGTTGCAAAGTTGTGTACACCTTGAGAACGCATCAGAGGCTGGGTACATCCTCTTACTTCCTTTTCAAGGACAAGCTGTCTCGCGAATCTTCTTTTCTCGAAGGTAAAAGTGACGATAACGAAAAACTCACGTATGCAAGGGGGCCCGTACAGGAGGGGACTTGCCCCTTCTCCCCCCTACCAGATATATCTGAACGTTCTTCATGTAACTGTAATGGTGGAATTGTAGCGTGAAAATATTGACGAGGAGCGCCATGAAAGACAGCAGATTGTGGTCTCTCATAGGCATAACTAGGTGGGGGCAGGGGCGACCTGTCCCCCAAATTTGCAAGTTTATTAAAATTTACAAGTTAATTGTAGTTTTGTTAACCCCCTCGGACCTGAGAAGCAATGTGATGAGTAGTTTTTATAATTTCGTAAATTTAACAGTTATTTAGCTAAATAGTCCTGGGCGCTATTTTCATTGGATAGAACTGCCCCTTCTCAAAGTTAAGACCCAAATTCGATCGCCTCACCCCCGTTAGGTTTACAGAAGACTAAGACCTGTTCATCAACAAAGTGATAGATGTTAATGGAAAGGAAGCAAGTCAAATCTGGACTCGATTCTGAACTTGTCAATAACGCCACGGTATTTTCAATTCAGTTTCAGTTTAATGATTTGTAAAATAATAATAATAAGTAAAATGTGAGTTTTTATGACTGAAGGGGAAGATATGAAATCTTACTCTGTCCCCCAGTGCTCGAATTGGAAATTCCTCTCTGGTGGATGCTTTGCCCAGTTTGATAGAAGGTGGGGGGGGGGTTGCTTGTGTGGGTCACCATGAAGTAAATGCAGTGGGTGGATAGATGTCTATTCAAATTATCCTAGTGGTGGGATACTTTATGACAATTTTCTTAATTGGGGGGCATCACCCCACGTCTCCCCACCCCCCGAGAAAAAGCCCTGCGGACGGCATTGATTGTACGTTGTATCCTTAAGGAATACTGAAAGTAATAATTGGAAGATGAATAGTAGGAAAGAATTAATCATACGATGGAGTACATTAAAAAAATTACTATAGATTTAAATTGTGAAAGTTACGTAGAAATGAAGACTATGGTAAAAGGCATTTCCAAAATTAAGAAAATGCAACAAATAAGAACAGAATGTACACCAGCATGCTGGTAGCTCCAGCAGTAAGGTCTGCCTTCCTCAAAGGGCACTGGAAAGAAGGGAAGAAACAATTAAAACGAGAAAAGATTAAAGGACAAGAGAAGATACGGAAAAGAAAAGATGACAATAAAAGACCTAGGCAAATATGTAAATTAACTTTCCGTCATTCGGAAGAAACTAAAATATGCAAACCTATCTTAGGTTTGACCACTCAAAAACAGGATACGTGATTGAAACTGCATTGAACAAGTAACATTTATACATAAACACTTACTCTTGAAGAATTACATTAAAAGATAGATATGTTGTGTCATGAAGAAAATTATGGCATGCAGTTTGCTTGTCCACATACAGCCACGACTCATTCACATCTGAAAAGGACCACCTTTATGTTGTCGTTATATCCTTGAGTATTACAAGAAATATTAATTTGAAAATATGCGCTACCAGTGCAGAGATTCTGTTATTTATATATCTACCCAACTTCTTGTGGGGAGAGGGGATAGGACAAAGTTAATCTCCCTTGTTTCGTTATCGTCCACAGTGGTGAGCCCAGAAAATGAGCCTAGTTTTAAAGGTTCAATTAAAGATAAAGTAAATTCAGATATAATTATAGATATAAAAGGAGCAGCCAATTATTAACTTATTGCTATTTAATAAATTTACAATTATTACATCAATATAAAAGTAAAATAACTGTTCTCTTTTCTTCCATTGTCTCATACTCGCACCAACGCTATTGTTACCTTCCTAGTTTTGTACAGTGAAGAGTTAGTCATTTTGTCCCGTACCGTGTAAGATGTCCTTCATATACCACCTTGAATTTACTGTTCTATGTAATTTTTGCAACTTCCTGACGAAAGCGAAAACAAATGGCCACAATGACATCATCTGCATGCAGAGAATGCTAAATATGACACAAACTTATTACTATTAGTCCCTTTATATGCATAAGTTACATATAAATGTACATTCTGGGTTCTTCAAATGAAGAAGACGTCAGGTGGGAGATAGTCTGTGAAATGGTCGTGAGAAAAAATGACTTGTTTCATGTTTTAACTTTCTGCAGCAACTGTTTGGGGCTTTTCAGCGAGTGAGCAAGGCCATGGGATTCGTTCCAGAAATATTACCTCGTTCCACTCACTAACATCTTCATTTCCTTCCTTCCTCTTCAGAAAATGGGCGGAAGAAGGGAAGAGTAAAGGACAAGATTTGTAATGATTTATGTATCGGACCTTGAAGATACTTCTTACCTTTCCGTTGCAGGTAACCTCAAAAACATAATAGCTCCTTAGAACGATCTGTCTTCAGCCTTTCCACCGAGAACTGAGCCTGATGGTAATGGTGTTAGGGTTTATTACTCTTTCTTACCGTCGTTATCAGATTTGAACGTTGAGCGAACAGTGTTCCATGCGTACGAATCCTTGGGAACTTTTTCCTCTTTCACAAGATACGTAAAGTTGCATTTTTAGTTTGTTTGTTATGCTTTCATGGCCGCGACCATGCAGTTGAAGTCCACTCAACGAATATTATTAATAAATTAATTTTCGGGAGTGATTCCCCGGAACTAACAGCATCGTGAGGTACTTTTTAATATTATTTCAGATATGAATTTTATGTCACGTGGGTATGTATTTATATTTTTGCCAAAATTAAAGTACCTTTTCTTTTTTATTTTGTGGCCCTTTTCAAAGCAATGAACGCCCTCTCTGCATGTGGAGGTTCGGGGCTGTAGTCTCTCAAGACCCCCCCCCCAAATCATGTCCTGGGTTAAACTTCTCTTAATATAGAATTGAAAAATCCAGGGGGAAACCTGACAAGTCGCATTTTTCTGTTTGTACAGAACTAATAGAATATCCAATACTTCCCTGGGTTGGCCACTTTTGCCCCAGCACTATGCTCAACCTTATCGGTAAACTGTCCTTGCTGCCCCAACCCCCCCCCCCCAGTTTTGTTACCTTGCCCCCTAGTTTTGGAACCCAATCGCCGCCTCCGTTCCCTTGTATACCATCTTTAAACTTTCACATTTCTCAGGACTTTCCGAGTTTTTCGTCTGTACAGATACGACATACAAAAGTATACTCGGATAAAGCAGGTTTCTCCCCTGTGCTCTTCAATTGTTATCCTACTAAGAAATTACTGTGATTAAATTTATCGAATTTACTCATATTCTCATGAGTTGATAACCGGATATTCATTTTCATTGCCAAAGTGAATCCAATTACTTCATTCATGTACAATGAAAATTTATTTTGCCTCTATTCTCATATTTATAATCATGCATAGGCAAATTTAAAAGTGGTACAGGTGTAACTGTTCCCTTGACGTTTGTCTATTTATGCCATAGAGTGGAATGAGTTTTGGGCGAAAGAAAGTTATTGATGTTACAATAAAATCTTCTGAACCGTCCAATAATTTCTCGATATCGGACAATACTTCGAGTAACAATGACATTCTCATTTGGTTTTAGGGTTTTTATTGAAACTAATGAACTATAGTCTTCAGTAGCGTATGCTGATTCAAAGACCTGGACTAGCTTACTATGACACCTGGTTCTAGGCTATGGAAGAAGGGAGTCTTGACGTCTTCAAAGAAGTCACGTTGCAATCCCAACGGCAGTCAGGTTGCAAAATTATAAAAATTCAGGTTGCCAACTTCTAAGAATTGAGGTTGCCAACTCATAAGAATTGAGGTTGCCAACTCATAAGAATTGAGGTTGCCAACTCCTAAGAATTGAGGTTGCCAACTCCTAAGAATTGAGGTTGCCAACTCCTAAGAATTGAGGTTGCCAACTCATAAGAATTGAGGTTGCCAACTCCAAAGAATTGAGGTTGCCAACTCCAAAGAATTGAGGTTGCCAACTCCAAAGAATTCAGGTTGCCAACTCCAAAGAATTCAGTTTGCCAACTTCAGAATCGCCATTACCTTCCTTCTTAAATCAGGTTAATTCACAGTTTCTAATCGATTTTTCTTAGGTACTTTACTTTCTAGGCTTCAGCCTTGCCTAGCTAGCCTGCAATATACGCTCCTGATAGTCTTCCAAGAAAACTATATTGGATTCTTGCCGTCTCCAATGCAGTTTTTTTGTTTTTTTTTTAGATTTGTTTAGGTTTTGCTGAGTCTGGTTGTACAGAACATCGGATTATCGAGGCTCTGTCATTCAATCTTGCCGCTTCGGTGAACGATGGCGTAGTGTTCTACTTTTGATCTTGCCGCCGAATGTTCTGGACATGGGTGCTTCATGGTGTTTGCTCTTTCATCCCTTACTGTTCACCCTCATATTTGCGATTACTGTAAAGTGGTACGGAAGAGGGTTAAACAAATACAAACAAACCGTTATAAACCTCTCATATTGCCGGAAGTATCTTGTAAGCATGTAACTTAACGGAAGGAAAATCACTTCCTCATGCGTGAGAAGGAATTTACTTACTTTGTTTAATAAAACAATATTGCAATAAAACTCTTATCTGGGAAAGCGTCGTTTATAATCTTTCACATAATTCGCGGCAGATTTACATATCTTTTCTCTTAACGTCATCACCGAAACTTAAAGCAAGTGAAAAACTGGTGAGACTTTCGTAACCAGAGATGCTATACGTATGCTGCTGATATCATCTCGTCAAATTGCTTGAAAGTATTCACGAATGGGGATATGGAACACTGTCTCCAAGAAGCTGTTAACACCGAATAATCTCTGAATCATTAAAAGGTGAGATATGCTTGAATGAGATTTATTATCCGAAAGAGAACTGTGTGTATGGATCACAGACCTCCAGGTACACGACCGGAAACGTGTGTCAACTTGAAGCCAGAAGTTTCGAAGCTGGGGAGACGGCGGCGAGCATACTTTCATATTTCCACTTGTAACAACTATTTTGAAGATTGTGAGTCATTGTGCCACACACTATTGCAATTTTTAAGTTTATTAAGAAGGATATAACTCTACATATTCCTCTCCACAAGTCAGTACCAAAATTCCTTCATAAAAATAAAAACCATAACAAGCATATTTCACCTTTACTTTTGACGAAACACGCGACTCCTATGTGATTCTAATTGTGCAAGTGACTGTTCATGCAGTTATACAGGGAGTCCATAAAGTCCTGCAAAAAACTAAAACTCTATAACTTTTTAGCTGTTGCGTTTAACAATACACATTTCTTAGGTGAGAAGGGTGGAAGTTTAAGGTTTTGTTCTGGCCACACTGCTCAGTGACGCTTGCACTGGTAATCACGTGATCATGTGACTTAAGATGGCGTCCATCCAGGAAAAGGCACAGTGTGTTCTGTGGTTTGCAGAGTTAAAATCTTGTGTTTCAGTGCAGAGAAAGTTCCAGACAACATATGGGAAACCACCCCCAGCAAATTCAAGTATCAAGAGATGATATGAAAAGTCCAAGGCAACGGGAAGTGTGTCAGATTTGCCACGCAGTGGAAGGCCAGGATCGAGTGACGATGTGATTCAGTCAGTGCAGGACAGCGTGCATCGGAGTCCAATGAAATGGCTGAAACGAAGATCACTGGAACTGGGAATACTTAACAGAACTTAATAGGTTAGGCAACATCAATGACGTCCACATGCAACAAGATGGAGCGCCGCCGAATTTTGCCCTTGAAGTTCGGCAGTTTCTTAACGAACAATTTCAAGGTAGATGGATTGGCCGAAGAGGGCCCACACCTTGGCCTGCAAGATCACCAGACTTGTAACCTTGCGATTATTGGTTGTGGGGACATGTAAAGACCGAGGTGTATTCACAGAAACCAGCTAATCTGGATGACCTAAAAGAAAAAATAAGAGATGTGATTCTGAATATCCCAGGAGAGCACCGTCAGCACGCAATTCTCGGTTTCACAAAAAGACTGCAACAGTGTTTCGACGTGATAGGTGCACAATTGGAGGTTTGGCGATGAACCTAACAAGCAGGAAATAAACTTTGAACCTTGCTGTAAGTACACACAAAATATTTTGTTAATAAACTTAACAGTTTTCAAGTTATAGAGTTTTAGTTTTTTGCAGGACTTTATGGACTCTCTGTACGTGTGTAATACGTACATTAACGATTACCATAAGGACAATAACTAAATCGAAAGAGAAGTTTTATTATTCAATATAGAATGAAGAATAGCAGGCTTAAGTCCGCATGACACGGAACTGGAAAACCAGTAGGTATGCCCTAGTTGGCGCTGGACTGGCTACCCATTTGCTACTTTTCGCCTCACACGATACTTATCAGCGTACTTGTCGATATACTTTTGTTCCCATCTAGGTCATGAGTGAAGTCGCAATGGCGGCCGCGTGAGATGTAAACAATGTATCACTTCACATTTTTAAAAGCCGATAACTATTCAACCAAGAGGAATAACGTTTCGTATATAACGTTATTAGGTACAAAACAATGGCGCTGCTTAAATACATACTCTACAACGTTTACTGTACACGTATGGAAGCATATTTTAGTTGTCTCAAATGTAAACACAGTGCACTCACAACAGATGGTGTAACTCGACGTGCCTTTCGTGTTGTATACGTTATACATTGCAATCACAAAAGCTAGCCGGGAAGCCTTTATGCTAGCAAAAATGCTAAAGGAAATGCTTTCGTCTTAAAGCCGGCTTAAAGATGGAGGAGCAATTTGAAGAATATCGTAGGAGAAATACTGCTTTGTGCTTTTATTAAAAAATTTTTAAAAAAAAGTATGGACTAGAAATTTGTTCGAAAAAAATATGGTAATCAATGCATACTGAACAAGCTTTTTGATAAACTGTGGTATGCATGGGCGTCCGGAAGGGGGGCAAGGGGAGGGGGGCCGTGGCCCCCGCTGGAAAATGAAAGTCAACCAAAAAATATGTATTTCACACATATAATTTCATTTTAGCCACAATAATATGTGTTAATTATTGTATGAACACCATAAATTCAAATTTAAGCAATGTTTTTTTTTTAGGGAACAACACTATTTTCGAGGAAAATTTACCTTCGTTTGCCCCCACCCTGGAAAAAAATACCTTCCTTGCCCCTCCCTGGAAAAAATCCTGCGGACGCCCATGCTGGTATGCATATTCGTACATGAGATTCGCACGATTCATTCACACACAAAAAAGGTCAAACATTTATTAACTAGTCTGTGTTTATTACATTTGAATGGCTTATTGCAGAAAGGGACCTGAGTCACTTTTGCACAATTCTGAGAAAAAAACAAGAAAAATCGTATAAAATTGATAGTGTAAGAAAGAAATGTGCCGTTGTTGGCTCACATTTTCAGCATAATGAATAGTTAATTTTGCAACCCTCAATGCGCCCCCCTGCAGTATGCTGCTAGCGACAGTGGAGATGAAAAGGTTGTAACTCCGATACCTCAAAAATGTGACTCAGGTCCCTTTCTGCAATAAGCCATTCATTTGTAATAATAAGGATTTTAATTTTTAGCTAATCATATTTGTCATGTACACATCTCATCGCTTTGCATGCATAAATACCTGTGGCGCTAGTGAAGCCTGTGGTTCGCATATTTTCAGAGATTTACGAGATCATGGCGCTAAGCCTCGCGTCATTTAAGTTTGCAGCAGGTTTTTGCACATGTAGATCCAAACAAAATGATACATCCATTAGCAGGTATGGACTTGGTCGGTTCACTGGTCCAGACGAACTTGAATCCGCAGATTCGCCAACTGGGCAGTCGGTAGCGCTGAAAGAACACAAAAGCTCAAGAGCGAGTCGAGTGAGACTGATTACGTTACGTTATCGTGGTTCATTGCTATTCGTGCTGTACAGCGGCGAGAATTGCTGAATCGAGGTCTCCTGTTCAGTGTCCGGCTTTGCCCGAGTGTTATTTTGAGCATCATCCAAAGGAAAAAGCTCTTCAAAGTCAAAAAAGTTGTTTCAAATACATATTCCTCCTTACGGCAACAATACCAAAATAAAACAGGGCGTGAGGTGATTTGCCGTCAATGTGCGGACGAACTGTCTCGGATGTTGAATGATTTGCGGTTGAGTTTAGGAGTAGAAAACGACTGTTTGTTGTTTGACGACAAAGGAATCTCCGCGGTATTAAAAGATATCGCCGTGAAAAAAAAGTTAATTATTTGGAGGAGGCATGCGTCAACGCGGGTCTTACATTGATTCAACCGAGGGAGCGTGCAAAACCACCGCCAGGGCTGAAGCGACGGGGGAGGCTTATTGTTTCATGCACTGGCGGCAATGAAGGCTTTGTTGAAGACGCATGTTTATTGTTCCGTGCAATGAAAGGGAAGGGTGATTATCACCAAGAAATGGAGAGACCAACCAACATTCGGCTCCTGGTTTAGTGAAGTGATTCATAAATAGAAACCAAACTGAGAAATAGTAGCAGACAATTCACTACATTGTATACAACTAATCATGCTTTTTTGGTAGTATAAATTTGAAGGGCGTGTATCCTATAGTAACGTATGTACTACGAACAAAGCAACCAAGATTTTCATAAATTTATTTATTTCTAAACGAGAAACAATAACTCATTAAATTCAAGAGGGGCTTGTCGTTTACTTTTACCTTTGTTTATTTTTCTTTTGCGCGTGCTCGACACATACACACGTGCCCTCATGTTTCGAAGATATTTCGCGATTTATATCAAGTAGGGACACATTTATTACATAATCTATGCGCAGAAAGTACTTTAAAAATTGTATGGTTCAGGAGGCAAAAAGAAGCAACAATGCATTCCGCTTGATATGCATGTACGGGTTTTGATATGTTAAGGGGTTGGCAATATTGCAGATTCGCTCATTGTCTGCGATACGAAGAGCTCGGTGGTTCAGGCAAGACTGGCACGGATGATTCTCCTGCTGCAAATTTAACCTGACGCGGAGCTTAGTATAGTACGAAGCAAGAATCGAACTTTAATATCGTTGACTGCAGAGAGATTATGAGCCGCTAGACTATCAAAGCCTGCAAGCACGCAATATATAAAAGCAACCTTAATGGACTGCCAGTTAGCTGCTACTTTTCCAAACAACCGTGTGAATAAATTTCTCTCCTGGAAAGATGTACGTGAGAAAGTCGTTAACATGGAAAGATCCATATGGTCTCTTTGTTATGTAGAGCTTGCTGGTGAAAAAGCAAGAGTAATTAGCATTTACACTGTAACCTGGCTTCGCGGGTAGTACAATAGATAATAAACTGATTTTCAACAATGAGGCACATTAAATTCAATCGCATGCCAGATCTATGTAGGATTTTGGTTCCGAAATTTCTCATAAACTCAGCAAAATGGCTTATTTGTTTTGTTCGCATATAACTTTGCTTTACTTAATAACGTCATGTTTTGGAGCTCATGTAGACAGTGCAAGGGCAAGACTTGAAGCCGTTTACTTGCATGCTACAGAAGCAAAATGTGTATTACGTTGTTTTATTGAAGGTAATTGTTTATTTTCCCAGACAGAATGAAAATAAGACGCTTCTTATTGAAATATTTGTCTCGGAGTGTTTTACTTCGAGTTCAATAAACGTTAAAGGGAGTTAATAAGAACTGGAAATGTGAAGCTTGTAACTTTCAGAGATTAACAAGCTTTGTCTGAATCCTTTTCTTTATGATCGAACTACTTCATACTTGACCAGACTGGTTCTTAGAGTGAGAAATGCTACACACCAACTCAGTTGGTCGATGTGCATCTTGTTTTGGGTGGGAATTAAGTCAGTCTTGTTCTTCTTCTTAATCTCCTTATGTCACATCCATTTTAATATTCATGAAGTTTGACAGAAAGGTACAGAGAATTACATGGGAAATACCCATCCTGGAATTATCGTTATGACGTTGTTAGTAAACGATGATGAACGATGAAGTATACTTATACCACAGATAAAGGTATATACCTTTATCTGTGCTTATAAGGCAGTTTGTTACAGTGCGGAACGTTGACTGCTTGTAGAATATTTTGTTACAGAAAAATATTTATTGTACGAAAGGATAGATAAATTTAGCGTTATTATGGAATTATTGAAACGCACGATGGAAGTTAGACAATTCATATCATTTTCCAAGAATACAGTCTGGAAAAGTTTTGCTATATTTTAGCATAGGACCCATTGCTGATCTAGATATGTCGCATATTTGTAATATCTGTCCTTCTTGAGGAAATTTGTGGGTCAGAAAATGCCTCACCCCTCCAAAGCCGATAGTTATGCACTACGAGGGTCACTATTTATATTTTGAGCCTAACAATGAAAAAACAGGAATTTGTCATTGAAAATTGCTTTATTGTTTTTCGAAGTATTCTCCTTTATGGTCAATACACTTTTGCATTCGTTCGAACCATTTGTCAAAGCAGTTTTTCCAATCTTCTTCAGACACCTCCATAATATGGTTTTTGAACGCATCAACGGCGTCTTCCGCCGACGAAAATCGTTGTCCACGCAATTTATTCTTGACATTCGGGAACAAGAAGATGTCATTGGGTGCCAAATCAGGACTGTACGGCGGATGACCCATCAATTCGATTTTTTGACTGTTCATAAAGTCGGTTGTTAGACGAGATGTGTGACAGCTGGCATTGTTTTGTTGATGAAGAATGATCCGACGGCGTTTGTTTGTTTTCCGTATTTGACCGAAGACCTCTGGCAAACAAATTGTTGTGTACCATTCAGAGTTGACCGTTCTACGTTCCTCTAAAGGCACAGTTGCCACATGACCAGTTTTCCCGAAAAAACAAGCGACCATTTGTTTCGATGTGCTTCGAGCGCGAACAACTTTTGTTGGATTGGGTTCATCTTGAAACACCCATACAGTCGACTGCTGTTTACGTTCCGGCTCATATGCATATATCCATGATTAGTCACCTGTTACAATCTTATATACGTCTTTTGAAGCACAGCGATTGTATTTATTGAGCATTTGTTTGCACCAATTGACGAGAGCGTCTTTTTGAGTTTTTGTCAAATTGTGTGGGATCCAAAGAGAACATACCTTTCTCACAGCTAAATGATCATGTAATATTTTATATATGCTGGTGGAACTAATGCCTATGGTTGCCTCAATCTCACAGTATGTCACATGACGATCTTGCAGTATTAGCTTTTGCACAGCATCAATGTTTTCTTGAACAACAACTTATTTTGGACGACCTTCGCGAATCTCGTCGGTGAGCGAATGGCGGCCACGATTAAATTCGTTATACCAGCGTTTCACAGTGGCAAAGGATGGGGCTTCATTGCCAAATGTGGAAGTAAGTTGATCGATGCACTCTTGTCTTCATAATCCACGTCGAAAATCGTAAAAAATCATCGCACGAAAATGTTCACGAGTTAATTCCATTTTATTGTTGTCGCGCAAAATCCAAGGCAACATAAACAACACAAATGAATCTATTGACAAAACATTTGAAGTACGTTATGGTCAATAATGCCAGACGATTCCGTGCAAACGTCAAATCGCGCCTAACTTCAATGAGTGTTGCCAAGGCTCAAAATATAACTAGTGACCCTCGTAATCATTACAGTACCTACAATTAACTGAAAACAGTATAAACGTTCCCCAATTTAATCATGGGTGGATTAAAGATGGGGGGGCGGGTGCGACAGTGTTTTATCTTCAGCAGTAACTCAGTGACATTGTTGGTCATTTTTTAAGAACTTTATTATTGTAAAAACTGTCTCTTAACATATCGACCATATTCTGTATAGATAAATTATGAAAAATAAAACTATAATAAATGAGGACCTGGGTGAAGCCTGGAGGGCAAAGGAGGCCGGATGAACACCAACTTCACAAATGGCCGAGATTGGGAATGTGTGGAGCCCTACCCCGCCCCCCGATATGCCTTCAAGGCATGTTGCAATGTGTAAGTGGTAGCTTTGCCTTTTTATCTTTTATTGAATTTCCCGCATTTCTGATGATTAGGTGAAATTAGTGAAGGGATACTCAGGAAAAACAGCCGGTACTCGAACCCGGAACACACGGCCACCAAAATGTCTTTAGTTAAAAAAAAAGTTTTGGTAAGCATAAGTCAGTGATTAGTCCACAGCAGTGGCGTGCCCAGGATTTCGAAAGGGAGGGGTTATGTACACTTTTTCTGGTAGTCAGCCCACATTTCGCCATCTTTTCCTACCTTTGACGTTCTATTTTTAGGGCGAAAGGCGGGGTTATAACCCCCACCAACCCCCCCCCCTTGGGCACGTCACTGGTCCACAGTTTTAATTATGGTAAGAATACATTAAACACGAGTAAGAGGAAGAGATGCAAACCACAGTTTCCGTTGTTACGCAAATTTTTCGCATCTTTTATCTACATAACCTCTTCCTTTGTAAGGCTCCTCTCTCAAATCCATTGAAGCTACTTAATCTCCTCGCATCACACGCGCAAATTTATGTGACATTCCCTTAAGAGGAGCGACAGCAACTTTCGAAAGTAAAAATGGCTGGATGAAAAAAGCTGACACAAAAACTGACATGCATCGGGAACCAAAATCTCCCACGGTGTAGGCAGCTAATAATCTGAGAAGCGCCAAAATAATATATGTCATTTGTTCTGTAAATTTTTCTTCATTCAGAACTCTAAAGGTCACAAGAAGAAAGGGTGAAAGCATAATACTTTGCTTTCTCTAACTTCGATAAAGCAAAATCTATGAGAAACGAACTCTTAGGAATTTCTTGGTTCTGATATTTAGCAACATTTTGAAATCTTCCATCTGCCTTCGTGTACCCATAGGTTTCATTTCATAACTCTTATTATCAGTTTTATTTTAACATGCCAAGTGAGTATAAAGTTCATTTATAAATTAAGAGTCTCCGTGGTTCAGTGAGTAGGATATGTGTAACGCAAGGTTCGATACTAGAAATAAGTAAGATTTTGCTGTCGATAAAAAGGAATTGTCTTGCTCCTAACGTGATTTATTATTATTATTATCTACTGATTACCCAATCTTCTATTAGACACGAAAATAATGAATTCTAACTATAGTGTAAAATGTAACTAATTTTATATACAGGCATTTAAAAGTATAAGTTCAGTATACAAATTATAAAGCAAAATCTTTTACAAATTCACTATAATATGAATTTAACTCAAAACTTGATTATAAACAGCATTTTTAGTTTCACTTCCAGGAGCAAGAATAATTTAATTGAACGGCATTGGGATTGTTACTGTTCATCTTAGCGACCCCGAAAGCTATGGATTCCACACTAATATCGGTCGTTTTCGATTCTTTTTACATGTCACCCCCTTCCCATCTCCACCCCTAGGGATGCTAGGGTGTCTTACCCCCACAGTATCTCTTTCCAGATTGTAAGTCATATGTGTACAAAGTTTGGTTGAAATTGCTCCAGGCGTTCGAGAGTTATGCCGGAACAAACAAACATACATCCATTTTTATATATATAGAAGGTAGATTGTGACATTTTTAAATGTTTATGTTCCTTACTTCATGGCTCGATTGATTGATTTAGTTTATTTTACTTCGCTGCACTCTGGCTAATCGCGAAGATGAGGATATGAATAGTGATAACACAACACGAGCCCCACATAGAATTATACTGGCAGTGGGTTCAGGCGCCAGAACCTCGTTAGTCTGCAAAACGAAGTCCAGGATATACCACGTGGAAGAGAGGCTGGTATTTGGGTGTCTTTCTTCATTGATTTTTAACGCGCGTTCGTGCCATGTGTTTTAGCATAAAAGTCCTGTGTCCAGAAAAGATTTGTTTTCGGCACTGTAAGTAAACACACAAACATTTCCACTGAACAAGAAAAGTGACATATTTGGGCCTCCCCGATGGCGCAGTGGTAGCGTCGCCGCCTTGTAATCAAGGGGTCCCGGGTTCGATACTCGGTGGAGACACGTAGTGGTTCGGATCCCACTTTAAACTGTAGGTCCTGTCCCGACTAGCCTTACTGTGCATAAAGTGGACTTAAAAACACATTTTATAGTGTTATTGATACTAGAAAAGAATAAAATGTGATGATTTTAAATCATTTCAGGAAATTAGACTTAAAACACAATTCCTAGTTTTTTCTTTACATGAGAAATATGAACATAAACTTTCAAGAATAAGGAATTTGAGAATTGGAATCGGTTAAATATCATTTAGATATTCAGCCGACAGTCGGAAACGGACTTCGCAAAATCCTTACTTTTTGCTGGTGTAACATGATATGCTGGAAACTGTGAAGAAAATAATCGGCCTGTACACCGGAGTAGAGATTTCCTCCTCTGTCCCATCACTGTAGCGACTCTGTACTTTTGAAGGCAGAACACGTTGTAATTAGCTTGATTCGCGAGTGCTTTGTCCTACATGTTAAGCTTCGCTAGAATCGTTCGTATAGAAGTAGCGTACACCTTTCAGTCTTCCTCATGTCGCTTGAATGGAAGCATGAACCATGAACTGTGTAAGAGGCACACTCGTTTCTCACAACTCGAATTACTCAATCGTCCATTTCTGCACGTGGATGTGCAAGGGGAAAAATCAAGATTCCTTAAGTGGTAAGTTTAGGGAGCATTGAAACAGTAGTAACTTTTCTATCGATTTTGGTCAAGGTTATCTGGGAATTTCTTACCTGATGTAATCCAATCCATGCGAATGGATGGTATTCAGTGAACAACTTCCCCCCACATTTCACCGCGCCATATTTCTGAAAAATAGATCGGATCCTGCGTTGAAAACATTTCCGGGTAAGTATTGTGGGTATGGTTGAAGCGATTCAAGGTATGATTATTGTGATCATATGAGGAATGTGTACTTTTTACGTTTTCCAAAGCCCTCCAGAGACCAGTTAAATGCAAATTTTCTATCTGTAAGAAGTATTTTCATACGCTTTCCTTGTCATGTGAATCTGTTGCCTGATTCATTACCAGAGTACAATGCCTGATGACGTCAATTTGAATATCATACATTAAAGATGATTTCAAACTTGACGTCAAGGATTTCATTCGCCGTAAGATAAATAAAAGTTATTAAGTTAGAATTCTGGACCATTCATAGTTCAGTTTTGAAGATCAATAATTGAAAAAAAAAATAACAAGAATTGCTCTGAGAAACAATAAAATGCTATTTGATCTTCTACGAACTTTGAATGAAATTTGTTTAATTTTGAATCTAAAGAAGCCTAACGTGTTTTGAGAAGATAATATTAAACATTTAAAAAAGAAAATACGTGTTACGAATTGTATTTATATATTTTTACTTATATAGTTGCTTTTCTTCCACTTTAGGTTATAATTGCAACTTTGTGGATGAACAATGATTACATGAAATTGATAAAGGGATACTCGTAAAGCGACATCTATGGCCAGCTCGAGGATCGAAATCAGACGCGAACGCACTCGAGCTGACAAAATTATATTAAAGTTCCTATGGAGATTTTGGTAATGGTGTTCACCATGTTGAAATTCATAATTTCAATTTTTTAAAGGATCTAAAATGATTTTTTTTCCATGTTGAGCTACATAAATATGAGTGAAATTCGTCACATAAAGGCTCACATCACTCGTTCATTTGTATCGAATGATCCATATATTGTGCTACAATTGTTATTTTAGAACACTATACTATATACAATATGTGTTTAGATGAAGACACTTTTTAAAAATTGTTAGTAGGCTGTGTTCGAATTGGAGTGTTAATAAGATGTACCTCGGAATTTGTATCACGACAATTGAGACTTTTGACGCTGAAATCCATTCACAAAGATTTATAACACAAGACTTGTTATTATACTTTTATTGATGACCCTCATGGAAGCGAATTTTGAAAACAAAATATTGTCTGGAGTAGACGTTATATTTTTTCCAAAATAGTTTAATCATGAAACAAAACTGTGCACTTTTATCATATTGGAAGCACCTATTAATCACCATATGCATGATGCTGTAAACACAGATTCACGTTTTCATTTAGTATTATTATTCCGGCACGTTAACCTCCTTTATTACCTACGAAGACAGCGTTCTTCATTGTTGTCCGTTGACCAGATGCTAAGAGGATGCCCGAGTAGCCAATGGGTGCCAATTACGACCTACTTTGTTGTTCGAACTTATGTTCGAAGTGCTGCATCTAAAAATGTCCTCTTTTTTTAGATTATGAAATCTAACAATGTCCTCATTTTTAAAAGTTTGTCATCTGGTAAGCCTATGATTACATTTACCAAAAGAACTGTCTACTCTGCAGATGCTAACTTGACTTGAAAGGTCCTTGCATTTGTCCAACACGAACATCATAGCGTTTCGAGCAATGATGATTATAGGGTTACAAACGATAAAGATATCACGCTGCTGAAGATACAACAATGATTCTTCTTACTGTGCCTAACCAGTATTGTTGACATATTCACATATAAACAATAGGGGCTGAATACGTATTATTACCATGCGTGTTTTGGTGGCAAAACCTTTGCTGATGTTTTCTCTGAAACACGTAACGGTCGTGTAATCTGTCATGGGCGTTGCTCTTCTGTCAGTTGTTGGGAGTTTGGAAGAAGATTCCATTAAGATCGTCTTTTGTTCTGCTACTTAACTGTTCGGTTAATTATGGGACAGGCGTTAAACACGTGGAATTAGAAGCACAGACGACTGCCAAAATCTTTGACATCTTTCTCGTGGACGTCCATTGTTCTTGAAACAAAACATTCTTCACGAAAGCTCTCCCCCTTTTCTTGTGAAGCTACTCGTAAGCGCATATGGTGTTTTCTTTGGTGGAAAAACAAGGCCCCTGAATGTGAAAGACGTCTCACTGGTTGGAGGAATTTGTACCGTTTCCTCGTCATTTTGGGCACGTTGTACTCACATTGTAACTGTGTTCGTAACAGTTGTGGGCTGGGATTAAAGTTTTCTGCTTCCTTCCTTCCTGGTTTTTGTGTGTGACGAGTGTTGTGTGTGTGTGATTTTTTGGAACGGCGGCGTCTCAAGGGCATGAAGACATTCCCCTAGGAAATACTTTCGAAATACTCATGGTCGTATACAATGGCGGCGATTGGGTTCCAAAACCGGGAGGGGGGCAAAGACAGTATATTTCCCTTTGTAGATGAGGTTTAGCATAGTGCGGGGGCAAAAGTGACGAAAAGTAGGAGCAACTGCCCCCCCCCACGCCCCCTAATCGCCGCCACTGGTCGTAAATACAGCGTCAAAATTCAATAAAGTGGATATGCATTACAATTACCACTTTAAGACGTAAAATAATAGTTTTATTTTTAACACACCCAGTTTTGTAATAAAATATAATGAACGTTGCACCAGTGGCACGTCTAATTCATGGTTTTTAACCTTCAATATGTTCTGCTTATTGCTCTTAAATGACAATAAGAAATATATAAATTAATTGCAGTGAAGTTCATATTGTGATTACGTAGGACACCTGTACTTCAGACCAAGAAACAAAAATCTCAATTTTTTTCAGACCCCGCGTATTTATTGACAACTAGCTGATTGTCCGGCGTTGCCCGGGTATTTATTTATCCCAATCTTCTATTAGATAGGAATATAATGAATTCTAACTATAGTGTAAAATGAACTTTGAGTTGAACGGCATTGGGAGTGTCGCTATTAATATTAGCGACCCCGAAAACTATGGTTTCCACACTAATATCGATCGTTTTCGATTATTTTTACATGTCACCCCTTCCCACCCCATCCCTAGGGGTGCCAGGAGTGTCTTACCCCCACAGTATTTCTTTCCAGATTGCAAGTGATACGTGTACCAAGTTTGGTTCAAATTGCTCCAGGCGTTCGAGAGTTATGCCGGAACAAATACACACACACATCCATTTTTATATATATACCTAGGTAGAAGAATAAATGATGATGCCGGCAGGGCCAAAAACAAACGATAGCCTACTGGACCAAATTTTATAAATCCCCTCTCCCCTGGAGAGCACCTTTCCTAACTTTCATTTGTTCGAATTTCTTCCGCAGCTCGTCTCACGTAACGACCACCAGAGGCAGCACCATTGTCACACCCGTTCTCACCCTCGTTTCCTGCATCATGACAACCGTCCATTAACGACCTCGGCGCGGATTTTGGCAAACGGTACTCTGGTATTGTTTCGGGTAATGGCTGATGAAAGTCTTTTCCACCCTCTTCACAACAGCCACCAAAGGAGTTCACGACTTGGGAGGATCTCAAACAGAACACTGAGAGAAAGTGCGGAGATTCTTGTGTTGTGACTTTCATTTTTAAACTTGTTTTCTGTTTTTCTTCTTTAATTACATGTGAGAACCTATGGCAGAGACACAAAGATCAAATTTCAGCTTTCAGACTTACACAAACACACTTGTGTTGATTTGGTTTATTCTACTTCGCATTGTTGCCACTTCTAGCTAATCAAGGGTCACTCACAAAGAACAGTCATGCCCAGACCGGGATTCGAACCGCTGTGCTAAGCACAGAGGCCGGCCGGCATGGGTGTATGTGTGTGAGTCGCGGTGTTCAGTCGGATATGCAACGCGAGAAACCAGAGTTCGAATCCCGGTGTAGGGGATCTATGGTCGGAATTTTCCGGTCGTGTCCCTGCGTAAAGCGGCTCCGGGGTTCAGTCAGCCTCAAATAAATGGGTTAATGCATACCTGGGGTGGGGGTTAAAGGGCAAGCAAAAGTGGTGCTGATCACACCTCCAAAACTCAAGGCCTCCCCGATGGCGCAGTGGTAGCTTCGTCGCCTTGTAATCAAGGGGTCCCGGGTTCGATTCCCGGTGGAGGCACATAGTGGTTCGGATCCTATTTAAACTAGGCCCAGTCCCGATTAGCCTTACTGTGCATAAAGTGGACTTAAAACAACAAATCAATCCAATCCAAAATTTAAGGAAAAAGGTTAACCCCACTTTCGCGTATTACAAACAGTAATTGTAATGTTGCTCTGGCGTTTCGACCTTACAGCCAGGATAATACTTTTTTGGGCTGCTGTTGTGTCGTCTATATGCATCTGTGATCCCTTCTCCCATGTCATCTCCTCCCCATCGTCAAAAGTGGCAGTAAACATACGTTAAATGAACGAAATCATCAATCAGACACGACAAAGATGTGTTATTTGCCATTTCCAGAATACCACGCGGACAACCTGGGTTCGATTTCAGGCGGGAATTTTTTTCCAGCATTGTCTCTGCATGAAGCAGCTCTGGGGTTCACCCAGACACTAATAAATCTATACCTGTAGAGCTGGGCACAGGCGGTCGGAGCTTGGTGCTGATCACATCAGCTCCAGATATGACAGAGGTGTTGCAACGTGCAAGAGTACTTCTACCATCTCCCTGGGGGGTAAAGGCGGTCAGGGGTGCTGATCACATCACCCCCACTCACGACCGGTAACGCGTCTGACTACCATGCTAAAGGTCCCGGGTTCGATCCCCTGCCGGTTCAAATCCGGGAACTTTTCTAACGATGGAAGCGGCCCCGGCGCCCACCCAGCGTCGAATAACATGGGTACCTGGGGGAACCCTGGGGGGTAAAGGCGGTCAGGGGTGCTGATCACATCACCCCCACTCACGACCGGATCAAGAAAGTGTGGGGCGTTACCCCCACACCCCCTATACGCCTTCATGGCGTGGTGCTATTCACAGGGGAGCACTTTACCTTTACCATGAAAGAATTCACAGCAAAAATGGAATCACTTTGTCTCAATGGCACGCCCCTGTTCTACAACAAAATTCTTTAGTCTCTAATCGGTAGGAAACAAACTAAAAAAGAAGTTCGAAATGCATGTTTGTTATTATTTGTGATAATCTGTAACTGAGACTTTTACTTGCTTCTATTTTTAATTTTTTTTGTAACAGTACTTAGTCACAATTTATTGTTTCAGGAATCTGAGTGATTTCTCCTGTACGAGGAAGCAAACCAAGGGGCCTTCAAAAGTAAGTAAAAATTAAATTATTTCAGTTGTAAACAATTAATGTTCTTATCCAATTGGAACGAAGCGTCTTCATTCACCTCTCTTTCGCTTATTTGTTTATTTATTTACTTAAAGTTTCAGACGCAGTACTGAACGACCATTTTCGTACTGAAACTGTAACAGCAGGACACACAAAATCTACACTATATGACACAGGAAACAAAAATTTTTTAACATTTAAAAGTTGCACGTACTTTCCTAACGAATGTTGGAAACTGTGTTCTGGCAAGAACAGATCAAATTTTCCCTTTTTTGGTATTTTTTCCTCTTCATTTATAAAATTGTATAATAATAAACTAACTAACTCTCTAACCTTCTTAAACCCGAAGGTTTATGGCTGCAGCAACACAAGCTTTCCATCTGTCCCTATCCTGGGCAAGATCAATCCAATCTTTTCCATCCTTACCGATTTCCTTTAGGTCCATCTCAACGTTATCCCCCCATCTTCGCCTTGGCCTTCCTACTGGACTCTTACCATCAGGTTTCCCAACAAGAATCCTGTAAAGTCTTCATTACTCTCCCATTCGTGTCACATGGCCTGCCCACCTAAATCTTCTTGATTTTATTATTCCCATAATATCTGGACAGGAATTCAAATTGTCCAGTTCTAAATTATGTAACCTTCTCCACTCACCTGTCTCCTTATCCCTTTTAGGTTCAAATATTTTTCTAGGAATTTTATTTTCAAATACTCTTAATTTTTGTTCCTGTATTAATATAAGGGATCAAGTTTTACATAAGTATTATTATTAGTAGTAGTAGTAACTCCCCGCTTGCGTAGTGGTAACATTGTCGCCTTGGAATCAAAGGGTCTGGGTTCGAAACCCAATAGAGGCACATTGCACAATCGCCTTAACGCGAGGACAGCATCCCCCGCGTTCCCCCTCTTGGCAGACTTATACAGTCGAGAGGAAATTACCCACATTCCTCCATTATTCATTTCATCTGACCCAGCCAGTGCCAAACGATTACACAATACCAGTCGTTCCATGTTCTCCAAAGAAATTCAATCTCCTGTGTTGGACAACGAGGGTTTCCTGTGCAGTAAGACACCCCTTGTCATTTTACAGATTTCGTGCTGTAAAACTTTCTAGTACAGGGGAAAGGTGCCTGCTCTCTCTTCTGCAAAGGAGACATGACGTGACCGTCTTCCCAGCATGCAACTCTGGGAAACAGATTGTTCCAAATACCATTTCCTGACACTACTCCTCCCTTCCAGTTCATCTACAGCAAACCCATAAGTATCGCGTGACTACAAACAGGAGTGTGTGTGCAAAAGGAAATTTGATTCAGTTTAAAACAGGTGCTAATTCGTAGACCCTGAAATCACTGTAGTTATCTTGTTGGAGATCATAATCATATCTTTCGAACTGAGTGATGAGTTATTTAGATTTTGTCGAGAAAACCCTTCTTCATGTTGGATGGAATCATGTTCTTCCTGAGATGTAATTATGAACGGTTGGAAGGCCCGATGTGAATAGAGTTCATGATGTTACCCTCCTTCATAAACACAGGATCCTCTACTTGCTGTGGGTTATAGTTTCGTTGAAATTACGCATGCAAATCGGACATTTAAAAAAAAAAAAAAAAAAAGTTCTAAAAATACGAAATATATTGTCGTGTATTCCGTCCCCCCTAGAAAAGAAATATGTATTTTTTTTTGTAATCGTGCACATTTGCTTAGAGTAACCAAAAATATTTAGTCAAAATTACCAAATTTGTTGTTACGGTTAACAAAAAGCTTAACCACGCGTGTTTTGTTAATTCAAGAATTTGAGTAAAGAAATGAAGCAACAAAGCAATGAAACAACGTCCCGTGCATACGTAACTTTCAAACCTAGGACATTTTAGCTCGGTAGACACTATGCCAATCATTTCGTCACGAAGGATGACTGTTTTAACTAAACAATTCTTATAAAATATGAAATTGATTAAACTTCCTTAGTAATATATTTCATTAACTTCTGTAGACATGTTTATTAAGTTGCTTTTTTTACCATTACCGCAAACACGAAACTTGCAATGGCATGAGCGTGCAGGAAGATAATTTCACAGATGGCACGATACTTTGTTCCACCTGTAAGTATAATACTTTCTCCTTTGAACGCAAAGAAGCAAAGGTTAAGACACCTCCACCCGAAAGCTGGCCAACGCGACACTGCTGCCCTCCGACGCCTGGATGGAAACTGGCAATTTTGGAGTGCTTGCATTTTCCGGTGAAAGGTTGTGGTTTTTTTCACTTTCACGTGTCACGACTCTTCTTCAGAACGGGTAGTGAGGGTGAGAAATCATTTCTTACATACTGACGCTAGATAGAAAAGGATTGAAGAATGAAACGAGACAATGGTAACACAATGCGATGAAGCAAGATAATTGCCACATGTAAAGTAAGGCACTTTGAAGGTATTCTTTACCTGATGCCAAGGTGACGCACTGAAGTGTTCATTGTTTTGTGAAAGGGAATCTGCTTATGCACGTATCCGGTCATTTATCTGTAGGGTTGCACTTTCTGTCCACCCATCTTCTTCTCAACTTTCACCAAGGATTTGATACGAAGGTGAATCCCATCTTTTTATCTTATATACAAGGGCCGAGATTAGGGAGAACACGTATTGAAAATTACCCATTACAACACAAGTTTTCAAGTGTAGGCCATTTTCTGTACTTGTGAGCTATTTTTGTCTGTGGTGTAATCCTATGTTTTTAGTGGGATTTGGGTTGTCTGCCAAAATGGATGCGATGCTATTTCTCAAATAAAAACACAGGATCCTCCGTTCGAGCTAAAAGAGTTTGGAGAATGTCTAAAAAGTACCAACAACTGCTGTTTTTCAACCTCCAGTGTAAGAATTAGCCAGCCATTTCGTCTTTATACAATTAGAGAAAATCGATAATAGTAAACTAAACAATTTATTTTTGAGCGCCGGAAATCTTGGAAATATATGTGTATATACTCTTTGGGAACGTTGTTAAATATTTAGAACTTTTAAAGAATTTTGTTACTGAGTTATACAGGTGCGGATCGTGACAGCAGACTTGCCTCATGCAAGAACTATTCTTCATAAAATACACTTGGAACGGTTAAATCCACGATCCCGAAAATAAATCAGTCTATACTTTGCACTCAACTAACTTGTTCGGTGAAAAATAGTTTAATGTTGCAGATTTGAAAGAAATGCAACTGTTGGTATTTTTCATGTTGTATAACTCTTTCTATCACAGCAGTATGCAGAGCTAGTACTCAATGTAATATCAATAGAACAAGCAAGAAAATGTTTTTACGGTATTATTATTTTTGATTGAGCATTGGTGACCAAATATGCTTTAAAAACAATGCATTTATGATCTGAAAAACTGAAAACGTCATAAAAATATTTTTCCTATATTAAATATGCTAGAATTAAAGAATTTGAACCAGGAGACTCATAATTTACGACCTAAAAAAAAAAACTCAAATCAAAAAAATTTAGGACTAAAAGTGGTAAACATTGTAAGTGCCTAAAGCGAAAGTGTCCGTACGAACGTTCACACTAGTGCCTTTTTACATGTCCTTTGAACTACTTAGAGGGCTACCAGCCACTTTTTCACGTTTACCACATTATCAAGCATGGCACATTTCACAGTTTAATGTTGAAAACTGTGTTTGAATTCTTGTGGCACTTACAGCGTTTACCAATTTTAGTCTTCAATTCTTATATTACCACTCCAGATACAATCAGGTACAACTATGACTATTATCTGAATTCTGCGTTTAACGTTGAGTTGGTTACAAAAAAATTCTGCAAGTTTTAAAAAAGAAATGATAATAAGGAAGGGACAATAAACAGTACACTTTCATTTCCAGGAAAGTTGGACCATTAGGCTAAATGCAGTAAAATATTTCAATAATTTAATAAGTCATTAAATATATACATTTCAGATTCAGTAGTAAGAAAATGACCTAAAATGCCAAAATATGCCTTGTTGGTTCAAGAAAGCTTTAAAACATGCACAGAATGAATTCACATTAAAAGCCATATTTGTCACCAAACAAGGTATTACCAGAAAGAGCGTGCAAAGTCATTAGAACCCAAGCCCTACTGAAAAAACCAACGCGCATCACCAAGAGAAATCACACAGATCAAACAAACCGAACATCAGGCACGCGCGTTATAGATTCGATTAAGTGACGACAGTGGCAGAAAACTAATCACATGTTAAGAACCCTAAATGTGTGAGTCACGTACTAGGCCAAGCCAAGAAAAACTTGTTTATCAAGCGGCAGTGTTTTGTCATCTCTGCTGCCTCCCCTTGCAGCATAAGCTCTCGCGTGTTGCGGACCGGAAACTAAAGCAGGAAACCGAACACAATGGTGGACTGCTCGCATTCCCCGTGTGTGAATCCTGCCACGCTCTTCAATGCACGTCGACTGCGGGACGAACGAGTGTGTTTTATGGAGTCAGCCCTACGGCCACTGCCCTCTGTTGGTTCACAAGGAAGCGGCGATCGTTTATTTATGACGATATCTGTAAATATCACTGTAGCATTGACTTTCATGTACACATTTTTTCCAGAGTGCTTTTATTTGAGCAGGAATGTTTCGGTCTGATAGTTCGCTGCTGTTATAAATCCTGTTTGTCATTTGAGTAAGGAACAAGGAGGGTGCATAACGGGTGTCAGTGGCGTATACGGGGTTAAAAACTCGGGTTATCCCACCCAGGCACGTATTTAGATTTTTTTTGTAGGGGATCCGAAGCAAGTATCGCAGAAATTTTGTGAAATATTTATATAGGCCTATATACGAGAATAAATATAAAACTTCTACCTATTTTCACGATTTGAAGTTCGGGGCCTCCTCGTTGGCGCAGTGGTAACGTTGTTGCCTTGAAACTAAGGGCTCCTGGATTCGATACATAGTAGTTCAGATACCACTTTAACTGTAGGTCCGATCCCCATTAGCCTATCTGTGCATAAAGGGGACAAAACAAAAATCAACAACAATTTGGAGCTTCAAAATTTCCCGTTCCTGAAAAAATTACATGATGGAAAAAATTGGTTTGCAACATTGACCCAGACTGTTGAGGAAGTTCAGAGAGAATTTTCCCGACATATACAACACTTTTCCCTCTCCTGTAACAGTTTGGCTGCACAATTCCCCGTTCCTGGTGTGACTGTCATCTTTTTATAACATTCACAATTAAGTTGTATTAATGATAAAAATCTTTGATAAGAAGAAAGACATTTCATTATCACTGTTACTGTTCTAATTATGTATTATGGGATATAGTGTAATATATGCCAATTGTATTCTGTATTTTCTTTCATAAAACAAATAATATATTTTTACTAGTTGCTAATACAAAACTAACAGCAACACTGGGGAAATTAGATGCTGGCTAAAATTGGTTTGCAACATTGATCGGGTGATCCTTAAGGTAGCTCTGTGACGCTCGCCCATCACACCCTGGAGTTGGCCGCCAGAACGTTTCGCGAATTCAAAGAAAGCGGGCAAGGTTACTCCTAAGAAATCAACTTGCCAACTCCTAAGAAATCAGGTTCATCGTCTTATGGAAATGAACAATTTTATGCACACTGTCTGGTAGATATTTTTTCTGTATTTTGGTCACCGAGTCTGGGCTTTGCAGATAGCGTAGATAGCCCTGAATGTACGCCCCTGACAGGTGTGCCATGTGTCTAGAAACTTTTGACGTAGATTGAAATATCTTGCAATTTTTAAAAAATGTTGGCTCTGAAGTTTATTTTACCATGCTACGAAAGTTGATGTACAATCACCCGCAATAAAAATGGGGCACTTAGTTCCGTAAATATGGGCTTCCCTGCAAGACGTTGTGTGTGTTGCCTAACTCTAAGGCGGAAGGTGGATTTAAATCGTAAATTTTCAGTGGCAACTTCTACCATCGCCGTAGATTTAGGCAACACACATAACGCCACTATTTCAGGATTTAGGTTTTACATTTTTATTGCCGGTGACTATACATGCTATGACTTGAGTTTTTTCGAATAAAAAGCAGGAAATATAGTAATTTAAATTACAGTAAAACCTCGTTAATCCGGACCCCGATAAGCCGGACTTCGCTTAATCCGGAGAAGCAAAAGGCAGAAAGAAAAAAAGCAGAATGCAAGGTTTTAAATGTGAAGGAAAGACATTCCAAACCTGTCCCAACAGAATATAGGCATGTACTTCAAACCAAGTTCCACAGCAAGAGTTTCGAGTGATGCAGTACCAGGTCCGTCGGGCACATCATAATATGGGTATCGCGTATGTACAGTGGGATCCATGAGTATTACCGTGCAAATTGTCCATCACCATGTTCGTGCACTTTATTTCACCCAATAAGAGCTTCAAGAATTAAAAGAAAACTCAAAGCAAGCTGTTTACAACTTCTGCACCAGCATGTATAAAAATCCATAGCTTAAAAACACATAGGATGTAAGAGAAAAATTAATGAAAATAGTCATGGACAATTTGTACGGCACTACTCGTGGATCCCACTGTACGTACTGCATTGTATGCACAGTATTGCTTTACATTTCACTGTACTGTATAGTGTATTTAGGCCTATGACCTTTAAATAAACCATAATATACTTGTTTTGTTGCTATAAACTGAGTTCTAATGCACTTTATACTGTTCCTTCAGGTTATTTCAGTTAATCCGGACTATCGTTAAACCGGTCAACTTAACGAGATTTTTCTGTACTTACATAATAAAGTCAAATGTGCTTGTTTTGCGAAATATTCAGTTTCGAATGTAAGAACTATCGGTCTAGTCATAAACTGACTATGGTATGTGAGTATAGGGCTTACCGCTATGGCGCCAGGGAACATTAGATATGAAGATTGAATTGATATGACTATTGTTGTGCGAGGTTCAGTTGTTGTACCTTCGCTGCCCAGAGACGTCTCGTGAACGCATGCGGTGCGCATACGCCAATTGTGGGAAAATGGACAGCTTGCTCTGCGACGACATTCATGAGCATTTCTACATTCTAATTTCTTCATATAGGAGAAGTATTTATTTTACACTAGAGCGCTGAACTAAGCTTATATTACATTTCTTGGATCTGAAGTGACGCATGCATTAATTGTGGGGAAAGAATTATTACTTTGTTTCACTTCAGATCGAAGAAATGTAATATAAGCTTTTTCAGCGCTCTCGTGTAAAATAAATGCTTCTCCTATATGAAGAAATTAGAATGTAGAAATGCTCATGAATGTCGTCGCAGAGCAAGCTGTCCATTTTCCCACAATTGACGCATGCGCAACATGCACGGCATGCGTTCACGAGACGCCTCTGTCGCTGCCCCTGTTGCGGCCTCCCGTTTAGACAATAATCTGTGACTTTGACGCCAAAGGCCAAGAGCTCCCAAGTTTTGGGAACGAAGGGGAGTTTTATTGCTTCGGCTGGGGGTGGAATGTACGGTAGGCACTATGATTGAATATTGTGCATTTTTTCTTGTATGATATAAATATCCGTATCATCAAAAGTAGTATGGAGTGTGTAGTAAGGAATGATGTCAGTGGCAGTCAATTAACACTTCAAGAGATGTTTTAGAGGATATAGAAAAAAAGCTGCAGTATTTGTATGATATTTCTATATTAACTTAATGACCTTCCCCCCCACATAAGTTACCTTCATTTAATACTGTTAAAGTTTTAAAACATTGACTTGATAACTCACGAGCCCCCCCCCCCCCGCCCAAACCCGAGATCAGTTCTAGCTACGGGCCTGGGACGATCAGTGGTGTACGTAAACAAGTCTTTTAGAATCTTTAAATAATTTATCTAAATTCTGGTTTAGAAGCTTGTTTTAATAGCTTGCACAATATGTAATAAGTAAACCTGGGATTTTTACGATCTAAAAAGTGTGCTTTTAGGTTCCTAAAATAGGCTCTTAAAATCCTAAAATAGGCTCTTAAAATCCTAAAATAGGTCCAAAAACCCTAAAATAGGTTCTAAAAATCCTAAAATAGTCCTAAAAATCCTAAAATAGGATCTAAAAATCCTAAAATAGGTTCTAAAAATCATAAAATAGGTTCTAAAAATCATAAAATAGGTCCTAAAAATCCTGAAATAGGATCTAAAAAATCCTAAAATAGGTCCTAAAATCCTAAAATAGGATCTAAAAATCATAAAATAGGTTCTAAAAATCATAAAATAGGTCCTAAAAATCCTAAAATAGGATCTAAAAATCCTAAAATAGGTCCTAAAAATCCTAAAATAGGATCTAAAAAATCCTAAAATAGGTCCTAAAATCCTAAAATAGGATCTAAAAAATCCTAAAATAGGATCTAAAAAATCCTAAAATAGGTCCTAAAAATCCTAAAATAGGATCTAAAAATCATAAAATAGGTTCTAAAAATCCTAAAATAGGATCTAAAAATCCTAAAATAGGTCCTAAAAATCCTAAAATAGGATCTAAAAATCATAAAATAGGTCCTAAAAATCCTAAAATAGGATCTAAAAAATCCTAAAATAGGTTCTAAAAATCCTAAAATAGGATCTAAAAAATCCTAAAATAGGTCCTAAAAATCATAAAATAGGTCCTAAAAATCATAAAATAGGTCCTAAAAATCCTAAAATAGGTCCTAAAATATTAAGTTAGGCTCGAAAAATCCTGAAGTAGGTTGGAAAAACTTAAAATAGTTCAAAATTCCTGAAAAATGCTGATTAGATATAGTCATCGGCAATGAAAATGGGACACCTATATCCTGAAATACGCACTACCTTGCATAACGTTATGTGTGTTGCCTAACCCTACGGCGATGGCAGAACTTACCATTGGAAATTTGCTATTAAAATCCACCCTTTGCCGTTCGTCGTTGAATTCTTTCGTGACCAAACAAAGCAAATGCCTCTGTGTGACATAAAAGTCATGTAAAACCTTTTAAGAATATATAAAAACAAAAAAAAAGGCTTGAATTAGGTGCATAAACCTAAAATAGTTTCTAACAAGCAAAATAGATTTTTTAAGGCACTATAAATCTTCATCAGTCGTTAACTAAACGCTGACATAACTTATAATTTCTTACATACCTGTAAAGGAAAAAAAATGTTAAAAACCTAAAATTTGAGGTGTAGTAATAAGCCATTACCCACATATTAAAGCTTAAGTGTATTAAAAATATATTAATAAATCTGGAGAATACGCCCCTGCTGTTCCCAACCTGCACCTATCCAGCAGGTCAAGGCAGCCTTCAGCTCGTGATGCAGGGAACCCAGACAGGTCGTTCGGTGGACTCCGGCGGATGTTAACACGCGAAGGAAGTCGCCGACGACCGGGGGCTAGGAACCGGTTGCATTCCTGGCTCCCTGCTCCGGGCTGCACAAGTTTTGAATGAACGAACCCGGGTCACGATCTCACCTCCAGCAGCCCCGTCTTTTGGCGAAGGACCTGTCGCAGCCGAGGTTAAGATAACAGTCGTCCTGGTTGCAGGGAGAGGAACAATCGCTGCAGATGTCCTCCTGGCGTGTTCTTTTGTTGGCAGGAAAATGCAATTAATGCTGGAATGGGAAGATTACGAAGTATAACGGTGATGGCTGCCGATTGTTTTCTTCTTAATCTGAAAAAAAGCAATGTTTTCTTGCACGCTCTAAATCACGATACGTGGTATCGATTCTCCTTGTGGGCATGGAGCGCCCCCAGAAAATTTTCGAAAGCGGGGAGGATGGAAAAGTTACACAAAAGGAGAGAGAGAAAAGAACAAAGAAGAGGCCTCTCCGATGGCACAGTGGTAGCGTCGTCGCCTTGTAATCAAAGGGTCCTGGGTTCGATACCCGGTGGAGGCACATTGTCGTTCGGATCCCACTTTAAACTGTAAGTTAAGTCCCGATTAGCCTTACTGTGCGTAAAGTGGACTAAAGCACCAAATCAACCAAGAAACAGAGAGGAGAGAGAGAGGTGAGTTGATCTTTTAAGTTCACTTTATGCACAGTAAGGCTAATTGGGACTGGGCCTACAGTTTAAAGTGGGATCCGAACCTCAATGTTTCCAGAGGTGGTCACCCTTCGGACGGCGATCCTCATGAGGGCAGACCTCACCTCCACCCTCACCCTCCGAAGACTTGTGACGATGAGATCGATCCGTGAGGGTGAGGGCATGTGAGGGCGAAGTCGAGTCGTGAGGGTGAGGGCGTGTAAGGGTGAGGGCTAGAGGCGAGTTGTGAGGGCGAGAGATGAGTTTTGAGGGTGAGGGCGACTGGTGAGTCGTGAGGGTGAGGGCGAAAGGCAAATCGTGAGGGTGAGGGCGAAGCCGAGCCATGAGGGTGAGGGAGGATGATCGAAAATGACCACCTCTGAATGTGCCTCCACCGGGTATCGAACCCAGGACCCTTTGATTACAAGCCGACGACGATACCACTGCGAAGTGAGAGAAACTAGGAGGAGAGAGGGAAAGAAAGAAAGAAACAGAATCCAGAGAGAGGGGGAGAGAGAGAAGGATAAGCGAAAGAGCGAGGGAGAGAGATAGAAAGAAATAGAACTAACTGTAGAAGCAAGACAGGCAGAGACACTCTGAGAATAGCAGAAGATCGATAGAGAGAACTAAAGAATAAACCAACCGAAAACGTTAGGAAAGACAGAAAAAGAATTGTTCAAAAAGAGAGGAAGTAAACACGAACGAAGAGTATTAAAACTGAGATAAGAAGTTCTAAAGCTAGATAGATGTTGCAAGGAAAGAAACAGACAAGAGAGGGAGGAACGAGAATCAGGCAATTTTTCCTTATCCTGCGTGTGCCCGTGGGCATCTACTCCCCTAAAGTTATGGGAAAACATTATATACGAATGTGTTTTAGTATTAGAACTTAATTTAAAGTTGTGAAAATGATAATTACACTACTGGCATGCCAATTGTATACTTTTAAATATACTCTTTACGCCAAATTTCTCAATCCACTCCCCTTACTTCGCGTTGAATTAGAACATTGGTTGGCACATATTAATGATTGATTGGAGTAAAATATTGTCGATGAAGAAAAATTTGCTAATTATTTATTTAGTGCTTTCCAAGATATACGAACATTCGTATATCTCCACTCAATTTTTTCTTGCATTTATTTCCCTCATTATTTGGAAGGCTGCATCCTCATCGACCCCCATCTGGGGTACGCCCTTGCTGTGGAAGTCCGTTATGGCCGTTCGGAATATGAAATCTTCACCCCGTTCCGTGCTCCAACCTCCAGGTGGTTGGGAGTGGTTCAGAACTGGTTAGCACCGAAACACGCGAATGTCCAGCTTTTTTGGAATGGCCACACATGTCCTCAATAAGTGCCACGCTCCTGCGTGACTGTTTGCATTCACTTCCTTGCAAAATGTGTTCTTGAACTTCTATAGAGGCTAAGAGCTAAATATGGCAACAGGCAGACTCTCAGTGTTTATTAATTATTATTTTATTATGTCTAACTTTAATTCATAATATAGTTGTAATGCGCAAATTAAATTTTGGCTTTGATAACGATAGGGGGGCCATACATGGTTAGGCTTATTTCTGTCTTTACAGGAAATAATACAAATATCTCTTCGGAATGATAAATGAACATTATTATTATTAACAATAAACTTGAATAAAACTTTAACTAGTGTAAAAACTACACATTCATTTTCTTACACACAACTATCACCCCTAGCATACGCAGTTGGTTCTACTGAATTTTCATATTTCCTGAATTGTTATCACCAGGGAGTCCGCGTTATTTCCGCCGTGTCAATCCCGCCGGAGCGTCTTATCAGTTCAATTCCACCTGACACAATGTGACAGTTTCCTTGACTGATTTTTCCTGCACGCCAGAGTTTCAAACCCGCCGTGTGCACATGTGTTTATAGCACCTGTTATCTTCGATTGAAAAGAAATATGATTGGTGAATGGATATAAGATGAAAGTATACAAGTATGTATAAGGGATTTTACTTTGGGAAATTAACAGTTCTGATTGTGAAAGAAGATAGATGAAAGTTAATTTGAGTAGGTGAGATGGATGAGAATATGCAAATTATAGAAGCAACACATGGAAAGCTGTGCCATTATTGAGGAATGTAAGCAATATAGCTATATATATATATATATATATATATATATATATATATATATATATATATATGTGTGTGTGTGTGTGTGTGTGTGTAGATATATATAATATGTGTGTGTGTGTAGATATGGGTTACTTACAGAATTTTTGAGGGATTTTAATAACGCTATACTTTTTAGGTTTTTAAACAATTTTTGTAGTGTATAAATGATTAATAAATACATGTAATTGAGTAAATAATAATTAATAAATGTATTGGACTTTGTGTTGCCTTAGATGAAGCTTTGAGTTGTAATTTTTGGAACTCAATCTTTGTTATGAGAATCACACTCCGTAACTTTGATAAAAGAGAATGAACAATGTGTAACAATGAATACAGACGCATTATTCATTGTTTTAGGTAAGAAAATAAGTTATTTCCGTTACCATGGCTTCAAACATTTTATTATAATTTGAAGTGCCTGGAATCAAGCACGAAAATCCATTCGAGTCTCTCATGAAAATTGACAAGCACTCTGTGTCCGAGATGACCACAAATCAAGAACTGCTCCTCGCTGGTAAGCTACTTTTTTAATCATAATTTCTCCGGTAAATATAACTTAGTGAAGCTTTTAACTGTACTAATTCGTTTCTCCAGGCTTCGAACTTACTTTCACTACAGTTTCTAGCATTCTAAAACACTTCGTAGTATTGCTATAAAGGTTGAGAAAATCACTGAACTCTCGGAACAGTTACCTTACTACCTTGTAACTTTAAAAAGATCAATTCGATCGTCATATGTTTTCATGCTTGATTTATTCTACAACTTACTTCCTACTACAGAATATGGTTGCTTCATGGATATTGCCACATTGCTTATGATAATTTCAAGTCTTGTTATTGTACATGTTGACAGCTGTTGTCCTCGCAGTTGTGGCTAGTTTTTAATATACAAAATTGTGTTTTCGTACCATACATTCCTTTCTGTGCGTTTTCACACGATACACGTATAATAGTGTGCAACAATTCCTTACGAGTTGCCAATGGAAATTGCAGAAGAATTCTTGGTTTTGAATGTAGGTCACGCGTCGGGGCCCGAAATCATTGAAGACTGGTTGTAACTGATCCTAGATTAGAGTGAACTACTGTTTGATCCTCGGTTGGGGTAAATTGCTCGTTGACCCTAGATAAGTCAACTTTAGCCTAGATTAGTTCGAACTGCTCCTTCATCCTAGATTAAACTGATAGCTGATCCTAGATTAGGATAAACTAATATCTGATCTTAGATTAGGGTGAATTAATTTTGAAGCCTGATTAAGGTGAGCTGCTTCTTCATCTTAGATTAGGGTAAACTGATATCTGATCTTAAATTAGAGTAAACTGATAGCTGATCCTAGATTACAATAAACTAATATCTGATCTTAGATTAGGGTGAATTAAGTTTTAAGCCTGATTAAGGTGAGCTGCTTCTTCATCCTAGATTAGGGTAAACAGATAGCTGATCCTAGATCAGGGTAAACAGATAGCTGATCCTAGATCAGGGTAAACAGATAGCTGATCCTAGATCAGGGTAAACAGACAGCTGATCCTAGATTAGGGTAAACAGATAGCTGATCCTAGATTAGGGTAAACAGATAGCTGATCCTAGATTAGGGTAAACAGATAGCTGATCCTAGATCAGGCTAAACAGATAACTGATCCTAGGTTACGGTAAACTGATATTGATACTAGATTAGGGTGATTTTTTAAAATCCCGATTATGATAACTGCTCCTTCATCCTTGATTAGGGTAAACAGATAGCTGATCCTAGATTAGGGTAAACAGATAGCTGATCCTAGATCAGGGTAAACAGATAACTGATCCTAGGTTACGGTAAACTGATATTGATACTAGATTAGGGTGATTTTTTAAAATCCCGATTATGATAACTGCTCCTTCATCCTTGATTAGGGTAAATTAGTAGCTGATCCTAGATTATGGTAAACTTAAAGCTGAATCAAGATTAGAGTAAGTTGATAGCTGAACCTGATTAGGATAAACTAATATCTGATCTTAGATTAGGGTGAATTAAGTTTTAAGCCTGATTAAGGTGATCTGCTTCTTCATCCTAGATTAGGGTAAACAGATAACTGTTCCTAGATTAGGGTAAACTGATAGTTGATCCTAGATTGGGGTAAACTGATAGCTGATCCTACATTAGGGTAAACTGATAGCTGATCCTAGATTAGGGTAAACTGATAGCTGATCCTAGATTAGGGTAAAGAGATAACTGATCCTAGTTTAGGGTAAACTGATATCTGATACTAGATTAGGGTGATTTTTTAAAATCCCGATTATGATAACTGCTCCTTGATCCTTGATTAGGGTAAATTAGTAGCTGATCCTAGATTATGGTAAACTTAAAGCTGAATCAAGATTAGAGTAAGTTGATAGCTGAACCTGATTAGGATAAACTGATAGCTGGTCCTAGATTACGGTGATTTTTTAAAATCCCGATTAAGATGAACTGCTCCTTCATCCTTGATTAGGGTAAACTAGTAGCTGATCCTAGATAAGGGTAAACTGATAGCTGATCCTAGATTAGAGTAAACTGATAGTCGGTTCTAGATTAGGGTAAACTAATATCTGATCTTAGATTAGGGTGAATTAAGTTATAAGCCTGATTAAGGTGAGCTGCTTCTTCATCCTAGATTAGGGTAAAAAGATAACTGATCCTAGATTAGGGTAAACAGATAGCTGATCCTAGATTAGGGTAAAGTGATAGCTGAACCTAGATTATGGTGAATTACTGATTGATCCTAGATTAGCGTGAACTACTTATTGAACCTAGATTAGGGTGAACTACTCCTTTATCACATTAGTATATATATCAGAATACAGAAACAATTTCATGACATTAAACATCTTGACCGGTGTATGGAAGGAATTTCAGCAAGTGAATTAGGGCCCGGGACTTTATATGTTATAACATATTTTTCATTTGGCTTCGGATCTAATATTTCGGTGAGATCTTTACATATCTGACGAAAATCAGCCGAAATAGACAAACTTGACAAAGCACATTTTGACATATTTCACTAATTTCGCGTTTTTACAACATATTTCTTCAATTTTGTTGTAATAAGACATATTTCTGTATAATTTCGTAATTCTCTCGCACATAATCTGTTATTTCATAATTTTTTCTTCGTAGCTTTAGCACAACGGATAGTTCATATTGTCGATGGCAGGATATGGAAATTACGGAGGAAGAAAGTGCCGTCTTCTTAGTACAGAACAATATAATACCCCACTTTTTTATCCCGCCGACAATTGATAGCCATGCATGTTGCACGGGAAGTAAAGAAGTTTCGTTCTCATTTCTTTCCCTTCTTCGCTTTTCACAAAAATCAGTAAAAGTAAAAATAACATTCGGTACATTACAGCCCCTACTCTACTCTATCGGGTATGGGAGAAAATCGAGAGTACTGTTGTGCATATTTTTGGTTTTACTGGGAATATTTCTGCATTTTTCTGACATATTTGTAATTTTTCATGACATATTTTCCAATGTATATGACATAAGTACATATATATATTTTACAGTTTTATAGGACGTAAAGTCCCGGGCCCTAGAAATAAATAATAATAACAATGTCTGCTGGGTTTCTGGCGTTTCAGTGGACATGAACGTTGATTGCCAGCCAAGATTATGTTTAGAGTCCCTTCATCAGTTTTCTCTCATCATCATTCATCCATCGTCAGCATTAGCCAAAAGTGGCATACAAACGAAGCAAAATACTAAAAATTAAAAAATAATTTGGGTTTACTGTATATACGTAATTAAGTACACACCTGAATTTGATTTCGTAAAACCACCGTTGCTTTAGGGCCACAAAGCACTTGGTGGCTTACTACGTATTCATCCGAGGTTCCAAAAACGCCCATAACATGGCGCCCAACGGCTGAGTGAGGGAAAACAAAAGAGAATCAAGTCAACAACCGAAGTTCCTCGTTGCGTTTAACTGTCACAGGTAAACAATAAAAGTGGAAACACGTGGTAAGGATGTTTATAGTTAAGTCCACATTGGCTGTAACAATTAATTACCTGTTTTGTAAGATAACAGAAAAGGGGAAAGTTCGCAGCGTTTCGTTTTTGAAGACTTCTTTTTTTGATTTGTTCCTTGTCGAGATCTCTACCAGCACTATGGCACAGAGACGAGACATTCTCGTTTCGTCTCGAGCTTGGAAGTCTTTTCGAGTTGACGAATGCCTGCCCTGTCCTCCCTTATTTTTGTATTCTCCTGTTCTGTCCCTCTACCCATTTTTCTGTGACTGTAATCCGCTCCTTCTGTCTTTTAATTTCCCATTTTCTCTTCTCTCTCTTCTTCTGTCCTATACCCTATATGTATTTCTTTCTTTCATTTCCTATTTTCCCTTTCCTCTTTATCAGTTCTGTTTTCTCTTTATTTCTGACTTTCATTCCCTTCCTATCTCCTTTTCTGTTTGCCTCAATATCTCTACTTGTATCCTTTCTGTGTCTCTCCCCCTTCCTTCTCTTTCTAATTCGATCTTCCCCATTTTTCTCTTCTTTATTTTGCTCAATCTATCTTCTCTCTTTTTCTGTACATCTATTTATCTGTTCCTTTTTATCTTTGGACGAACACATCACTTGAACGTGTGAGTTGAGCGAGCGAAAGGCACTTATGAAAGAAATATAGTTAACCTAATTTTTATCAATTGCCTATTTATCGTCATGTGGGCGTAAATAAAAATAAACTTAAGGAGAACAAAATGTCCAAAGATTATTTATTCTCACGGAAGAAATGTAAGGAAAAATGCATTTGGTTTCTTTATCTCTTTCGAACCGGTCCTTTGAAAATTGGCATCGTTCATTCCAAGTTACAAAAAATGCAGGAAGCTTTTAATGGTTTTTTTTATAGTTCATAATACAGAGCATTCCCTGACATTCGCTACGGGACTCGGCGTCAAGCGGCCCGGCATCAGCGCTAGTCTCTCCCGGTGAACGGGTCCGCGACAGTCGAACTCTACAGTCCGTTTTATTCCCTCTCCCTGACTTCGCTCTCTTTCCCTTTCTGTTGACGTTGCAGACTGACGCCAGTATAATCCTCCCTCGGAAGTTGTGTTGTGTCGTGTCCGTGTGTTGAAGATTGCAGCTTAATATGGCACCACAAAAGTTTACATTACAACAAAGGATTTATCTTGTCGAGTGTTACTTCGGAAAGAGGAATTGTGGAGAAGTGCGACGACGTTTTGCAACGAAATTTCCTGGTGTTCCCGTTCCACATAGGACCACTATATTAAACCTCGTAAAAAAGTTTAGAGTAACAGGGTTACTGAGGAAAAACTCGAAGGTAAAGGTAAAGGTAAAGTGTTCCCCTGTGCATAGCACCACGCCATGAAGGCGTATAGGGGGTGTGGGGGTAACGCCCCACACTTTCTTGATGGAAAAACTCGAAGAGATAGGACAAATGTTAGAACAGTCTCCTCGGAAATTTATCCTCTCACAAGAAACGGGTGTTTAAAAAACCACAGCATTTAGAGCTGCTAAAATTCTTAATCGGGAGAATTACAGTAGACGAACTTGCACGTGTAAGTGCCAATTTCCTTCGGAGATGCCAGGAATGTGTTGCAGCAGAGGGACATCATTTTCAACACCTTCTGTAGTCAAGGTTAGTACACAATATGAAAACTGTAATTTTAATAGCCGACTCTAGCGACTGTCGTGTACCCCGTTCACCGGGCAAGATAAGCGCTGATGCCGGACCGTTTGCCGCCGAGTATCGTAGCAAATGTCTGTAGAATAAAGTTCAGTTAGTATTCGGAACGACTAACCAGAGTAAAATGCGTTAGATCGAAAAGAAAAACTGAGTGCAAAATACAGGAACTAGATAATGTTTTACTAATATTTCAGACATGTCCAACTTCAATCCAGTAGTGATCTACTTTTTACTGTCACAACAGGCGGTGAGCTACTACATTAATCGTTAAGCACCGTAGGGAAAATATACAAATAAAACAATAAATAATACAATAAAAGTAATATGTGTCGAAATGAAATGGCTTACTTTTTGGTTAGTGAGACGTCTGACTACCTACTCAGCCACCTGACATCAATGTGAAAAATGATATCAGGTTGCAGTTCCTTTTTTGCTCTTTTCAGGAGCACTCATTTTCCAGCAGTTCAAACAACGATATTACTAGGGAGCGGAAGTTGATGACCTAAGAAATATAGGTATATGACCTATAGAATGTCCTAAAAAATGGGAAGACATGACGTAAAAATGCAAAAAATGACCATTATATTTCTTAGTTTCAGGTTAAAAATTGAAATGAAAAGGAAATTAAACAAAATGCAATCTTGCTTTGAAAAGAAATGGTACCAAATGATAGCCTACCACATGCACACTCAATTAAAATATGCAACGAGGATTTCCAATGGAAACAACCGAATAATATTAAAACAATTTAATGAAAAGTCGTATACACTGAAGCAAGAATATTACCAAAATGAAAAAGTGACAAAATATGACGGAACAACACACCGAGTATTGCAAAAAATTACTGAAAAATGACGGAAATCGGGGAAAATGACCTAAAACCTGAAAATTGGCAAAAAATGCACTTTAAAATGACCTTTTTTGGGTTCTAGACCAAGTGTAATATTGTGTGTATCTAACGGGCATCATGTCCGAGATGTGAGGAAAAAGATGACATTTCATCAACTTCCGCTCCCTAGATATTACACACGCACATACACGCGTTTGAACCTCAATCACACTGTAACACACTCGCAAAAGCGCACTGTTTTCACCTCGTCGACAGGCAGTCACACAGACTAAACCCGCGACCACAGCAAGGCGGTGGTATCGGTAAGGGAGCAAGAGACGATGGTGGTTCAAAACTGCACCACTTAAAAAAGGGAAAGAATAGCAGTGATAAATATTCAGAGTTTGAAATTTGAATTAAAAATTGATCAAACCATTACACATTATAGAGGTTGAATTCAAATAACGTATATTCGTATAAGTACAATAGATAACTGCGATCGACGCGTTGCACATGCCTGTATTATACCATTCAATACAAATAATAATCGAAATGGTTCCAGAGTTTTCACAATTCCAAAAATGGGATTTTTTCGTCAGAGGTTACACAACATAAACATTATTACTTTCAGAGATTTTCCTTGAGCAAAGTACGTGAAAGTGAATAACAAACTATAATAACTTTGCATATTAGTACACTAACTGTATGAAATGCAAATAATAATAATTGTAATAATAATAATAATACTGTGAAAGTTGCGATTGATATTTACTCATTTGATGGACTGAGTAGAAAATTCTCCCCCCCCCCGCCAAGGATATAATAATAAAATTTAGAAAATGGTTTAATTTTTATTAGTTTATAATGGTTATTACATAATAATATTATTAATAATAATTTTACTGTTCAATTTTTCTTGTCAAATCCTGACCACTAGAAAAATTTCTGGCTACGCCCTTGGTCTGCAAATGACACCTTTCGGCCATTTTTGTCGTCATGGGCGGAGACTACGTACACATGAAACGTTACATTGTTAATTTTTTATATTACTTTCTATCTGTGCATGCACATTCCCGCACTTCCGACTAAATGCACAAAGGTATTTTCTGAAAACTGTTCACGGTTGACGTTTTTGCCCGAAGTTCACCGGTATGCCCAGCGCCGCCTCTACAATTGCAGAATAGCGGGGCTGCGTGCTCTACCAACGCAGGCCTTGTTTGCGGTTCAGCCTGCAGTGAAGCAGAAAAGCCGCATGGACGCCGAACCTTTTTGTTCTGTTTTTTCAGAGGCCTCTCTCCATGCGCAGGCCGCAATTGGTGGAACGAATACGTAACATGATGAACCGGAAGATAACGCTCGGCCGCTGCACCGTATCCTTTGCTGGAGTTGATGAGATCAGCAATGTTTTTTTTCGTAACCGTGATCCAATTGCTGTTGGAACCCAATCATCAATGAGGAAGGGCTATCATGCTTTTCTCGTTCACTCCCCTCTATCTATTTTTCTCTAGAAGAGCTTCGTTTTCTACATCTTCTCATACCTTTCTTTCTCTTTCCCTCTCTATCTGCGTCTTCCTCCCTTTTCTCTGTTTCTTCCAGGGTCGTTAAAGGTGCTGGAACCCATAAATTCTAAAGGGTTCTGTTGGGTTCCGCTGCAGGAGCGGACCTTTTTTCTCGCACAATTTGAATTCGGTCCAAGTTGCGTGTTGTTACATTGAAAAAATGTTCCTGGACCGTATTGAATTTCATCCGGAAAAAAGGTTCCTGGACCGAATTGAAATTCATCCGGAAAAAATGTTCCTCGACCGAATTGAAATTCATCCGTAAAAAGGTTCCTGGACCGAATTGAAATTCATCCGGAAAAAGGTTCCTGGACCGAATTGAAATTCATCCGTAAAAAGGTTCCTGGACCGAATTGAAATTCATCCGGAAAAAGGTTCCTGGACCGAATTGAAATTCATCCGGAAAAAATGTTCCTGGACCGAATTGAAATTCATCCGACAAAAAAGGATCCTGGACCGAATTGAAATTCATCCGGAAAAAATGTTCCTGGACCGAATTGAAATTCATCCGGAAAAAATGTTCCTCGACCGAATTGAAATTCATCCGGAAAAAGGTTCCTGGACCGAATTGAAATTCATCCGGAAAAAGGATCCTGGACCGAATTGAAATTCATCCGGAAAAAGGTTCCTGGACCGAATTGAAATTCATCCGGAAAAAGGTTCCTGGACCGAATTGAAATTCATCCGGAAAAAGGTTCCTGGACCGAATTGAAATTCATCCGGAAAAAGGTTCCTGGACCGAATTGAAATTCATCCGGAAAAAGGTTCCTGGACCGAATTGAAATTCATCCGGAAAAATGTTCCTGAACCGAATTGAAATTCATCCGGAAAAAATGTTCCTGGACCGAATTGAAATTCATCCGACAAAAAAGGTTCCTGGACCGAATTGAAATTCATCCGGAAAAAGGTTCCTGGACCGAATTGAAATTCATCCGGAAAAAGGTTCCTGGACCGAATTGAAATTCATCCGGAAAAAGGTTCCTGGACCGAATTGAAATTCATCCGGAAAAAATGTTCCTCGACCGAATTGAAATTCATCCGTAAAAAGGTTCCTGGACCGAATTGAAATTCATCCGGAAAAAAGGTTCCTGGACCGAATTGAAATTCATCCGGAAAAAGGTTCCTGGACCGAATTGAAATTCATCCGGAAAAAGGTTCCTGGACCGAATTGAAATTCATCCGGAAAAAGGTTCCTGGACCGAATTGAAATTCATCCGGAAAAAGGTTCCTGGACCGAATTGAAATTCATCCGTAAAAAGGTTCCTGGACCGAATTGAAATTCATCCGGAAAAAGGTTCCTGGACCGAATTGAAATTCATCCGGAAAAAATGTTCCTCGACCGAATTGAAATTCATCCGTAAAAAGGTTCCTGGACCGAATTGAAATTCACCCGGAAAAATGTTCCTGGACCGAATTGAAATTCATCCGGAAAAAATGTTCCTCGACCGAATTGAAATTCATCCGTAAAAAGGTTCCTGGACCGAATTGAAATTCACCCGGAAAAATGTTCCTGGACCGAATTGAAATTCATCCGGAAAAAATGTTCCTCGACCGAATTGAAATTCATCCGTAAAAAGGTTCCTGGACCGAATTGAAATTCATCCGGAAAAAATGTTCCTCGACCGAATTGAAATTCATCCGTAAAAAGGTTCCTGGACCGAATTGAAATTCATCCGGAAAAAGGTTCCTGGACCGAATTGAAATTCATCCGGAAAAAAGGTTCCTGGACCGAATTGAAATTCATCCGGAAAAATGTTCCTGGACCGAATTGAAATTCATCCGGAAAAAGGTTCCTGGACCGAATTGAAATTCATCCGGAAAAAGGTTCCTGGACCGAATTGAAATTCATCCGGAAAAAGGTTCCTGGACCGAATTGAAATTCATCCGTAAAAAGGTTCCTGGACCGAATTGAAATTCATCCGGAAAAAGGTTCCTGGACCGAATTGAAATTCATCCGGAAAAAATGTTCCTGGACCGAATTGAAATTCATCCGACAAAAAAGGTTCCTGGACCGAATTGAAATTCATCCGGAAAAAATGTTCCTGGACCGAATTGAAATTCATCCGGAAAAAATGTTCCTCGACCGAATTGAAATTCATCCGGAAAAAGGTTCCTGGACCGAATTGAAATTCATCCGGAAAAAGGTTCCTGGACCGAATTGAAATTCATCCGGAAAAAGGTTCCTGGACCGAATTGAAATTCATCCGGAAAAAGGTTCCTGGACCGAATTGAAATTCATCCGGAAAAAGGTTCCTGGACCGAATTGAAATTCATCCGGAAAAAGGTTCCTGGACCGAATTGAAATTCATCCGGAAAAATGTTCCTGGACCGAATTGAAATTCATCCGGAAAAAATGTTCCTGGACCGAATTGAAATTCATCCGACAAAAAAGGTTCCTGGACCGAATTGAAATTCATCCGGAAAAAATGTTCCTGGACCGAATTGAAATTCATCCGGAAAAAATGTTCCTCGACCGAATTGAAATTCATCCGTAAAAAGGTTCCTGGACCGAATTGAAATTCATCCGGAAAAAGGTTCCTGGACCGAATTGAAATTCATCCGGAAAAAGGTTCCTGGACCGAATTGAAATTCATCCGGAAAAAGGTTCCTGGACCGAATTGAAATTCATCCGGAAAAAGGTTCCTGAACCGAATTGAAATTCATCCGGAAAAAATGTTCCTGGACCGAATTGAAATTCATCCGACAAAAAAGGTTCCTGGACCGAATTGAAATTCATCCGGAAAAAGGTTCCTGGACCGAATTGAAATTCATCCGGAAAAAGGTTCCTGGACCGAATTGAAATTCATCCGGAAAAAGGTTCCTGGACCGAATTGAAATTCATCCGGAAAAAATGTTCCTGGACCGAATTGAAATTCATCCGACAAAAAAGGATCCTGGACTGAATTGAAATTCATCCGGAAAAAATGTTCCTGGACCGAATTGAAATTCATCCGGAAAAAATGTTCCTCGACCGAATTGAAATTCATCCGGAAAAAGGTTCCTGGACCGAATTGAAATTCATCCGGAAAAAGGTTCCTGGACCGAATTGAAATTCATCCGGAAAAAGGTTCCTGGACCGAATTGAAATTCATCCGGAAAAAGGTTCCTGGACCGAATTGAAATTCATCCGGAAAAAGGTTCCTGGACCGAATTGAAATTCATCCGGAAAAAGGTTCCTGGACCGAATTGAAATTCATCCGGAAAAAGGTTCCTGGACCGAATTGAAATTCATCCGGAAAAAGGTTCCTGGACCGAATTGAAATTCATCCGGAAAAATGTTCCTGAACCGAATTGAAATTCATCCGGAAAAAATGTTCCTGGACCGAATTGAAATTCATCCGACAAAAAAGGTTCCTGGACCGAATTGAAATTCATCCGGAAAAAGGTTCCTGGACCGAATTGAAATTCATCCGGAAAAAGGTTCCTGGACCGAATTGAAATTCATCCGGAAAAAGGTTCCTGGACCGAATTGAAATTCATCCGGAAAAAGGTTCCTGGACCGAATTGAAATTCATCCGGAAAAAATGTTCCTCGACCGAATTGAAATTCATCCGTAAAAAGGTTCCTGGACCGAATTGAAATTCATCCGGAAAAAAGGTTCCTGGACCGAATTGAAATTCATCCGGAAAAAGGTTCCTGGACCGAATTGAAATTCATCCGGAAAAAGGTTCCTGGACCGAATTGAAATTCATCCGGAAAAAGGTTCCTGGACCGAATTGAAATTCATCCGGAAAAAGGTTCCTGGACCGAATTGAAATTCATGCGTAAAAAGGTTCCTGGACCGAATTGAAATTCATCCGGAAAAAGGTTCCTGGACCGAATTGAAATTCATCCGGAAAAAATGTTCCTCGACCGAATTGAAATTCATCCGTAAAAAGGTTCCTGGACCGAATTGAAATTCACCCGGAAAAATGTTCCTGGACCGAATTGAAATTCATCCGGAAAAAATGTTCCTCGACCGAATTGAAATTCATCCGTAAAAAGGTTCCTGGACCGAATTGAAATTCACCCGGAAAAATGTTCCTGGACCGAATTGAAATTCATCCGGAAAAAATGTTCCTCGACCGAATTGAAATTCATCCGTAAAAAGGTTCCTGGACCGAATTGAAATTCATCCGGAAAAAATGTTCCTCGACCGAATTGAAATTCATCCGTAAAAAGGTTCCTGGACCGAATTGAAATTCATCCGGAAAAAGGTTCCTGGACCGAATTGAAATTCATCCGGAAAAAAGGTTCCTGGACCGAATTGAAATTCATCCGGAAAAATGTTCCTGGACCGAATTGAAATTCATCCGGAAAAAGGTTCCTGGACCGAATTGAAATTCATCCGGAAAAAGGTTCCTGGACCGAATTGAAATTCATCCGGAAAAAGGTTCCTGGACCGAATTGAAATTCATCCGTAAAAAGGTTCCTGGACCGAATTGAAATTCATCCGGAAAAAGGTTCCTGGACCGAATTGAAATTCATCCGGAAAAAATGTTCCTGGACCGAATTGAAATTCATCCGACAAAAAAGGTTCCTGGACCGAATTGAAATTCATCCGGAAAAAATGTTCCTGGACCGAATTGAAATTCATCCGGAAAAAATGTTCCTCGACCGAATTGAAATTCATCCGGAAAAAGGTTCCTGGACCGAATTGAAATTCATCCGGAAAAAGGTTCCTGGACCGAATTGAAATTCATCCGGAAAAAGGTTCCTGGACCGAATTGAAATTCATCCGGAAAAAGGTTCCTGGACCGAATTGAAATTCATCCGGAAAAAGGTTCCTGGACCGAATTGAAATTCATCCGGAAAAAGGTTCCTGGACCGAATTGAAATTCATCCGGAAAAATGTTCCTGGACCGAATTGAAATTCATCCGGAAAAAATGTTCCTGGACCGAATTGAAATTCATCCGACAAAAAAGGTTCCTGGACCGAATTGAAATTCATCCGGAAAAAATGTTCCTGGACCGAATTGAAATTCATCCGGAAAAAATGTTCCTCGACCGAATTGAAATTCATCCGTAAAAAGGTTCCTGGACCGAATTGAAATTCATCCGGAAAAAGGTTCCTGGACCGAATTGAAATTCATCCGGAAAAAGGTTCCTGGACCGAATTGAAATTCATCCGGAAAAAGGTTCCTGGACCGAATTGAAATTCATCCGGAAAAAGGTTCCTGGACCGAATTGAAATTCATCCGGAAAAAGGTTCCTGGACCGAATTGAAATTCATCCGGAAAAAGGTTCCTGGACCGAATTGAAATTCATCCGGAAAAAAGGTTCCTGGACCGAATTGAAATTCATCCGGAAAAAATGTTCCTGGACCGAATTGAAATTCATCCGGAAAAAATGTTCCTCGACCGAATTGAAATTCATCCGTAAAAAAGTTCCTGGGCCGAATTTAAATTCATCCGGAAAAAATGTTCCTCGACCGAATTGAAATTCATCCGGAAAAAGGTTCCTGGACCGAATTGAAATTCATCCGTAAAAATGTTCCTGGACCGAATTGAAATTCGTCCGTAAAAAGGTTCCTGGACCGAATTGAAATTCACCCGGAAAAATGTTCCTGGACCGAATTGAAATTCACCCGGAAAAATGTTCCTGGACCGAATTGAAATTCATCCGACAAAAAAGGTTCCTGGACCGAATTGAAATTCATCCGGAAAAAATGTTCCTGGACCGAATTGAAATTCATCCGACAAAAAAGGTTCCTGGACCGAATTGAAATTCATCCGGAAAAAATGTTCCTGGACCGAATTGAAATTCATCCGGAAAAAATGTTCCTCGACCGAATTGAAATTCATCCGTAAAAAGGTTCCTGGACCGAATTGAAATTCACCCGGAAAAATGTTCCTGGACCGAATTGAAATTCACCCGGAAAAATGTTCCTGGACCGAATTGAAATTCACCCGGAAAAATGTTCCTGGACCGAATTGAAATTCACCCGGAAAAATGTTCCTGGACCGAATTGAAATTCACCCGGAAAAATGTTCCTGGACCGAATTGAAATTCATCCGACAAAAAAGGTTCCTGGACCGAATTGAAATTCATCCGGAAAAAAGGTTCCTGGACCGAATTGAAATTCATCCGGAAAAAGGTTCCTGGACCGAATTGAAATTCATCCGACAAAAAAGGTTCCTGGACCGAATTGAAATTCATCCGACAAAAAAGGTTCCTGGACCGAATTGAAATTCATCCGGAAAAAAGGTTCCTGGACCGAATTGAAATTCATCCGGAAAAATGTTCCTGGACCGAATTGAAATTCATCCGACAAAAAAGGTTCCTGGACCGAATTGAAATTCATCCGGAAAAAAGGTTCCTGGACCGAATTGAAATTCATCCGGAAAAAGGTTCCTGGACCGAATTGAAATTCATCCGACAAAAAAGGTTCCTGGACCGAATTGAAATTCATCCGACAAAAAAGGTTCCTGGACCGAATTGAAATTCATCCGGAAAAAATGTTCCTGGACCGAATTGAAATTCATACGGAAAAAATGTTCCTCGACCGAATTGAAATTCATCCGTAAAAAGGTTCCTGGACCGAATTGAAATTCATCCGGAAAAAGGTTCCTGGACCGAATTGAAATTCACCCGGAAAAATGTTCCTGGACCGAATTGAAATTCACCCGGAAAAATGTTCCTGGACCGAATTGAAATTCATCCGACAAAAAAGGTTCCTGGACCGAATTGAAATTCATCCGACAAAAAAGGTTCCTGGACCGAATTGAAATTCATCCGGAAAAAATGTTCCTGGACCGAATTTAAATTCATCCGGAAAAAGGTTCCTGGACCGAATTGAAATTCATCCGTAAAAAGGTTCCTGGACCGAATTGAAATTCGTCCGGAAAAAGGTTCCTGGACCGAATTGAAATTCATCCGGAAAAAGGTTCCTGGACCGAATTGAAATTCATCCGTAAAAAGGTTCCTGGACCGAATTGAAATTCATCCGGAAAAAGGTTCCTGGACCGAATTGAAATTCATCCGTAAAAATGTTCCTGGACCGAATTGAAATTCGTCCGGAAAAAGGTTCCTGGACCGAATTGAAATTCATCCGTAAAAAGGTTCCTGGACCGAATTGAAATTCATCCGGAAAAAGGTTCCTGGACCGAATTGAAATTCATCCGTAAAAAGGTTCCTGGACCGAATTGAAATTCGTCCGGAAAAAGGTTCCTGGACCGAATTGAAATTCATCCGGAAAAAGGTTCCTGGACCGAATTGAAATTCATCCGGAAAAAGGTTCCTGGACCGAATTGAAATTCATCCGGAAAAAGGTTCCTGGACCGAATTGAAATTCATCCGACAAAAAAGGTTCCTGGACCGAATTGAAATTCATCCGGAAAAAATGTTCCTGGACCGAATTGAAATTCATCCGGAAAAATGTTCCTGGACCGAATTGAAATTCATCCGTAAAAAGGTTCCTGGACCGAATTGAAATTCATCCGTAAAAAGGTTCCTGGACCGAATTGAAATTCATCCGGAAAAAATGTTCCTCGACCGAATTGAAATTCATCCGTAAAAAGGTTCCTGGACCGAATTGAAATTCACCCGGAAAAATGTTCCTGGACCGAATTGAAATTCACCCGGAAAAATGTTCCTGGACCGAATTGAAATTCACCCGGAAAAATGTTCCTGGACCGAATTGAAATTCACCCGGAAAAATGTTCCTGGACCGAATTGAAATTCATCCGGAAAAAAGGTTCCTGGACCGAATTGAAATTCACCCGGAAAAAAGGTTCCTGGGCCGAATTGAAATTCACCTGGAAAAAAAGGTTCCCGGAACGTATTTAAATTGATCCGGAACTGGAGCTAATTGAAATGCTTTAAATATGAAAAGGTTATACACTGTCTAGAACTCATTTAAGTTTGCTAATTTTCTCTCCCAGTCCGGGATTGATATTATTTACAATTCCTGGACCAGTGTTGACCGATAAAAAGTTGCCTTCTAAAAATGTTTGCAAGTACGTTTTACATTGGAATGTCACGCTGCTGTTGTAGAAAGCGTAGCACAGGGAATAAATAATAACGCTGTTGTTCTCTCGTGGGCCAGGTTCAAAAACTCCCTTGTCGAAGAGTTACTGTACATAACGCAATGGACTATATTAGCGTGGTGTCACATTGAGCTCAAACAAACCCGTTACGTGTTGCTCCGGCATCCGATCTAGGAACTGCAGCCAATAGGAGCCGCCCAGCAGATATCACAACAGGGACAGGTAGTGTTGCCAGAGGTGTTGCTACAACCAAGTGAAGGAACGCGCACGAGAGAATGGGGCTACATGGAGAGGGGTAACGTAACTGCAGCGTTTGCGTTTCGCCCATTTCTACCTTGTACCTTAGATTCTCGAGGCAGTCAGCACCGGGATTGTTCTTTCATGCTCACAAGTGGATAATTGTTTATCGTCAGGTCCGTAATCGATCCAAGTTGGGTATTGTTTCATTTCAATACGGAAATATATTTCTTACATCTAACCATAGAGTTCGCTAGTAACCTCTAAGGCAACTTAACAATAATGTTGAGTGGTCTTAAGTCTTTCTCCATTCTTCTGTTTCTATCCCCCCCTATGTCTGTCTATCTCTCCCTCTTTTCTCCTATTTTATTCTTTCCTTTCTTCATTTCCTCTCTTTGCCCTCTCTGCGTCACCTTTCGCCATTTCTCTCTCTCTCTGTCTACTACTTTTTCCCCTTTTTCCGTCTCTATCTCTTTCTATCCATTTTTCCTCTGCCTGTCTTTCTTCATCTTCCTTATTTCCTGTCTTTACCTCTCGTTTCCTCCTTTCTCTATTTTTGTTTTCTTTTCAAGCTCTCTCTCTCTCTCTATCTGCTTATCTTCCTGTGTTTGTATACCTCTATCTTTCTCTTCCTCCATCTTTTTATATTTCGTATCTTCACTTAGGTTTCTTTGTTTCTCTATACACTCCATTTCTTTTTCATTTGCTCTTCTATTCTTTATCTTATCTCCTCTCACTGCGGAGAAAACACAATGAATTGCAGCAAACAATTTCAGGACCATAATTCAGAAGAAACTCAACTCTATGTTTTTGATGTCATTGATGACTTTCAATCAATGATTCCACTCCCCAGATTAGTGTATTAAGAAACTATTGGTATTATATCTACTAAAATGTTACGTTGTGAAAACGTACTGTGTTTAATTTTTATAGGCTTCTCAAATGTTTACATAATAGCCATAAATTTTGTATACACGTATCCCTGTATGTACCTTTTAATACATGTGCATATATATGTCCATGTGTGTCATATACTCTGTACCTAGTAAACAATACCCAAACGGCATTTATTTATTTCGTCTTCTTTTACATGGCGAAGTTAAGGCTGTGGAGCCTTTTCTTCCACTTGACCATGTTTACAAAAAAATTGAATATGAAATAATTAAAATATTGAAAAAAAGGAAGAAAAAAAATATATAAAAAATTACAGAGAAATAAAAAATACAAAGAGAAATTACATATAAGAGAGGTAATCTAACCTATAGATACGGACACACACACTCACACTCACACATACATATTTTTGCCCTTACACACGTACAAGCAAATACATAACACAACACTTACTTAAGCACAGTCCATTATTACACATACTTAAAACACAGTCCAAAACGGTATACTTTGACGATAATTCATCTTAACTATTACTCTAATTCATTTTAGTGCCTTACGTCCTTCTATCATTCTCTGCACCCGCCATATTAATAGGGAAATCAAACATTTAATTTTCATTGTATAATATGTGTAACTTTAACAATTTTTTGAACGTCACAATTGAGGAAGAGACATGAATTTCAGGTGGCAACTTGTTCCAAAGGCCTGCTGAGGTAACAGTAAAAGAATTTGCATAAAAGTTGGATTTGTGGAGTGGAATGGACAGCAGAGACCTTTCGCGCGATCTGGTGTTGTGGCTGTGAAAGTCGGAAAGATGTTGAAATCGGTTATAGAGATATTGCGGGTCTTTTATTTGGAGGATTTTGTACAGTAAAATTAACTTATGAAAATTACGTTTATCGCTTAATTTAAGCCACTCGACCTTCGCAAAGTACGATGTCAAATGGTCTGAATATTTTAGGTCGAAAACGAAACGAATGCAGGCATTTTGAATTCGCTGCAGTCGTTTAGCTTGCTCGTGATTGACATCCAAGAAAGCAATGTCGCAATAGTCAACAATGGGAAATACAAGAGACTGGACCAGTTTAATTTTTATGCGTTCAGGGAGGAAGTTTTTGAGCCGATAGAGTGAATGCAATGCACCGACAGCTCTTCTAGATACAGAGTTAACTTGCTCTGCCCAGGTGAGATGTTGGTTGAGTATCACACCCAGATTCTTAACAGTAGTGGAGAAGGGCAGATGAATATCATTTACGTTGAGTCTAGAGAGGCTAGATTTATCTATTTATCTATTTATTCATGTTACCATAACTTCTCGTCCGCCTGTGTGTTAAACAAAGTTTGTACTTGAACACTGAAAGTCAAACCAAAGGCGAGAGAACGGAAGAAAAACGTCGAATTAGTTTTGGCTCGAAACAGATGCGAGAGTTCATCAGTTTCACACAGCTCTCCCCCTGTTTGACCCCTTCTCGAAATTACTTTCAGATTCGCTCCGCATCAACTTGATCACGCACTCCGTTCCAACCAAAACAAGAACGAATCGATCTATTGCGATGCATGACAGGCGGAATTAACTGCGCGTTATCCCTCCAGTGTTGATTAACCCGGGAATCTCGACAGAAATGAACTACTGATTTTAAGCCTATGCCCTTGTAGTACACTCGAGAAAATGAATCAGAGATGGCGCTGCTAGCAGCAGGAACGTAACAAAACCAATATTGAATGGACAAAAATAGATCGAATTAGTACAAGCAAAATAATGTTGTTAATATTTTCAGTATTTCATACTATTCTACTTAATAATTGTGTTCTTTTTTATGGAATGGCATTACGCGTAAAATACGTAGAAACCATATGAACATTAAACTTAAAATAGTTTTAAGTAGTTATAGTATTTGATAGATTTTGTCATCTTGTTACATCCATGGGTTGTGAATGTATGCATGAAATTTTTAGACTGAAGTACATCCACAACGCATTTAACACCATCTCAGAAAAAAATGTTTAGGAAATGATCAAGATACGACCATTTCCTAAAGATCTCGTACATTTCGCTTTGGTTTTAAATAAAATTAAGGAAGGCAAAGTAGTCCGAGATGAGGAGACAGGTGAGTGGAGAAGGTTACATAATTTAGAACTACATAATTTGTATTCATGTCCAGATATTATTAGAATAATTAAATCAAGAAGACTTAGGTGGGCAGGCCATGTGGCACGAATGGGAGAGGAAAGAGGAGTTTGCAGGATTCTTGTTGGGAAACCTGATGGTAAGAGACCTGTAGGAAGGCCTAGACGAAGATGGAGGGACAACGCTGAGATGGACCTAAAGGAAATCGGTAAGGATGGAAAAGAGTATATAGATCTTGCTCAAGATAGGGACAGATGGAAGGCCTGTGTTGCTGCAGCCATGAACCTTCGGGTTTAGGAAGGCTAGAGAGTTAGTTAGTTAGTTAAAGTAGTCCGGGTGCCAAATGCCTAAAAGTGGCATTACCATGATTAGAGCTATGAATAAAAGTTTTGACTGTTTTTGAAAGCTTACGTTATGTACATTTCAGATCCGATTGATGCCACTCTGTCAACCTTGAGCAATTTGAGTAATTCAAGATGACGTCCAATATGGCGGACTTTCTAGTTAATTACCTATATCTCAGTAACCAATGGTCGTAAACAGAAAATATTTTTTTAGTCTTCATCCTCATTAGATGGACTACGAAAAAGATTGTGTTAAGTTTTCGCTAATGTCAGTAGTTTTATCGTAATTTTAAAAAATAATCCTTAAAATATGTATAGTATGTAACATTCTTATTCGTACACACGGATTTTCAAAGAAAATGCTTTAATATCTGAAAGGAAATACACTCTTTTGAATTTGTTTCTTTACAATTCAATAACAAATATAATTAGGAACATAAAATCTTACCCAAATTCTGTATAACCAATGACAATAAAAAATTAAATGAAACTGAAAGAGAAACATGCCATTTTTTGTACAACTTTTCTATTCGTACACTTAATAATATAAAAGAAAATAGTACATTCAGAGCAGATTGACTGACAATTCTAATACTTTGATGCGTATCCTTTGGCTTGAATTACTGCTTTGGCACTTGTTCTTCATAGAATTAACCAGTTTCCGACATGTTTCAGAGCTTATTTTATTCCACTTGGCTTGCACAATAGTTTTCAACTCTTGTTTTGACTTGACGCCTCCTGCTTTATGGACTCGCCTCTTCAAAGTTGCCCATAAATGCTCAATGGGATTTATGTGTGGCCTTTGAGCTGGTGTTTGTAGTAGTTTGGGCACATTCCATGTTAGCCAATTCATGTTAACTCGCGCCTTATGCTTACTGCGAATGTAAAATTCATGTTTTTCCTGAACATCAAAGTTGTGTATGAAAAATGTTTGGGTTAAACCTGTGTTGCAATGTAGATTTATTGTACGTAGCCTACACCCAACGGCGAAAGAAACAGTAGGCGAATTGTCCATCACCATTTTCATTCGGTCTGTATTACACAATGTGATGACAGTGAATTGAAATAATGACGTCAATAAGCAGAGAACAATGCCTGCTTCGAACCAACATAGTTTCATTCCTCAAAACAACACAGGATGTAGATAAAAAGTAATGAAAATACCGGTGGACAATTTGCCTACCATTTTCTTTGCCGTTGACTGTACTGAATTATGTTTAGTAAATGGGAAAATATTACTTTTTGCCCTAAAGAAAACATGTTGATTGCAATTTTGAAAGATACTGTACTTTAGTTTGTTGCACTAAAACATGGATAGTAATGTGTAACATAGTGTTTTCCTGTCTGAAATAATATATTGACATTGTAATTTTAATTTCTTGTACTAAAGACTCTTTCATGAAATGAATAAATAGATTTTTATCCGATAGAATATATTTGCCCCGCAATATTGAAACTTCCTGCAATTTTACATTTTATACGAAAACTTATATGACAAAATTTAACACAGCGCTTTCCGTTTGGAAGGAGAAAATCAATGTAATTTGAATTTCTGGCACTAAAATAAGATTAATAAATTGCATGAAATTGATTTTTGTCCAAAACAATTTTTTTTATTACGGAATATGTAAAAAAATGTACCTGGGTCCAATAGACCCGACTGGTACTAGATGATATAAAATTTTACTTGGAGTTCCAGGGTTAAAAATACTTTCACCCCATATTCTCATATGTAACACGTCTTTCTACATTCTTCACACACGTGTTTCAGTTTTCTCTCAGATACGCAATTGGTGAGTATATTCTTTTTATTTTTTAGCTATAGTTAGTTATCGTGCAATCGTGACGTCACATGGAAACCTTTTTCTGAATAAATTTTAAGTTTTATGCACTTAATTGCCGATATGTGTGTTAACGAATCTTGAAATATCATTACCTCGGAAATCCTTAATCGAAAAACATTCTAAAACTGTAGTTTTGTGTAATCTGTGAACGCCTCCAACCTACGGCACATGAAAATTCCCGAAGAAATTAGTGACTGCCGGACTCACCTATATAAGTATCACCTTTTTTATTGATTGTGAGGGATAGACGCGAATCTACTCTTGGATTTCTGTGAATTAGCAGATAAAATGACTTTACCTTGTTGGAAGCATAAATCAAAATCGGTATTCTAGTCTTTACTCTTGACTTGACCCAATACGTGTATATTCTTGCCCCCTCTTCTTCCACAACAAAGGGAAAAAACAGCAACTCTGCATTCTCGCGTTGCCTGATGAACTACGGAATGCAAAGCTTGGACATTCGCGAGTCTTCCTTTTGTACACTTTCAAGAAGACCGATGTAGCTCGGGTTTCTTGAGGAGAATTCGCCTCTGGCATTCTTTCTGTTACCAGAGGGAGTATTTGCACCGTTCTGACGTCATCAGCTACTTACATCCCGTCGTCTTTGGATCGTCACGTAAGTGCTAGAGTGGTATCAACAAGAAGCCAAGTGTTTCTTGTTAGTGGTTTTTTCCTGTTGTCTTTCTCTAAGTAAACCTGTTCCATCATTGGTTGATTGTTGTGCATGGTGTTTCGTGCAAGGATTGAAAGGTTAATTAACTGTTATTTTTTACGTGGCTTCACATTCTTGTAAAGACTAGTGTCAGTCTCTTAAATTGAAACCTGTTTTTTTTTTTTTAATCTATTGAAACCTATCTGTTTCGCTACTCTAACCAGTGGCAAATCCTTTTGCATCCTTGGCCCCACTGACGACTGATTGATTTGGTTAATTTTACTTCGCTTTTCTGCCACCTTTTGCTAATCGCGAAGATGACGTTGAGTGATGATATGATGAAATTGATGAAGGGACACGCACAAAGGACACCCATGCACAGAACGGGATTCGAAACCGGTACCACTGAGCTTATTCAAAATTGTATGGTTTCTGTTTTGTGGGATTTGGTCAAGTGTAATTCAAGAAAGGTTATTCGAGATTAATATTGTTAGGTATTACCTGATTCAGTGTTTTCCTTTTAAGTGGAAGTTATATGGAACTAAGATGAGTGGAAGCTGTATTTAGTGTTAACTGACACGACACATGTGGCATGGACGTCCGGAAAGGGGAGGGGGGCAGGGAGGGGTGTGAAAGTCCACCTAAAAATTATCTATTTCACACATAATTTCATTTCAGTCACAGTAATTTGTGTTAATTATTATAAATTCGTTGAAGAAACATGATAATGTCAGACTGAAATCGTGATTTTTGAGGGGCATCACTATTATGGGTTAAAATATGCCTCCTTTGCCCCCTTGGAAAAAATACCTTGCTTGCCTCTCCTTGGAAAAAAATGCTGCGGATGTCCATGTGTGGTAGTGTGTGTATTTGATGTTTAATCGAATACCGTAAGGTTTGCCCCAGATCTGAGGTGGCCTCACAGTTGGCTGTTAACGTCTTGTTGTTCCTCGAAAGGAGGTAAGGTACATTTTAGTGATAAAGCCAGGCAACGTAACAATGCTTACTCGAACTTTTGGCGCTGTGAAAACAGCTCTTTAATAATAATAATAATAATAATAATAAAATGTACAGGGTTATAATTTGGCACGACCAGTGTGTCGGAATTCCTTTTCTGAAAGGGGTGGGGAGAGATTTATAAAATTCGGGCCCCTACTTAGGCTATCGCTTGTTTTTGGCCCTGCCGACATTATTAGTTATTATTATGAACAGTTTTGTTATTACGGTACTTCACTTCCACTAATTTATGCTCTGTATTCATAACACTTCAAAACTAAAAATTATTCATGAAACTTCTATATAACAATACCTTAGATTTTACAAGAGAACATTCAGTTAGAAGTGTTTCCGTCTGGCTTTCATGCCAGCAAACTGATGAATGAGAGACTCAGTCAATATTTTGCTAGTCATCAGCATTCGCTGTGAAGGATGCCAAACTAGAAAGTCTGCTATCTGAGGGCAGTTTTAATTCTTTTTAGAACCACTCTCCCCTGGCATTTCATGGTAAAATACTCACAAAATTTCTCAGAGCAATATCAAGATTTGGGAAAGCACTGTTAAATGTTTGATGTAACTAACTAACTTTCTAGCCTTCTTAACCGAAGGTTTATGGCAGCAGCAACACAAGCCTCCCATATGTCCCTATCCTGGTCAAGATCAATTCAATCTTTTCCATCCTTACCTTTCCTTTAGGTCCATCTCAACGTTATCCCTCCATCATCTTCTTCGTCTTCCTACAGGTCTCTTGCCATCAGGTTTCCCAACAAGAATCATGTTAAACCCTAGAACCTCCTTCTTTCATGAAATAAGCAACTAAAAGAACTTTGCATGTTGTTTTATTTTGCTATCATCACAATATTGAGGAATTTTAATAGACGATGGTCTTTTGTCATGTCTGTCCCTTCAGCGTCTCGTTTCTGTGTGTTCGCCTTGGACTTGTGGCCCTTAGGAGTTAGCTTAGGATAGCTTCTATGTTCCCTATCCTTCTATGTTCCCTATCCCTTTCCAATATTCTGATTCTTGGGAATATGGCACAGCGACCGCTCACCAGTCGCACGATTCGGAAGATAACTCCGTCCGCCAGATGGCATTGCCCTCGTGACAACAGGCTTTCATTGTTTTTGCCCGAGATCGTGAACTTTAACATCTTATACTTCGTGACAATCTGGAGCCCGATCGGTTCTTGCAATTATGAACTCATTCCTCCACGTACATCATCTCTGGGAGCCGATTCCCCTGAATGGCTTCCCATAATTCAATGCTTTGATGACGTAGGCGGAAGGTAAATTGAAGTGTAAGACGAAATCTGTGGGTTTATCTTGGGAAAGAAGTTTTGAAATCTGATTATAAATTCCGCTTTCTATATCGGGAAGTTGGCATCAAGTGATTGTGAAATATTCAGTGTGCGAATTGTGTAGTTGTTAGGTAACATGGAAAACAAACGTGTTTATGACAGTTTCTTAGCAACTTAACTGATGTACGAACAGAACATGGTACAAGCTGTAATGTTAATTTTCATGATTTCTTTCATTTTCCTACCATGTTGTGTCACGAAATGATGCGAAATAAACTCTTAAACACGAAATTTAGAGTTGATTTGCCAACGTTACGCTTACTGAAGTCTGAATTATCATTTTAAATATGTAATTCACGGAATGTTGATTAATTCTGCTGAAATATTTGAGAAGCAAAAATGACTCCTTTGCACAGGAATAAACTTAATACTCTGATAAATACAAAAATGTGCCATTAAAAGGGAAATATTTATTTTGTGTAATGAGCGTAGTTTTTAATAAAATGTAGGGTTATATTCACCATTTTAACACTGAAATGCCATTTTATGTGCAGATTTTGATACCGAATTGTACGCAGTGTTTGTACCTAAATCTTGAACTTTAATTCGTAATAAGTATGTGACCCTAAACATGGGTTACTTGACACCCCCACTCCCCGGTATGAAATCCTGGAATATGGAAACACTTCTTACTTATTTGGTAATTATCTTTCTTAAATTTTTTCACCTTCCTTCCTATATCGTAGAATCTATTCGTTCTCGTAAAGAGGAATTATAATTTTCATAGAACCGAATTTTCGAAGAAAATAAATAATCGTAGAAAATAGATTATAACTTGCAATTGTTGTAGTAGTACAAATTAGTCAGTGCTAATATTTATTTTCTCTTGTATTTTCCCCGCAGTAAGAAGATTGGCGAAAATTACTTCCATCGCAGAGACATCCGGGTAAGTCCCGTCATTTGCTAATTTGCTTTGAAGCTACCAAATGCGAATTTGTGGCAGTATATGTGGCAATTTGTTGAAAGTTATAAATACGGCAACTCGAGAGCACCAGGGCACAAGCGAAGGGGAACATTTTAGTCTGCAGTAACTGCGAGCGGGGTAAAGAAACGACTCTGAGCATAGGCATCAACATTATTTTTTGTAGGAGAGCGGGGTCAGCCTATTCTACTAAAAGTAGAATAGTAGAAATAATAATAATATTAATAACAATATTAATGATCATTGTTGTGATTATTATACAATAATTATTATAAAATAATACAAATACATTTTATTCCAACTTATTTTTATTATTATTATAATTATTAACATATCCTTATATCCCTGAGACTCTTCTACTCCATTCGATAAATGAAAATCTGGCACAACTGTTTTTCATTATTTTTTAACATTTCATTTAATGTAGTACTGAAAAGCATATTTTTTTCTATTTTGTTAATAACATCTAGACACAAAAGTTAAGGAAATATGTTAGTCACAAAGTCTTAATTTTTGGAATTTGAAGAATTTTATTCTTTGAATTAAATATGTTCCCGTATTTTACAATAAATATTTTCGATCCAACGCAGATTTTACTTTGGTTATTCTGTTCCAATACTAGGAACTGAACCTTATTCTGTTATTAACAATAAAAATAAAGTTGTTTTTTTTTACTCGAAATGAACGATGTATACATTTTCCGGGTGACATAGCATGTGACAATTTTCGACTGCCTTCCTGTAGTTCTTCTTTACATAATGGAGTGGACCTTTTCCTGCAAACTCTGCACGAACTGTTGTCAGTCGTTTACGCTGCTCTTCCAGCGAAAACTCTCGCAGTGTCGATTTCTGGAAAGTTAAGAGTTGAACGCGATTCGATTTTCCGCGTCGCATGAAGGACTTGTTAATTTCGAATGACTGACATATACGATATGAATGGGTTACGGACGTAAGCGAGCGAATATAAAGTTCGCGAAAGTTCTAACACGTGCTCTCACGCACAAAAGTTTCACGCACATGAATGATCTTGCAATACCTACATGACTAAGCGTCTCTTTTATACCGCAACAGGCGTTGACAAAAACAAGTGTGCATGTCGAGTAAGATTTTCGTGTTACTGTCTCTTACGTAAGACTATAGGGATTCCTTTCACTGCAGGTTTGATGTCTTGTATTCCTATTATATTTTCCGTGTAGCTGACAACTGTGGCGAAGAGGTTAGTACCTACAGCAAGCTACGACGCTAGAGGTTCCAGATTCGAATCCCGGCCTGGGCATGAGTGTTCTTTGTTATACCCTGTCCCAGACATCTCTCGAGCACGGCCGCGCATAACGGCAGAGAAGGGGGAAATCGAGTGGGCAGAGTGAAGCAGTACAAGCTGCTGGGAAGGCTGGTAACGGCAGTCGCTTTCCCCCCTCCACGCAATCCCGTTCCTCTCACGTGTTCATTGGTGGAGCCATCTCGTTCGACTGCTTCAGAAACAGCTGGGACAGAGTGTAGTGTCCCTTCATGAAATCGTTATCCATTCCCATCGTCGCGATTAATCAAAAGTGGTATATAAGCGACGTAAAATAACCTAATAACAATAAAAGAAACCATACCAGCGACCATATTCGATCCTAGAGTTGACCTGACCCTCGGTCATATAGAGCGGGATGCATAAGTATTACCACACAGAGAGAAAACGTTTGTTTGGAATAACCAAACAAATAGTTTCTCGTACCCCAACTGGGCAGGTCCGTAGCCGGAGATGGGCTTGGGGGGGGGGGGGGGGGGCTGAAGCCAAGGGCGCCATACACAGAGGGCGCATTCAAAGCTTATTATTTTTTTAGACGACAAAGTAAGAATATGCTACGGAGAAATTTATACTTGGAGGTCGTATATTCTGGTAACACACTGCTGGAATTTTCTGTTTTCCAAAGTATAGTAATAGTAAGTTTTCTCGAAGATGTTCTTCAGACTCTAAGTCATAACTAAAATATTCTTAAACATGATAATCAGAAATGCAAACTGAATCTTTAAATATAACCTATATTACTATTTAATGAGTTTTTGTCTTTCCACATTTCAAAATTTGTAGGAGGCAAGCCATGGTAAAATAACAAAATATCGCAAGACGCACATAAAATGTAATGCTTGGTAGTGTGGGATGCACCAAACCACAATTCTGCCTAGGGCGCCAAAATTTCTAACTCCGGGGCTGCAACTGGGTAGTTTAGCTCAGATATTGAAACCAATGAGACCGGCGCAGAATCTTCGGATACAGAAAGTAACATATTTTAAGTCCGTACTTGGCAACGCTGCAGTAAATTTTCTCAAGTGTAACATTTCGACTATAATGCACAGATCGATGACAACTAGTTATTGTTCAGGCCGTAATAATGTTCGCTAAACTCTCACGAAGAAATGAATTGTGTTAATTTGATCTACTCAATTTTAACGTACATACATTCACGAGTATTCTGTGAATCCTAATCTTGCACCTATTAATAAATTATTTTTAACTACAGTTAAAAAAAGGCTTCACATAATCATGGGATATAGTGTAATACAAGAAACTCGTAAGTTGATTTCTGTATTTTATTTATTACAAGAATTTATAGATTTTGTGCTTGTTGCTAATTAAAAAAACAACAACAGCAAAACACTCCACTATGTTGCAGAAAAAAATGGCATAGAATCTGTGACGATTATACGGTGAAATACGATATTTGCATTCACATATGAAACATATTAATTAACCCTTATACCTGGTTGTCCTCCCCGATGGCGCAGTGGTTGTGTCCTTGCCTTGTAATCAAGGGGTTCTGGGTTCGATACCCGGTGGAGGCACATAGTGGTTAACCGTAGGTCAAGTCCCGATTAGCTGTGCATAAAGTGGACACCAACTCAGTCAATCAAACTTTATACTTAATTGCTGACTTAACTGTTAATCACATACAATAAAAAGAACAGTTAAGATCTTCCCCGATATTTACAACCCACAACTTACAATCATGACGGAATGCGCAATCTGCTTTTTTCAGAGTCTGTATTCGGACACGAGTGAAAGAGATTGGAGGAGAGTGAATGTAATAAATGACACCGTCTCCTTTCAAGCGTACCTTCCCGTCTCTTACAATCGATTGGGTCGATATTCACAGGAGAAATCGTGAGAAATCATTTCTTCCATCGACTTTTACTTTTTCTCCCGCTTGGTGCATGTTGCCAATCACCCTCTCCGTATTTCTCATACTTCTCTTTATCAGGCTTGACCCCCCTTGTCTCCCGGAAAGTACTCGAACCCACTTATTGACTTCAAACTTCTTATTTAAAGCATTGTGAATGTCCTGAGTTCAGTCACGGACACCTCCAGGATTGCCTAACGACGTCATCGACTTTCAATGGCATCGTTGAAACCCAAAAGATAAATTCTAAAGCTCAAGGAACTTAGCACCCGGAAATAAACTCGCAAATACGCCACTGGGTTTATTCAGAGTGAAAGTAAGGGGGAGTTGAGATATCCTAGAGCAGTGGTTCTCAACCTTCGTGAGTCCGTGGCCCGATAAATTCATATCTTAAAAGTCGATGCCCTGTTCCCAACAATTCTTCTGGTAAATAAATAGCTTCCTTATTTTATCCTTGAAATTTAATATTAATAAATAAATTATGGCATAATGATAGAGAATATTAGTTCGATTATGTCTAGGCTTGCTGACAAATGTAACATTTGGTCTAAATTAGTTGACAACGACTAGTTCTAATGGAATCTTTTAGTTTCCTCCGGCCAATATCATTTGGTAAGTGTTGATTTTCATTGCATGTCCCATTTCGGACACCGAAAAATTCCAATTAATCAGAATATTTCCACTTCAATACATTTGTTAATGAAAATTGCTTCGCACACTAAATTTACCGCGGTGTCCGTCCGTCAACCTCCAAATTTGAAGGCGGGAAGCAAAGCGCCCTCTAATTTCCTCATCGCCGATGAGCCCCGAACGAAAGGTCATCTTTCCAGGTAGTTGCCAGCTCGGGCTGCAAGTCGCAAACTACAGGAGAATCTCTTATGGCCTGGAATTGACGCCAGGCCGCGGCCCGACGGTTGAGAAACTCTATTCTAGAGGAGTTTCAACCCTCTATCCACCCCATAATCTCGCTGAGACGACACTTACGATAGTTTACGCGAAGATTTGATTTGGTTATTTTACGTCCCTTCTCTGCCACTTTTGGATAATCGCGACGATGAGGAAGAATGGTGACGAGATGAATTGATGAAGAGCCACTCTGAAAGAACACCAATAATCTGGCCAGGATTGGAACCCAGTTTACGCAAAGAGTAGGCGTCGTACGAATATAAGTCTGGGTCTCAACTCGGTCATGCGAAATTCGAGACACGGGCGAGACTTCGAGATTTACTGACAGGAGAACGAGACCTGAGACTTCGAGATTTCTCGAGAGATTTGAGTAGCTGATACCTCATACCAAGGGATAAACGTTACAAAGGCAAGCAACTTTTATTAATAACATTTTTCCTGTTTGACGCTAAAATTTATCCTCAACATAGATGCAACCAGTACAGGTTCAAATTTCCAATTGCTATAAATAAAATATAGACTTATTTATAAATATTCAAGATATACGACTGCCTTGTCTGAAGAACTCTCATAGTAAAATAAATATGGCTTAGGTATTTATTTTTAATATTGTACCAAAGTCTCGACCTAGGCCTAGAGTGTACGTCCAAAGAGTCTGTGGAACAAGGTGGCGCATAACGGTAGAGAGAGGGAGAAAGCGAGTGGGCGGAGCAACCTGCGAACGGCTGGTAGCTGCCGTCGCGTTACCCCCTACATGCAGTCTCTTCACATCTCAAGCGTTCATAATCGAGCACACTCGAGTCACAGTTGCGCAGATGACTTATTTTCGTTCGCTTGCTCCACAGACTCCTGGTAACCCTACCCATGCAGGACTCTATCCCAGATGTCATGTCCTACATTTTAGCCTTCTGTCCGGCGTCCGGGAGGAATTTGTAAAATATAAATGTCCTACATTTTGAGCGTCACATAATATTTATTAGGAAAATACCTGTCTCAGTTAAACAAAGAGAAATCATGCAAGTCTATGGATTTCGCTCCCAAACTCTAGTGAAACTTGTTTTGATTCAGTCATTGTCCAAAATTAAAATAAAAAGTTTATGCTAGAACAAAAACGCAAGCAATTAACGAACAAATCTTTGGGGCCACATTCTGATTATATCTGAGTAGAATTTCTTGCCTTGTGGTTTATACTGATGGAACAAGGTGTTTCCCCATTCTCATTCAATATTTTGATTTTAAAGCAGAGGGTATAGAGAACAAAGATGTTGAGTTGAAGTAAAAACTAGCCTAGATGAAACTTCTAGAACCATTCCAGGTCATAATGAGAAAGTACTTTCATTACCATCAGCACAGCGGAGTCATGAAAGAAAAGTTTTTTTCGAAAGGTCTGTAAAAATTTGGTACTGGGGTTTAGTATAATTTCAAGGAGTGTGACTGTTCAGTCTATCATAAATATATATTGACTAAACCTTAAATTTTGATAAATATTGGCTCCTCTGAGAAGTATCAGTCAAAACAAGTAGCAAGAAGTGTATTGTTTAGTATTGATTAGAAGTTTGGAAATTTTGCATTTAAGAATTCATTAAGAAATCACACATTCTTTAAGTTGAAAAGTCTAAATTTTTAATTACTTTCTAACATTTTCTGGAAATCTTAAAAGTCCAACATTTTGGGATATTCTGTCCTACATTTCCCTGACAGCGATCTGATAACCCTATGCATGGGTCCACTTTCGCTCGCTTGTACTCGTTCGAACAACACGCTCGAGTGTTTTCATTCATTCCTTTATTTTGAACCTAACAGCTTTTATGCCGTTTTTTGTCCATAACAATACACATATAAAATGTACACAATTGTTTTACATTAAAATTATCAGTCTTTCCCCCCTATTTTACAGAAATTAAATTTTAAAAAAAAGAACATTTTGCCTTTTACAATTGTATGTTACACTTCCTTAAAAATAATAACAGACTATAACCAATCCGCACATCTGGATTAACAACTAAACTTAACAAATTTGTTGGAAACTGAACCTTTAGATTATTTAAAGTTTTATACAAGGTATTTCTCTCTCTATTATATTTTGAGCATTCCAGTAGCATCTGCACTTTCCCAGCCACATTCACATTTCTTATTGTTCGTTATTCCAATTTTGGATAAATGTTGCCTACTACACAAATGGCCCGTTCTCAGTCTATTAATTAATACAATTACATTTCTTGTAGCACTTAAGTAGTGGTATTGATACTACGGACAGCGCGAGAAAGGAAGAGCACCTCTCCAGCAGCTTTGGCCATACTTAAAACAAGCTCAACATGAGCATATGAGCTTTTTGCTCTAGTGTGGAACCTGCCTAACCCAAGGATTTTTGTAAAAATGCCCTCATGGATTCCATGAGAAAGGAAGAGCTCCCTCAGATTGTTTTGTCTATACTTACAAAAGGCACTTCTGTGAGATTGTTGTCCATAAACCTGTCAAAAATATGCCCCTCTTGATATTTTTTTTGGCCACACTTAAAACTAGGCCACCCACACCCATACACACCCACATACACCCACACCCACCCACACATATTTACTTCCGGTCCACTTCCGGTCCACTTCCGGTCTACTTCCGGTCCACTTCCGGTTTACTTCCGGTCTACTTCCGGTCCACTTCCGGTCCACTTCCGGTCCACTTCCGGTTTAAGTTCAATTGGACACCAGGCTCATCTTGCATATCTAGTACTAAGACAATGCAATATGCAGAGACCCTCTAGAATTGCTCCGTGACTCTCTCATTTCTTACGTCATAAACATATGATTTTTCACCTATAAGAATAACACTACATATAGTGTCTTCAGGTAAAGCCTCGTGGAATTCACAGATAATTTTAATGTTTGTCCTGTTATTAACCACAACTTGTTTTCTTTTTGAAGTGTTGATTACAAACATGGGTCTCCGTGTCTTGAATTCATCTGGTGTGTAATACATGTCAGTACTGCCAGTAGTGACACGCTTGAAAGCCGAAAAAGCTTCATATAATTTGAGAAAATCATCCTTGGAAATGTCTAAATTATAATTTTCTCTAGGGAATACCTCATTTCTGCCATTTTTAAGATATATATTTTTGATGTTGCAGTTATCAAATTTACTTGAATTTTTTTCCTGATTGTTGTGTCTCCCAGTCTGAAACAGTACCACCACAAAATCAGGCATGTCGTATTGTATACTAGAGAATGAATTTGTAGCATCAAATTCATAATATGTGCCAGAGGCAGGCTTCTGTACACATTGATATGTATAAAATTGCAGAGGAACCTGTGGATTTTTTAGGATATCAGCTTTGTATTTAAGAGCATAGCTGGCCTCATATTCAACAACTGGGATTCTTAGCTCCATAGTCTGAATAATGCACTTGCCTTCATCAGGTAGGGTATTGGGCAGAGCTTCCCCGGTAGAGTTTATTGTACTGTACCTCATCAAAGCATTGTTATCATTTGCAGCTCTTCTAAATGTAATTCTTAAACCACCCTTCCACATGATATCTTTGTAATCTGAGAAGAATCCTGGCAACAGGCGCATGGGAAACAGCACTGTGTGGCTCTTGGTTAATATCTTATCACCAGCCTCAAATCCACCTATTTTGTAGTATGATGCCTCGGTTTTGGATAATTTTAATGTGGCCAAAGCTGTGGAGGTAATGCCGGGATAATCCACTCTGTTTATAACAACGCCATGCTTTCTGATCTCAATTTCAGAGAACAGATGCGGCACAAAATTGTCTACCAATCTTATGTTTGAATTTGCCGGATAATCTGTTCCATCGAGCTTTACAACATCAAATTTGATGTATAGATCTGCTCTGTGGGGGTGTATAAAGCCGTCCCCTACATCAAGATCAACCTCGATTTCTGTGTTGGGTTGATTTAAATTTGCAAAGGTCCTCCTGTTTGGGGGGAATGATTGTAGCTCATAACTCTCAATATTTTCCATTGTATGTATTTTTATTTAAATGTTAATCTCTATGATAGCAGTTGTTGTGGCTCCAGCAAAATCAACTAATTCTTCTTTTTCATTAGTGACCATCAACTCAATATAATCTATTCTGTTATGGCACACAGGAAAATATAATGTTGGGGATGGATTGTAGATGATTGGCTCCATGAATTCGGAATTAGGTTTGAATGTTGCAATGATGCCGGTTTGTTTGTGAGTGCCTATGCCATTTGATTTGGTGATCATACCCTCGGCCACATTACAGTGAATATTCAGAGTCTCTATGGCTAAGAATTGAGGTATATTCATAGCAGTGTGTTTGATGGCTGCTTCAAGTTTTGTGTTGTTCTCAAAGCCTAACAGCTCTCCTATAGTACCCAGATCCACTGTCTCCGTAGCAGATACAATCTCTACTCTGTGAGTGACAGAATTTTGACTTAAAACTACACCTCTGGGTAATTGAGCATTTAGAGTGGACAGATTATACTGCCCTGGAGTGATGACAATTTTTTGATCCCCTACTGCAATTGTATTGTTGTGGCGTGTAATATTTGGGATCAGGTACATGCCGTAAAATGCTCTGAGAGCTATTGTTTTGGGATACACTATGTCATCATGTAATTTGAGTTTCAATATTGAATTTTGGCTGGTAAGATGGAATACCCCCATGATGTTTCAGATACCACAAGGCTTTTTGAAAATTTTCAATTGATGGTTTATTTATTTGAGACATATATCTGAGAAGAGATAAACACAAATGTCCGCAATTAACATCTTTGAAGTTTTGAACACGGGCATTATTGTAATAAAGATTAGCTGATTTTAGATATTTTATTAAATTTTCAGGTGGAACACCTCCAAATGAATCAAACATAAATGCCTTATTGTTTAAATATTTAAGATAACAAATCCAGTGTGTGCCCTGATTTTTGTACTCATCCAAATTAACAATGCCACACTCTTTGTTGAGTGGTTGTTCCGGTAAAGAATCAGACATGTACACACCTCTAAAATGTTTGATGCCCAGTGGCTTGATTAAAGCTTCAATATCTTGGTTTGTAAGCGGCTCTTGTTTTTTTTAAACTTATTCATGGCTCTCTTAACACCTTTGCCTTTTTTCTCCATGGCCAGGTTATGGCGCCTCTGCTCATCTAATTCTGCCCTATTCTTCTTGGCATCTATTACTGTTTTTGCTATGGCAGCTGATCCCCCAGCCAAGCTCCCAACAGCCCCGAGAGCAGCTAAGATGGCCGGGATGGTAAATATGAACCCCCCCACATGTGATTTTTTTCTTGATTGCTGTAATTTTTTTAATTGGGGGGTACTAAGCAACAATTTCATACCATGTCCCTTTGCAAGACAAGAGCTTTTTTTCTTGCGCTGCTTTTTGGTCAAGAGACTGTCAATAGTTTTAAGAGATTTGAGACCTGCATAAGGTATTTGATACATAACACCCTTGGCCTTCATTGTAGGTTTATTATATACATATTCACAACCCCCACCCCAGTTTTTGTTTGGTGCTCATAGCTATGGTGGTTCCCAATGCTGCTATTTTTTCACTCAAAGAAGCATCTTTGCTTACAAATCTGCCAAATGCAGCCTCTTCTAATTTCTTGTCTGCAACATGTCTCTTGTCAAGATCAGTATGTGTGTTGTATGCTATGTCATGGTCTCTGCAAGCAGCATCTAGGGGATTAACACCAGGATCACCTCTGTTTAATCTATGATCCAATTTTGTGCCTGGACCACAATACTGATAGCCTGGAATGTGTAGTTCAAATGGCAGCTTGTTTATAATGTCATTAACCAGGCCCCGACCCTCAGAAATATTCCAAAATTTAGGTGGTAGAGTATTAATAATTTTTATAAGATATCCAATCCCCTTAGGGTCATTCACTATAAAATTAGACAATTTTGTGCTTATCATGTCCATAATTCCAACCTTTTCATTGTAAAAATTGTGGTTGCCAGCATTTTCCTCCCCAGCTATCACCAATAACCTATCTACAAGTTTCCTGACATCATCAACCCACACAAATTCTTTAGGCAGGGTGTTGTATTGTTTGATTCCACTACCAGTCTTGATCTGTGACCATATGGGCTTGATTAAATTATTGTATTTTGCCCCACTGCTAGACTTGACTCTTTTTTGTGTGGGATCATTGTTCTGGTATAGAGCATCTGATTTTATTAATATTTCTTTGTAATAATCATAATCTTGATCTGTATAGCTGCCAGGCCTCTTCCTAGTCATCAGTTCCCACAATCCAGGTGTTCCGGGGTACTTAACAAAAGCACCTTTTTCTCCGAGACGAGATTCTGAATAAACAATCAGATCATCCCCCATAAAAGTTACTCTGAAATTACCAATTCTATGTATGATACTGCCATCAAGCTCTGTGTCAGCATATAAGCCAAAGACCTCATCTTTGTTGTCTTTAGGTGTGGTTAAATATTTTTGAGCAAGAAGACCCAATTCAATAGGATCCTGAGTAGCTTCAATTCTTCTAGGAGCAACAGGACTAGGTGTATGAATACTGGAAAGTGGGGTGAATGGATAATCTAATATGTTCCTTGCAGCTACAGGTACAAGCTCTGTGATCAAATTTTGATTTTGCTCTGTAACAGTTTTGATATTCTTACCTAAATTATTAATAGCATCAATTACAGGCTGTTCTGTTTGTTTGTGTTTTTCATAAATTCCACGGTTCTCTGTTTTCCATCCCTTAAATCTTTTTACAAGATAATCTCTTAACTTAAGATCATCAATAACTGGCCTTTTCATGGTTATTTATATATGTCTCAACGTCTAGAAAATCGTTGATTTTATTTCTGTATTTGCCACTATTGGGTGTTCTTGTCATATCAATTGTGACAAACCCATAACTGTCCTGGTTCCAGCACTTGCTGCAAAACTTGGAAAAATCATTGTAGCTCAAGTCCCCACCTACATATTCATCATGTATGTGTTTGAGGTTGGTATGATCTTGATGAAACACACATATAAAATTGCTGTTGTCTCGGATCAGCTGCTTCGGTATTTTAGAAAAAGTCTGTGCCAGGTAGAAGCAATCAATGTTTTTGTGTCGGCCCTGTGTAAAGAAATTTCTAACCTTGTTTTGATTATCCAGTATAATGTCATCAAACACAACAACAGAATTATCGAGACATTCTTGAAGTGGCTTAACATCTGGTTCAAAAGTGGCAATATCCAATCCATCATATAGTTTCATCAACTGCTGATATTTTAATTGTTCCAAGCTCTTAGAGAAGACATACAAGTGCCTGTTTTTCCAGTCTAACCAGTTGGGTGCTAATAAAAAATTATCAACCATTAGTGTAGTTTTACCACAAGCTGATGGCCCAACAATAAGACATCTAATATTATCAGGCAGCAAGTTGCCATTTCTCTTATTCTGTTGTTCAGGTTCTGGCAGCCTTTTTATAACATCCCAGGTGCTCATATTATCACTTTGTCTGCATCGATCCAGCTGTTTTCCGGATGACCCAGCCATTTGACAAGTAACTTGTTGCCTTTTCTGCGGATGATTTTTTCTATGAGATATGTGTCAGGCTGTTTAGTTTTGCTGAGCTCTTGTTCATAGAACCTGCCTTTGAGAATTTCTCCTCGATGATCTTTTATTATATATGTGTTAAGGGTCCCGGGTTTAACTTGAACCACTGTAAATAATTCGGTGCTCCAGTTTCTTGTAAAGCCTCTCTTGAATAAGTGCTTATATTTGCTGATTCTTACTTGTTCACCCACCCTGTATTTGGCCTTTCTTGTTGTTGGCTGGTATCTAGGATAATAAACAGTCCTGATCAATTTTTGCTCATCAGATGAAGTTACTTCAGAGGGTTTCATGTTGATTGTGGAATGGACCGAGTTGTTATATTTATGTAGAAGTTCTGGAAGAATATTAATCCATTTATAATTACCTTGGAGGGTAAATTGTTTATACATAAGATTTTTTAAGGTTCTGTTGAATCTCTCTACAATTGAGGCTTTGAGGTCACTGTAACTCGAATAATGTTTTATTGACTGGCTTTTAATAAATTGTTGAAACACTGAATTATAAAATTCCTTGCCATTATCTGTTTGCAAATAGCGCGGTGATCTTCCTGAATGATTGATGATTGTCCTGAGGGCTTCTGTAACACATTTTCCAGTCTTGGATTTGAGTGGCACAGCCCAGGTAAATTTTGAAAATGTGTCTATCACAGTGAGTAGATACTTGTAGCCCTTGTTGATTTTGTCTAAGTTTTTCAACTGCCCACTTGACAACTCAATCAAGTCGCTCTGCCATAAATCATCTATGCCCTTTGTGACTACTGGGAGTCTCTTAAAATTATGTCTGGCTTGTCTGTGTAATTCATCAACAATAATTTGTCTAGACATAATATGTAAACAAGAATATTGCAACTATGGGGTGTTCAGCAGCTGAGACTGCAGGATTTTCTAAATATAATTTGTCTCCTATTTGTATTTTAAATTCCAGAGTGCCATCATCTTCAGTATAGGCTGTTTCTAATGTATCGGGATCTGTAAAATCCTCTAACTCTACACTGGTGATTTTTGGTTTGTTATCAGCATTTGTTATTGATAAGGTAGGGTAGTGGTGTGCCTGTGGTTGAAGCCAATATTTGATCTTGATTGGTCTCAATGTGCCCCCAACAAAAAACTGGTAATAAAATTGTGCAGGGGATAGCATATATATTTTGCCACCCGGTGTAAATGGTGAATCATATTCTTTGTTGGGGATGCTGTACAATTCAAGAATTACTGTATGTTTTGGATTCTCGATTATGCCTGTTATTTCTTTTTCTGCTGTAAGCAATCTGCTTGTTACAGATTCAAGGTGCTCATTGATAGTCCTAACAACATCATCATGGCCTGGCTTAATTTTTACGTCCACAACAAGTTTCTTGTATTGTTGCACAATCTCTTGAAGCTGGGTGGCAAAAACAGACAGAGCATTTGCTTGATTGGATTCCATGGTCCCTAGCTGTTGCTTGATATTAGCTACAATTTGTTGCAAATTTTCAACAACTGCCAATTTTGAATTTTGAGCAGTAAGATCATGGACCTGTCTTCTGATATCCTCAAACAGGGCATGCAGTTCATTAATATGTTGATTTGTTGGTAGAGTGGCAACTGTCTGAGTAAGTTGTTTGATCTCTGTCTGGATATTCTTGATATCTTCTGATTTCAATATCCTATTCACTGCCCTCTTAATATTTTTAAGTTCCTGTGATGTAGGAAGATTTGATACTGTATTTTGCAAAGATTCAAGTGCCAATTTTACATTGTTTAATTCAGAAGCATCAGCCACATTTTGCATAGCATTTTGGAGCAGGGCTATATCTGCCTGAGAGGGTGTGGATTGTTGTAAAATTTCAAGCTTTGTTTGGATATCATCAATCAAGTGATGAAAATGAGATAGTTCAGATTCAGTGTTAAGGTTTTCAAGCTTTGTGATCTGTTGCTGGACACTGACAAGTGTGTCTACAATACCGGGCAGGCGAGATTCTAGTACATTTGCCAAATCACTTTGCACTGCTGCTATTGTACCCTCAAGATGGGTTATGGTACTTTGAATTTTTCCAAAATCTTCATATGTTTCAAGTTGCAGCTTAATATTTGCTACACTCCGAGTTATTGCATTCAAAGCATCAGAAGATGGCAAATTGTTCATAAAATTTTCAAGTGTCTCAATTTTTTCTTTAACCTCGGCTATGGCATTGTGCAGAGGGTCCAGATTAGGTATCTGGAGTGACTGAATCTGTTCCTTTAGAGTGGAAATGACTAGATCAAAATCTTCCTGTGATTTTATGCTTTTGACAATTGTTTGGAGTTGTGTCTGGACATTATTTATCTGTTCCTCTAATTGCTGTTTCAATTGCTCGGAGTTGTTAGCCTGGGTCTTAAATTTGGCTTGAAGAGCTGCTACAGCTTCTTCCAAACTTTGAAAATTATCTAATGTTGCAAGGTCAGTATATTTCTGAAGCAGCAATTTGAGTTCAGAATCAATTTTAAGAAGAGGGTCCATGCATTGTGATTGTAAATTTGTAATTTCTAATTGAAGACTGGCATTGAGTGTGGTTTGTAAAGCTTGTAAATCACTTCTTAATTTCTTGACTCTGACATCAAGCATCAGAATCTCATCACTGTGATCTTCATGTCTTGTGTGGCCAAATATATCATTAGGCATTTTTGTTTTACTGGTTATTTATTATTGAATATCTGATTCTTAATTCTATAAAAAAGGGTATAAGCTTGTCATATGATCCAGGGACCTCAATATATAAGCAGTCACCAGCAGAAACAGTATATACAGTGCCAGAAATCATGTTTGAGTGCTTAATTCTATAAATATTTCTCCCTACTGAAATTTTAACATCACCCTCAGGGGTTGTAATAAATTGCAATTGCCCACCTATAGGTAATTGGTAATGATTTAAATTATTGTTAAATATGTACAATGTTTTACCTGTTTCATCATCATTATCTGTAAGTATGCTGTTCAGATGAATAATTAACAAGCCACTCAGTTTAGACAGCATATCAGAAGAGGGTTGTGGTGTTGGCAGCTCCATAATAGCCTGTTTTTTGAACCCAAATAAGTTCATAGGCATGTTTATTTATTTCAAATCATGCTCTGTAATTGGGCATTGTTTGCCACTTTTCAAATCACAATGCCCCCATGGTAGAGTATGTATGCCACATGATAAAATGTATCTCTTATCATCATGTGGGTCCAGGGCCACTTTTGTTACAATATTTGAAGTCAGCAAGTGATCCTCACTCTGAATTCTATTTTCTGATGTTTTGATTGAACTCTGGGATTTGATGCAATTTTCATAATCTTCAAATTGGAGATCTTTTTCAACAGTTACTCTGCCAATGCCCTTGGCCTTTTTGGCAACAGCGCCACTACATGTTTCAAAACTGTACATCTTGGCACTTAACCCAGCAAATTTCACAATAACATCACCACATGTCTCATCTTTTAACTTGCCAGGCACCTTTTTGTTGTGGGGTTGAATTCTTGCATGTTCACTGGTATCAAAGTATTGAAACAATTCAGGCTGTGCCATATCTTGATAAACATCTTCTGTTTGAATATCAAGAATAAAACTATCCGTGTCCATGTACAATAATTTTACACGATCACCATAAAAAGGTTTCAGCACATCATAATACAATGTTAACATATGTAATTTGGACGATTCCAATATCGCAGCCCCTACATAAATAGGTTTATCAAACTTAATCTTTGTTTTCATCATGTTGAAAAGTGCCATGTGTTCATCATAAATTCTTCTGTAATTGAAGTTGGGCTTTGCAACCAATTTTTTGCTCAGGCTGGGGTCAGTAATTATTTTAACATCGGTATGTTTTCTGACATTTTCAATAGTTTTGCCATATACTGAATTCACCATCAATTTAAACAAGCCCTTATCAAATTGGCTCTTTGCAGATGTTCGAAGCTCCGTGTTTGTATCAATGTATGGCTTCAACCATCTTGAGTGCCTGAACCTTAAGACTTTGCCAAGTTTGGTCACTTGGACACCATGTTTCATCAGGAACTGGAGGTTTTTGTAATATGTGACATATCCCTGTTTCGGCTCCAGAGTCATCATGAGCTTCTTCTGTTTAGAGCCAGGTGAACACTGAACCTCAGAAATTGGGGGCAGATCAGAAAATTTATTGTGCAAATGATCAGGAATTGCCAGATCAACCTCTAAGAATAGGCCATATTCACTGTCATCAAAATTCTTAAGATCCTCAATATTGAAATCTTCGACCCATTCAAGCCCTGCATATGGCAATTTATCCATCATAGCGTGACCATAGAGGCTGTTTGCATCTACATACAGTATATAATTTGATGGCCGTGCTGGATCATAATCAGGCATATGCTTGTTATTTGCTCTGGCATATCTCTGGGAACATTGCACCATCCCTCCTCTTATACATTTCTCCATAAACAGATACATATCTTGATCGTGGATCAGATCCAATTGCATTTTAGTGTTCAAAAACATTGCAGACCATGCTAGGCCCGGGGCACTGTAAAAATACACTGGGTCCAGTTTATAATTTTGCATGGAAGATTTTCTGAATGCTTGCAATATATCAGCTAAGAGGGTGACGTCAAGTTTCAAATATGCCATGTGATAATCACCAAATGTCTTGCATTTTAAATTGTTCCACATCAACTGAGCATGGTGATAATCTTCATCACTGATTCCAGATCCTCTGATTCTGCTGTAAAACGCTTCTTGTGGTGGCAGGGAACACTCATCAAATTTAGAAAAATCTGTGACATAGTCATATGGATATACACCCTTCCGCCTAATTAATTTCAGGTCCTGATTTGGAAACGAGGCACTTGTGATTTTGAATTGATCATCAGATAATTGATTTGCCAGTGTAGGCAGGCCAGCAGATAAAAATCTGTAAGAATCAAGAAATCTTATGTGAATAGGAACACCATCAACTTTAATTATCTTGCTAATAGATATATATTTTTCATCATTTTCAGCTAAAATATTTAAATTCTGCTTCTCAAACCCCTCGTACCTGATCAGATGATGGAAATCATAATTGGATGCTCCATGGCAAAATATGGGGACAAATCTTGGTCTCTTGATCTTAATATTGCAGCTATTACACAGGGCCTGTTTATATCGACCATCTGTATGAGAATGGTGATGAACCTTGATATTTGTATCTGAAAATTCACAATCACATACCGGGCATTTTTCTGTATTGTTGAAATCCTCAATCTGTTTCTCTGTTAAAGGCAACATAGGTTTTGATTTTAATAAGATGTTAGATGCTATGTCACGGCACACATTTTCTATTATATATGCAAATATTTTGATGGCATTTGGTCCCCTGTATGAATATTCTTTAATAACAACACCATCCCGTATAACCACACAACAAAAGCTGGAAGGTTCATGCAGCTGGTATGGTATAATTGAAGATTCTTCGGGATCTGGATTGCAGAATGCAAGAGATTTGAGATTTGATTCAGAATCCCAGACAATATATGCTGGGTGTTCCAACAAGGCTTCATACTTTTTGAATTTGCAATTTTCACTTGGATTGGGCATCACCATATGAACAGGTTTATGGTTGCCACAGTATTTCAGATGCTCAATTAACTTGTTTTTAGCAATTTCTGCATTTTTTTCACGAATCCCATTTACCATTTTTTGACCATCAAATACAGTTAAGCATCTTCTGCACAACTTGAATATTGTATGAGTTTTGTCTAGTTGTGTTCTCACTAAAGCTTCAAGATTTTGTATCAGAGTGTAATGATAAGTGCCATCCCCTTCAATTAAGAGCAGATCAATCGGAATAGCAGAATCATCATCAAATGTACTGATTCTGAGAGGTTCTATCAAAGAATTGCCATGGCCAGTGGAACAAATAAATACATTAATAGATAATTGTTTGCCATTGATGTGCCTGGCCTTTTTTTCAAATTTATCAATATTCTGAACAGACATTGGATATTCCAAACCCTCCATTGCATCGTCAAAATCATGTTCATGTTGCTTGTAATAAGTTATTCTCTGAGGATCCCTTGAAACTGGATACAAAGCAGCTAATATACACCACAAAAAGCATTTCTGGTCGGTGTTTTTTATATTGACCACGGCTCTTTTATTTTTGATATTAGCAGGTAATGGCACATATGTAGATCCTTGTAATGGGCTGAATTCAGAAATATTAACATATAGCTTGTGCGGAGAGCCGCATAGGCTCCATCCGGACTCTTTTGCCGCAAATTCAGAGTGTTTGATATTTAGTTGATCCATCAAACTGCTTATTATTGTGTCTAAATTTGGATTTGAATATACCGGTACAGTTTCTGTTACGTGGGGGTGTGTAAATTTTGTAGCGTTTGGTTTCTTATATTGTACAAACAATTTGAGGGAGAGCTTATAAGAGCCATTTTGTGCATTTAGAATTGCCTGCACTTTAGGATTTATACTGTTCAAGAAATTCTCAATGCCGCATCTTGGCTCTGATACAAACCGGTGATCTCTTAATTGGCCATTAAAACTGCTACGGATAGGTTCATAGCGTGGCTGCTTTGCTGCTCTGGCATTAAGAGGTGCTTCGTGCCTTCTTTTCAGACCAGATGTTGATGGTTGAGGGGGCAATGTTGATGACTGTGCAGAGCAAGTATCTTTATGTTTATATGTGAAGTATTCCATGTTATATTTTCTATTGCATTTGGGGCAAATTTTTGTGGGAGTTCTGTATTTGTCTGGGTTACAAATTTTTTGGTGTCTGGCCCAATTAGAGCTGGATATATTTTTATTGCACTGATTGCAATATTTTTGATTCGGCATTTTTGCTGTTGTTTATTATATACAATTTCCTGGGTTTCAATTCAAAACTTTATACTGGATAAAAATATCAGTTGGGTTCAACACTGTCCTTTGTGTGTGTGAGTGTGTGTGTATGTGTATATACACTTAATATTTTTGGCTTTGGTATTTATATACAATTTCTTGGGATTCAAATCAAAACTCTATGCTGGATAAAAATATCAGTTGGGTTCAACACTGTCCTTTGTGTGTGTGAGTGTGTGTGTATGTGTATATACACTTAATATTTTTGGCTTTGGTATTTATATACAATTTCTTGGGATTCAAATCAAAACTCTATACTGGATAAAAATATCAGAAATAGGCCACAACTTGGCCACAAGTGGACCGGAAGTAGGCAAACCGGAAGTGGACCGGAAGTGGACCGGAAGTAGACCGGAAGTAAACCGGAAGTGGACCGGAAGTAGACCGGAAGTGGACCGGAAGTGGACCGGAAGTAGACCGGAAGTAGACCGGAAGTAAATATGTGTGGGTGGGTGTGGGTGTATGTGGGTGTGTATGGGTGTGGGTGGCCTAGTTTTAAGTGTGGTCAAAAAAAATATCAAGAGGGGCATATTTTTGACAGGTTTATGGACAACAATCTCACAGAAGTGCCTTTTGTAAGTATAGACAAAACAATCTGAGGGAGCTCTTCCTTTCTCATGGAATCCATGAGGGCATTTTTACAAAAATCCTTGGGTTAGGCGGGTTCCACACTAGAGCAAAAAGCTCATATGCTCATGTTGAGCTTGTTTTAAGTATGGCCAAAGCTGCTGGAGAGGTGCTCTTCCTTTCTCGCGCTATCCGTAGTATCAATACCACTACTCACTTACATGATGAAACCATGGTTTGTGTGTTTTGAATTCAGCAAATGGTCTGTATGATTCTCGAACTGTTGTAAGTTCATTTCGACGCCAATGAAACCATTTATTCAGAATTTTCTTCTTTACTCTAGAGAGAAGATCCGTATAGTATAATGATAAGTTCGTAATATTTGGAAGACACGCGGCTTTCTTTGCACATTCATCTACATGAGAATTGCCTGTAACATTACTATGAGCTTTAACCCAAGAAAACTCAATGGATTTTCCAGATTTTTGTATTGTTTGAACTAATTGTATATAATTTATAATATAAGGGGATAATTTGTAAAGACTCTTGTAAGAAGATTTAAGCGCCTGTAATACACTTTGCGAGTCAATAAGTATAAAGAACTGTCGTAAATTTAATTGTTGGACATATATTAAAGCTTGGTAAATTGCGTAAGATTTTACTGTAAATATTGGACAGTCTTGTGGAAGCCGAAATAATAGGTCTGTTTTATGTTGTGGATCGTACACTGCACATGCAACTCCTGACTCACTTTTAGATCCATCTGTGTATATGAAATAAAAACTTGGCCATTGAGTAAAATATTCCGATATGTGCGAATAATGAGGAAAAGGAATATTATCCAGAGACTGTTCAGGATAATCTAATGAAAAAACAGGCCGTGAACGCATCTGTAGAACATCCTGGTATTCTTGACATAACGAATTATACAATTCTATCCACATAGCAGCTTTTCTGTTTGGTATTTTTCCTGTTTCATGTAGTGTATCATCATTGTTGAAAGGATGCTCACAATATGATTTCACTTTGAAGATCATATTTGCTGCTAACATCTTCTGTCTACATGAAATGGAACATTCACCTGCTTCCATGTATACTACTACGTTTGGAGTGCTGTTCATAACGCCTAAACATCATCTCAAGAATTTCCTTTGTATATGACATCAATGGAATTCAATTTTCCTTCTGTCAAGTTACACATTGCCAGTAGAGAATAATCTATCATAGGCCGAAAATAATTCTTGTGAAATAAAAGCATAACTCGAGGATGACATCCCCACTGAGTATTTGCTATTGCTTTGAACAAATTAAACACTTTTTCTGATTTGACTTGTATTGCTTTAATTTGGTCCTTCTAAGTTAGTTTTTCATCCAAGATGACACCTAAATATTTTACTCTGGATGTAATGGGAATTCTTGTTTTTCGAGACATTGAGTGAACTATTGGAGGTGTTCCCTTTTTACTAAAAATTGTAATATTAGATGTTTCCATTGAAATCGAGAGTTTTTTACTTCCAAGCCACTTATGCACTTCCACTATTTGTTCCTCTAAAACAGGAAAATCAGTATGAATTTGTGCCGTGGACATATAGATACAGATATCATCTGCATATTGAAGATAATTGACTGTTGGAATTTATTTCCTTTTCATCCCAATCATATATATGTTGAATAACAAAGGACTTAAAGGACTTCCCTGAGGTAACCCTTTGCAGGCTGAATACGGTCCTCTACTTTCACTGAAAAAGTGGAAATATACAGATCTTTTAGTGAGTAACTTCCATAATATCAAAACATAGTTGTGAGGTATTTTTAGCTGTTGTATTGTTTGGATTAGGATATTAATATCTACATTATCATAAGCTGCGCTTACATCTAAAAATGCAGCTAATACAATTATGTTTCTTTTCAGTGAGTCGAAAATATAAGAGGAAAGAGTGATCAATCCGTCCTGGCATCCTAATCCCTTTCGAAATCCTATTTGTTCGAACGAAATATGTCTTGGCTTTCTAAAAAACGTTGTATTCTTTTTTGTATCAGTTTCTCAATTATCTTTCCTATAACTGACGTCAAAGCTATAGGTATATATGATTTACCTACTTGAGGGGTCCTTGCCTGTTTTTAAAATTGGAATAATCAACTGTTTGGACCAATCTTCTGGTACTTTTCCATGATTTAAGAATTTATTACAAATTGTGCACATCGCCGTTAACGCTACATCTGGCAGGTGATTAATCATTGAATAAGTAATTCCATCCATCCCTGGAGAAGATTCTTGACTGTTGCCGATGATTTCATAGATTTACTCTCTTGAAATTGGAGTTGCAAAACCTTTCGCCGAACGTAGTTTTGATGTGTAACTACATAATTCATTTGGTGTTTCAATTACTCCGTCTGGCACTGTAGGTATGAGTTTCTGAATAAATGCTGTCTTCCAATGTGATTTCAAAGGGACTACATTTGCTGTACGAGGATTTTTGAGCGACTAAACTTTTTCCACGCATATCCTAATTTCATGCTTGGGTGTAAATTTTCACAAAATAATTTCCATGATTTTCTTTTTGCTTTTATGCATAATCTCTTTGATTTGACCATAGAACGTCTGAGTGCTATCCAGTTCTCCGGATTTTGTTGACGTGAGTATATTCTTGCTAATTCGACTCTATGTAGTTTTGCTTCAGCACACTCTTCTGTCCACCAGTATATCTTTGGGAAGTGTTGCTGACTACTTTTTATCACCCTGGCACAACTCAAGTCCATCGCAGCCGAAATGATTTTTTACAAACTCCTCATATGTAATATTGGGTGACGGTTAGTTGCACCCCGAGAATACCTAAATGGGCGAGATGCACCGCTAAACCCTTCGGACCAAGGGGTAAGTTGCACCGCTTACCCTTTCTCCGCTAATTTTCCCTTCACACTTTTCATAGGCTTAGGACTGTCATGGCTAAAAGCTCATGGCGTGTTTAAAAATTTGCGGATGGATTTCCTTTGTCTAATTTTACCTCTATGTTTCAATTTTATTTCTTCTTGTCCTTCTTTGAACTGTAGTAGGAAATAGTTTTTAAGAAATCAAATCTTGTTAGTTCTTTATTCTTATATTTCTGGTTCATTTTCCCCATATTTTCCATTCTCTGTTTCAGAAATTTACTAAGTTTCTTTGTGACATCTGTATTTTTTTCTAAAGCATATACATCAACTTGGGTCTGCTTAATCACTTCAATAGAAGCATAACTATTTGGATTAGGTGTACTGAAATTGGAATTGAATTTCGCATGAAACGATTCACAAACATTAGTTGTTCGCTCTGTCTACTTTATCTGAAGCCCATAGTAGCTATTGGTGGACAATTGGCATCTTCCGAAATGTATGTATCTACCAAGTAATCAGTGAATTTTTCCAACTTTTCATCCTGAGGAATTTCCGACATGAAGCCCCTCTACAAAACAATCAGCAACATCCTCATGATTGAAATATAGCAGACCGAATGACCAACGTAGCCACTTACCAATATCAGAATCCTCCATGGTTTGTTTTAATATCCAATGAAGTTAGAGAAGAATGCACTTCTTTTGAGTTTTAGGGAAGACGTGGTAACACTGCATGCATCCCGTGCTCAGTACGTACCTTCAGACAACACACGTTACTACAGCACATGAAACGCCTGTTTGACTAGAAGAGAGGCGGACACTGGCTATGACGTCATGTATCCGGAACCGGTGCAACTCGCTTGTTTGGTCACGAGGAAGTCGGGTGCAAGTAGCTTGTTTGTACACGAGGAAGTCGGGTGCAATTCGCCCAGTCGTTTGATTGACATGTTATGCTAGCGGTGCGACCCTCGTGCGTAATATTATCAGGTTTTAATCCATCATCCTCTGAGAAATAAATATTTAAAAGTTTAGTATAATTAGACCAATTAGCTTTGAATACTTTCCATTTACGAATAGTCAATATTGTTTCGTTTGTTGCAATTTTTTGCGATGTATAGGAAGATGGTATATAGATCGAGATAACGGTAAATATTTTATTCAAAATTTGCACTTGTATTCCCACTACTTCCACCTGATATTCTCGAAGAATCACTAAATTGGGATTAAATGATATGGGTTGGAATGCCAGACTTTCATGTACAAATATACCCACTCCTTTTCCGCCTTTTTGATTAAGTACTGCGTGATAATTTCTTATTTCAATTGAAACTCTTCCATCCTCCCATACTTCACACACACATATAATGAGAGGATGATGCTCTTCTATCAGTTTCATGAGTTCAAGTTTTCTTGAAGGAAACTAGCATAAATTCCATTGCACAAACAAAAACATATTTTGCATGTGATAACTTACTGGTTATTATATTTAATGTTGAGCATCTTCATATGATTCAAGCTCTTCAATTAGTTTCAATAACTGAAGTAATATTTGCACAATCGACTAGAATATTTTTGATTCTCTGAAGATTATCATCCACAGTTATGTTCGAGTTAGTTTCCCCATAATTTGTAATAAACTAATCATTATTTGCTTTTGAGAGTCATATTGTGGGATGCTAGTCCGTAATTTTCGTTTTTCCGTTGTTGTTTGAATTTGAATTTGAAGTTAAAATTTTGGGAGCGTCAGCACTTAGGCTATTTTGCTCCCGTCACATTATACGGGGTCCAGCCCCTTATCTTTACAAAGAACAACTCTAACGTTGCATAAATAAAATCTTAAAAGCTTAAAATGTTCTGACTTCCGTTAAAAGCTGAGGCTGTAAAGGGCCCTCAGCACACAAAAGGGCAAAAAACAGGACAACACACACAAAATTATACTGGCCAGAGTGCCAGTCGCCAGAGCCTCGTTCGTCTGCAAAACGCAGTCCAGGGTGTACTAACGTGGAAGTGAGGTTGACAGTTGGGTGTTCTACGTGGAAAATCACCCCTTACACCCCTTTTCCGTTGTTGTCACTGACGTTGGACTGCTTTGGGAATTTAGTAAAATATAATCTGGTCTCTCTTGTTCGTTTTGGATTTTAGGTTTGTCACACGACTTTAGATTTTGCATACCTTTATTTATCGTAACTTCTTTACTTTTAAATATCTTCCCAAGTCTTCGATCAGCATAATTATTGTTCATGTTGTAAAGTTGAGGTTGAGAAGATTTCCAAGAATATAAGTTTCTTGATGTCCCTGATTCCTCATCTCTTAGAGTGGCCAGCACCTCATATCTGTTACCTGTTGTAATTGCTGAACTTTGAGCTTGTACAAAGGAAGACTCTGCTTTAGTTGTTTTTAACACTGGGAAATCTTGTGGTACTCATGGCTAGTGTTGCCCACGAGACGAGACTTTGGCCTGTCTCGTCTCGAAAATATTAGTGTGTCTCGTGACACATGGTCAATCTCGTCTCGAATTTTTAAAAGCCGGCCACAATTAACTAGCGAAGCACAATATCGATTGGTCAATGATATGTCGACGAAACTGTCCAAAAAAAATTATCTAATAATCCATGCTCTTGCATGATTCAATAACATTCAAATTTCCCAGTGTTTATGAGGATCAGAATTTCATGGCGACTTGATAGATTCAGTTAGATTTCAAACGAAACGTGGCAGTCGCATTGCCACCGCTATTTCGGACACTGAAGCAACGGAAAGACCCAGCTACATTTCTCGTCGACACGCCACTATATCCAGCAGTCATTGTAATTGGAAATTCAATGTTGAACAGATATGAATATTTTCGTTGAATACATACACACACCATCCTTTTTTCTAACATGTACGTATGTAATTTGATATTGTTTACGTTGCTTTCCGGTGTTTTAACTACATGGGGAAATATGAAATATATTATTTTCATACTGCACTGTTTTTTTCGTCTTCATCGAAATCTTCAGAAAATCTGCTAGAAAGTTCTTCCGCAAGAAGAAGAATCGTACAGCACACCGTTATCTATCACAACAGTTCGTCTAGTGGTTCAAAGGCACTTAATTGACCCTAAATTTCCTCTTCCTTTCGAATCCCATCTGTCAAGTCAGACATTTTATTCAATTACACACAGCACGATTGCTGGTGCTGCCATCTATTAACTGGTCGGAAGTCCTGCACGCTTTCCTGAGTGTCATTTCCGAAAACGATTCACGTACAAATTCAGTTGCAGGCGTGACTAGCAATCAGATTACATTGCGTACCTTTCAGTATTTGCATCTCAAGCCATAAAATAAATGTTTCGTTTGTTACATAAGCAAATACACACAAATGATCGAGTGCATTTTAATGGTTGATTGATTGATTGATTTGATGTTTTAAGTCCACTTTATGCACAGTAAGGCTAAGCGGGACTGGACCTACAGTTTAAAGTGGGATCCGAACCACTATGTGCCTCCACCGGGTGCATTTTAATGGTGAACAATGAACTGTATTATACATCAAATCATTGTGTTTAGGTAATTACACATAGATGGCCGTAGTGCATCGTACATAGCACAAAGCAGCCAAAATCAAAATGGCAATCACTCAAGGAAAAAGATGGCACTGTTAAAAGATTTCTTTATGTGTGTGTTTGGAAAACCATATTTATGAAATAAAGATTCGTGACATTGTTGAAATAAACAAAATAATAACGAAAATCACTGGAACAATAGTGGGTAAAATTATGAGGAATTAATGATACCGATTAAATATTGTAGATAACCGTAAATTAAGAAGCATAACTTGGTTTGTTTTAAAAGTTTGTATAGATGTAAAGAAAACTGTTTAAGCTACTCTGATTTTCTGTATAATATAGTTGCATCCGTTCTTTGGTTGTATTACTGGTCATCAATTAAATATGCTCAATAATATGTGGTCACCCTGAAATTGTAAAGGAGGAATGTTTATTTAATGAGATATTGTGTAACCAAACTGAAACTGTACTTTTTTTTTGTAACATTAGTAACCATCAATCTGACCTACAGATATTTCTGTCTATGAACCAGTGCCTGATGTTTACAAGAAACAACTTTCATGCAAGTACTACGTATATTTACGCAGCGCCATTGCTTTGTACCTTATACAGTTTCGTAGGAAACGTTTTTTTCTCTCGGTTTAATAATTGTCGGATTTTAAAAACGCGAATTGATAGATTTTTAACTTTACACTGGGCCACCATTGCATGTGACGCAGAGCTAGTTTCTGATTGGTTATGCTAGGAGAGACGCTAGGAAATGGACTGATTCTCTCTGCGAAATACGCTATAAATTTTTCCACATTATACGGTAGAACTTGATCGTTGCTGAAATGTTAAGAATGTCAAGGAAATGCTTTTTCTCTAAAGCGGATCTAGCGGTGTTCAAGTTCAGAAGATTCAAGAAATGCATTCCAATGTTTCATTCAACGTTCATTGATTGGTTAGCACGTACCACGTGACATTCACCACACACTACACCGCTCCAGAACATAGTGCAAACGTTGCATACACCAAATCAACGAAGTAGAAGACTCGGCGTTGCACTTTGTAACCAACCAGACACGTGAGTGAGTAGGCTAAAGAGTGCAGCGAACTATTGAAAACAATTACAATACGAGTACAAGAGAAAAATGAATTAACATTTATGTGTTGCAGTCTCGCTGGTTAGAAACTCCTTTACATTATATCTCATGTACATCTGAACTCTAGTTTTGCACAAAAACATTCAACTCAGTATTGAACTGTGCACGTATTGCTCAATTTCAGGTTCTACTATTGTCCAAAAGCAGCCCCATATTTCACCATGCATCGTTTCACATATTCCCATTGTTCGATGCCGCCAAACAGCTATCACTCTTTCACGCGTAATACGCAATATAATCGCACTGTGAACGTAATTTCATGCCTACATTCTACGTGCATTTAGATTAATAAAATCAACAGGCGTAGCGAAGTGTCAGTAAAATTAGCTACTTCTTAACGATGAGAATACACGCCGTGCTCTTAAGCAGAGCATTGTATTACGAGCTAAGACTCCGCTCATGGACAACTTGTGTCGACAGATTTCTTACGCAACTTGAAAAGTAGCTCGCAAATTCACACAGAAGCATTTTTTTACTTCCCTCCCCCGAATAAATAACAAAAATATGGCACTCATATATTATACTTTTATTTTCCTGACTAGCTACAGCTCACGTCGCTGCTTGTCATGGTTGGAAAAAAAGAAAAGTTTTAAACATCATGTTTTTAATGTTAAAAAAAAAGAGAGCGCGTGTTTACATTGTTTACATCTCACGCGGCCGCCATTACATCTGCACTCGTGATCTAGAGCTTGCTTCTGATTGGTTATGCTAAGAAAGGTGTTGCGTTCCTCCTCTTACCCTTACTCCAGTAGTTGTGGACATCAAGACTGTTAACGGTCTTCAATGAAACCCATCTCAAGGTAGGCTTAAGAAGAATCCAACCAAGGTTGTATAGTTTATAGGTAAATGTTTATTATTTCACTGGGATACTTACAACGGGTAGGTAGGTAACACGAAAACCGGAACTTCGAGTATGGTTTCTCATAGATAAGATTATACTAGCTTGAAGATCAACACTAAGGTGGCCCAAATCTAAGTTTTACAGAAAAGCGGTGTAAACTGTTTCACTTCTTCCTAGACTGGAACTGAGGAACTGACCTCTCTACAAGCCAAAATGCGTAGTATTTATACTCAAGTTTCCAGCCTCGAACTCCGGGCTTTAAGTAATTTTCTGATACAATATTCTGAATTATAACAGATAGAGCAAAATTATGTATATTCTAAATATCTGAGTAATTTACAAAGAACGTTTACATATTCATTTGAGTAAACAATTATTTCTTTGACGTTGATAAACTTCTTACATTTTGGAAAATTACAAATTTAAACGTTCCGCCATTACCTAATCAGAATCTGGTTAGTTCATTATCATTGGTAATCTTTGATTTGCGAGTTTATAGTTACATCACAGTAATATAGCTGCATGTTGCGTTAAACGAACTGACTTCATTAGTATATTACATAAAGGTTAATTCATTAGATCATAAACACCCTGATTGGTGAGTTCACGTTTACGTCATAAACTGAGTCATACAACATGTAAATTTACAAACATTATTAAGAGATCAAGGTGATACTAAATATTTTTCCTTTCAACATGTACATTTACAATTATAATGCAAAGTTACGAAAATGTGTAAGGACGTAACAAAGGTGATGCGGAAATAGAACTGATTTTATCCTTGAGAAATGCCATGAAATATGCTATGGCATCATCTAAAATGCCATAAGATTTTTCACTTTACACATTGTGATCATGGCATAAATGCTAAGGAAAATGCTTTCCTCACAAAAAAAAATGATTTATGCAATATTGTCATATATTACTTTATGTAATACTCCAGCGAGACACTCCTCCATCTTACAGACACCTGTCTTGACAAGTCTCTGGAAAAGTGTAGTTTTGTCCTTGTCTCCTACTCGCGTCGTGTCGAGATTTGTCTGCTTTAATGGCCCATTTCTTCCTATTCCCGAAACACTTATCACCTAAAACAGCTCGAATGAACATCGTCATGGACAATTTGCTCACTATTGTTGTGTTGCGCACATTAGACGTTATCCTAATTGAAAAAATGATGCAATTAAAATGTCATAATTCATTTCATTGCGGAATGTCTTAAAAATTAAAAATTATGTTAACAAAAAACGAATTTCTTAAATGCCTGAATTTATCGAACATTTCAGTGAGAATGTTTTATTACAAAATGAAGTCTTGGTGTTCGAATGGTTTTCATCCTTTGTGCGTATTCGTTGAAAAACAATGCTCGGGAATTCGATCTCTTGTTTAGCTTCCCCGGCTAACCATTGGCTGGGAGGTGGAGGAGGGAAGGGAGGTTGAAATCGATCCTACTACCATTTCCGGTGCCACTCTCACTTCCGGTTTACTCCAAAATCTTTTCGTCGCATCGCGTCATTTTTTTTTTTTTTTTTTTTTTTTTTGCAACCTGAACGCAACGTGACGTGTGAGACGGGATGCGTTTCCATTTACATCAAGGCCACGTCTTTAATCGTTCATCCACTTCCCCTACTTTTTTGGGGGGGAAAGGGGGACTTTGTAGGTTGTTACTCTGGGGTATCGATACCCGGAGGAGGCACATATTGGTTCTGATCCACGATTTAAACTGTAGGTCCAGTCCCGATTAACCTGTCTTCCGATTGACGTAGTGTAAACAAGGGATGAGGTGGAAGCAAATGGTGGTTCGGATCCTTCTTCAAGCTGTAGGTCCAGTCCCCTTCCGATCACCCTATCTGTGCGTAAAGTGGACTTACAACAATGGTAGATTTATTTACGTGATTTTACTTTGCTTTTCTGCCACTTTTGGCTAATCACGGCGATGAGGATGATGGTATGATGAAATTCATTAAGAGACGCTGACAAAGAACACCCATGCACAGGCAAAGATTCGAACCCGGGAACTTCGATGGCGAGATCGAAAGTCGACCACTTCTTCGATTTGTCCATCTATCTCTGTGTTATCTCTTTCTACGTGGGTCGTTCAATATATAAGTTTCCGTATGCTGTAAAAAAAATATTTTTAAGATACATTAGAAAACTATACATAGATGTGTAGGAGGATCCTTCCTCACTTCTCCACATAATCCCCATAGAGATTCAGGCATTTGTCCCACCGTTGCACCAATTTGTCCATACCCTTTGCAAGAAAATCAGGGCTCTGGCTATTGAGCACTATTCTCACATTCCGCTTCACTTCTTCATCTGTTTCGAAACGGTAACCTTGCAATTCAGACTTTAACACCGGAAAAAGATGGAAATCACTTGGCGCTAAATCGGGGCTGTATGGAGGGTGGGGCAGCTGTTCCCACCCCAATTCTTCAATTTTGTGTTGTGTTTGCACTGCTGAGTTGGGCCGAGCGTTATCGTCAAGAAGAATGACACCAGCTGACAGGAGACCTGGTAGCTTATGTCGAATTGCGTTTTTAAGTTTATCCAATGTTAGACAGTAACGGTCAGCATTAATTGTTCTTCCTCGTTCCAAAAAGTCCATAAGCAGAACGCCCTTAGCATCCATGCTTCTGAACTCCTTATGACGCGAGCCCGCGTTTTCCGAACAAGCATTCTTTTCGCCCTTGAGCGCATGTGCCTTCACGTCTGATAACGAATCGATTGTTGTTCCTTGTAGACGAAGGATGGCGCTTGTCAACCATGTGCTTCTTTTTAATGGCATTGCTGTATACAATATTTTATAGCACAGGGAAACTTATATATTGAACGTCCCTAGTATGTGCCTGCCTGTTTCCTCCATCCAACTTCAGTGGCATGCCAAAGGGGGGGTTCGCGGGATCACGGCCCCCTTCTTCGGCCCACAATTCATAAAAAAAAAGAACGTGAGAGACAGGAAAAGATGGTAAAATGAGAAGTGACTACTAAAAAAAAAAACTATACGTAACCCCCCTTTTTGAAAATTCTGGGCACTCCACTGCCCCAATCGCCTTCTAATGGTATCTCCACATCTGAATTTCCTCTCAGCTGCTGTGTACTGTCCGATACCCCAGCATCAAGAAGGGACTTTCACATTTCGTTCGAGTCGGCCGAGTATAGTGATTTCTGCCAGGAAATATGTTATTAACGAACGGCAGTTATTCGCAACACGCGCTCCGAATGCAGAAGGCCCCGGAGACCTTGAACCAAAAACCCCGCCGGAAATTGGGAAACTGTACTTGAAACGGGATCCGGTAGTTTGGCTAAAAAAGCCTGAGGCTGTGTCGACGCTCAACCACGCCTCCGGGAGGACATCGTTTAATGATTTATAAGTCATTCTCTCCTCTCGTAATAGAAATGGTCCCCCACTCCCAGGGCATGCGCAAGGCCTCACCTTCGACCCTCTGGTGGGGGCATTCTTAATGGTCTTGGAGGCATGATCAATGGGTTCAGTGTAAAAGTGTCATTTTAGGTACATATCTCTGTAGCTGGCAACACTAGCAGGTCGAAATTTTGTCAACAGACTCGGGCAACATGTAGTAGTAGAACTTTCAAGTTTTTGTTTAAAGTCCACTTTATGGACAGATAGGCTAATCGAGACTGGACCTACAGTTTAAACTGGGCGATGACGTTGCCACTACGCCATCGTGGAGGCTATTTGAAGGCGTGGATTCCCAAAAGTCCATGTTTATGCAGTTTCGACATTAATTCGGTCGTTCCAAGTATTATTGTTAATTTTCCGTTTATTTCATGATGTCAGCAACCATATGCGACACCTGGCGAAAGCAGGGGTTGTGTTTGTCTGTTGCATTGTTAATCTGTGGCGAAGTCCTAAAATTTTTCACAGAGTTATGAATCACATTGTATGACAGAGCAGTGTTTCTCAACAGTTTGCGATTTGCAGGCCGAGCTGACAACCACTTGGATAGATGGTTTTACGTTCGGGGTTCGGGGGAAGTTCTTTCTCGTCACTGTTGGCGAGGAACCAAAGCTCCTGAGAAGGCACTGTTCCCGTCCAGCCTCCAAATTTGAATTACAACCGTAGGACCGTTCTCGAGTTAGAGCCGAAACCGACTTGCAGCCCGAGCTGGCAACCACCTAGAAAAAGAGTTCGGGTTTCGAGCACGATTCCCATATGAGGGAATTCTTTCGCGACAATAGCGGTGAGCGATCAAACGATCTAACCGAGGGGCGCGTTGCTAGGTCGCCTGAACTACCGCGAAAGGGATTAAGCGCGAAAAGGATTAAGCGCGAAAATGAAATTTTCGCGGTTGTTCATTTTGCGCTTGTTTCTTCGCGGTTATTCCGTTCGCGTTTAATCCGTTAAGCGCTTAATCTTTTCGCTCTTATTCCGCTAGCGCTTAGTCAGTTTCGCTCTTACTTCTTTCGCGCTTAATCCCATTCGCGGTTGTTCCTTTCGCGCTTATTCCAGTTTTGAATTTTGGTTTCACGCTTAATCCGTTTCGTGGCTGTTCCTTTCGCTCTTATTCCATTTCGCGCTTAAACCTTTCGCGCTTATTCCGTTTCGAGGTTAAACTTTTCGCGCTTGTTCCTTCGCGTTTAATCCTGTGTTACGTTTCGCGGTTGTGCTCTTTCGCGCTTAATCCCTTTCGCGGTTATTCCACCGCCCCGCGTTGCTTCCCGCCTCCAACCTTGGAGGTTAACGGACGGGAACCACAGTCAATTTAGTTTGCTCAGCAATTTTCAGTAACAAATATATTGAAGTGAAAATATTCGGATTAATTTGAACTTTCCGGTGTCTGAAATGGAACATGTCATTAAAAATCAGAACTTACCCAATTAATTTAATGATGTTTGTCAGAAGAAACTAAAATATTCCATTAGATTCAGTCGTTGTCAACTAACTTCAATCATTTTTGTTTATTTGTCAAGAAGCCTAAACATAATTGAACTAATACTCTCTATGATTATGCCAGCATTAATTTATTAATATTGGATTTCAAGGGTACATATTAATTAACGTATAAAGTTTTAAAAATTAGAAATCTATTTACGAGTAAAATTTTTGGGATCTGAGCGTCGACTTAGAAAACAAATTTACCGGGCCGCGTGCTAACGAAGGTTGAGAACCACTGTGAAAGGGGAAGGGAGAGAAGTAAAAATAGAAATAGACAGAAGGAGAGAGAGAATCGGAAAATGGAAGAACAAGAAAGGGTGGAGAAAAAGAAAGAATATTAAGTAATGTAGAGGAGAAAGCAAAAGAGAAATAGAACTTCTATCTCTCTCTCTCTCTATATATATCTCTCTCTCTCTCTCTCTCTCTCTCTCTCTCTCTCTCTCTCTCTCTCTCTCTGAAGGAAAACCTAAAATACAATAGCTCTGTTCATAATGACGTGTTTGAAATAATATCCTTGAGCTTGAGGTCATACGTATACTTGATTGTTGATTGGAACCCAGCCCGCAGTCTCCTTCACAATGCCTTGTGTGATGCCCATTTGTAAGGCGAATGGAAGAAGTGGGTCGTTCCCAGGATATTTTGTAAAAGAGGAGGGATACATGGGCATTTCACCACGGAGGGCGGTTGCAGCTCCATTGCGACTTGCGTCAATAACCTCCCAAGTGTACGCCGATGAGCCACTCCGTCAACCCCCTCCACCGCAACATGCGAACTTCAATAAAAAATTCCCATCTGTTTATCATCAATGTTGGGAGACGACGACAGTATTTTAGCAAATCTTCTTAGCTATTTGATAAGAGCGGGTCTCTTACATTGTGTCGGAGGAAGTTTTCAGACTATGCTTACTTTTTAAATACGCTGTATGCGCCCTCCTTTACAATCTTTCTCGTTTAACCGTTCTCGAGCGGGTTTTTATACCCCTTTTTTCACTCTTAAGGTAAAGGTTTTAGACCAAAGGAATTTTCCTCGTACACTTTGAAGGGTTCAAAATAGCCATATGGCGACGCAACACCAAAATTTAAATTCATTCAATTAAAATTTAGCCATTTTATTTGGCAATGGGAAGTTACTTTTATGACTTGTTTGCATGTTTACAACAATAGCAGCGTATTATTGTTGCTTAACAATGAACTACATACATGTTGCCAGTTTCCCAGCAATCAAGTACATTGTCAGTGATCGTGCTGGTAATATGGCTAGCATAAATGTTGTGATCGATTTGAAAGATGTATTACTCACGTATAATGAAGTCCAGATGCACAAAATTGGTATGAATGGAAAGATATACTGAAAAAAAAAAATAGTTTTGCCTACCTTGCAGGGACGTAGTATGCACTGTTTGCCACCAGAAGCGACACCAGGAAAGATGGTTTTTCATCGAAGACCTTTTCCTACATTAATAAATCTGTTATATAGGTCCAACGACATTTCCGTATCAAGTTTGCTGAATATCCATACAGTGGATATGCAGTTCGTATAAGTGGTATTCCGAATTTAAAGGAAGAGGCTTCATCTGCAAGAAAAAGTCTTCAGAAACCGCTTGTACGTACAGGCAGACACTAAGTTATCCTGTCTTCTATGCAAGTCATTTTCGTAGGTCGCTCCTGGTAGCAAACAGTGCATCTGCAAGATAGACAAAAATAAACTTTTTGAGTAGGTATACCTTTCCATCATACCAATCCAAACAAGTTGAGAGGATAAAATTGTAGGTTCTTTGTCAATCCACTTATTTTAATTTTCTTTATTTTGCAGATTCAACTACTTACTTCGTGTTAAGTCTCAAGAGATAATCCAGCACGTAAGTAGTAGAAAATAGTTCGATTAATTAATTTCTAAAGAATCTTGAAGTGTATCTTGTTAAGTATTATTCTCTGGCCTCTTTAAGAACGAATCAGTGTAGACAAATTCGCTTGGCTTGTGAGAAATTCTATTGGCTATTCAAATGTCAGCTGCGCAGGAATTTAGGAATCTTGCGCGTAGGGATGAAGTGAATGTGGTAAAGCCACAGCACTCAACGTAGTTGCTATATTGAAGTTGCCGGACCTTACATTATGACATGTACACCTACGACCGATGTATTCATGGGCAAAATAACACCAGAACTAACACATAGGAAATGAACTATTTATTTCGAGAAGTCCTATTGGTTGCTCGAATTGCAGCTGTGCAGGAATCTTGCGCGTATGAATACAGTGCATCTGATAAAGCCCTGACACTCAATGTACCTTCAATATAGCAGCTGTTGGACCTTATATTAAGAGTTGTACTACTATGACCAATATATTCATGGGCAAAGCATTACCAGAATTCACAGGTAAGAAAGGAACTACCTAGTCTGGCCATAAATACTGTTACAAACTTTCGGCTTGGACTGTATATTTGGTAGTCAGGCTCATGAACCATGCTTGTGCTGAAGTTCACTCCTGACCGTTGTGTGTTCAGCTGTGAAAGAGCAAGCGGGTATCTTCTTGTGCTTAGCATGGAGTGGGGCGAATATGAAAACAGAGTAGCCGTAATTGCTCTGCATATGGTTGGAAAATGACTCACTGAGATTTTCCAGCCACTAAAAATACCGAAGATCAGCAAAAGGTTTGTGTATCAGACAATCCAGAAATTCACTGATACTGGTAGCATGAAAGATCGCCCAAGAGTTGGTCGACTTCACACCGTATGAACAGCGGCGGCTGTTAAAGCAGTGATGGCTCGCATCCGCCGAAATCCCATCTGGAAGCAAGTGATAATGCGACAGGAGCTGAACATTTCACAACAATCAATGTTCAGGATACCTAATAAAGACCTTGGAATTGAAGCTTACCGGTGGAGTACTGGAAATTTCCTGACGACACAAGTGAAGAAGCAGAGGGAACTGAAATCGTGACGGCTCCTAAAAGGTAAAGGTAAAGTGTTCCCCTGTGCATAGCACCACGCCATGAAGGCGTATAGGGGGTGTGGGGGTAACGCCCCACACTTTCTTGATCCGGTCGTGAGTGGGGGTGATGTGATCAGCATCACGCCCCTGACCGCCTTTACCCCCCAGGGTTTCCCCCAGGTACCCATGTTATTCGACGCTGGGTGGGCGCCGGGGCCGCTTTCACCGTTAGAAAAGTTCCCGGATTTGAACCGGCCGGGGATCGAACCCGGGACCTTTAGCATGGTAGTCAGACGCGTTACCGACTGAGCCACCGCGGCCTATTCGAGATGGCTCCTGCAGCGGTACATTGCCAATGGGCATTGCAGGATTCTCTTCACTGAAAAGAAATTGTTCACCTCTGAATAGAGTTTTAACAGCCAAAAAGAATGGGCGTATGCTTCAAAGTCTCGAGAAGTTTGTGAGAGAGTTCCCAAAAATCAGAGATGCCAACAGCCCTCCTCAGTCATGGTTTGGTGAGGGGTGAGCTATGAGAGTTCCACCAGGCCTCATTTTTTAGAAATAGGGCTTAAAAGCCGTGCAAAAGCATATGTGGAAAGTGTCCTGGACCCTCTCGTGACACTGTTGAACCAAACAATGTTTCACAATGAATCCTGGATGTTCAAGAAATATTCTGCCCCAGCTCATAAGGCAAGGATGAAGCGACAGTGACTGGAGACCAGTGTACTCGATTTCATCTCCACGTTTGATTGGCCATCTGATAGCCATGATCTCAGTACCTTGGACTACAAACTGTGCCCAGAGCTAGAGGGAATTGTCTGAAAGAAGAGGCGCCCTCGAATTGAAAGTTAAAAGCGCTCCTTCATAGCATCAGGGGTGGACTTTCCCATCAAGACTGCAATAGATGCCTGGCCAGAGAGACTTCGAGCCTGTGAGGGCGTAAAGTGTACATTTTGAAAACTGATTGGCGTGTAACTAAAAGAACATTTAAAAATCTGAAACCATATTAAATGTATTCACAAAATAGTGTGTAACAGTATTTAATGGCCAGACTAGGTATTTCTCGAAAGTCACGTGTTTTTGTTTACATGAACTCCATTCTTTTAGTGGATGGATAATAGTATATTGTCATAGAAAACCAGTACCTGAGCTTGTTATTGGCTTGATTGTTTTCCTGCAGAGAACACAGACAAAAAACTTGCTTAAGCTTTTCATCAATGGATGTCGCTTTGGGCCCGGAAAAAGACCGGTCTCGTAACCTTCCCACCAGTGCTGTTGAATGGTGGCCCACGCCTCAAAAAATTATTAAGGGAATTTTTTTTCTCGGGAAGCAATTAGGTGAAACGGCCACACACCGTACAGTAAAGCGGATTGGAAATGCGATTTCTGCACCAGTGTGTGGTACTGCCGACATCTGTGACCTAGAGTAGCGGTTACTTCATAAACCAAAGTTATGAATATTTTCCAAACGTGCAATCGGGATATTTTTATGAAAATCTGTAGAAACGTTTCTTGGAGCACTGGCGTACGCATGGGAAGCTGATGGGGCTACAGCCCCTCCCGAAATATTCAGAAAATGAACATTTTAATATTAAGGCAGTAAAGTACTCGGAAAAAACCAAAGTTGTGAATTCAACCCGCCCCTGAACAATATCGTATCTGTGCCCATCTTTTATGTGAAAGTTCGAAAAGTTATTTTTCAAAAGTGAGTGAGTTAACAGTTACTCATTTCAAAGAGTAACTGAAGCACTTGAAAAGTAACTAACTTACTTTTACAGTTAGTTTCTTCTGGAAATTTTATTACAATCAAACCATATACTATAAATGATCATTAATTGTAATGAAATAAATATATGGTTTTATTTATGTTTCTGCTACATAATATAAGTCTTCATATATTAATATTATTACAACAAAAAATAAAATGGAACAAAGCACCCAAGACCTCAAGTGCAATTAGAAATGACGAATTGCAATGACTGTTCTAAATGTGGTATGCATTGAAACCCAGCTTCCTTGCCTTAGGCGATTATACGGAAATCCTTTCACCTTAGCATCTAGATAAGACGCATGTTTGGAAACAATATTGCCAAATTCAGCTCTTCCCCCACTTCAAGTTAATTTTTTAAGTGGTGCAAAGTGACCGCTGACAAAATTATTTCAATTGAAAAAAAAGCTACTCTGTTACTTACCTTTAAAAGTAGCTAAAAATAGCTTGAATTTATGCTGGTTACTTCCAAAGCCTGAACTAGGGAAGTTTACGCTTTTCAGAGCTTCATGTTTTCCAATGACAGCCTGTCAATATGATCGTTTCTTTATTTCAACTGTATTTGCTTGTCACTGGGACTTTCTGACAACCATCACGTGGAGAATCGTGTTATTGTGGTTTGGCTTTTGCGAAACAAATGAAAATCGAACCAAAAGAAATAAAATGCAGGTCGTTGGTTTCGTGGATCAGCAAATCGTTTCCCCTTCTCGTGAAATACGCTAAGGAGTCGCCTGAACAAACATAACGGTCCCAAGTATTGGATCAGGCCCCGAGCTGGATTCTCACGTTACAATTTCTGCAGACGCATAAAGCACCGTTAGAACGAATTCGCCGATAGAGGCGCTGCAGGGAGAAAAACAATATTATATCATTTAGGATTGCGGAGATTTTTGTCGCTGTGGTTCCCCTTTTTGCATTATCTAATGGAAGATCACGATACTTTAGTAATATTACAAAAAATCTGAATATCATGTTTACCATTCATTGTGAAATATAAATGTTTTAAGAAGCAGAGACGGGGTGGGGGTGGGGGGGTTGGAGATAGAAATAGAATAATGATATGAAGATAGAAATCGGTGTGAATAAGAGGCAGAAATACAAACTAGTGAGAGAGGAAAACATAAAAGAATTATGTAATATATAGAATAGAAATTGGGCGAGGATAACACAGAAATAGAAATAAGCTAGGAAAGAAAGGAAATAAGATAATGATGTAAGCTGTAGATAGAAGTCAGTGAACATTAAGGACATAAAAATCAGTGAGAGAAAGAGAGAGAGAGAGAGAGAGAGAGAGAGAGAGAGAGAGAGAGAGAGAGAGAGAGAGAGCGGAATATCAAAGAATAATGTACAGAAAACAGATAGAAATCGGTGAGAATAAGAAACAGAAATAAAACCGAGGGGGAAATAAAATATTAATATACAGGGTGATCCGTTCGAGATGTCAGAAAGTAAACCGTTATATACAAGAGGTTAATGTACGTATCTCCGAGCAGCTTGTTGTAATATAAGCAGAAAGAATGTAAGTTTCGAGTGAGTAGAGGTTTACAGACTTCAGCCACATGGCGGCGCTAATGTGCACGGTAACAAAGGTGGTGGTCACGTCACAACAGCGCAAACAGTATGTCGTATGGTATGCGAAATTTTCGAGTATTACATGCATGCTACTGCCGACACGCAGCTGAAGACTGTAAACCTCCACTCACTCGAAACGTACATCCGTTCTGCTTATATTACAACAACTACTCACATTAAGCTCTTGTAGGTAACTGTTTATTTTTGTGGCATCTCAATCTTATCACCCTGTATAGATAGAAATCGAGTGAAAATAAGGGATAGCATAGAGAAACAAAAGAAGGATGAACAAGAAGTGAGGCAGAGATATCAAGCGTATAAAAGAAACCAGGAAAAAATGAAGGGTAAAATATACATTATTATAGTATTGTTTACATATAAAATAATTTTCTAGGTATCATTACTATTTTTTTTAAAAAAAATAAAAGTTACTTCATTAAATTTATCCGTGGACACTATTACCCTTTGGACTATTCCGATGAAGCTCTTGTCACGTGACTATATCCTGATCCATCTACATTCTGTTTTCGTCTCTTCTGATATTTGAAAGATTGTCCCATCACAGATTCGCGTTTTCTCTTCTCTCCACTCTGTCGGCAGTAACCGTTTCTTGTTTATCGTTCGGCTGCAGATCCTGCTGCTATCGCAACTGGATTGCAAAGTATACAAAATCGCTTGTGTAATACTTGGTGGATTGTTGAGCGTGATAATTGCAGCTCTGGAAGCAGTGCTAACTGTCTCAGAGGGACCACAAGCAATGTACCAGATATGGGTGGTTCCAACAATGGGAGTCGTCATCAATTTTTGTGTGTGGGGGTGGGGGTTAGCCTTGGATAAAACTAGAATAGTAGAAATAATAACAATAGCAATTATTATCACGGTTATCATTATTATTATACAATAATAACTATTATAATGAATAAATTGAACCAGTTTTATTCCAAATTTTAATATTATTATTATTGTAAACTTCTCTATGGATCAATCAGATAAGTGAATTATCAACAGTTTTTATTTAATCTTTTTACATTTTATGCATACTTATTCCACTGTTATTAACTTTAATACACTTCGTTCAAGATAAAGTTTGAGGAAAATATTAGTCATGTATAGTTTATATTGAACTAATTTTTTGGAATTTTGAAACCTGCGGAATCATTTAGTCTATGAATTAAATGGTAGATTTATAAAAAATAACTTATAGACACATTTGTTTCTAACCAGCGCAGTTTTTACTTTGGTTATTCTGTTAGAACACTAAATAAACTGGACATTGTTTATGTTATTAACAATAAAAAATAACTTTCTTCTTTCTTGCAACTTTCCAATTTCCAGCCTTAGCTTAAGGGATCCTTGAGTTTGCTTTTTGGTCGTCAGTGCCACATTTTAGCATTTTGTATCGGCTTTTTAATTTTTCTTTTATTTTTAAGGAAAGAGGGAGGTTATGCCCTCCTCCATGGCTCGACGTATACATAATTAATGGGCGAGGTTCAACGTACCATCCAGCACATAAATGTCATAGTTACAATTTAATTTTTACTATTTATTTATTATGAACAATAACTTCTAAATTACACACAATAAAATTTACTCTATACAAGTTTCTTGATGTACAGTCAGGGACACTTCTGGTTTGAAACATCATCAATGTGATTATTACAACTCAGAAGTGTGTGTGTGTGTGTGTGTGTCGTGACTATACATATGAGAATATTTTCTTTACATTTAACTTTATTAGAATTGTCCTTTTTTTATATAGCACTTCCTTTGTGTGCGATATGAAGAACTTTCAAATCCTTTGCAAGACAATGTAGTGTTATAACCAATTTTGAAATTTGTTTATTTGTTTATACAATCAGTGCAAAACGTTTGCTAATCCAGTGAGAATGGTGTGGACCCATTAAACTATTCCCTCACATAGCCATGTCTCTCACCAAGATTCCTCGTTAGTTACGTTCATGACCTTATGGTCTTGTTGTCTGGTTATTGGTTACATAAACAACAAACAAGTGAAATACCGATAACGTTATCAATGTAACACATCTCGGGCTCCGTCTTCCTGCATTTCTTCAAAGTTGGGAACTTCTTCAACTTCTAGATTGCTTATCAATGCATCTCCTTTCTTTCTTTTCTCCCCATAGCATATCAAACAAGCCGCTTGCACACTTACCAGGCGGTTTGCCTGTTTCGAAAGTAGTTCGGCCTCTTTTGGAACCATAAAACGAGAGGATTCGCCTGTGTGATTGTCTATATGCAGACGATACAAGCAACGCGCGCATTAAAATCCTTGCTTCGGGGGCTGCCATACATTGATAGATTCAGATGCAAACAAGAAATGTGTAACAATGAAATCGGTCTCTGTTTGAAAGATAAACACAAGTAATTATTATTATTTATTAGGGCTGAGCCAATACCAATACCGATACTTAAATATTGCAATAATTAAAATTTGTTCAAAATATTGATCAATATTGGTGTGTAAATATTCTTCTCCAATTATATGCTTCAATTTGCCAAGAAATTTGATTTAGAATATTCAAGAATTACACCATGATATTGAAATAGATGTTATGGAGTCAAAAAAACACATTTTTTGTGCAAAGTAAAAGTTTGAATTTTGCATAATTTCCAGGATAATTTGAACTGTGAAGTTTTCACTTGGCATTTTTGCAGACCCCGTGAAAGACTAATATGCTGGAAAAGTATCGGCTGGTATCGGTAGATGAATTCCAACCTATACTTTCCAATACCGATACCGATACATCGACATTGGTTCAGCCCACTTATTTATACAACTAACTACAACGAAACATTTAATTATTGAGTGCCACACAATACCTCATTCATTTCATCACACAGATATATTTCTTGTTTTTCAAGCCAAAGTTAAGAATGTGGAGCCTTTTCTTACGTTACGCAAATATGCGAGGGCGTATGTGTTTCTTTGTGTGCCCTTGCGTATAGCTTAGGTTTTTATTCTTGTAATTTTTTCGTATTTTTTACACATATATATATTTCCTTTTTTTCAATATTTCTTTTCATATAATGACTTAAATTTTGCCTACTAATTTTCATTTACAAAACATTTTGATCCAAACATGATTAAGTGGATGAGAAGGCTCCATACTCTTAACTTCGCCAAGAAAAACAAGATGAAGACAATAAGTAAATAAATGAATACCATCCCTAAATACATCCGCCGACCTTCATTAATTTCATCACTGCTCCTATCTTTGCGATTAGGCAAAAGTGTCAGGAAAGGGAAGTAAAATGAGCCAAATCAATCTAGATTTGGTTTTTGTTACTCAGCGTCGCTTTTCTGCCACTTTTTGGCTAATCGCGAAGATGAGGATGAATTGAAGAAGTGACACCCATAAAGAACACCCAGGTCGGGATTAGAAGCCTGGACCCCTGGTGTCGTAGCACGGTGCGTTAACCACTCCGCCACAGGAGTCTGCTGCGAGGTAGGTAGATACAAATCAAAGGCATTAGTGTACTATTGATTGATTGGTTGAATTAAAATTGTTTTGGTGCATCCACACTTTAGGCCATTTTGCATCCTTCAATGTACACGAGGAAATATCCCTTTATCTAAAATTCCTACTTAAAACTTTAAAACAAGGGGTGTAAAAAGCCCCTTGGGAAAGTGCAAGGTTATAAAGGGATCTGCACAAGACAAACAAGGCCCGTAGCCAGAATTTTATTTCGGGGGGGGGGGCTCATCCCTTATCAGAACGGACGTCACCAGAAATATTTGTAGAGGGGCTTCAGGCCATAGACACAACTTGATTAGCATAAAAAAATAATGACAGTAATAATTAATGTTATTTTACAATATTAACTTATAAAAGTTAATAAAAATATACCAATTTGAATACAAATTTATTGTTATTATTACATAAATGGAGAGACATTGCTACTCGATCAGTGAATACCTAACACAATTGTTGTCCATTATTTTTCTTATATTTTGTACAGTTAGTGTACTGAAAATCACAGTTATTGTATTTTTTTTAACTTTTACACAATCGTTCAAAAAGATGCTTTAACAGTTAGTGGTAAATTTTACTCATAAAGTTTATATTCTGTGACTTCACAAAGAAAACTATAAGTTTTGGAAGCTGTGGATCCATTTATCCTTTGGATTTAATTGTAGAATATAAAAATATAACTGCTTCCTCTATTATACACTGAACCTTTTCGATGTGATGGAGTTTTTACTATGGTTATATCTTTATTTCTGTTATTAACAATAAAAATAATATTTAAATTATATATATGTAGGATTTCGAGGGGGGCTTCAGCCCCCTTAGCCCTCCTCCTAGCTACGTGCCTGAGACAAACGCATCACATTAAAAAGTAAGAATGAACTAAAAGCTTTCTTGTAGACAGTGGAAGAGTCCGGCTCTTCGTAATAAGCTAAAAACATTCGATACAACTCGGTCGTCATCTCCCAACAGGTATAAGTGCATTAGTGTACTAGCCTGTGAATCTTACTCGTACACTACATCCCCTAAACTTCGTGAGAGAATTCCGGAGGACGTTTGCGGTTGGAAGCGAGGGGAGGAGGATCACGAATTGTATCCTTGACGAAAGGTCATTTGCGGTTTTGAACAAAAAAGCCCCATTCCATCACACACAAAACCAACTCCTATGTAAATATGCAAAGAAGCCACAATACAACTTCTGTAGCGATGAAGGTCACTCATGCGTAGACAATTTCGTTGTGCGTTCCTTATTTTTTTTCCTCATCTGATATATAAAACAGAGCTAATGACCGCAATTTTCGCAAACACGTGAGCATCGAATTCTTAATTTATCACGTCATGATTCCCTTATACTAAACACACACACACACACACACAAACGCACAAGGCGGTAACCTGACTATACACGCTTATGAATTCCGTCTGGTTTCCCGCAATTACATTGTACTATGATGTGGTTACAACTGGTTGGGATTAGTATGCTACGGCGGTGTCTGTGGGAGGACGAGGGAATTCATTACTATATCGGGATGCCCTCCTCGATAGCGTAGTGGTAACGTAATGAAGGTGCCCCGGGTTCGATACCCGTTGGAGGAACATTGTGGTTCGGATCCCACTTTAAACTGTAGGTCCAGTCACGGTTAGCCTTTCTGTTTCTGTGGTATCGAAGCTACGAGACCTTACATAGTGTTGTCTCGTGATTGAGGATTCCAACCTCTGTGCTGTGCTGGTTTACACAGCGCGCTACGACACTAGGGTCCCGGGTTCGAATCCCACCCTGGACGTTCTAAGTGTGTGTGTGTGTGTTCTTTCATAACTTTCATCATATCACCACTCATTGTCACGATTAGCCAAAAGTGGCAGAAAAGAGACTAAATGGCAATCAAATCAAATTTGATTTTATCTTAGGGTTTCATCTCATGCATATGTTGAAAAGCTTTCTTACTGTGAACTTGTAAATGATGTCTAAAATAAAAGTACACTTTGGTCTAGTGTACATCAAGAACATTAGACGGAACTGCAACATAAGGAAAAATTGAAACATTGCGGTTTATAAGTTAGGAAATTGCAGTCGTGTGCGCATTTTCAACCTCATCGGTATTTGTCAACACTACTCAGAGTTATGTCATTTCTAAATCCCGGATTTCAATGTGTACTTATACGTAAGCGTGTTTAGTTGCACGAGAAGCTAAAAAGTTAACAAGATCCGAATTATTTTGCTTTTATTTTAAATATTTCAATGAATTCTAAATATTCGTGAAGATTTTATGTAAGAACATTTATTTTACTTGTAATTTGTAAAATATTCTTCGGCATCATAATTATTATGGATGCACCTTAGTTTCAAACTTGTACACTAGTACAAATTAGGGATTTTTTTCCATTCTTTGACTTTACAAATTTAAATATTGTGTAAACTGTGCTAGTTTCATATACTGCATCCTTGAATATACCTTAATATATTCTATAAAATGATCGAGAGCTTTGTTCCGTCTGTAACCACAAGATTATTGTATTTACCATAATAAAATATTACTAAGTCCACAAGTTAATAAGACAAATGCGTATGTGATTATACACTTTCAAGAATTTTTGACCGGAGACACCTATCCAAGAGAGAGATGCTCGAAAATGTACACATAAATACTCCAGAAGCATGTTGATATATTGCAGATATGAAAAATCTGTATGTCATAAAAGGACAGCTGATATGTAGTATCCCACTTCACGAACTCTCCCTCAGAGTACCTAGACATAAAACACGGAGCAAGGAAACGTTCCACACTGCAACTCCCAGCCTATCACTTGTTCAACGTTACCAAATCAGTTTAACAACATCTCAAACCAAGTAGATATTTTCAGCTGTTATTAGTCTTTATCACCAACCTACAAAAAATGTACATAAGTTTGTGAAACTGAGCTTTGTATATCTTGGTACTGTTTTGTTTTCTGTTTTATTATTGTTGTTTCTTTCCGGTTTAAAATGGCTTACGCTGTACTGGAAATTTAAAATAAATATACAGTGTGTCCGGGCTAGAGGTATAAAAAAATACACACATATATTTTAGCAATTGTAAAGTTTACTAATTTTCTTTTCCCAGTTTTGTACAATGTAACTCAGAAAGTTTTTATGTACGCTGGTAAACCTCAATGTGGTCACCATTGTAGCTCGATAGATATCCAAACGATACTCAAGCTTGTGCCAAGTGTTGACCTGCATTTGAGGCGTTATTAGCGCAACGATATGCTGCTTCAAATAACCCAAATCGTGAACTTGCCCCTTTTACATAACATCTTTAATGAAGCCCCATGCAAAAAGAAATCAAATGGTGTTAAATCTGGGAATCTCGGTGGCCTAGCAGTTTCTGCGCATGCGTGAGTCAACAGCACTATTGATCGTACAAGTGGTCTATCGGCTGAGATTCACTACGAGACAATATAAGGAGTAGTTTTCGCATAATAAGCAGTCATTTTTGTACGCCTCTAGGCAGGACACACTGTATTTTGTGTAATGTAAAATAAATCTGTTAGTTGGTACCACTGGCAGCTGAAGTAAAGTAGAAATTGTCGCCCTGATTGCAACTGTACCGCGATGAAATGGACCATGTAAAACAAATGGCTTCCTAGTCAGTCGACTCCGATATAGTATTCTGCTCGCGACGAGGGTAACCAGCTGTGAATGAGAACGGTTGGAGAGGACCTGTAAAACGCATAAACTGTCACTTATCCTTTCGCTCTGCCCTAGAATCAATGGGCGGATTTAGGTCGAGTGGCAATTTTTGCTTTTCGGAATATCGCTTTACGCACTGCAGCGTACTTCCGTTTGTTTCTCTCCCTTTTTTAATTGTTTGCGTTTCCTTCTACTTTTTGGCACATCCTAGCAAATCCTTGGAAAACGAAACGTGCGTATTTTACCAGGCACGTATCTAGAATTATATTTCGAGTGGGCGAACCTTATTATAATTATACATATAATAATAACAACAATAATAACGTTTATAATCAATAGATTAGTAAGATTAAATTAATAATAATGATATTTAAATAAATGTATAATAATAATAATATTGCATGAACAGAACAATACAGATCTGGTTTATGTGCTGTTAAGATCAGTAACATTTGTATCAAAACAGCTCTTAATTATTTTTGGACTTTGTTAGTCGTTCGGGTAGGTCTGTACCCCCCTGGACCCCCCTAAATACGTCCTTCCTACTCTTCACACACCGCATCTCATGAACTAGATCAGTTAGGGAAATAACCATTTGTAGTTACTGAAGTTACACAGTGGTAAACCATTGTTATAATCCACAGTAGTGTACACGCATAATCGTAAATTGTCTGTGGTAGTGGGATCTCAAATATAGATCGTGAAGTTAAAGGCGCAGTGAATAATCACATTCTCCATGTTAAAATGTAGTTTAGTCATCTTACCAATAGACAGTGATACGTGAAAATGAAGTAGATGATTGTGGGCTGAATCTACCAAAGCGGATATTTTACATCGATTATTGTCACATTAAAATGATATTCCATTGTAAACGTTCGAGGGTGCAGGAAGACTGGAATGAGTACGAACCAGCGACTCCTGTGCACCGTACTCCCGCGTGGAGGGGAGGGGCAGAGTGGCGCATGCTTCCTTATGGCCCGAGCTGAACAGAGGAAGGGAAAGCTGAGCGGAGATTTTTCGTCCAAGGTTCTTTTCCTTGTGGTCGCTCTATAGTTCTAGAGTTACCAGTCAGATTAATCCGGCGTTAGGATCCTGTAATATTGCTAAATATTGCTACCTTCATTTCTTACAGTGTCTAAATATACACATTCACTAAGAAGAATGAAATATAGATTGTATGAAAGGATTAAGAAGAATATGACTGCAATTACTTACAAATATGCTGTAACGATGAGACATTTGCTTTGCAAACATGCTGTATAAAGAAGAGAATTGCCTTAGTAATAAGGGAGGAGAGTGTACGTACTAGTGCCAACCTCCGTAGTGGCGGAGTGATTAGCACAGCGCACTACGACGCCAGGGGTAAGACACGGATGTTTGTTTTTGTTCTTAATCAGAAAAACTAACAATATATGTTAAAAACCGAGAAAAATAGAAAGATGGGGGAAACTACTGCTTAGGGGTTTTCTCTTGATTAAAAAAAGTAATGCAGAGCAGGAGGAAAGGGAAACGGAAATGACGTCACCGAGGGGTTGAAATATTAGTAGGCAGGTGTGCAAATGCCTGATACGAACCCCTTCTTGTTTCCTGTTGTTTGTCACGCACTGCAGTGCATGTGAGGGGGAGCACGTAGTGGATGGTTTTATTGAATAAAGTGCGACATGCAATAAAAATATAAAACCTGTACTGCCATACGAAATATGAACGGAAGTAGCAAGGGCTTTGTTATGGACTATTTCTTAAAAGTATCTGAGGACGGATAAGTTAAAAAAGATCCTCCCCGATCGCCTAGCAGTACAGTAACGTCGTCGCCTTGTAATCAATGGGTCCCAGGTTCAATACCCGCTGGAGGCACATAGTGGTTCGAATATCGCTTTAAACTGTAGGTCCAGACCCGATTAGCCTATCTGTGCATAAAATGGACTTTACAAATACTCAAATACTCGCAGGATATGTTAGAAATTTCCTTAAGGAGTAACTGTGAATGAAAGAAGAATAACCTTTATCCAACAACCGTGAAAAACAATAAGCGCTATTGCAATAACTTGAAGAATAAGCGCGATTGGAACATCCTTGAAGAAGAATAAGCGCGATTGGAACATCCTTGAAGAAGAATAAGCGCGATTGGAACATCCTTGAAGAAGAATAAGCGCGATTGGAACATCCTTGAAGAAGAATAAGCGCGATTGGAACATCCTTGAGGAATAAGCAGGAAAATATTAACCGTTCAAGACAATAATATTCCTCAAACAAATTCTTATTTACAAGGTTTGTCTTACCACGTTACGACACATTTCTGTGCCAGGTCCCAGTGAAGTGTTGCATGTGCCGAGGACTCATTTTATTTAAATGTTATAGCCAGAATTTTCTTACAAACCCTCTCAACGAAGCAGATTTTTTTTTTGTTTCTCAAATAACACAGCTACACCCAATAAGTCGATGGCAATGGCGTGTTGTTAATGCCTGTATGTGTGAGGTGTGGAGGGGCACTCAAACTCGAAAAACCAATTCTAATAATATAGCATGAAACTCGCTAATATTTAAATCGCAAAGCGGTTCCTTCCTTGGACAAGGAAATAAAACACGGAATATTGAGGTTCGTAATATTACCTTTCATAAATTCAAATATCACTAATATTCGTAAATTACAAATTCATCCAAAAAAATATCCGGATACTAAAACTATCCGATAGCCTCGTTAGCTAGTCCTAATATTAATTTCTTTGTTTCTACATTACAATCAGCATCTAAGTTTCGTTTTACAGTTTCCACACAGCTCCAAATTTTTAAGCGACAAATTGCATACGAGCGTTTCCTGGTATTAATACGCAGGCACATCGCGTTGATTTTCCCGCGATAGCAGAGTTTGATTTACTCTTGTGAGACAACGTAATTTAGTACCGTCAGTGCATCATAGAGGACTCTTCTGTGGGGAAACACTTTCTTTTCAGTAGCGGTATTTACTTGGCTACACTGCATGATTAAGGAAGCTATTCTCGCGAATGAAGCTTATTATTGTAATGACCTGGTGTGAAGATTGCAAAATGACGTATTAACATGCCCGCGAGGCTAACATCACTATCTTTCTTAGCTGGAAGAGTTCACACGTACATTATTATAACGTTCCGGAGTGCTTTTTGTTTTAATAGAACTGATTGTTATCGTTTAGTTTGTTAACGGTCAAACAACGGTTGTCAGCTTGCAGCTTGCATCATAACCTTTGTTTCCTTTTCTTGGCCAAGGTGAAATTTACACAGGTGAGTCTCTCTAAACATAGACGTTATCACGTCCTGGATTTTTAGAGTTGCGGATCTCACTACAGAAAAAAATAAAAACATACTTTCAGGACAATCACTAAAAACGCCCAGGCCAGGATTCGAACCCGGGACCTCTGGCGTCATAGCGCTCTGTGCTAACCATTCCTGCACGGATATCGGCTTTCTTTCATGTAATAGTAATAATTATAATAATAAAACAGGAATTATTATTATTGTTATTCTCTAAACTTTGCCTGGTCTGAGGAAATAAAAAAGTTTTCGAAAATTTGTTACTAAGGTATTTTGATGACACCAAAAATAATCATGAGGATTTTTTTTACACTAGAAAAAGTGTATACATAAAGTATTTTTAACAAACCAGAATATATTTTTGTTAATGTTCTTAGTTACAGGTGGCTTCACCAGATTTTGGGGGTTACGGACGCCTATGACAATAATAATAATGATATATGTAAGTTTTGAGCACGATATGAGAACCAGGTACATCAGTATGTCAGAATAGTGATAATATTAATAGTAAGTATTATCATTGACCGATTTGAAATATTTTGCTTCCATTTTATGCATCCTTTGGATAATTGCGAAGATCAGGATGAGTGATGATGTGATGAAATTGATGAAGAATGTCCATTTGCAGGCCGGAATTCGTACCCGGAACTCCTGGCGTCGTAGGCTGCTCCACAACGGAAGTGGGCATCAATTATTATTATTATTATTATTAACAACAACAACACTAATAATAATATACGTGTGAAATACCTGGTAAGTCTGCGAGTAACTATCCTAAAATATATTTCCAAATATTTACCTGGAGTGTTTTAATAACACTAACGCAAAAGTTCAAAAACGGTCACCTAAGCGAAGTATAGGGGTTAATAGAGTATAAAACGCCTGTTACAGCTACCCGGTAATTTACTTTGGAAACCGGCGGCGATAGCTTCCGACCGATGTTCTCTACCTGGGTCAACCGCTTCTTTACCCTTGGCACTGGGTGACGTAGGCAGCGGCTTCCTGTGACACACTTAATTACCCTCCCCGTTGCCTCGCAGGGAAGTGAGGAAACCGCTAATCCTCAATGGCGCTGCTGACAAAGCGCGGAAGAACGAAATTACAGAGATTACGGCGACAGCTACTTAGCAAAACGTGTCCTTTACGATAGCGTAGTGGTTAATGTCCTCCATGGGCGTCGCGAGAATAGAAGGAGTAACTCCCCTTTGCAAATAATGGAGATGCAAATAATGGAGATGAAAAAAAAATGTTTTCATAATCAATTACTGTACATGTTTATTTATGTATTTAGATATGTTTTCTCTTGTATTACACTCAACTATAACATGTTTGTGACGTCCACTTTATGCACAGAAAGACTAATCGGGAATGGACCTACAGTGTAAAGTGGGATCCGCTGAACCACTATGTGCCTCCACCGGGTGTCCAACCCGGGATCCGTTGGTTACAAGGCCATAACATTGTGTATCTACATTAGATCGTAATATAATTCACAGGAAACAACATAGTATTATACCCTTTACAATGGACAAATCCCAGTGAAAGAATAGCAATCCGTAGACGTACACGAAACACACATGTCTCAGGTTCGAATCCCGGTCTGGGCATGGGTGTTATTTGTGAGTGTCCCTTCATCAATTCATTTATGTCATCATCAATTCATCCTCATCATCGCGATTAGCCAAAAGTGGCAGAAAAGCGAAGTAAAAAAAACATACCAACGAAACACACACAGACTTAAGTGAAGGATATTAGACTATTGTTCTAAAAGGCAATTGAAACAAAATTATCAACTAATTTGTTTGTAAAAAATCGTATAAAGAGTAATTTACCCATACAAGCGCGCGTGTAAGGTGTATTATGTATACAATAAAGCAGGCCATGACAGTTAATAAATAAATAAATTGAATAAATAACCTAATGAAGAATGGGTTAGTTCGAAATATTCAGGACATAATTTCACGTTTTAACATTATACCATTTAATCCGAAGAATAAATGGTTCATGCAAAATTAATTGTATAAAATGTAAAAAATAAACATTTGTCACGATATTCACTTATCTGGTGTATCGGCTAGAATAGTTTCTCCAATAATAATAATAATAATTTAACAATAAACAATTGTTTATTATTAGCTTTATTTTATTATTATTATTATTATTATTATTATTATTATTATTTATATTAGTCACAACTAACACACCCTTGAAATGTTGTACAAATAATATCTAGGCTAAAAAGAAGCTTGTTTCATTTTTCCGGGGGAAAGGGGGGGGGGGGGCTGGTAGATCTTGCTGTGTCCATCTCTTGCCTATTGGTGTCAACATTAACTTTAGGTCCAGTTCCGATTAGCCAAGTGTCTTCAAAACAAAATTTCTGACCATTCATTTTCGCAATACGTGGTTTAGAATTGCCAAACAAGTGGGAATGCGTGCAAATTGAAAGTAAGCACGAAAAAGTAGACGAATGTACTGATGGATAAATTGCGTGTGCACGTGAACTGTAATATGAAGTATAGCCTACCTGTTCTTGTAACTTCTTTTATGAGTAAACAGTCAATATATACCTAACAATTCTAATCATGTGGTTGTATAGGTACTCTCAGTGGCGCCAATTTATATAGGCCCGTGGGACCCGAACGCACACAATAATTTATCATGTTGTTGTTGTTATTATTATTATTATTATGTATTTGTTTCGTGATTAGTGGTGGATTTCGTATTGAAATCAGTAAATAACAGATTAATAATTAAGTAAGGATGCATTGTTGATGTGCATGAATACATGGGAGGATTTATGAGATTTTTTGTGGAGTTGCAACACAAGTGTTTGAGCCCACCCAATGTTCTTCAAAAGTTCTCGCTCGTGGAGAAGATAATAAATTGCTGTCGCGAATTGTGGTAGCACTAACAGAAGATGGATGCTGTTAATGTTAAAGCAAGTACGTCCTAACCTCAATAAATCAGTCAAAGAACAAGAACTAAATGGAAACTGTTCAAAACATCCCCAAGGCTCTTTTCCCTATCTTTTTCTGGCTAGAAACTCGGACAAGTGCTGCCACCTATAAACGAGTACGAGCAGATCCTAGTTCTCGCACGATTTGACCCATCCGCGTCTTAGCTCGTTAAGAAACGTAATTAGATTATAAGGTTGTGTTGTTTACGCCAGGAGCAACAGTAATTAATGCCTAAACAAAAAACGAGTCACCTCTGAGCTCATTTGAGGGGAAAAATCCATGGAGACTTGTGAACGAGCCGGAAATTAAAACATAATTAAGATCACATTTCGCATTCTTAGCGAATGTTTTTTGATCTCTTCTATTTTATTCTTATCTTAATTTACTATCTGTGTTTACTCTATAGTTTTTCGGCATATTTATTGTTAATGGCGTCAATAGAATAAAGTTCTAAACATGGGAAGATTAAAAGACACTAAAATCTCAGTCAAGTAATGAAAAACCAAATACAAATCACCCATCTGATATGCAGAACCTACATTTTGTTCTAAATGCTATATTTTGTTCTTTGAACAGATTCGTATGGCTTTCAGTGCAAAAGTTCGTTTCAGGGTGCAAAAAATTGTTTATTTCAACTGTCAGTGCCTAAAATGCTTTTAAAGAAAGACAGAGAATAATGTACACTCCTATTCACATAAAGTGGCACATCTTATAAGGTTGGACAGTTGAAGGATGTGCCACTTTATCTGAACAGGACTGCACGTACTGTCGAAAATGTGTTTTAATGATATCATATTTAGGTTTTTCCTTGTGCGGAATAAGGGGGCACTGAAAGTTGAACCTTTTGAGAATAATTTGAGAACTGTAAAAAAATGAAACTACAATAGCTTCTTATGAAGTTGAGAGAACTTTTTCTGAGTATAATTTTAAAAAAAAAGGTTTCATGACTACAGTGCTGATATATACATACAACTATTCTATTATTTCAGAAGATTACAGAACAGAGAATTTTAAACATTTTCTGTTCTAAAAACAGTAAATAATGTTTAAAAGTACAACTGTTTTTTTTTCTGTCAGTTCAAATTATATATTGAAATTTCATCTTTCCCTTGCTCACAATATTACCCATTGTATGTTTTTCGTGCCTTTTCATAAATATTTAGTGCCTTTTCCCTGCCTATTTGGTGCTTGGAAATTCAGACTTAGGTTTCATTGAATGTAATGAATGGTATTTAAGCAATTGTTAAGTCGTTAATCTGTCACTGCTGCGAGAGCAGTGGACTCGTGTTCAGGATGATAGGACACACACACATACAAACACACACATTCCAAATCTGCTCAGATGTAAAGAAAGATGGCGATAATGTTAGATACTGTGAAACCCTTGAAAATTATACTACTCATACAAAAAGGATTAAAAACAAAGTTTGTTTGAAGTCCAATTTGTATTCTGATAAGCTAGTTGGGATTGGATTCAAACCGGGATTCGAACAGCTACACATCGAACCAAGACTCCTTCCTTACAGGATGGTAAACATGGAACCATTCCTCATTTATGAAAACCCTAAGCATGCCACTGATCAGTCGTGTCTTTCGACTTGTGTCAACTATTGATTCTACAAAGATGGACAGATCAAAATCGTAGCTTCTGGTTTTCTTTCCTCTCTAGGTTAATTGATCACTATCATGAAGATGAACGATGATAATATGGTTGAAGGGTGCTTTAGCTACAGTCGAACCAAACACCTTTTTGACTTCTCAGCAATTTACACTAATCGCTACGTCTGGAAGGTTATCTAAGTGCCCCCTCCGATTTCGATGAAACTTGGCAGGTGTATAGAGGGGCCCAAAGAAAGAAATACGTGTTGTTTTTTTTGTTTCAGCTAAAAAACTCTTATAGTGAGCAAAAAAACCCTCAAATGTCAAGATGAGGACAAATTGACGTGGGGATCTGACCCCTGTGTCCCCCTCCGATTTCCATGAAATTTGGCAGGTGTATAGAGGGACCCTATGCCCCCTGTTTCTTCCTATCTGGTTTCGGGGTCAGATTCCCACTTCAATATCTCCTCATCTTGACATTTGAGCGGGGGGGGGGGGGTGCCCCCTAAAACTGTATTTTAGCCGAAACAAAAAACACGCACTTCTTCCTTTGGGCCCCTCTATACACCTGCCAAGTTTCATGGAAATCGGAGGGGGACACTTAGATAACCTCCCTTGTTAGTTTCACTATATATATCTCGAGTGACAACACTTATACTTCCCTGTAAGTTACTGAGGGTTTGTCACAAAACGTCGCTACCAAAGATTATGGGTTAAAAAAATATTAAGCACGCCACTGAACATATCATCCAGTTGGAGAGCTCGCAAATACATAAAGGTGTTTTTTTTACATGAAGTTTTGTATTATAAACAATCTCTATTATTATCACAGGCAAAGACTGCTGTTCTAAATAGTAGATAAGTCACTTTAAATAACAAAGTAAAGAAATAGAAATGAAACCTAACAGAATATATAAAATTATTAATGTTATTTAATATAAACATTTCTCAGTATCTTAAAGCATTATCATATATTATTATTAATCATTCTTATGGCAATTTAAGTGTAAGACGAAATCCACAAAAGTTGAATTTTGTTCACAGTTTTATGTAGAAAACAACTTTAGAGTATTTATCCAATCACATACAACACTGAACTCTTCACACAGAAGACAGTCTTGGCAGGTACCACGTGTTTTTATTTATAAAAGTTTTTGTGTGTGTTTTCTTTCTGCATGCCTGGCTAGTACGTGCTGTTTCAAATCCACAGACCGTGGATTCTAGACGTTCAAATTTTTCTTCTTCCTGCAAAAATATGCGGCTTTGTGAACTTTTTTTTTGTTGTTATTATGATGAATAACCATATACCGTTTCAACACTCTTAAATTCTTCTTGCGACAGCGGTTCGCCAACAGTGCAGAAAGCGTGTTTGTTTTTGTATATTTGCTGCATTTCCTTTTCTAATTTGCGTCACTATTTTTTAATTGTGGATGTGTTTGAGTTGAAACGGCGATAAATTTACTCGCACACATACACACACCACATTTATATACGTGCCAGTTTTCCAAATTAGTTGTTGCATTGTTATATTTAGTTTGGTGCCTATCTTAGTCTATTAAATTGCTATTTCTGGTGACTACATGGTTCTTATCCTTTTAAGTAGTAAGAATTGCTAAAATTTATTGGATCTTTATAATGCTTGTCTGTTTGAGTTTGAATTTTGTGTTTTAAGTCCACTTTATGCATAGGTAGGCTAATCGGGACTGGACCTACAATTTACAATAGGATCCTAATCACTGTGCTTCCCCACTGGTTATCGAACCTGACACCCTTTCGATTACAAGGCGGTGACGTTACACTACGCCATCGGAAAGCCCTTAATGATGTAGAAACGTGGAATGTTATTGATCCCAATTAATTGCGTAATGGGCAATTTCATCTACATTTCTTTGGCCAAGAAATTTGTAACCCATTACACTTAATACGAGATGGATATTTTTCCGCCTTTCTACCTTCTTAGTTTATTCGCGACGATGAGAATGACTGGTAATTAGTTGAAATACGTGAGAGAACCGTCACAAAGAATTCTTCTTTCTGGATTTTAACCCACGACCCTCGCAGTACTAGTCAGTCACTGTGAACACTGTCGAACTTGACCAAACTGTTTCACAATTCCGTCCATTATTTCAACACCTACCAACGCAGAACTGAAATATGAATTCAAACTGCAATATGTATATTTTCCTCTTCTGTGTGAACCGAAAATAATCTGAAAAATATATAAAGCTTTAATAAATGTTTTTCGTATACCTAGTTTTGACGTTTGCCTTTTTGCTATTGAATAAAATATTAGCGTCTTATTTATCAGCTATTACACCTAAAAATCGAAGCTCAGTTTCGCAAATCCCTGACCAGTGGCGGCAATTAAGGGGAGGCGGGGAGGGGCAGTTGCCCCACTTTTTGTCACTTTTGCCCCCGCACTATGCTAAACCTTATCTACAAAGGGATGTAAGGACGTACCCGATGGCGCAGTTGTAGCGTCGTTGCCCTTTAATCAAGGGGTCCCGGGTTCGATACCCGGTGGAGGCACTCATGGCACAGTGGTGCGGATCCCACTTTAAACTGTATGCCCAGTCCCGATTAGCCTTACTGTGCATAAAGTGGACTTACAACACCAAATCAATAACAATAACAAAGGGATGTTAACTGTACTTGTCCTCCTCGCCCCAGTTTTGGCACCTGCCCCCCTCCCCCGGTCTTGGAACCCAATCGCCGCCACTGACCCTGACAAGTACATTACATGTAATACGTACAGTGGGATCCATAGGTTTTGCTCAGCAAATTGTCCATGACTATTTTCGTTGGTTTTTATCTTCATCTTACGCATTTTTAAGGACTGTATTTTTACGTATACTGGTTCAGAGGGTGTAAGCAGATTGTTTGGTGTTTTGTTTCAGTTCTTGAAGCTCTTATTACATAAAACAAAGGGAGTAAACCTGGTGATGGACAATTTGCTTTATAATACTTGTGGATCCCACTGTACATACTTGCTGAGAGAATATATTCAGAGGTATTAATATAATAGGTATTTCCTATATTCGCGCATCTGTATTTTGTATTGGTTTCCAAGGAAAATGTCAAGTGGCACATTTAGGGGATGTGGAGGTAGGGCCCCACATATTCTCGATCTCGGCCATTTTGGATGTTATTGCGATCAGCACCACGATCCGGCTGCCTTTACACCCGGGGTTGCCCCCAGGTACCCATTGATTTGAGGCTGGGTGAGCCCCAGAGCCGCGTTATACGGGGAAAAGGCTGGAAAATTTCGACCTCAGATCACCCATCTTGGGAATCGAACCCGGATCTCCTGCGTGGCAGTCAGGCGCCCTGTCAACTGACTAAACTAGGCTTTTGGTTGGTTTATTAATGGCCTAAATAAAATAGTTATTTTTACCTGCATGCAGCGATGTCATCCAATAGCATTGCCCATATCATTGACAATCCAAGTTTTATTATTATTCTGTAAGCCCTATAACAATTGTAAGACTAGTTTTTTAATGCAACCCACAAATATGTAACTTTGCATACAACATTTTAAATAAAATTTTGTAAGAATGTCCAGTATGGACTCATAACCAGTAAAGCCCATCTTCACAAGTATTAACCACAAATAGAAATAATATTGCACTCACGTAAGTATTTCTAAATTAATTGATTTGTATTAATTGTTCGTTATTTTAGTTTATAATTTATGATTTTAATGCGCTTTTGCACGAATTGTTTATCATATTTCTGATGGTCTAGGAATTTTCACATCAATGATAAAGACAAAATACGTCAGCAATCTTGTCTCGATACCAACGCCATCTGGTAGCTGGTTGGAATGTGTGAAATCGCTAAAAACTTGACGCAAGGGAGGAAAAGTGGAACGCCTGTTTCTGTTGGTCATTCAGTGTCTGGAAGAAAACCATAACCGACTGCAGGGGAGAGTTTTTCTCAGGAAAAAATCGTTTAAGAAACATAAACTTTGACATTCGTAAATGACAGTAGAACTACATCTTATTTCATGCTTTCTGCCTCTCCCCAAATCGTTACGAATTTTACTTCCTTCGTTTCTCGTGCTCTGTTTCCTTGCTCTTGTTTGCTTTTTTTTGCATTTTAAAACGTTTTCTCTTTCACAGCCTTTCTGTATTGCTTTTAAAGTTTTAAGTTCACTCTGAAGAAATAACATAGTATTGCTATTTTAATAAGATATTTCAAATTAGGTGACAAGACTTTCAGATCTGGAAATGAACTCTCACATCACATGTCCAGAAGCCTACCCCGAATGGTTAGCAAGGGCGCTACGACGCCAGAGGTCCTGCGTTCGATTCCAAGCCTAGACATGGATGTTCTTTCTTCATCGATTTCATCACATCATCATTCATCCTCATCTTCGCGATTAGCCAAAAGTGGCAGAAAAGCGAAGTAAAGTGAACCAAACCAATCAATCAATCATAAAGAATTAGTAGATATTTGAAGTATTGAGAGCTGAAATATTAATTTACGAAGTTACAGTGGGGAGTATTCGTATTATTTCTATTTTGACGTGAGACATTGGAATGAAAGAGGGACATGGTAAGTTTTAACTTTTCAAGTGCTCGTAACTTAGGACTTAGTTTGTAAGTGATACGATATAAGTACCAACAATTCAACAGTAAAAACAATTCAAGAGCCCAAAATTACAGTAAAACGAAGTAAAAAACCCAAATCAATAAAACCTTCACGAAATATCTGAAGTTATGCTAGCTCTCAATGATTTCTTGCTTCACAAATCTTCCACTGTTGTTTGAGCGATGTGTCCGGGTGAGCCTACTGTTGCCAGGTCCAGTAATAATTCAGGAACAGAAGCCGAGAGTGAACTCTGCTGCCTATGCTTATCTCAAGTAATGGAGCTTCCACCTTAGGAAGGGCAATTTTCTTGAGCAACAGATAAGACCTTCATGGTCTGTTGTCCTCCAGGCAACGGATAGCTTCCAGTGCAATGACCACAAATTAGAGGAAGAGAACTTCCAAGCGTCGTGGTCCGTAAATTGCAACACGTGAAGCACGTCAGGAGGTCCGGTCCGGTGTCAAGAAATCGTGTGCAAGGAAGATTGTGAAGGTATACGCTCGGCATCGAGATAATTCTGGTCAAATAAGATAATGCGAGGTGCGTATTAACCTTCACCCCTTGAGCGAAACGCATAAAAAAATTGAGAATACCGCTGTACCCCACGCGAAGTTATATGTATATACGAGGTCTGTCCAGAAAATTTCAGCCACATAATATGAAACATATGTATATTTATTAAAGAAGATACAAGAAACCTTTTAAATAGGACAATGACACCAAATTAGGTACCTTCGAACCTTATACATTTCTCCCAACGCCTCTTCCATTGTTAAAAACACTGCAAATTCCTTTGTCGGAATCGCCATCAACTGCCTCGTCGTATCTTCCTGAGTCTCATAATCTCTTCCCTTTCATAGGTGATTTTAGTTTTGCAAAAAGCCAGAATGCGCCAAATCCTGGTGTTGGGGGGCTGAGTCATTGAAGTAAAAGCAATTCAATCAATCAATGAATGAAAAGAGTCAAAACCATAGTGAACTACATTGTGATATTAAATACCTTACTGTGCTCTTGGAAAACTTCATGAGGAAGTAAAAATCGGATCCAGAATTGTTGTTTGTATAAAACAACATGTGAGAATAAATTACAGGCCCAGTGAAGTACGCAACTGAATTATTTCCCTTTCTGTTCCAAATGCAACTTCTGCACCCGCCACTGACATAATAGTCACTATATTTTCAGAGGAAGTTTTAAGAAGTGAAGCAAGTCGATAATGTACGCAGTACAATACATAGCAGTGATTGAAAACACGGACTAATAGACGCTTCATTATATTGTATTGATTTCTGCAACTTTTGACTAATTGCAAAGATGGGGGTAAGTTATGGCGTGATGAAGGGACTCTCATAACACCCCTGCTCAAGCCCGGATTCGAACCGGGTACCTCTGGCGTGTTAGCGCGCTGTACTAATAGACGCTTAACTATAACGAAATAAAGCAAATAAGGAATTTGTATAAGAAGGAAGAGTTAGTTCGAAATGTACTTTGTTGTCGTAGAGGTAGTAACAACACAACCTAATTTCCACGGGGTAAGAAGAAAAAAATTCATTCAGAAATCTCACCTTGCGGCTAATACAGCAAAAATGAACCACTAGTAGCAATGGGGGACAGAAGCCTTGAGCACAACAATACCATTCCGGTATAAATTGCTTCATCGGTGCAATCCAATGACAATTACTGAAGAGAAGAAAACGTTTGTATCCTGTCCTTGGTGAGCCTTTCAATAACAGCTTGCAGAGGTGGCATTTTCTTGCTCGAGAGATATTGTAAGCCGCGTCTGGGATTTGGTGGTTATTTCAGCAATTTGTAGGAACACAAAGAAATGCCCAAGGACCGGAAGACGCCAAATAACATGGGAGCATTCATTACTTCCAAATCTCTGTGTTTGACCACAAGAAATAGAAACGGAGATTGCAACAATATGGTTTCATTGTTCTGCCGTCAACAAGAAATGCTGAATACTCAACTCGTAAGCTGTAATGCAACACAGGCATGAGAATGATTCCAAGGTGCTTATAAAGAAAATTATGGAGCTTGAAAGTAATAGAACGATTTGAAGGCGCCAGCTTCCCATTGGACACAACTATACTTAGTGATCTAAGTAAGTACAGAGGTGAATAACCACACGGTAACAATGAAACCGAAAAAGAAATGTATGACACATATAAATCATACATATTAAGGCTTGAGGTAAAGTTGTTTTTCTTTCATTGTGTCTACAGATTTGGTACTCAAGAATTCATTTCCTCTTCTTTCTTCCATACAGTCGTAGTTTTAAGCAATTGAAACGCACATGCGCGTTCGATGCATGACGACATGCGCAGTAGCAGTGGCGTGCCCAGGATTTTCGAAAGGGGGCGGGGTACCTATACATTTTTTTAGTAGTCAGCCCTCATTTTGCCATCTTTTTCGGCCTTGATTTTTTTAAAGGAATACTGAGCCAAAGAGAGGTTTTTGACAGGGTTATTAAAGGTCCAGGAATTTTAAATAAATTCAGATCCGGTCCAGGAGAGAAATCAGCAAGCGTAAATAGGTCCTGGACCGTAAAGAACCTTATTATCTGTAAAGTATTTCAATTCGGGCCAGGAACCTTTTTTCAATGAAATAATACGCAACTTGGACCGATTTAAATTGTGCTAAAAAAATGTCCCGTCCTGTTGCGGAACCCAATCGAACCCATTAGAATTTATGGGCTCCTGTGCCTTTAACAACCCTGGTTTATGACCCCCACCAACCTCCCGTTGGGCACGCCACTGGACATGCGCAGATAGTGTGGCTATAGCCGGTGTCAAGGGATGCCTGCAAACTCCTGTATTCAACTCAGTACCACCAATTTTCATCTCCGTAGGAAAACAATAATAGATTAATATATGTGAAAGCAAGTTCACTCTAGTAGCTACATATTGAACTAAGCCCCGCGACAGGTTAACCTTGCAGCAACTTTTCGCATATATAGACCCAAACGTGCGCGCAGAAAATAGTTCCGCTTCAATACTGCGGATTTTCTCACTGTCTGTGATATGAACAGTTCAGCGGTTAAGGTGAGACTGGCACGGGGATGCTGAATGTCGCTCTAGAGTGGATTGATACATACAACCTGCTGCAAACTTAACCTGTCGCGGGGTAGAGGGATCTGCTCTGCTCCTCCATTTTCTGTAACGACAAACACGTTCAAAATATAGGTCCAATCCCGATTATCCTATGTGATGTATAACTGTCATTCAAGAACAATAAAATTTAAAGCAGTCAGGAACGTTCTTGTCTTTCTGTTTCATACAGTAACCCCACATAAACAATTTATTACATATTACTTATGTGTTTTTTCTGATTGTTACTTTTCATTATATCAGAGACGTACGCAAGGGGGGGGGGTTGCCGGGTTTAACCCCCTCTGAGCGTTTGAAATATAATGGAAAATGCTGTGGAAAAAAAATAAAATGTCAAATTTATCAAGAGTCAAAGAACTGTGACAATATAATATTCGCATATAAGTTTTTTATTGTTATACTTGTAATGTGTGAAGGCTAGTGTACGAAAAGTTAAGCCCGCATCACACGGAACTGGATTTCCAGTAGGTATGCCCTAGTTGGTGCTGGACTTGCTATCAATTTGGTAGTTTTCGCCTCACACGATACTTATCAGCGTACTTGTCGATAGACTTTTGTTCCCATCTAGAGGTCAAGAGTGAAGTTGTAATGGCGGCCGCATGAGATGTAAACAATGTATCACTTCACATTTTTAAAAGCCGATAACTATTCAACCGAGAGGAATAACGTTTCGTATAAAACGTTATTAGGTACAAAACAATGGTGCTGCTTAAATACATACTTTACAACGTTTACTGTACAGGTATGAAAGAATATTTTAGTTGTTTCAAATGTAAACACCGTGCACTCAGCATAGATGGTGTAACTGAACGCGCCTTTCATGCTGTATACGTTATACATTGCTGGAGTAACACTCGGAAACCACAGACAAAAGCGCTCCTTTGCACACTCACAGATTATCTTCACATGGCGAAACTTTGCTCTGATTGGCTGTTCCACAGAATCCAGTCGAGGAAAGCAAGTAGCAATTAGAACATGTCCTATTCCTCCAAACCAGTCAAGCAGTCAGCCAGGCGGCCAAGATTGCTACCTAGAAAGTTAGTTCAGCGCCAACTAGGGCATTCCTACTAGAAATCCAGTTCCGTGTGATAGGGGCTTTACTTATTCAAAATAAATTAGTTACATTTTAAACAGTAACTCTTACAGTTACTGGTTGTTTTGCTCCATGGATTCTAGTTATATTGACATTTCTAACTCTTTGTGAAATTGAGGAGAGATCCTGTAGAGTCGCTTATTTTTTTTTCTAAGATTTCGTCTTACGAGGGTTTTGCCCCAAGCTTAAGTCATTTACCTCTATCGCAATCATTGCGACATTAGGTTTAATCTTTATCGTCTTTTTGCCTCCCCTACCAACGCATAAGTGGAGTGTCAGATTAAAGCTGATAGCAATTTGCCAAGGCAGCAAGAACTCCACAGCCCCACTGTGGTTTCTCCTGGCGTTATGAAAGCGTGTTGTTCTGTCGGCTCGTGTTGTGTCTGCGTCGCCGCTTGCCAGACAGTTGTCGCGAAGTGCTGTGACATCTCGTCCAGACTCGGTAGCAACTGGGAACCGAAGCGTGAGTACGTGTATTGCTCTTTATCCAGCATTTCCGCTTCGCTTTTGTACGCTGCTGTAGCATGACACATCTTCCCCCTGTTTAAACAAAGTCTTCGGTAATTCAAGGCTACGTTCGTTTGTCTGTGTAGCGGTTCATTGTTTCGCTTTACTGATTGGGCATCGAATGGTTCGCGTTCTTCTTGACAGTTTTAGCAAAATTGTATGTCCTTGATCGCTTGTGCACTCAGGAATTCGCAAGGGGAGTATATAACTGTGAAGGCTTCTTTTCTCAGCAGGCAACAGGGTGTGAATTAACTGGGATACTGCCGGAGTAACCCCCAATTACTGTGCGAATTAAGTTTCTAGCTTTGGAGAGTGGGGGTGCACAATTGTGACGTATTTGTTTTTTTCATTTCTGGAGGTAGTTTTTTTCGGGGGGGGGTAATGCCAATTTGTGTGTTACCATTCAGTAAACTGAACTATGCCTTGAGGTTCTAAGTAGGTATCTTGGAACATTGGTTTTAACATAGGTCATTAAATCTTATGGTAACATTTTACATACGTTAGAAACCCTTAGTGTAGCTACAGTAAAACCTTGTTAATCCGGACTAATGGGGGGATAAGTTGACCGGTTTAACGAAAGTCTGGATTAACTGAAATAACCTAAAAGAACAGTAGAAATTACATTGAAACTCCGTTCATAGCAACAAAACACGTTTATTATGGTGTATTTAAAGGGCATAGGCCTAAATACACTATACAGTACAGTACAAAGTCTGCGGGAAACAGAATTTTATCAGTTGTGGACTGCATTTTCTTTGGGAAGTTCTCTTGATGACTTCTAGCCACATTTAAAACGTTGCATTCGTTTTTGTTTTTTTGGCCTTTTGCCTGTCCGGATTATGCGAAGTCCGGCTTATCGGGATTCCGGATTAACGAGGTTTTACTGTATTTATATTCCAAGACAACCCAAACTCGTACACAAAAAGAGCTATCGATCTGGTAACAAAACAACGAAAACTGGACCAATCCAGGGGTGCCCATCCCCCCCAAGGCCAATGGCTCATCCCCCCCCAAGATCGTCATGCGTCCCCCCAAAAATCAAGTCATGCATCCACCCTCCCCCCAATCATATCATTCGCGCCCTCAAACCATATCGTAATCCGCACAAAGTGTTTAATTACGACAGCGTGTCTACCGAAAGTAACTTTTTTCTTAGCTTTACTGAACACTATCTATACTTGATCTGCCCCTTCTCCCTAAACAGGGGGCCCATCAATCAAGACCACCCCTAAAATCGTTCATCATAATCATATCGCTTGTCTTGTAATGCAGCTATAGTATAACAACTTCACATTCAACTCATTAAAGCGCCAAACACGCATACTAATAACACATCATTGCGAGCGAAGCGATCAAGAAAATGTTTACATCCATTTCTTTGCGGGCTTTCAAGAATATTAATTTAATAGGATGTCAATACTTTTTTAGTCTTTTCCCAGCTTCTCCTTTGGCACGTTCGGGGTCGAAAACGTATGGATACCATATCGCTAAATACAGTCTCCAAAATTTAATTATTTCTCCTTTACAGAAATCCCTTGACAATCTAAGATTTAACGCTTTATCAATAGCTTACTATCTCCCCCTTTAAATTTAGTACTCAATTAATTTTATACTTACTGTTGATATTGAAGACTGGATATTGCCTCCTCCAAAAAATTAATTCTCAGTCTCCACACCAGAATTTCCGCAACAGTCTGACAATAGCAATACACAAGAATTGGATATCCCCTCAATTTAAGCTCAATCCTCCCCATAATCTAAGACCTAGAGTTGAATACTGTCCCCCCAAAAATTTTATTCAGAATCCCCCCCCCAGAACCCACATGTCAATTAAGGTCTAATATGTAAAAGTTGGATATCTCCCTCGCCCCCTCCTTCGATAATGCAATTAAACACTTTCTTTTCTTCATCTAATGGATTAAATATGGTGCATTGAAGGCGTAAAATCTTTACATATATTTTGGAAAAAGATATAAATGTTGAATTTTATATTATTTGAAGGGAAAAAATCCCCCCGAAAATCTCGATGGCGCAAATTGCGCCATAATCCCCCCCCCCCCCCTGTGGGCACCCCTGGCAAGTTCAGACTTAATGCCAATTCAATTCCTACCTACAAGTTTCAATCTTTCGTGAACATTTTAATACATGTAAAATATCAGCACTATACGACGAAAACTTAAGTGGCACCTGGCAACAGTGCTGTTGTTTTGGCTCTGTGAGATTGGTCAGTTTCAGAATGATATCTTTCTTGATTCCACAAGGCTGCATACTTTTCGGCAGGGAAAACTTTGATGACTGGAACATTAATGGACACGAATAATTTTTCAATTGTGTTTGTTAAATAGTAAAGAAATGATATATCAATATGTTTATTCATCATTAAGCATTACAATAATGCAATAGATGTCGTCATTGGTACAAATATAAAACATAATACAAGAACAGTAGAAACATACAAATATAAGACATACCTAATACATGAATAGTATAAACATACAAATATAAGACATAATACAAGAATAGCATACATATCTAAATATAAAACTCAATACAAGAATAGCATAAACAAGCCTACATAAATAATAAATACATAGGGTGAGTATGGAGAGGATAGTATTGCATATACAGTATTAAAAGTTCTAGAAATTTAAATCATCTTTTGAGTGCAGAATAAATTCATCTATTAAGTAGAAAACCTTTTCTCTTAGCCACTGTTGCAGCAACTGTATGCTTTCAGTTCAATTTTGCATTGAGGGGATGAGAACTTCCCTGGCAGGGATAAAAATAATTATATTTTGTCGGGAATATTTTTTTGTGTGGGGGGGGGGGCACAAGAACACCAGCGAACGCAGTACTTTTTTGTAGGTGGCGTGCGTTATACACTATAAAATATTTCGTAACTACAATTTTCAAATCTTCGTTTTAGAAGTTGTTCAAAGACAAAAATGATTAATTGGGGTAATTTTAAGGTCGGTTTGCCTTTACCACTCTTGTTTTCCGGAGTTAATTGGAGGGGCTGTAGCCCGATTAGCTCCCTCCTGCGTACGCCAGAGGGCAGAAACAGATAAGACTTCCGTTCCGCTGTTGCAGGAGGAAGGAAAACAATGAATAGGTTCTTCGATAAACCTGTCAAGGAGCTAAGTAATCCGCCCTGACATGTAGCTGTAACGCCAACTACGTTAAGTAGACATTCAAGTTATTGCAGTTAATGGCATTGTCTTGAAGTGTTACGAAGAGAAATTAGCGGTACGCAAAGGCTTTCCGGACCTCCCCGAAAGACCTACAAAGTACTATAATTAAATAATGTCCGATTGACTTGTTGTTTTAAGTCCACTTTACTGAACCTACTGTTTAAAGTGGGATCCGAACCACTGCAAAATGTGCCTCCACCGGTTATCGAACCGGGGACCCTTTGATTACAATGCGACGACGTTACCACTACGCCATCGGGAGGCCCTAAAATGAAATAATGGAAATCTACTTGTTTAGCATTTGTTGTATAATCGAGCGTTGTTTATTAACTCCGAACTTACTGGAAGGCAAGGATTATACCGGTTTTGAATGACAGTACAAAACAAGATTTATGCACAGTGCCACTTGTAATAATATGCATAAAATATTAATCAGGGACTATGTTTTTCGTCAAATGGATCTACCAACCTTTATAGATATTTAATAAATATTGTTTATCTTTTTGACATTAAATTTCCTTGCCAGGACAAATTTTGTCTCTTACCGTAACTTTGCGTAAGCTGGATAATGAATACGTACTGTTATATCTATTCTTATACAGTCTTTTTACCTATTCATGTAATACTAATACAATATTATTTAATTTGCATGTCATTATGAATAGCCTAGACCTATACATTATATTAACGTATTAATTTAAACATTTATATGACTATTTCTGACACACTTGGTTCGGACACCCATTCCCCTGGAAAAGAATTCTAGAGACGTGCACAGCGCGCTGCGACGCCACGGATCCCGGGTTGGAATCCCAGCCTGTATGTTCTTTTGAGTGTGTCCCTTCATCAATTTAATCACATCGTCACGATTAACCAAAACTGGAAGAAAAGCGACGTATAATTACCAAATCAGTCAATCAATCAATTTCTAGATATGTGTCTGGCGGGAAGAATATAACATGCAAATCTTGAGGAATGGGGGGGCGGCAAGGGGGCAGGAAATAGCTTCGTTCCTCTCAAGATTGGCATCCAAACTTCCAAACACTGATGTAACTATGTAATTCTTATAAAAAGCTTTTCTAACCAGAGTCAACTGCGGCAGTCGCTGATATGAACTTAGGTGATTCCCTAATTGTGATGTTGGTAGGAAATGCCCGACAGCTAAGCGCAACGAGGAAATAACGCTCGCGCGAAGTCAGCGGTTTAATGCGCCCACGGACGATGAACCAGTTCCCCTCCTTGATGTCTGCCATCGCCCTGCTCTCTGGACCGAACTTCCGGATCCGGTCTGCCGAGTCGGACTTACGCTCGTTACTCTAAAAGTGGATTCAAGAAATATTCATCGCGTAACTCTATTGGGAAGGATGCGTGTGCGTGTTTTCCTTTACCGCCGACACGCTAGTATCCAACCACTTTTTTTTTTTTTTTTTTTTTTTTAAACATTTGGGGCAGTAATTCCCAAAGTGTGCACCGCGGCGTCCTGGGGCGCCGTGAAATGTTCCAATATTTTCACTGAAATGACACTTACTTGTTAGTCTACATGGTTTTAGTACTTTCTACGTGTAAAATGTTTCTGAATTTGAAATATGTGTTCATTTTTAACTTAAGCAAGCAACCTAACAACACTAACTGAGCGTTACAAGTGTTAGATAGGCCTACATTCTGACTTGGGCGCCGTTGAAAAATCTTGAATCACTAACGGCGCCGTGAAACGAAAAAGTTGGAACCCCTGATTCAGGGTAAGCTGACAGATTCTGAAAACAATAAAATGGGACATTTTCATATTTTCCTAAAGGAAAACTGTACAAAACGGGACGTGTACATCTACACATTTAATATAAAAACTGTTTAGTCATAAATACGTATGCTTGAAAATAAATTAAATAAATAAGTAAATATTGTGTAAATAACTTAGAAAATATGGCGATATGCACTGCACTTCGACCAAGCAGTCCTTTAGAATTAGAAGTCTTTCATTGATATTTTGATGATGAATTGATCCTCTTCAGTACCTACATCCTTCTTTTCAAATAACATTTCATAAAAGTTTACACACGTGTGATTAAAGTTCACCTTATTAATCAACATACCTTTCAAAGTTTGTACTGAAAGAACCTTTTTGTCACTTGTCCACAAACCATTCACGTACGAAAACACCCGTTCAGTGGGGACATTAGTTCCAGATAAACAGAGAAGAAAATCGAATAGCTATTTTAAGAAAATTGGCACATTGTTGTTGACATTGAAATGTGAACTAATTTCTACCCAACAATTCCATAGTTTATAGTAATAGTAGCGTATGATACGGTAGAGAAGGTGTATTGTTGCATTAATTCTATACCGATATGTAAAAAAGGAACATTATAGCGTCTCGTTTTACGTTAAAAAAAATGACAGAGGCTCTTATACAGGCTGACTTGTAATTAGATGTATTCCCTGAAAGGGGTTAAAGTAGACACAATTTGCAATAAATTTGACCATATGAGCTGGGCAGTCATCATGCTGGTAAATCATGTCACGTCTTGTAGCTAGAGGCATATCCTCCAACAACATTGCCATCCCGTTCCTCAAAAAATGTTCATAAGTGATGCAATTTAAGATTTGGTGCAGGAAAAATGGCTCGATCACCCGATTTGCCGCCTTGCGACTTTTACATTTTGAGCCACATGAAAGACTTAGTTTACAAGACACCGGTAAACTCGCAGGAAGAGCTCAGGGAGAGGATCTTAACAGCTGGTCAACACATCAAGGACACCATCACATCACGAGTTACAAGACCAAATGTCCGTAAAAACCTGCGTGCCTGCATTCGTAACGGAGCTCCCCACTTTGAGCAAAACGTGTAATGTTCTTTAATTGTATTGTTCATTGATTCCATTCACATGAAGATGAATGAAGTATTATTTCTTGTTCACAAATATGAATGTTAGCAACATTTGTACCTTGTTATAGCTGATGACACAAGGAAGTAATTTAAGTAATTTGTATGCTTCGTGTCATATCATTTTTGTTATTAATACGTTGCCAAGTAAACTAAGAGTGCATTTTTTTATCATCACTTGTAAGTTTAGACCCACCCATTACTTACATGTGATTGTAAGTATGTGTTAGCTATCAGAAAACGCTGAAATAAGTGCCATACAATGAGCTGTTTTTTCTCAATTCGTATTTTTATGTGGAAAATTGTCATTTTTTTAAAAAAAAAAACAATAGAAATTCGATTATCTCGAAAACTACTAATTTTCGGACGGGGTATCATATGGTCAAATTTATTGCAAATTGCCTCTACTTTAACCCCTTTCAGGGATACATCTAATTACAGGTCACCCTGTATATATATAATGTCTTTAGTTGATGATTGTAACGACACACACTTGGGGAAAAGAAACTTCTACTCTCAATCCACTGCAAGAACGAATTTAATGTAAACAAAACCACGTGACATCTGACAGTGGTGTAGGAACTTTTTTGATTTGTGGGCGCAACTTCATATTAAAAAAAACAAACATCATTCACAAAATGATTTCCTTCTTAAATCTGCTAGTTTTTAACAGGGTGTTTATAACTTGTACAATTTCAGAACAGATAAACAGGTCTCGGGTCCACTCATTTTAAACAGTTTTTACTTCCCTACAAAGTTTCCCAGACAACAGATCTAGTGAGGTACCAAATATAATATAATACAATAGGTTCACGGTGGTTTGAATTATTTTGGATAGAGTTAATGTAGACGAAATGAAAGTTTTCTGCGCTTATCAACTAAAAACGAGATCGAAGATCGATAAAATCCGTAGCGACAACCCCTCTATCGACGCCCATGACTGTAGCTTCAAGAAATACCAACAAGGATTTGAAAAATACCTGAAACATGTCTTCCTAGCTAATGACATATTTGTGTAATCAAATATTAGGCCACTGAAATTTTTAGGATTACTTTGTGTTCACAAGTATAGAAATTGTGAATGGATTGTCTTTTTTGTTCTTACGTAATAAGTGTTATTTTCGTATGTAATGCTGGGAACAGCGTCGTGACAGATTATGACCGAGTTGGTACTTTTATTAAAAACAGGCTACGGACGTTTTCTCACAGTTAACTCTACTAGCTATATTAAGCAAAGTTATTTAAATCAACCATGTAAAATGCCCAACATGCACAGTTTTATCACTATACAATGAGATTCAGTTCATTCAAACTGTGTGTGCAGTCTGATAGGGTATTTATTAACTTTACATTAATATAATATGCATTTTACAGTGATTATACAAAAATAAGATGAGTAGGACTAAAAACTATTACGTAAATTATAAAAGTAGCAAACTACCAGTTAAATTTGATATTTGAACAATCTCTGCTGCTACACGTAAAACCCCTTTCGAAAATCCTGGCCACGCCACTGACGCTACGGTACAGTATGTTTTTACACTAGTTCAAAATGTAGCACACAAATGCTTAGCTGCTTTGGTTAATATATACATTCTTTTGTTTCTGTTGCAGGAAATGGCGAGATGACACAAAAGGAGAAAAACTCGCAAGTGGCGATGTGCAAAGATGCGTTACCGATGCACTATCGGGGACGCACGTCAATCAAGCGACACCTGAATGAACTGTAAAAGCAGCTCTTCAGGACCATGTCGAGCACAGACTCACGTACAGAGGGCAGCACGAAGAGGACGCGATGGAAGCGCCGTTGCGGCTGGACCTGGAAGCTACGGTTCTTTCTTGCCGTTTGCACCGGTAGCTTCTTGCTCGGCAGTGTGTCTGCCGACAGGAGTAATAGCCCGCCAAGGTTTCTCATCGACGGACAAACTGAAATTGTGCTCCGGCTCAAAGAAGGAAAAGAGACACCTGTTGGTGAGAATGCATATTATGTTAAAAACGAGTTTTTCGAGTCTTCCTTGGATCATGCCCAAATATGTGTGATGTAAATTTTCAGTATGAATAACATACAGGGTAATTCAAAATGGTTAGTCAAATTTCAAAATGCAGACTGCATGGCACTCATCAACATATTTTGAGAATATGTTAGTAATTTTCGGCAGCAGTGCATTGGAATTAGCTTTTATGAACTTAGTTGTGTCCAAACAATCATACATTCCAATGAAGAAAGGAATCCCCCACCCCCTTCAAATCGCATCCTGATGAATGCACACAGTGGTGCTGTTACATCACACATACAGAAAAATTTACACCATTGAAGCTCATGGTGACATCACTTTGTGACAAATTGTAAATTGATCATGCATTTTAGAATTCATAGAATGCCAACCCCATTTTATTTTTCAAGTTGTTTTTTAAAGCCCGAATCACACGGAACTGGATTTCCAGTAGGCCCTAGTTGACGCTGAACTGGCTACCCATCTGCTAATTTTCACCTTGCATGATACTTGTTACCATACTCATCGGCATACTTTTGTTCCCATAAGACATTGTGCAGAGCAGACAACCTAAAAAGATGGACGAGCAATTTGAAGAACATTGTAGGATAATTATTGCTGTATTTAAAATTAAAAAGAGAAAAGTATGGATTAGCAATTGGCTCGAAAGAAAAAGTTTTTAATGAAATCTGGTATGCATATTCATACACAAGATTCGCAGGATTTATTTTAAAAAAAAAAAAAATGTTCAACTAAATATATCAAACATTCAATACACTTGTAACATAAGGATTTTCATTATCGGCTAATCATATTTGTCATGTACAAATCTCATAAGTACCTAATGAACTGAACATGAATCTGAATCATCTGTGCAAACTTCGCTCTGATTGGCTGTTCCATAGAATCCAGTCGAGGAAAGCCAGTTGCAATTAGAACATGCCCTATTTCTCAAAACCAGTCAAGCAGCCAGCCAGGCAGTCATCACTTCTGGTCAGGTAGCCAGTTCAGTGCCAACTAACTGGAAATCCAGCTCCATGTGCCTTAACTCATGCACAGATAGGCTAATCAGGACTGGATCTACAGTTTTAAAGTGGGATCTGGACCGCTGTGTAATGTGCCTTCACCGGATATCGAACCCAGAACCCCTTGATTACAAGGTGACAATTTTACCACTATGCTATTGGGGAGGTTGGTCCAACCCCAATAGAACAATTGTAATAATCTTTCAATATTTGTAGCTGAATTGTGCTGTGCAGCCTACACATGTACGTACTACAGTGTCATTGAAAATACTAGCAACAGACAATTAAGTCATATTTATGCAATCCACTGAACTTCTGCAAGAAAAAAATAACTAATTTGCTAAAATATCAGTGACTGAGTTAAGTGCATGTTAATGACTTTAACAATCAGCTTAACAATTTGATTATTATAACGTATTGTCTCTCAACAATTATAGTGTTCCTAAGAAAGTGCAGTCTTTTCATGAGAAAGATTTTTAGTTTGTAGTTAAGTTTCAAACATCTTTGTAAATGAAGGGATATAAAGCAAAAAATACTTGGCAAACGGAATAGTATATGTTGTGGCAAAACAGTGTTCGCACAAAGGTAAAAGAAAGTACTTTAACATAGAATATTTTTTCGTTCATATTTTGTAATAACTTCGCTTATTTTTTACAGGGAGCCTCATATATAGATTACGAGGTATAGATCCTGATGGTGATCCTCTAACATTTGGTGTAAGAGAACAAATTGGTAATGAATTACTAAGGATAGAAAATTTGGATTCAAACGAGGCAAATGTCTACTTAAAAAAGGAACTTGACAGAGAGGTATGTTTCTATTTGTATACCCAGATGTTTATTATTATTAAGTATTTCTTGTATGAGTTTCTTCCAATTCATCACCATTTCCTATCGTTCTGTATTACATTTTATTCTTTGATAAGTTCCAGACATAGGCTCCAACATAAGGGGATATTTTAAATATTCTTACTCATACCTATGGATAAGTATATAAATATAAGAGGAACATTTTGCCACTTTGAGCCTTGACTCACAATGGTCTTCAATAATGTAGCCCTGGTCTCAGAACAGAAAAGATTGCAGTGGAATCTTGATTTTGTGTTTTTCAGGTGATCAAAGTGAAAAAAACTTAAATTGCGGGAAAATGTAAAGTGGAGGAAAATATAGCATTTTGCTACATTGATTGGGACCATCAAGATTGAATGTATAATGCAGGAAAATGTAAAGTAGGGGTTCCACTGTATTTATAAGGTATGCCCCAATGAAAAGAAGACCTTTGCTGTAGCGGCATTGTATCTAATCGAAGAAGGTAAATATATTTGCCGAGAGATGGTGCGGTGTCTGTCCCAGTTTGCAGGTGTGGCGAACTGCTTTGCCTGCCATTTCATCAGTTGGCGAGAGTTGTTTTGCGTAGACGGGTGCATTATGGATTCCTCAAGATCAGCGCAGAGAGCTGTAATCCAATTTGGAATGAAGGACCTCTACTCATCAACTGGCTGGAACGAGGTGAAAGAGTGAACTCTGAATTGTACTGCAACACGTTGTTGAGGCTTAAACATGCATCAAAAACAAGCACAGAGGTAAGCTCTCGAATGGGATAGTGCTGCTCCAGGACAACGCTAGGCCACATGTGGCCAAGAGGACCCTCGACCTGCTGAGAACATTTCAATGGGAAGTCCTCATACATCCTCCATACAGCCCCGATATTATCCCATGTGACTCCCATATCTTCAGCCCCTTAAAACAATCACTGAAAGGTCAACGATTCACCTGTGACAAGGACGTGCAGAACACCGTGGAAAACTGGATCCGTAAGCAACCCAGGAGTTTCTACACTGGAGCCATCCACTCCCTTTCTACGCACTGGGATCAGTGCATCAATTTCAATGGCAATTATGTGTCGGTACCATGTTGCACATTAACTGTACTTCAAATATTATGCAATGCAAATATTCTGTAATATGATATTCTTTAGATATAACTGTAGTCTCCTATTCATTTGGACATACCTTATGTTTCCAACTACTTTTAATTGTGTGTCAATAAAACCAAAATAATATTTTTCTAATTATGGCTTCATTTGATAAATATAACATTACTAATGCTGTATTTATATTTTTTAATATATAATAATTCTAGTAAAATTGTCTTCAATTTGTATTGATTCATTGTTTTCTCTCCAAGGGCAGGTCTTTCCTTGCAAGCTCCATGCTATTCGATCTTCAGCCCTTCGCTTAGTATCAGTGTAGGACCCCTTTACTTTGATGTAATCAATCCCCGGATTTTCTTTCCATTGACGATTCCTTCAATAGCATCCCTTAGGATACAGTTTCTTCTCATCCAGTGACCCAACCAATTTCCTTTTCTCTTCACGATTATCTCCAGCATTGATCTCTTCCCCTCCCCCGAACTCTTTCTAGCACTGTTTTATTTCCATCTTTTTCTGTCCATTTCACCCATTCCATTCTTCTCCATAGCCACATTTCTAGAGCTTCCAGTCGCTTTTTCTCACTTGTTCTCAGATGTTTCCGCTTCATGTAGAGCTACACTCCATGCAAAGCATTTTATTTGTCTTTTCCTCAGTTCTTTGTTCACAGATCCACAGAAAATATTTTTCTTTCTATTGAAGGCTTCCTTCACCATTGCTATTCATTCTTACTTTTATTCCTTGACTGCACTTCATGTCACGCTTATGATGGCTCCAAGATATTTAAAGCTGTCTATGTGATCGATTTTCTTACCTCTTATTCTCACTTTTGCCTTCCTCTGCTTTCTTCTGATCACCTTTGCTTTCGTCTTATTCACATTTATTTTCATCCATCCTGAACTGTTCAGTGGGTATTCATTTCTGCTAGGATGGCATTTATGGTCATTTCATTTTATGCTAACAAGGCCATGGCATCTACAAATCGTATAAAAGATATTTTCCTTCCTCCTACTGTTACCCCTCCCTTGCTGTGGAAACAGTTTTTAACTATTTCTTCTTGAATAATGTATGGGAAACATAGGCGCCAACTCCATGGGACTTGGGGGGGCTCGAGCTCCCCCCAATGTTAACAATGTGGGGGCAGACCCCCCAAATAATTTTGCTTAAGAAGATTTAATGTATTATGTTGCTTCTCTTGTAAAGTTTACTTTGAATTGTGCCACATGAACTTAACTTTAAATACACATTTGAAATGTTCTAGACCATCAACGCTGGGGTTCTGAGACCGCTAAACCATCAACTATGGGGTGGGGGGTGGGGGCTATGACCAAAGACAGCAAAACACATTCTTATTACTATATACTAAGTATGTAATTATGAGTATTGTTAAAATTTTTACTAAAAGAGTTTCAAAAGACGATGTGCATGAACTAGGGTAGTGGATGGGACATTCGGGCTACAAATGGCTCTCACATGACATTCAGAACGAAATCATTGATATACACTCATGCTCATAAATTAAGGATAATGCTGAATCTTGTACAAAGAAATGTTTGATGTGCACGTTGCAGCTTGAAATGATGTCTGGGTACTGTACCAAAGAACCTGTGTTGTCTATGACCTTGATCCAGTGTGTGGTGGCGCTGTAAGCAGACCAATGACGCACAGGAGCAGAACTGCTGACCCGGGTACAGTGCCGATAGGAAGTGTGCAGTGTTCGGTTGTGCTAATGGTGAGTGTGTGTGATATATGGCTCAACGAACACATATTGATGATGTAATGAGGGGAAGGATACTTGGGTGGCTAGAGGCGGGCCAAAGACAGCAGGTCGTGTCACAGGTGCTCCATGTGCCACAAAGTGTCATCTTACGATTATGACAACGATTCCAACAGACTGGAAACGTGTATCGGCGCTACAGCAGTGGACGTCCACAGTGTACAACACCACGGGAAGACAGGTATCTCACCGTAAGTGCCCAGAGACACAGATGGAGTACTGCCGGGGACCTTGCTCGAGACCTTACAGCTGCCACTGGAACAGTTGTTTCCAGACACACTGTGTACAGACGACTCAACAGGCACAGTTTATTCGCCCGGAGGCCTGGAATTTGCATTCCACTGTCACATTGTCACAGAGTAGCCCGGAACAACTGGTGTAGAGAACACAGGACATCGACAATGGAAGAATGGTCTCAGGTACTCTTGACTGACGAGTCCAGGTATAGTCTCAACAATGATTCTCGTCGTGTAACCATCTGGCATGAACCAGGAACCAGATACCGACCCGGTAACATCGTCGAAAGGGACCAGTATGGAGGTGGTGATGTCATGGTGTGGGGTGGCATTATCCTGGGTTCATGTACACCCTTGCATATCTTCGACAGAGGTACCGTAACAGGTCAGGTGTACCGGGATGTTATTCTGCAAGACTACGTTTGTCTTTTCAGAGGTGCAGTCGGTCCTACGTTCCTCCTGATGGATCACAATGCCAAGCCACACCAAGCTGCTATTGTGGAGGAGTACCTTGAAACAGAAGACATCATACGAATGGAGTGGCCTGCCTATTCCCCCGACCTCAACCCAATCAAAAATGCTTGGGATGCTCTAGGGCGACGTGTTGCCGCACGTCTTCCAGCTCCTCGGACTTTTCAGGAGCTCCGACAGGCACTGATGCAAGAATGGGAAGCCATACCCCAACAGCTGCTCGACAACCTCCTCCAGAGTATGCCTAACAGTTGTACTGCATGTGTCAATATGCATGGGCATCACATTCCATACTGAAACCTGTGCACATGCTCAAAGAACTGTGGAACAACAATTTACACTCTTCCTTGGTTTGTATCATATGTGCGCTCTTTGGTTTTTCACACGTTTTCTGCAATATACAGGGTTAAACAGGGTATGTGGATATCTTTCTTGTGTGTTCAACATGTGTCTGTGCTACCAGAACTCGTTTGTTTCAGTGCTGTATCGTGGGGCATCAAAACCTCTATTATCCTTAATTTATGAGCATGAGTGTATTAGGGAGATCTGTTTTGTGCTCCGTGGTAGCAGATATTAAAAGTCGGGAATATTTTGCTATTATCGTTGACGAAACTTGTGACATATCCATCCGTGGACAATTAATATTCTGCATTTGAACTGGGAATAAAAAATTTGATATTTTTGAGGAATTCATGGGCTTTTATAACATTCCGAAGACTGAGGCCAAAACTTGAAAAAGGGAGAGAGTGAGTCATTCATTAATTTATTTCAGTGATCAGAGTCCCCCCCCCAAATAATTTTGACAAGTCTGCGCCCCTGATGAGAAATGCAGCAACCTTGTCATACCCCTCTTCAAATTTCACATCCCTGGCTAATTTCTTCTCCTATTCTCACTTTTGTTTCATATATAGGTTGCAGATAAGCCTCCTTTCCTTTCAATTTGCATGTTCTATACAATAAACTGCCACTTTAAATATAATGTGTTTTTCATGATTCTATACATGGATGCAATAACATATTTTGATGCAATTTCAGGTGAAGGACGAGTACCCACTTGTACTCACACTGACAGATGGGAAATTGGGGGAAGGGAACTTTATCACACAAAGTCTTCTGCTGCTGGTGGAAGATGTTAACGACAACGAACCTATCTTTAGATCCTACCAGTCCACTCTCACCGTTCGGGAGGATAGCCCTCCCGACATTCTCACCACTGTCGAAGCCACGGATAGAGACGAAGGGCCATACGGACAGGTAAGTTACGAGGACATGCTTGTCTCATAAAATGGTTAGATTATTTAAATAATTCTTGAGGGTTTCGGCATAATGTCATTCATGGATAGGCCTTCAAGCATCGCCAGGGATTGATTTCCTCTCAAAAGCTTGGAAGCGTATTCAAAACCGACCTGCCTCTTATCCCAAGAGAATCACTTCAGTTTGATATTGCGTGATTGGTCATTTCTTGCATCAGCATAAAAATACACGTTTTCTAAGTCAAAGCCCATTACTATTTATTTTATTTATGTCCTGCACCATGGCCGTGTAAGCTTTGGCACTGGCTACACGATGCATGCAGGATTGAGTCTCCGGGGGTAAAGCATAACAAGTTTTCCTGCGATTTCGTCCTGTGTATGGGCCTGGTGACCACCCACCATCGTGATGAAACTGGGGAGTTACGAATCAGTAGTGTAACCCGGCCATCGAATAATGACGACTGGGGGTTTGTCGTGCTGACCATATGTCACCCACCCCGTAACTGCTTGGATGATCACTCGCCTCTGGTGCGAGTGAAGCCGGCAGTCAGTAGGTAGGCAATGACCCTCACGGGATGTTAAGCTATGGGTTGTTAGTATTTATTTATACTTTTGTTGTTGTTTAGTGTCTTCTTTACCACCTTTTATCTAATCATGATGAGGAGGGTGAGTGGTGATTGGATGAATTCATGAGTGGACACTAACAAAGAACACACATGTCCATGCTGAGATTTGAGCCGGTTAACTTCAGTAGATGGATCGAAAGTCGACCACATAATGAACTCAGCAACTGATGTGGCCCGTTACAATTGGTTAGTTACATTACTAGGGTTGGGGCATAAGTCATGGCCAAGGACGTATTTAGGGGGTAGGTCCAGGGGGTCCAGACACCCACCTCCCACCGAAAGACTTACCAAGACATTAAATAATCAAAATATAATTGCTTAGCCAATTGTTATATAATTGATGGTTATTTATTTCCACTGAACTTATTGGAAGGCAAGGATTATACAGGGTGATTATAAAGTCCCATGACATTTTTGGGAAATGGTGACTAATAACAAAATAAATGGTACTACAGTACAGAAGACACACCAAAACACAAAATTAACACTTTTCCACATGACCTCCATCAATTTCAAAACAAGTGTCTCAACTGGACAAGGTAGCATTAATCACCTTCTCCAACATAGCTGGAGTGATCATCTTAAAAGCATTTCGTATGCATTCTTTCTACACTGTGCGATTGGCAACCTTAGTTTTGTAGACCTTCTCTTTGATAAAACCCCAAGAAAAGAAATCCAGTGGGGTAAGGTCAGGTGAACGGGATGCCCACATACGAAGATATCCTCTTCCTATCTACCTGTTGGGAAAGGTGGTGTTGAGGTACTTTCGAACAGTGGTTGCAAAGTGGGGCGGTGCACCTTCTTGTTGGAAGACCACTGTACCAAGGATACCATCATCCAACAACCGCGGCTCTAGGAACAGTTTTAACATGTTGAGGTAAATGCCTCCATTGATCGTTTGTTCCACAAACATGAATGGCCCATAGACCTCTTGTTTGGTCATGCCGAGTCAGACATTCACTTTCGGAGTGTCCCTTTGCCATTTGATGGTATCATTGGACGGCTCATTGCCCATATTCGACAATTATGATGGTTCACATGTCCACAAACATTGGGACACATGTTTTGAAATTGATGGAGGTCATGTGGAAAAGCTTTTATTTTGTGTTTTGGTGTGTCTTCTGTACTGTAGTACCATTTATTTTGTTATTATTCGCCGATTTCCCAAAAATGTCATGGGATTTTATAATCACCCTGTATTGGGACCATGTTCTTTGAAGGACAGTACCAAAGAAGATACTATGCATCAAATGTCAATCAGCAATTTTTCTTTGTCAGCTAGGCAATTAAAAGTGATCACCGCACAATTATTTTTGGCTATTACAATTGGATCTAACTCCTTTTTTGTTATTCAAGAAATATTTAATTCATTCTCTATTTCCTTGCAAGGGCATTTGTTTTTATACGAATTTTGGCAATCTTAACTACACGTAAGCTAGATAATTATTACATGCTGTTATATCTCTATTCTTTTACCTTCTTTTTACGTATTCATGTAATAATAATACAATATTAATTTATATACATATTTAATTAATATTATTTAATGGAATTTAATATAATAATTATTATAATTCCCACACTTGGTGGGACTCTCCTCCAAAATGCATTTGTAGATACATGCCTGGTTATGGAAACTATTTTTTTTTTTTCGCTAGAACACAGGACTGGCATGAAAAATCGAAATGTACAAATGGAAGGGAATACTGTTTGAGCTTTGGAATGTATGAACAATGCATATCATGTATAGGATAGGGAAGGGGGCAAACATCCATTAAAAACAGCATCATGCTACATATGGTTATTCGAAAGTATACATTACAGTAACAAAAAAGGCTAATTGAAGTGGGAGGCACCAAATACCATCCACCTCACCATGTGTCCTCACACTCACAGGTCGCCCTGACCATTACCTACCTCACGACAGTTTGGTACAGTAGGGCATTATTCAAAACAGCTTCCACCAGCTCCCTGTAGTATTTTCTGGTATTTCTCCCCCTAAAGAGCGACTATATAGATATATGAACGTTGTCCATGCCGGGCCACGTCCATTCTTCACCATGATTGGCTCACCATTGAATTACCACTGCCTTTTGTGAAATAACTTTATCATACTGCCATCTAGTGATGTGTCCACATACTACAGGTGCCCTGTTCTCTGCGACATCATTTTTGATGTTTTAAGTGTTTGGCATATTCTTGTTGAATGTTCTGATTTTGCTTCCCTCAGGCAGACTTTTCATTTTCCCAACTGCTTGTCATCCCTGTTTGGAGATGACAATAGTGTTTTAACAAATGTTTTTAGCTTTTTACGAAGAGCTGGACTCTTCCACTGTCTGTGAGAAAGTTTATAGTTTATTCTTAATTTTAATGTGTTGTGTTTGTATTGCGCAGGTCCCTTCATAACCTTGCACTTTTAATCTTTCTCAAGGGGCCTTGAAAAAGTAGAAGGTTTATACAAGGGGATGTTTCCCTGAATACATGGGTGCAAAATGGCCATATGTGCCAACACACCCAACAATTTGAATTCAATCAATCAATGAAAAAATAGTTGCCATGTCTTACACTCCAACGCTTGTATTAATTGTGGTGAATGAACCATTCAGGTTCTTAACCAAATATTTTCAATGTAATATATCGGTATATTTCATATTGACATTTTACCTGCAGGTCCATAGCCAGAATTTTATTTTGGAGGGGCCACCTAAAGGCGAAAATTGCTGAATTTCTCAGTATATTACAACTTATTATACAGATGTTTATTCGTGCTAAGGAAGTAAAATATATTACCACTATACACTATATATATTAGATATTTGTAAGATTTCTGAGAGGCTTCAGCCCCCTAAGCCCTGGCTACATGTCTGGGCCCAACCCTATTATTAATGAATTTTGTCATACAATGCAAAATCTTCACAAAATATTATTCTTTCTATTAACTTGATTTACCCCTGCAAATTTCATGATGAAAGTGCTCCTGAGGCAGTGATCGAATTGGGCAGGTAGGTGCTGACCGGTAGTAAATTAAGATTCCAAAAAGCATACCGGCAGTAAATTTTTAAGATTGGGACTTATTTATTGGAACTGATCGCACAAGTAGCACTGAGAATGTGCTAATAAGTTCTAAACTGAACCAAATATAGGAATCAATTAACCAACTCAATCAAAAAGGCTTAGAATCAACCAGTAATGTGTTTATAATTGTATATTGGTAAGAAAGGACGGCTTTTTACATATTTACCACATGACATAAATTCCAATGTATTAAACAATGCATCAGTTGGCAGGATAATTTTAATTGTGGCTGATTCTTGTGGTATAGGAACTTCTGCAGTACCTGCAATAATTTATTTCCAATTTGTCCACTGCCCTCACGTAAGAAAAAGTTGCACCAATCTGAACACCAAATAACTCATGATCCAAACAATTAAAAAATGCTATTACAATTTATATAATTGATTTTATATTCTTTTTGGAATATTTTCAGTCCCATTACCAAATATAATTTTCCTGACTACATTTTTTTAAAATTAAAAACCTAAATGTGATTTGATCTTGAATGTGTAAACGTATAAAGCTTCAGTTATCAGTGATGAAATTATTGTGAAATGTTCTTGAAGGAAACAATGTGTCTTGATGATTGTCATTGTTTCACTCCTATTGTAATAAAGTGTTTATAGTGTGAATATTCATTCTAATAATTTTTTGTACTGTATACATAAATTGTGCTTGTGTCATTGAATTATTTTATTTCAACAGGTTGTTTATTACTTACAAGAACTGGATGGAGAGGACGATATGTTCTCAATCACTACAACAAATGGGAAAGGTGTCATTCGGTTGGTTGGGCAATTGGATTACGAAAAGAAATTTTTATATCAGCTGAGAGTTCTAGCAGTTGATCGAGCCAACACTGGGAAAGTAAGTAAATTATTATATTAAGTTATCTTTCTCTTGTGTATTTAAAGTTTAAAGCATAACATGGAAGCAGTAACTAACAACACTTTATGCATGAAATAAATGTTATTAGGGGATGTTATAGGATTCATGTTTAAATTAGCTTTAATTGAAGTTTGTTTTTTTATTGGGGTAGCTTAAACAAATACAGTAAAATGCATTGGATACATAATTTTAAGCTACCCAATAATAAAACAAACTTCAATTAAATATAATTTAAATGCAAAATGTGCTACAATTCTTTCAAGGTTTTGCACTGTCTTCATTATACTGAAGTAATGAAATATTATTTTACTTCCATTTGGAAAATGTGTTTCAGTACTTTTATGGTCAGCCAGGTTCCAGTAGAGATAATTCCCTAACTCCCCCTTTCCATGGATACATAGTTGTCATTAACAAGAAATTCAGCTTTTGTTATGATGGACAATTTCTTTTCAGAACATGTTTTCATAACAATAATGTGTGTTTGATTATTCCCATGTCTTGCGGTTACCATTTGAATCTATGGTTTCCTTTTTCTATAGTGCTATGATGATATGAAGCTGTATTGTTAATGTAGATTTCTTTTGAAATTTGTGTGTATATATATATAACATAAAACTTTGCTACAATAACTGACAAAAGCACAGGCGTTAGTATAGTTTATTTTTGCCATGTTGTAGTTAGTTGATTCATATGTAAAATATATCATAAAAATATGAATTTATATATTAAAAATGGAAACACACTACAATACTTTAGAACTCTTCCCACACACGAACAAATACACTTTGATCGCAACAATAGCAACTTGAGAGAAATTTTAAATTTCTGAACATTATCAGTTATAGAACTCCTTGTATCTCTCGACCCCCATGTTGACCGTTCGGGGGAGACTTTGATTCCATCGGTAATGAAGAGTAATTTACAACAAATGTTTGAATCTCTGGTTTCTACGAACTTGGGGCAAGGCAGAAAGATTACATGATTTTCATTATAAATTGGTAAGCAACAAAAGGGTGGAAATTTTGGTGTCCTATATTTGCTTTTGATGATTTTCTTCAAAATGAAAAAAATTGTTCCCCATGTAGTGGTCCAGCTCTGATATAAATTTACCAAAAAGTATATATTGAAGTGTGACTCAATTTAACCTTGGGATTGAGAGTCACTGGGATGTAGCAAATTATAAAACGAGAGGTTTAAGGTTCATAATTACTGTGAAGGGGCCCGCCCCGGTCAGTGAAGAGAAAGATTAGTTATAACTGAGTGAGAATGCTCTCTCAACACTTATCATACCTGCTTGCTGTTCTTGAAGAGTCCTGTCCTAGACGAATATGCAAGTCGTGTCCATAATTTGTCAAGAGTCTTCACTTCGGCTCTGACTAATGCTCCTCTGTTATCCTGCGCCAAGTGTATCGAATGAATTACGGAGATAATTGGGAGCAATGTCCTTCCGGACCTTTTTTTTTTTATTCTTCTGCCGGACTAGAGGTTGTTACTCCTCAAGTCCTCTACTGGAGAGGTGTACTTTCGTCACCTCCCATTTAATTTCAGCACGGAGGCATTAGGGAATGCAGCACATTCCTGGGATAACTTAGAGGCAGTTGACGGAGACGACAGGTTAATGAACTGAACAGTGTAAAGAGAGCATTAAACGAACCTCTTCTCTATTCACTCATTATACCTCATCAATATAGTATTAATTTAGGATAATTTTTAATAGATCAACATTTTATTTGGGGGGGGGCATAATTGCAACTGGTGGGGCCAGGGCCCCTCCCCTAACAACAGTTCCGGAAAGAATAAATGCTTCAGTAACATTTCTTGTGTTTCAAAAGTGCAAGTCTTCATATGGCTTTACATCCCAATGAAAGGAAATGGCTTGGCTCCTTGGAACAGATCTAACAGAGTTTATTTCTGTAAATTGCACATGTGATAACTGATGCACTGATTAAAAGATGTCATGTATATACGTGTATGTGTTTGTAATACACATTAATCATTGAATACTTTCATTTACAGGTAAATACTGGAACTGCTGCCATATTAGTTAAAGTACAAGATGTGGAGGACCAACCTCCAGAATTTCTTATCGTTTCTCCGGTGACTCGAGTCAACGAAGACGTTCGCATTGGATCAGCGGTGCTTCAAGTGAAAGCTGTTGATGGGGATCGTGGCATTAACAACCTCATAACATACTCCATCACCAGGGGATCTCAGGGGATTTTCGATATCGATGCTACTTCTGGTGTTGTGTTCACTCTACAGAAACTCGACAGGGAAAGTCGGACAAGCAACAATGGGGCCTATATCTTAGAGATAATGGTAATTTTTCAGTCTCTTAACGTCAAATATACATAGGCCCATACACAAGGGAGGGGCCTTTCCCCCAATATCGAACTATGAAATATTTTAATGTGAACCTACAAAAAAAAACACAAAAATACGATTCACGTTTTTCAGATTTTGTAGATTTTGTCATTGCATAAATAAATGGAGGAGAGAGGTAAGCTCAGAGGTATGCAGTCTACTGTTTTTGATTGTTTTAGTTTTATAACCATGGCTACCAACCATATGTCCCTGTTCAGTCAGGACAGTCCATTCTTTTTAATCTCTGTCCCACCTTATTTTGGAACTGCAGAGTTGATGTTCCTTTTTCAAAAACTTACATTCAGAGATGTTATTCATTATAAGAATCATTGCCAATACATATTATTTAATTTATAATGTTATTTTCTAAACATAGAATTATGACTGTTCAATGGTGCGTTGTAAGAAAATTAAAGGATATTTAAAAACATTGTTAAGTTGTGCAATGCACTACTATTTGAATGCTTCTGAGAATTGAATGTAAACTATGTGCACCAAGCTGCATGCTGTATAACAGGAATCAACCGTGTTACCGATTGTTGGGTTGGAAGGTCTGTCAGCGAGTTGAATTTTTCTTTTAGACCATAATGTTGCAACTCTACAATTAAACATCTAGCTGCATGATGATCATATGTAACGACATTTCAGACATTTTCCTCCCACATTTTCAGATTTGAACCTGCACCCCCCCCCCTAAAAAATTCTTGGTACGGCCTGCATATTCATGTTATGTTAATGCAAAGTCTATTCCAAACTTGAGCTCCTGCAATAACGTTCATAATAACAGAATATCATGCTTGTATATGTTGACCTTATTAAAATGCTGGTTAATTTTTGATTGCAGGCCAAGGAAGAATCGCAGGCTATTTTTCCACCTCCAACAGTAAAAACTGAGGTCACTATCATCATTGAGGACGTGAATGATGAGATTCCAACCTTTCGCAGCAAGGCATACTTCACAGAGGTTAATGAGAATGCACAAGCTAACACTCCATTGACATTCCTAGGAAATGCAGTTCCGGAAGTTTATGACTATGATCAGGTATGTATCTCCTAAGTGACATATACAGCATAAATGGGCATTTTATGCTGAAATCATCCTCCCCATCCAGTTTTTAAGGGTGGGAGGAACAGTTTGTATCCAGCCAACTGCAAGGACCCTAAATTGCTCCTCTCCCATCAACCTTACCCCATGGCAGGCTGGGGAAACAGAAGTCTGTGCGCTGGATGGTCATAGGAGGAGGAGAAAACTTAACATTATGCTTATGGGAGTATTATTTTACTTGTTCTCTTGGGAATACCACACTTCTGATGGCATAGAAAAGTGAATGAATGGGAAGAGGACATGTTGAGGATTTGATTTATTGTAGGAAAACGTAAAACAAAACTCCCATTTCATTAGCCGTAACTTGAAGTTGTTCCTTTTTTCTTCACCATGAGGAATGCATGGGAACTTGGGGTCTAATTTTGAGGGGGCTAAATCAAACTTGGGGCCTAATTTTGAGGGGCTAAATCAAACTTGGGGCCTAATTTTGAAGGGGCTAAATCAGACTTGGGGGCCTAATTTTGAGGGGGCAGAATCAAACTTGGGGGCCTAATTTTCAGGGGGCAGAATCAAACTTGGGGCCTAATTTTGAGGGTGAAGAATCAGACTTGAGGTCTAATTTTGAGGGAGCTAAATCAGACTTGGGGCTAAATTTTGAGGGGAAAGAATCAAATCTGGGGTTTTACTTTGGGGCAAGAGGGTCGAAAAGTTTTCCATCTCATAAAAATAGCATCCAGGATTATTTGCTAAATAACTGTGACGTTAGCGAAATCACAAATATTACTCTTTATTACTTTGCTCCCCTAACGTGTAAATTTTTAAAAAAACTGAAAATATTGGGTGGGGGCAAGTGCCTCCCTTGCCCCCGCCAAGTTACGCCTATGTCCAGTTTAATAATCTACTTGAAAAATGCTTCCACTTGCAACATGGGGAGAAGTTCATATTCTCTTGGTACATTCTGGTTTCCTTGTAGTAGCAATGCCCATTCTGACGATATTGAAATAAATGCACACCTCGTGCCCTTTGTCACTCTTCGCCTCAAATTTCCAGTCTAGGTTTTTCTGTATAAATGAGATGTATGTGTTACATATTTTGCACTTCCAGCCGATTTTACCATTGACAGTTCTGTAAAGATAATAGAGACCATTCAACAAGTGGTGCTGATAGAAATCCGTACATTCAGTATTAAACTGGGAGCAGGCCTGTAGCCAGACAGGGGAGGGGCTCAGCCACCCTGGAACTGCCATCAGGTCCCCTTGACATTAAGTAAAACTATTTTGTATAATTTGTTTGCAGTGAAGAGTGAAAATTTAGACAGCTCACAACTTTAAGGATAAATCCACAGAACATGAAGAGCAGCTATTACATTTGCTCATCTTGTTTATGAGCTGAGTCTAAGTAGCTGCAAGTATTTAGAAGATTATCTAGACTTTGTAAGTTCTTTCATGCGGCAGCTTCCTTATCTGTACCTTCACTGTCCCTGTTGCGACCTCCCGTTTAGACAGAGATCCGTGACTGTCATCATGCAAATTCCTTTAGCATCTGCATCAAAGGTCAACTGCTCCCAAGTTTTTGGAACGAAGGGGAGTTGCATTGCTTTGGCCGGGGGTGATATGTACTGTTGATACTGTGATTGAATATTGTGCATTTTTTTGTGTGATATAAATATCTGTATCATATAAAGTACTATGGAGCATTTATGGGATGATTTCAGTATAAAAGATTTAGAGAAATGTAGTATTTGTATGATATTTATAATATTTTTATAACTTAATGCCCCCCCCCCCCCATATACATAATTTACCTCATTTAATACTGTTAAGTTTTTTAAAAAATGGACTTGGTTTACAAAGCTCCCCCCAGATAACCTGTGAGCCCCCTGGAGATCAATTCTAGCTACGGGCCTGCCTGGGAGTAATCATGGTATTAGAATAATGAAGCATTTGCCCTTCTTTAGTCATCATTTTGTTTTCTCTTGAATGTTGCTTCAGTTATTTCTGAAATAGTTTACCTAATCCTTTAGTGATGCAATCACATTATTGATATGGGTTACATATAGGGCTGAGCCTATACCACTTTGAACCAATACCCGTACCGATTCCCATCAGTACCGATGCTTGAAAATTGTAATAATTAAAAATTCTTCAAAATATTCATAAATATTAGTTGGTGAGTGTTCCACTCCAATAAGCATCAATTTTTGTAATCACAAAATAAAGTTTTTTTTGACATAAAGCTTTGGTAAAAGATCAATCGAAACTTCGATTTTGCATAACTTCTACGATAATTAGACTCCATGAAAGTGTTGAATTGCATTTTTGTGGATCCCGCAACCAATCAAAATGCTGGGAAAGTATCAGGCAGTATAGTTGAAAAAACTAACTGATACCACTGTTATTACTTGATACTGATGCATTAATATCAGCTTTGCCCTAGTTACACACACGTTTGTTACATGATGTTCAGTTGCAAACATTAGTGTGAATGATCTGCACAAATGGCATGAAACACTTAGTGATTTTAGAAAATTTATTATGTATATGATTTTTTAATAAAGTCATGAAGACGTCTGAAAAACTTCCTTAAAACATCAAGTGTTAACATTTAATCCCCACAAAATGTAGTTTTAAAAATCATGTAAAAGTCTTTTCACCGAACTTTCCATACTCACACTACCATCCCTGTATATATTAGAATGCCTCTTATTTGTAAAGCACAACATCAAAAACTTCAATAAAAATAATAACATACATAATCATAACACAAGAACAAAGACAAATATACACATAGGCAACCATAGATTAAACCTATACAAAAGGAGTGCCAAAAACACAGGAATACAACTATACAATAAACTTCCATATGAAATAAAGGAGGAAGAAATCTTAAGATATTCAAAAATAAGATAAAAAAATATGTCTTGGAATCATCACCCTACAACATAGAAGAATTTCTGCAGCGTATCTAAAACTACCTACTCTGTCTCATCCATGTACATAATCAATTTGATACAATATATATATATATCAACATGTATGAATCTTTAATATTATTACGCTGTATGCACCACATATATGTAATCTAGTGGATGCAATATATATTTGTAACTCAATTATGCTGATCTACATTCCAAATATGTTATCAAGGGTATGTAATATTTGTAAGTATAATTGCTATATGTCATGTATGTAATCAAACCGATGTAATAATATATACTTGTAACTTTAAATATGCTGCATCCCATATACATATGTAATCAAGTGGATGTATTTATACTATAATCATGCTAATGTTATATGTAACAAATGATGTGTTCTATTCTACTGCAGATAGAAATATCAACAATGTAGTCAACAGAACGAGGATAAATTACTGTTACTACCATTACATGCAGTCAATGCAATGCAAGGTTAATAAGAAAATCAACTTTTGTCGTTCAGTATTGGCCCAGAATTTATGCATTTTACACTATTCTTAGGATGCCTGGACTGCACAGTGAGCTATTCCAGAATTTTACATGCTCTGTATAGTCTGGAATTGTAATGCCTGCCAAGTTATAAAACATAAATATTGATCAACTTGTCGCTTTTCTCTTACAGGGGAACAATGGAACCTTCCAGATGTTCATAGAGGGGGATGGTGGTGTGTTTGAGGTCACCCCACCAGAGGGGATTAACGAGGCTTCATTTTTGATTCGAGTAAAGGATCCTACAAAGCTGGACTTTGAAAAAATTACAGGTAAATTTGCTCTTTTGTGGTTATTAGAATTATGGCGCTGTATATGTAATCTCAAATATGCTGATTTGAGAATTACTTGAACAACAAATGATGCACAAGAAAATTTGATTGATAATTTTTTATGTTTTTCCAATTAAAAGTAATTTTTAACTAGGTACTTATCATAATTCATACATTTTTTATGGATGTGCCAATATGAATTTTTACCAATGCTGATTACGTACCAATAGTGTTCAGGTTCTATGTAGAAATTTAAAATTTTGCAAATAACTTTAATATTGCATGTGAATATGATGGATGTATTTTACTTGAAAAAGGAAACTTTATGCAGTGGAACTCCAAATGTAAGTCCCTAGATTTTACATTTTTCCCACATGAATTTTTTCCACTCTGATCCCCTGAAAAATGTAAAATCGATGTTACAAAACCAAAGTACATATAATTTGTGTTTATGGTGATACTAGGAATGAACTAATATGATTTTTTTGTCAGTACAAATAAAGTATCAATGTAAATCTTACGATAGCAATACCAATAACAAATATCCTACCGATTTTATATGAAATGACAAATTTTTTTGCAGTGATGAATTTTACATTAGTTGCCAAAGAAACTGTGCCAAAAAATCCAAAATACAGTACTGTGCCTGTAACCTTACATATTAGAGATATGAATGACAACTTTCCAGAATTCATGGAGTCTTATTACGAGGTGAGTCAGAAGCATTTAATTCTTGTTTTCATGTATGTATTGCTTTCATTATAGAGTTTCTTTCAATTGTTTCAAGCAAGTTAACATCACCTTTCATGATGTAATATTTCAGATTAACATGCACCCACTTCAGCATTTATAGTTTTAATTGTTTAATGTTTAACAAGGCAATTGACATTATTAGCTCTTTTGTTAAAATGTTGGAATTGTTTGAAATCACCATGGAAATAGTTTGTAAGCCTGTATATATTGCTTAAATATATTACCAATGCATATCTCGAATATATATATTCATTCATTCATTCATTGTTTTCTGCCTAATTGGCAGGTTTTTCACTGCAATCTCCAGCTTTCCCTGTTCTCTGCCTTACGCTTCGTAATAGCATACGACCCAGTTAATTTAATATCATCCATAAGCTGATATCTCTTTCTTCCATGGACTTTTCTTCCTTCAACCATTCCCTCCAAGGCATCTCTTAGCAGGCAGTTTCTTCTTAGTGTCCTAACCAGTTTCTTTTCCTCTTCTTGATGGTCTCCAGTATAGATCTTTTTTCACCAACTCTTTTTAGTACGGCTTCGTTTCTTACCTTGTCTGTCCATTTTACACGCTCCATTTTTCGCCATGTCCACATTTCAAAAGCTTCGAGTCGTTTCTCTTCATTTCTTCTCAACGTCCAGGTTTCTGCACCATATAGTGCTACACTCCACACAAAACATTTCACTAATCTCTTCCTTAGACCTATGTCCATGGGTCCACAAAAAACATTTTTTCTTCTGTTAAAAGCTTCTTTTGCTATTGCGATTCTCATTTTCACTTCTTGGTTGCAGCTCATGTCACTGCTTATAGTGCATCCGAGGTACTTGAAGCTATCCACTTGCTGGATTCTTTCACTGTTTGCTCTCACATTAATATTCCTTGGTTTCCGTCCTATAACCATTGCCTTTGTCTTCTTTACATTAATCTTCATTCCATACTGCTCACATCTGCTGTTTAACTCTTCTAACATACTATTTATGGTTATTTCATCCTCAGCGAATAATGCCATGTCATCAGCAAATCTTATGCAGTTTATTCTTCTTCCTCCCAATTTGACACCTCCGCAAATATATATAAAAAGTGAAAGAGGAGAGAGGAAACACTCACCGGACGCAGAAAAACTTCAAATTTTCGTGACGGTATGTCACATCTTCAGGAGTAGAGAAACGACGTAGAACTTTTGTGAGAAGAACGAAGAGTTAGCATGACCTGCAGTGTTGCCAGGTCCCGAAAAAAGTGTTGACAGTGCCACAAAAAATATAGGTGGTTCTTTCGCCAGGCTTGTCGAAAACTGTGAATGGTGAGGGTGAGGATAGGGGATGAGGTGCATTACTGGGTCACCTTGTTCAGGCCTGTGGGTCTGGTTGCATTCATGATCGATATGTAGGCCCTCTCCCATCTTCTACGTATTGAGGTGTTGGTGGATTGGGGCAAGGAGAGGACGATCGCTACCTGGAAGCAGTCATTAAAAGGAATATTGTGGTGATTGGTGTGAATGGCAACAGCAAAGTCCAGGTTTTGAGTGGAGGAGCGGTGGTTGTTGATCTGGAGGTTCAGGGCTGTGGATGTTCCCAAAGGCAGAAGCTCCCACAGATGTTGCAGGTGAGGATATAAATTAGGTTAGGGCTGTAGCAGGTTCCTTTGGTGTAGAGGGTGAATTTGCCAGTGGCAGTGTGGATCTGGAGGGTGTGGGAAGTGACAAATATGGGGCAGGTTTTGCACCTTGGGTGGTTGCATTTGTGGGTGGGTGCGAGTTGATTGTGTGTAGGTGGATTGTGGTGGACCAGGATGTTTTGGAGATTGGCAGGGCGTTTGAAATCCACAGACACACATTTGTAGCAGTGAAATATTGAGAATATAGAAAAATTATACCACAGAAGGAACACTTGTTTTAAAAACTGTTCACCAAGAATTATTATAGTGTGTTATTATTTGTTTCAGGCAACTGTCCCAGAAAACTCTGGAATTGGAACTACTGTCGCTTGGATTCAAGCTCTGGATGAAGACTCGGGAATTTATGGGACGAAAGGAATACGTTACACCAATGTTGGAGGAAGTGTGGCAGACTTGTAAGTAATAAGTAACAATTGCTGTTACAGCCACCCAGTGCCGGATCTACAAATATTGGGCCCCCCCTCAAAATATTACCAAAGGTCCCCCTCTACCTACCATACCTTCACACACAGATTATATATATATATATACACGTATTGTGCGTGTGTAATTCTTGATCTCATGTTGACAAAGTCACATATGAGGGCTTAGAGGGTGATTGCCTATAAAAAGTAAAGGAGTTAGGTTGGGTACAATTGGTCATTATAGATACAACAGGTTAGGCTGTTCCAAGTGGACGTCCGTCATATTGAGTTCAACTCAATTCTTTTTAAATGGGAAGGGGTGATGTGCATTTCTTCAGAGATGGGGGGAGGTCAAAGCTAAGTAAAGCATAAATACTGATTTATTTCTGTTTGCGGGGGAGCAAAGGTTTTTTTTTTTTTCAAGCTGGGACCTAATGCACTTGAATTAACCTTTGAAAAATTGTAATTACAATAGCTTTGACAACAAAACATATATATCAGGTACATCGAACTTTATTAGCCGGACAAGAAATTTGCTGTAGTACTGTGATTATGTTATTATACAACATAATACTTTACATGTAACTTTTGACTGAGCATTCGATTATCATATTCGGTTTATAATACTTATTCCTACAATAGGAGTTTAATATCTTCACACATATTTACATAAAAAAAGGAAGGCCTAAGATAAAATTTTCATCCAGGTTTAATCGATTTTTGGCACCCAAACTGTCCATCCTGTCACCCCCGCCTCAACTTTCTACCCTGACCCCACTACTTTCCACCTTCAGCCAATAAATAACATGGCCTTGCTGTATATTTACGGTTTTAAAGATGATAAATAATAGCCTTGTATTTTCAATGCCTTAATGTCAAAGAACGCATATATTGTAGGTTGATATCAAAATAACAGTAGTCTCTTAAATTGCTACATGATTTTTCAATATACATTGGTCATTGAGAAGTAACTTCAATTATTTTGTCTCTACACAAATCCAACTCTTTATAAAACAAATATCCAAATTTATGTAATCAGAAATAAGGGTTTTGCTCTACTAAATCGGGACACCCTGGTCTGGTGCCGTTGAGGTGCTGGTGCCCCGGTTAAAGGCCCCCCCCCCCCCACATGCACACACACTTATTGTTTTGAACGTTGGTTAAGCATTGGTATAAATATGTAACACTGCAACTTTCAGCCAAATCAATACAGTATGAAGTAGCACACACATGTTTACAGGGACATGTAAAAAAAATATTAATCCTGATTATATAAAGCAGTGGCATATTGAAAATATTTTCAATATGCGAAAGTTATGTATTATGTTGAAAGTTATACACTGGGTCCCTTATAGGTGCAGAAGGGAGGGGTGAGAACAGGCATGGCCCCTCCGGTTTCGGCACCCGTGGTGATGTGATATATAGTATATATATAACTGGTTTCTCACCCCTGGAAAATGATACATGTGTTACAATCATGCAGCCATAACTTTTTCCGTATTAAAGATAGGTTGAAGAAACTTCACGACTTCATTTCTCATGAAATTTTAGCCTGACTGCCATGCAGGAGACCCTAGGTGGGTTATCTAAGGTCAGAATAAGGACACATAAAGCAGCTCCATGGCCCACCCTACCTCAAATTAAATGGTACCTAGTGGGGAGTAAAGGCAGGCGGAGCATGCCACTGATCGCATCACCTCCAATATGTCAGACATCGGAAATTTGTTGGGCCCTATTCCCACATACCCTAAATGTGCCTGCATGGCTATATGCACAGGGAACTTTACCTGTATATATTGTATTCGTTTCTGCACCCCCGAGGAACTAGGTTTATTTTTTACATACGCGAACCCTATACTATGTCAATGGCTGAGGGCCCCCTAAAGGCTTATTTGTCTCCGGGCCATTTTGCAGATTGTAGATCCGGCACTGCAGTCACCAATAGGTTGCTCCCATGGGTGTATGACTGATGTGATTGTGAATCTGAAAAACTGAATTTGTTTTTGAAAAATTATGAAGTTTCTAATCCTTTTAAAAAAATGCACATTGTTTTTTTTTTAAAAAAAAATCATGTATTTTTGTGATATCAATATACTTTGAAGCAAGTAAAGAGCCATGATGGTCTAGTCGGTAATCTGACTGCCACACGGAAGACCTGGGATCGATTCCTAAGGATTGGTGATCTAAGGTTGGATTTTTTCCGGCCTTGTCCAATCATAAAGTGACTATAGAGCTCACTCAGCCTCAAAAGATGGAGTGTGGTGCTGATCACATCACTTCCAAAATGGCCAAGCTTGTGAATGTGTGAGGCCCTTCCCCCACATCCCCTAAATGTGCCTTCATGACATGGTGCTATATGCTTTACCTTTACCTTGATGCAAATAAAATTAACTTTCATATATTATAGTGTTTTTTAAAACTGTTTTGAATTCCAAAATGTCTTGTAAACAAATTGTTGCACCTGTTGCTCAATGTTTGTGGTGCTTGTAATCTCAATGTTAGTTTTTTTAGAATAACTAATGCATTTTTCTTTCCATGGACAGGCTTTATCTGCACCCAGAAACTGGAGTTATAACAATCAAGTCGGATGGATACACTTTTGATAGGGAAGTTTTATCGAGGCATTATTTGACAGTCGAAGCAAGGGATAATTTAGGTCAGGGCAACAGGTATGTAGTGTACGGTATTTTATATGTCGGAGGATAATTGCTTTTTACTCTTATGCTGATTGACATTTTGGATTGGGGAAGGGACATCATTATTTACTCTAGTGTTAATTGACAAATTATCATTGTTTTGGATGTCTTGGGCAGGGGATAACACCCTACGCCCACGTTTACCCATGTGGTGATGAGAATCATAATTCAATGTTCTGTGTAGTATATTTCAATATTATTATTTTGAATTGGCACATTTGTTCGGTAAGGTCACAGTGTATCGGCAGGGTGTCCAACTGCCACTGGGAGACCCAGGTTCGATTCCCAGGGTGAGTGATTTCAGGTGGAATTTTTTTCACCAATATCCCTGCATGGAGTATCTCTGGAGTTCACCCAGCCTCTATAAATGGCTATCTCTGGGACAACCTTGTGGAGTAAAGTTGGCCAGAGTGTGGTGCTGATCACATCACCCTCACAAGTGGCCAATATGGTGTATTTGAATTTTGAATTTGAATTTAAAATTTTGGGTGCGACAGCACTAAGGCTATTTTGCACCCGTCACATTATACGGGGTCCAGCCCCTTATCGTTACACATAACAACTCTAACGTTGCATAACTAAAATCATAAAATATTAAAATCTTCTGACTTTCGTTAAAAGCTGAGGCTGTAAACGAGCACTCAGCACAAATAAGGACAAAACACAGGACAACACAAACAAAATTATACTGGTCATGGGGCCAGTTGCCAGAGCCTCGTTAGTCTGCAGTCCCGGGTGTACTACGTGGAAGTGAGGTTGACTATTGGGTGTACTACGTGGAAGGAGCACCCCTTACACCCCTCAATATGGTGTATGAGTGGGAACCTACCTCCACATTAAGAGCATGTATTCCCTTTCCGAAGGGAAAAGACTTATTTCTTCATGGTATGTTGTTATGCAGGAGATACTTGTATGTTTACACTTGTTTGGCACTGTCTAAAAATTTATTAACCCCTTTAACATTCAAAAGTTGACTAACTGTTTGGAACAAATGGGATTCTAGTATTGTTATTAGTAGAGGCACATATTTTTGGTAAATAAAAAAGCAAAATTTCAGTACAAAATCAGTCAATTTCGGGTTCAAAAGCTGTAAATAAAATGAAATTTTGATGTTATAGCAGTGAAAAATTGGATCAATAGCGGTATATGAAATTACATTTTGGTTTTAAAATTGTGAATATAATCCTAAATTTGATTTTAAAACTTCATATATTACACAAGACAAACATATACCTTCTAATAGCACATGTATGGAGTAACCAGAGTATTAAGTTTATTCCTGTATAAAGGGGTCGATCTTTTTATCTCAGATATTTACATCAGAATTAATCAATTTTCCATAAATTGCATAACTCGCAGGATAATTCAAATTTTAGAAAGTGTTGCGTCGATAAATAAACTCTAAATTTCGTGTTTCAGAGTCTATTTCTCATTTTGCTAATATTTCGTGACAAAACAGGGTAGGAAAATCACCTCTCACCTTTCAGAAACATGAAAAATTAATATTACAATGTGTTATTTCACATTTTGTGTTGTCGACAAAAACTAAATATGCATGCGTCTATTTATTAGTAGGGTTTTCCTATCATATTGCATATGCAAATGCATACTTCTTGCATATTTTAGAGCCATCGACCACTACTAAAATTGTATTTTACACCTGTGTCTGAGAACAAAACTATTCTTAACCAAATATTGAAAGAGTTTCAACATTAAACATTTGAGATATCATGTAATCAAGTGCAATCATGATCTGTAAGGAGTGTAATTTTTCTTTAATTTATAAAACTGCAGTGTAAAGTAAACAAGAGTGTGTGGAAGAATTCAGAACTGCAACTTGTACATTTATTACATGCTAATTTGTATGTCCTGAAAAAGAACAAATATCTGCTTACATGTAGGAGTTTTGCAGTAACTGAAAGAAAAACATTTAAAAAAAACTTAATGTATTTTTCTAAAATTCAAATTTATGTGCATATTTTGCACCTTTTTAGTTCATAATTACAGCAAGTTACGAAGAAGCTTTGTGTTACAGGAACACTGTGCAGCTCACAGTCAATGTGGAAGACGTGAATGATAACCCTCCGGTATTCTTGCAAAATAAGTACGAAACCAGATTAATTGAAAATCATGCAGATTTTGAATCACCTTTGATTGTGGATGCTCACGATATGGATCTCAATGGTAAGTTCAGTTTGAAATGTACTAGATTAACTGATGGAAGCCAATTTGCTTCGATATTCAGTTACAATTTAGAATATTCAGTGTACTGAATACCATTATTTTTTTCGTAGACTTAATCACAAGTTAAAATATTATCTTAATATCTTTACTTGAAAATTTATATTATTTTACTTAACAGCAGTGATATCATATCACAAAAAAAAGAAAATATCAATTAATGCATATATATATTTAACCTAGTTGCAAGTATGGATTGGCATGATTCAAGTAGAAAATTCAAAGATTCAAAATTTTGGTAGTGAATCAACTAATCCAAATTTGGATAGTGAAACCAAAATTTGAGATTCAGGTAGTGAGTCCTATATTTGAGATTTGGGTAGTGAATTTTAGATTTCAGATTCAGGTAGCAAATCATAGATTTAAAATTCAGGTAGCAAATCATAGATTTTCGGTTTGGTTAGTGAATTCTAGATTTGAGATTTGGGTAGTGAATTCTAGATTTGAGATTTGGGTAGTGAATTTTATATTTGGGTAGTGAATTTTATATTTGGGTAGTGAATCCTAGATTTGAGATTCAGGTAGATTTGAGATTCAGGTAGCGAATCCTAGATTTGAGATTCAGGTAGCGAATCCTAGATTTGAGATTCAGGTAGCAAATCCTAGATTTGAGATTCAGGTAGCAAATCCTAGATTTGAGATTCAGGTAGCAAATCCTAGATTTGAGATTCAGGTAGCAAATCCTAGATTTGAGATTCAGGTAGCAAATCCTAGATTTGAGATTCAGGTATCAAATCCTAGATTTGAGATTCAGGTAGCAAATCCTAGATTTGAGATTCAGGTAGCAAATCCTAGATTTGAGGTTTTGGTAGTGATCAAATACTTTAATTGAAATTTGGACGATGAATCCAAGATTTTAGATACAGCTAGTGAATCCAAGATTTCAATTTTGATTCCAAAATTTTAGAATTGGGTGTCAAGCACAAGATTAGAGATTGTGTAGTGAATTCAAAAGCCAAAGTTTTGGTATCAAATTCAGTATTCAAAATCTAGGTAGTGAATCCTAAATTTTGATTTTACATTTGATCACCTATCCATAATTCCACCACTCATATTTGAACCATTCTATGAATAGTCAGTGTAAGTAAAGCTATTGTACACACTATTGATTGCAGGCACCAGAAATAGCCAAATCAGATACAGCATAGTGGACGGAGATCCTCAGGGAAATTTCTCCATCGACCCCGAAAGGGGAGTCATCCACCCAACCAGTCATGTCGACTTTGAGCTCCTGACCGGCAGGGGTGGCGTAAAGACCATTAACTTGTTGGTGAGAGCCCAGGACCTCGGAAGTCCAATGCTCTATTCTGAAGTACCTGTTGTGATCTACATACAAGATATCAATGACCACGCTCCAGAGTTTGAGAAGAACCATTACAAACGATCGATTCCAGAAGATATGGCTGGCGGAAGTTCAGTTATAGAGGTAAAGATATATTTTCTCTAGTGGTAACCCATCTCTGTTCATTTTCACAGAATCTTCTACTTTTGTGTTGTCAATTGTGTATAGTGAAACCCCGATTTTAGATTTTGCATCATTTTAATATTTTTCACACTGGTTAATCTAAATTTATTTAAAATAATCGTTCACTTTTGTGTTGTTAGATGTGTCTTCAAAGGTGAAATATTTTAATCAATATCACACTTTAATGTTTCACAGTCATGATGTTGATTGGTGCTTCGAAGTCGGAGGTTTCAGGTTTGAATTAAAAATAAAGCATTCTTTTAGATGTTCTTTCATGTATTTTTTCTGATTTTCACACATTCTCATGGTTTCAATTAAGTTTACATCATGAGACCCCTTGATTACAAGGCATTGATGTTACATGATGCATGTACTATATATTGTTGTAATCCCCCTTTTACCAGGGATCTGAGGTCACAGGGATGCTTCAATAACACAATTAGGTAGATCTTAAATATACTTGTGGTTTGAACCTGCTCCGACTAAGAAAAAGGAGATATGGATGATTGAAATTAGGTTATTCACGCTTGTTCATACCTGGTAGATGAATGATGTTCTTGTCCGGATGCTTCTTGCTGACCGTATTGTGACTGATGCCAAGGTTCGATATCGTGACCCTTGGCTCACTATTCCGAGCAATCCTGCATGAATGGCTGCAAGGCTTATGCAGCCGTAAACTTCATACAACGATGTTGTAGTCAGTTTCTTGTAAATTGTATGAGTAAAATAAGAGAAATGAGAGCGAGCTCTGGAGCGAGCTTGCTTTTCTAATCTTTTGCCTCAAATGGTTATTACAGCTTTCGAACATGCTGGATTACATTAGATCCACATATTTACCTCTCAGTCAAAGCTCTGAGGAAATAACGATGCGTGCACATTCTTGAGATTGCTCGGCGGTCGGACAATTCCAGTGAATGAACAAGCATAAAATAATCTCTTGATGAGGTTTTCTCGTACTTTTAATCACCATATCTCTACAATATATATGTTTATCCTTGTTTTTAATATTGTGAATAAAATGTACAATTTATGTAAACTTCTTTATCACATATGTGCAGCATGTAAAATTTTTGTTCTTATACTGTAATAGCCTGTATACCATAGCTTTTATTATATTTTCATATATCTGACGAAATCCATACCCACGCAAAATGGGTCAACGGATGAGTAAAGATTATGATTATGACCACTATGCCACTGGTGGAAGAACCCTAATTTTGAACAATGGTGTATGAAGAAAGCCATTTCAAATTTTCCATAGGGAAGATAATCAGAAGGCTTCGACAGTGCCCAATAGGTGACATGGCTTTAATCCACTGTCCTTGCATTTTGTTTACCTCCAAATGTTTTCACATGAATCATTATGAAAGAGTTGAATTCAGTAGGAGCTATAACATTTTTGTTAGTAATGAAACCAATCGAACAATTTAAGTTGTAACTAATTGTGGTTTTCTTTAAAATTCTATTTCTAGGTGAAAGCCTGGGACAAGGATGGTTCTGCACCAAATAATGTGGTGGTGTACAGAATACAAAGAGGAGCTGAGGATAAGTTTGTGATAGATGCCGACACTGGCTTGATAACGGTGGCATATGGTGCAAATTTAGATCCCGATAGGACAGACCCAAAGACTACAGTATACTCTTTAAAAGTTGTAGCTTTAGACGGTGGCATTGGAGTCGAGCAATTGCAAGCGATGGTGTATGTAAATATTTCCATCGTAGACGTAAACAACAAACCTCCTGTTTTTATTGAACCGGGAACGATTAAAGTGAAAGAAAATATTCAAGTGGGTCAATACGTGTATAGGGTAAGGGCCACAGACTTGGATGCCAAACCAGTATTAAGGTACTACATAGATCACCAAAACTCGGAGGCCAGAAGCGAAGAAGGGACGATTATAAGGAGCACAGACTACAATTATTCTGCAGCCTTTGATTTGAATACCGTGGATGGCCTCTTACGTGTTGTGAAACTTCTGGATAGGGAACGAGTGGAAACGATAAAGTTGACGCTTCGAGTTGAAGATTTGGGAGCCGCAAAAGGAAGTCAGTCTGCTACAGGTTTGTTTAAACTCAAATAGTAAAGTAGCATAAGAATAAAGAGTAGTGTGCTGGCCCCTGGTGGAGTGGTTAGTGCATCACGATATGATGGCATAGGTCCCAGGTTCGAATCCTGGCGTGGGCATGGATGTTTATGTGTGTCCATTCATCATATCATCACTCATCCCCCCATATTTGCAAATTGGCCAAAAGTGGCACAAAAAGCGAAGTAAAATAAAGCAAATCAATCAATCAAGAGTAGAGTATGTGGTATATACACAGGGTGTTCCAAAAAGTTCCATATTGTAGGGAAAATGCAAGATCTACTCTGGGTGTGAAATCATTGACAACTAGTGGAGGAGAAAGAGTGTGAGTGAGTGAGTGTGTGTGTGTGGGTGTGGGAGAGTGTGAGAGCGAGGTTGCAAAACTCACTCACAAACACGTAGACACAAACATTAAGCTTTATTCTTTGTGTTTGTTTTTTCGATATTATCCTTAGTAAAGTATTATTTCAAGCCCAAATTAATTGCTTATATTTGCTGTTACAACAAAAACTCCTTCCTCCCCTTAGAAATTTTTGGTTGGAGCAAATTCCCCCCTGTCCCCCCTAGGATTTTGCACACTGCATCTGCTCAAGATGCACCTGCATTCTCCTAATGGTCTACTACTAATGACATGCAATCATCCAATTTCCACAAATTCTGTCATTTCCCTATGATGCAGACTTTTCTGACACACTGCACACTTGACTTCAAAATTTTCAAGGTCTGCAACAACACAAATAGTTGCGAGGTGCTTTTTACATTCCCAGTGCTCCATAACAGTGAGAGTATGTTACAGAATTACTGTTAAGGGCAATATTAGATTGAGAGATTTCATGTTATAATTTTTTCAATTGTTCTAATATCAATATTTACACATTGCATTACTTTAAAACTGGTCAGCACGTTGGAATATAATTATTAGGTTGCAACAATTACATATCAATATTCCAGATTTTTGCTCGAATCTTCTTACATTCACTTATTAAAGAGTTTTTAGATCTGTTACCAATTAATCAAAATAACTATTTTTTTTAACCATACAAGAATAAATATATAGAATTTTTCATAATTACGAAGATATTTAGACACCCCAAAAGTGGTAAATTAATATTTTCTGTTAACTGTTATATTGGTATTATTACTGTCTCGGCTATAATAATATGTAGTATACATTAATAAGTGTGCAAATGAACTGTAAATTTTAGTTTGAATGGTACAGTAGGATGTCATTGTATTGCTCCAGTAATGCTTCATGTTAAGTATTTTTGTCTTTAATATTGTGATTAGAAGTTGGACATTGACAATAATGTTGGGAGTATGGTTACCAGATGCCAGTGATCAGAAGTAGCGTCGCTACTGTAGCTAGCTACAAAATTTGTAGCGACGCTACATTTTGAAAATTGTAGTTGTAGCGGTAGCGAAGCTACAAAATGTATGTAGTTGTAGCGAAAATTTCGCTACAGCTACATTTTTTCTCAGCATTTTGAGGTGAATTTAATGTGGCAACAGCGTCAGAAAAAATCGACAAATACCCTTAATTTTGAAGGAGGTTCATTAAGACAGTCTATTACATGAAGACACAGATTATGTAGATTGTAGATTATAGATATCTGCATAATTTATTTAATTAGTATCAATAATTCAGATATCCACATAACTAACTGACATATGTGAATATATTCCAGCTAACAGCTTCGCTTTTTTAGCTGCATCGCTATTTTGGAGAGAAACATGCCTCTTTTGCTGCACTGCTGGAAAAAGTGCCTCATTTGCTTCACCCCTGGAACAAATCCTGTGGATATCCATGGTGTAAGAAACACCAAAAATGTCATTAATTGCTGTGTAAAACACAACTTGCAGTGCAAAAATGAGCGATGGATTTTCCACTGCACTGACAAAGGAATAGTGCCAGCAATAAATATCTCAGTACGTTAACAGCATTGATCATCGTCAGTATATAGAATCTCACCAGGAAGAAATTATTGTTACAAGAATGATATACAGTTTCTGGAATTATAATTATTTTTGCGATAACTTTACGTTTAGAACACTCAGGTTTACACGACAGTTTCCGAAATATATTTTATCATATTGCAAAAAGTATACATTGTTTTCAAATTTATGTATTTTTCCTACTTTTGCGTCACTTTTGCTAATCATGACATTCTCATCATCATCATCCTTTGCCGTTTCCTGCCTCTGGCTGGGTAGGCTTAGAAGTCAAGCCTCTCCATTTTTCCTGGTCTTCCACCACTCCTCTCTTTGCACGGGGTTCCAATCTTGTCCTCTTCTCCTAACACTCTCCACTATCTGCTTTTTTCACCAACATCTTGGTCCCCCCGTTGGCCATATTCCCACTCCTCTTGCATTATAAGCTCTTACTGGTAGTCTTTCTGCATCCATCCTCTTCATGTGTCCGAAACATCTCATCTGTACCTGATCTATTCTGTCCTGAAGCTTCACCCCAACCACTGTCACTGTCTGTCGGATCTCCTCATTCCTTATTCTATCCCTTCCTCCACTGCCTGCATCTTCTTTTTGTTTCTCTATTACATTGTCCAAGTCTCTGCTCCATACGTAATTACTGGCACATAGTATGTGTTATATATTACCTTCTTGCATTTCATAGGTACACCCCTGTTCCATATTAATCTTCGAACGCTTTGGTATAGTTCACCACCCATTTGTCTTTTTCTGTTTACCTCCTCATCTATTCTTCCACTTCTCTCAATCATGACAATGATGATGAATGGTTTATTTAATTATTCTCTTATCTAGTCTCTTTCTGCCACTTTCGGCTAATTGTAAGTACGAGGAAGAATGTTGAATGGGAATGGAGGAGCAGGAGGATCCCATCCTCCCAACTTGGCATCTTTTCTAGTTTTTGTTTTGAGTCCACTTTATGCATAGATAAGCTGATCGAGACTGGATCCGAACCACTATGTGCCTCCGCTGGGTATCGAACCTGGGGCCCTTTTGTAATCAAAGGGCTCTAGTTACTTTTCATTAAAAATGCTGCCTTCCTATCAGTCTATAAAAAATGAAATATTTTTTCTCAAGAAAAATATGTTGATGTGAACATGAATACATAATCCTTCCAAATTTTATTTGTGTATAGTTGTAATCATTAATTTGGGTAACACCCTAATTGCAATATTCATATATCAAATTTGGATTGATATGCCACTTGCATAGGTATGTTATTCTCAAAAACTATAGTAAAAATAAGTAACTGAAATAACAATGCTATCAAAATTATTGAATGATGGGAACCATATTAATAAATAACAGAATTTATTTACCAGTAGTAGAAGATTTTTAATACCCATATGGTTGTTTTTAATTTTTTATGCAGAAGTAGCGCAAAAGTAGCGAAGTAGCGAGTAGCGCACATGAGTAGCGTAGCGAGCTACTTTTTGGAAAATGTAGCTGTAGCTGTAGCGAAGCTACATTTTGGAAGAGTAGCTGTAGCTGTAGCGAAGCTACTTTTAAAATGTAGCGTTCTGATCACTGCCAGATGCCCGCTTTTTCCCAGACATGTTCTACATTTTAGCCTTATGTCCGGCGTCCAGGAGGAATTTGAAAAATATCATAAATGTCCTACATTTTGAGCGTCACGTAATATTAATTTGGAAAATACGTGTTTCAGTTGAACAGAGAGAAATCATGCAAGTTTCAAGTCTATGGACTTCACTCCCAAACTCAATAGTGAAATTTATTTTGATTCAGGCATTGCCCAAAAAGAAAATAAAAGTTTCTGCTACAACAAAACGGAAGCAATTAATGAAGAAAGTTTTGGGGCCACATTCTGATGATGTCACTGTTCACTGCCTGAGTGAAATTTCTTGCCTTGGGGTTTATACTGATAGAACAAGGTATTTCCTATTCTTAAAGCAGGGTGTATAGAGAACAAAGCTACTGAACTAAAAACTACCCTCGATGAAACCTCTGGAACCATTTTAAGTTATGGTAATTGCTGAATATTTGTTTATCATTCCAGGTCATTATGACATTATGAGAGTGTACCTTTATTACCAGCAGCATAACAAAGTCATGAGAGAAATATATTTTGACTAAACCTGAAACTTGAATAAAAATTGGTTTCTCTGAGAAGTATCAGTTAAAACAAGTACCAAGAAGTGTATTGTGTAGAATTAATTACAATTTTGGAAATTTTACATTTAAGATTTCATTTTTTTTAAATCTGAAAACTGTAATTTTTAAATTACTTTCTAACATGTTCTGGAAATGTGTATTATTTATTGTGAATGTTTTGTGTCCTACATTTTGGGACATTATATCCTACATTTACCTTATAGCGATCTGGTAACCCTAGTTGGGAGCGATTTGTATTTTTTTTGCAAGGCAGTTGTTAAACAAGCCAGAGGTACGCCACAAATTCTCAAATTGTCAGTTTATGCCAGTTAATACATACCACAAAATTTACAAATCTTCAATACATCTTGTTTTATTTCAGCCATTTTAACCGTAATTGTTGAAGATGAAAATGACAACAATCCAAAATTTCGTCGTCCATTTTATCGCCGATCAATAACAGAAAATAGCAAAAATGGAATCACTATTATAAATGTAGTTGCTGATGATGCTGACAAAAATAGGACCATTTCTTATTCTTTAGAAGGTAAGTATTAAATTGGTTACATTTCTTTTATTTATACTGGTTTAAAAGATAAAATTATCACACATGAACAGTACATTTACATAAACTACTGTTTTTGAGTGATCATTTCAAACGCAATGAACATGTTATTAAAAGTAATATTTAGAATTTTTTTGAGTGTTTGTTATTCACATAGATATTTAAGCATAAGAAAATAAACCAAACCCCAAAAAATATGTAGCGCAGAACACTTCAAGGAAAGGTACATTTGGCATTTGTACCAGTTGTTTCTATGTCTTGTCATGAAAACAATTTTACCCTGAGTATCAATTGTTGTGGTGTGTATTTTTGACGGATGAGACAAATTAATCAGCACTTTTATCAGTATCAGATGATGTAGGCATATTGGTGTGTAAGTTAATCAGTAAAATTACCGATAATTTTACTAATCTATCTATATAAGTAGCCGGACATTTTGTTTCAAATTAAGTCATTTTATTATTATTTTAATGAATATAAGTGTGTATTTCATCTGGAATCATTAAGTAGTAGAATATGAAAAAGACATACTGGTTCCTGCTGTTTACTCTATTTTTTTATGGTTTAATACAGTATTTACTTTGCTTATTCTGTTTGAATACTAACTCACTGGGTTTATTACTGTTAATAACAATATAAATGTAAAAGCTTTGTGCTTTTTTGAAATTTGAAATGAAGGATATCAATTTCCGTTTGGGAGGGTCAATGGACTGGTTTGACCTATTTCCAAGATAAGAAGATATGTTAGCAGCTATTGTTGTGAAAGCCATTTTTTTTAAATAATAACTGTTGTTATGGTAACAGTGCTCCATTATAAACAGTTGCTATAGTAGCTTTCATTCATTTTCAAAATCCCCACCTTTATTGGTAAATTTTAAGTTTTCTGTAATGGAGCAACTTTTATTCAACTCTGATGTCTATGTTTTTGTCCTTCCTTACAGGACCTGATGAAATAGACGAGCTGATTCATCTGGATCCAGAAACTGGTGAAATTGTTGTCGCAAGTAAAATCGACCGTGAGCAATTCCCATGGCTTAATTTCACTGTACGAGCAACTGACTCCGGCATCCCCAATCGTTCGACACTAGCAGAGGTTTTCATCCAAGTTCTGGATGAAAATGACAATAACCCTTACTTCATTGGGGATGTGGTCAATATTACTGTCAGAGAGGATGCCCCTGTTGGTAAGTGTCAGTATTATGGCTTGAAACGTAATCCTCATAAACTCATTTTTAGTGCTAAGTAAGAGTGCCATTAATCAATCAAATAGATTTCATTTGTTCAGACCATTAAAGAAAGAAGTTGGCAATGAAACCATAGTTTCCGTTAATCTGCGAGTACTATCTTGTATTAATTGATGACATTATGTTACAGCATGGTAATGGCAATCATGCACATCTTCAGTTGTTTAATCAACCCCCAAAATAATATATGCCACAGATTCTCAATACAATTTCCAACACTTGTACACAGTAATCAAACACTATTCCATACACCATTGCTGTAATTGCAAGGATTTAACTATATGTTATATGAAAATAAGAAACAGTTTTAAACTTTCAATACAACTTTTATTAACCACTAACCATTAGCAACAAACCAGAAAATACTCAATATTAAATAATTGTATTTTAAAAATAAGTGTGTTGCAAAAGTTTAACTTTACATATTTATTGCAAAGCATTATTTCTAACGTGTATGATTTCATTGTTGCCAGTGTGTATTTTTTCTATCAGTTTGATATTTGAATATCATGTAGCAGTCATCATATAATTCATTTCAGGTACTGAAATTGCACTGATAGAGGCCAGAGATGCTGATTCTGGTGATTATGGAACAGTTACTTACCTCTTGGACAGAAGGTCATCACAGGTAAATAAATAATTCAATAACTCTTTGGCACCTAAATATGTTGAAGCCGGTAAAGGTTTTTCATTGGCTAGACATATAAGTTACTTTGAGGTTTCCAATATTGTATAACTTCATAATATTTTAAATTAAGTGCATATTTCAAAAGTCATGCAAGTTTAAATCAACTTATGGCTAGGGGCATGCATATTTCGTTTTTGACGAAAAAACTAAATGTGAAATAACACATTCTAATGTTAATTTTTTTTGTTTCTGAAAGGTGTGAGGTGCATTTTCCTACCCTGTTTTGTCACGAAATGATGCGAAATGAACTGCAAAATGCGAAATAGACTCTTAAACACGAAATTTACCGTTTATATACCGATGCGACACTTTTTGAAGTCTGAGGTATCCTGTGAGTTATGCAATTCACGGAAAATTGATTAATTATGCTGTAAATATTTGAGAAACAAAATTGATCCCTTTATACAGGAATAAACTTAATATTCTGGTAATGATTTAATGTGGTATTAGGAGGGATATGTTTATTTTGTGTAATAGTGCAGTTTTTAAATCAAATTTGGGATTATATTCACATTTTAAAAACCAAAATGTCATTTTATATACGGCTTTTTCACCGCTATAAAAGCAAAATTTCATTTTATTTACCGCTTTTGAACCTGAAATTGATTCTGTTTTTATACCGAAATTTTGCTTTTTTATTTACCAAAAATATGTGCCTCTACTTATGGCCATTGCCCATTCCTTAAGTCCTGAAGTGAAGATTGTGAAGTTCATTATGGCATTCCTTAAGTTGATTTTTGTGTGATGCTTGAAGTTCGTTCTCACATGGACTGCAAGTTTGGTTTGTTTATTCATTTGGTACTTGCAGACAATACACATGCATGATGGCTTTAAACTGCACTAGTTCAGAAAATATAATTCCTTCAGAGAACAGCATGAAGACAAGTGTTCTTCAAATGTGAATAACATGAGCATGAATGTCTGCAGCAGAGTTTGTTTCTGCTAGAAGGACATATCGACCATTGGACGTCTCCCTTGACTGGGAGATTTCAGTTTTCACATGGTGCCATTGGCCGTCTATTGTCTGACTGCATAATATTGTGATGCTCTGGCACGAGTCAATGGCGACCCTCACTGGACTGTCGTCTCAGTGGCTGCTGCATCTCCTGAAAGGAACCTGTTCAGATGAACATGCCCACTGCCACAATTTGTGTCTGAACAGGTGAACATTCCATGGCAATCTGATTGTGAGACTTCCATCTGCCTAAGCATGCGAGACTTCTGTGCATGTGCCTGCATTCCAACAAGGTTGCCAACTGATATTGGTAGATACAATATTCACTACTCTGTTTGATGAAATTGATGAAGGGACACTCACAAAGAACATCCATCCCCAGACCGGGATTCAAACCCGGGACCCCTGGCATCATAGCACACTGTGCTAACTTCTCTACCACAGAGGTCAGCATCCTAAGTTCAGTCGATAGAAATAGCCATGGATGATCTCAAAACACATGAGGAAATGAAAAAATAATCTACTGTAACTGCTGGATTCCTATTAGAAATGGGCCGATATGAAATTTTAGCCTATACTGATAAAGTAACAATATAAAATTTACCAATACCGATAACCGATATTGTACCGATCCGATATAAAATTAAAAATGGTCCTTGAAGAACCTGAATGGTTTGTTAACCTCCTTAATAAATGTGTGTTTCAAGGTGACTGCAGTGAAAAAGAAATTACATATTTAGACATTTACTTTTTTAGTAATTAGGGCATGGAGATTATCCATAAAAATTACAACAAAATGGCAGAATTTTGCACTAAATTATCAAATATTTATCGATATATTGGATTGGTAAAATAATCGGTAATTTTACTGATACACCGATATGCCTATATTAGCAGATACTGATAGAGTACCAATTAATCGATCCCATCCCTAATTTCCTATTAATCTCCAACCCAGACAAAAATATTTATTTTTGAAATGTTGTAAGTATGCACAATTTTTTTTTCAAAGAAGTTATTGCATATCAATAAATATAAATATTATGAGAAGGTAATTGAATATTCTGTGTTGTATATCATATTCAAACTAAGTGTTTGTTTTCCTATCAGGGAAGATTCCAAATAGATCCAGATACCGGCGTCTTGACAGTGAGTGATATATTGAATAGGGAAGAGAGAAGTTCGTATATGCTAATCATAGAAGCTTGGGACAACTACCATTTTGGCTATGCCAGCGGAGAGAGCAGGAATGCATTCAAGCAAATTGGGTATGTATGGGTGATGCGCATGCAAATATTTATGGCACCAAGTTAGAAAAAATAACATGATTTGAAAGTAAGAATTGTAGCTTTCCTGGAAACGTGATTTTAATAAGTTGAATTTTCATGCTTTTTTGGTTTTTATTTTTTAAAGTGCAAGCCAGAGAAACATTCAACAATACAAAATAATATACCATATGCATTGTTACCTGTTACCTGGATAGAACAGTTCTTTTCCTCATAGTTTTCTACTACATGTAGCTAGCAATTTAATCAGATTTCTTTCTAACATGTCAAGTTAATACAATCTTCGTCTAGATGCTCATGTACTTGCAAAGATATGAAGATTGCTGAATGAATGTTGAGATAGGCCTAAAGGAAACCGGCAAGGATAGAAAAGATTGGATTGATCTTGCCCTGTATAGGAACAGATGGAAGGCCTGTGTTGCTGCAGCCATAAACCTTCGGGCTTAAGAAGGCTAGAGAGTTAGTTAGTTAGAACAAATGTATGTTACATTCTGGTAAATTTATTTATGCTGAGATAAGATATGCTTCAGAAATTGTTAGTCACATTTTAACTAGAGCACATCACAGATAAACAAATATTTCATACAGTTTGAATGAATATCATTTGTTTTGTTTACAGGGTGAATATAGTGGACGTTAACGATGAGGCCCCTGTTTTTGAGCCAATTGAAGGCTGTATAACCATCACAGAATTTCATGAGCTTCGAGAAGTTGTGACTTTCATCAAAGCTAAGGATGGTGATGACCCTTATACTCCAAATGGCCGGATAGCATTTTCACTTGTTGCTGGAAATGACATGCGTAAGTAGAATTTGCAGCATTGTTTAAATATTAACAATAAAATTGAAAAAAAAAAAAATTGGCTGATAATTGTACTGGAAATCAAATTTATTGAATTTTTTTTTATGTTCTCATTACATCTGTTTTAGCATTTTTTAAATATAAAATCAGAATCATCTTAGAATATACAAAGTAAGCAGTATGTAATAACATAATTTGAAAACAAAATGTTTTTTTTATCTTCAAGCTTTTTATTTGCAACATTTTTGTATTTGGTTCATCTCCAAGTAACACAAATTTAATTTGTCCAATTTAAAGTACATTTTCTTCAGTATCAGATTCCATGAATCATTCTACAGAAATGACTTGAAGAATGGGTACAGGCCATACGCGTAGCTGCAGGGTGTGCCGGGTGTGCCTAGGCACACCCTAATGGGCTGCTTTATCAAAGATAATTAAAGACAGATATTTCAGTAAGAGAGAAAATAAGCGGCAGTTTGTAAGAAGTTGAAAATGTCATTACTTGGTACAAACGTGTGCATTATCGCTGATGAAACGAGTGTCTATAGATTTTCGATTTTTTGATGTCATTGGAGAAGGAAGATATTTACTGCATTCTACTCTGTACTACAGCGCTTTTCTTCTATACCTGTCACAAGCTGCACGTGTGAGAGAGAGCTTTCTCCAAGCTTACCCAAGTTAAAACTAAATTAAGAGCAACTCAGAAGCAGGATGGATTGGAAGCCCTGCTCTTGCTATTTGTGGAACAGGAAAAAGCTTCGTCTATTGATGTAAATGAAGTTATTGAAGAGTTTAAGAACATTGTACCTTTTGAGATACGTCTCTTGTTATAGATGACGTGTATTTTGATGTATTTGTTTGTAACATTTATGAACATTTTGTTTGTGTGTAATTTCTATGCAATTTGACTTGTGTCTACTACATATATTCAGAAATTTTCAACACTGTCATTTAGTGAATTTATATTCCTTTACAAACATCAGTGCAGTTAAAGAGCCAAGTGATTGTGTTGCAAAATAGGCTATTAAAAAGGTACAATACCTCATTTTTTTCTTTGTGCACACCCAAATATAAAGTTCTAGCTATGCCTATGGTACAGGCCGAGTTAGATTGGCATACCACAGTACCTGATTTTTAATAATTTTGCATTTTTTAGTGTACTAGATGAAGACAAAAGTAAATTCAAATTTGAAGTACAGTAGTAAATAAATTAAATAACTATTTCTTTTGTGGTAGAGAGCCGCAGTAGCTCAGTCGTTAGGGCATCTGACTACCATGCGAGAGATCTGGGTTCGATCTCTGGCAGGTAGAACCAGGATTTTTTCCACCTGTTCAAGCGGCTCTGGCGCCCACCCAGTGTCGTATAAAGTGGAGAAAACTCTGGGGGGTAAAGGTGGCCAGGGGCATGGTGCTGATCACATCACCTTTGGCCGTGATCAAGAAAGTGGAGGGCCCTAACTCCACACCCCCTATACGCCTTCATGGCGTAGTGCAAAGCACAGGGGAGCACTTTACCTTTTTATTTCTCTTATGGTCTACCATTGTTACAAGGATAAAAACACACTTTTTTTGTAATGTTTCAGGAGAACACACGCTCCCTTCATCAGACATTTATTTTTAATTTGATTAAAGATACAACAAAGTTGTATAACATATTCTTTTTTAAAGATTTGTAACCATTGTTGTATAACTGATTCTTTTTTAAAGATTTTTAACCATTGTTGTATAACTTTTTGATTTTTTTGATTTGATTTAGTTTATTTTACTTCGCGTTTTGTGCCTCTTGGCTAATTTGCGAAGATGGGGATGAGTGATGAAATGATGAAATTGATGAATGGACATTCACAAACAACCAAGCCTGACCGGGATTCGAACCCGGGACCCTTGGTGTCGCAGCGCGATGTGCTAACCACTCGGCCACAGGGTCGGGCCATTGTTGTATAACTGATTATTTTTTAAAGATTTTTAACCATTGTTAAAAACGTATCTTTAATCAAACTAAAAATAAATGTCTGATAAAGGGAGCATGTGAGCATGTGTTCTCCTGAAACATCACATCAAAAACCTGTGTTTGTTTACTTGTAACAACTGTAGACTACAAGAGAAATAATTCTACAATGCAAGCAATGTGTGCATACCAGAAAAATTAAATAATTTTAAGTATTCAAGAATACATGGTACACGTATTGGATAAAACATAACACATCATTGGCCTTTACATAAAGGAAAAATTATTCCTTTCTAATGTATTGTTTAATATTTTTCAGGTCTCTTCAAATTAGATAACATGGATTTTACAACTGCAAGAATAATTACCATGCAGTCACTGAAGGGTCTCTATGGAAATTACACACTGGTCGTCCAAGCAGAAGATATGGGAAGCCCACCCAACACTGTGACAATGGAGGTGTCCATTTGTGTAACAGATTTCAATGATAACCCACCAAGATTTATCAGCCCACCTCACAACTTCACAATTCGGATTCCAGAAGTAAATAAAATTATTAAATATTATATTTTGATTTGTTGATCGGTGACACGGTCGTGCCAGAGCGAACCATATGATATTATTAATAGTCATAAGAATATATTTATCTCAATACAAATTGAGAATGAGCAACATGAAACTATATTTTGCTATACGCGTGATACCTCCCAGGGCACGGGAAAACATTAAGATTTGCAGTAAATAGACAGGAAAACATAGAACTTACGTTTTAACATATGAACTCAGAATCTTTATCTTGATTATGCAATTTAAAAAGAACCAAAGCTGTACATCATAACGAATTCACAAAAAGAAATCACAGTAACCGCACAATCTCTCTCTCATGCAGTTCCATTAATCTCGTAACTTCCCCCACAAGATTCATATCTATCAGGGGGGATAGTGTACTTCAACAGTCTGTTCATACGTCCGGGAAGGACATATCAATCACCCCGCCCCCTCCATTGATAAACAAAATCGACGACGACTCGTGGAAGCACTCACAGTCTAGGAGATTTTGGAGTCAACCCTCTAAAAGTATTTTCCTCATGTCTGGAGAACAATTAAAAATCTTCAGATTGTCAAAATTCACCTTGCACACTTCCTTACGAGTTTTTATGTCCAATAACACTGCCGTGTTGAATTTCACTTGGGTTGCTATGAAAGGTCCTGTCCACAAATAAAACAACTTAGAAATGTTTTTTTAACAGCTGAACTTGGACAATGACTTCTTAGCAGCACCAGGTCATCCTCCTTCAACTGCAAAGCATGGCACTTCTGCTTCAGTTTCCGCCTCTGCACAGCATATTGTCCTTGTAACCGCACTTGAACAACTTTACTCTGCCAGTCTCTCTCACCTTCTTCAGATTCGGACTAGAAATTTAGTACAATCTTGGATAGAACTGCACGTACAAAACAATTTGTAATTGTTATCAACCAATGAGGCAATTTCGAAGATCCTTTTGAACAATATCAGGTAGACACACTGGCAATACACGTGAAGAAAACTTAAGAATTTCTGCAACTCAACTGGATAAAGTCTTTGACTCACTGGAACATCACTGGATATATGAATCTCACAAACTAAGCCCTTTTCCGTGCCAGGCCTCTCTGAAAACACCTTACTATGTGCAATAAATATCTCGAACAATTCGGCTCTTTGTTCCTTAGCCAATAATTCACTGGAGTCAATCTTCTCCCTTATATCCTCTAGCGGTGTAGCCCATTTATCGTAGCTAGCTTCAATCCTCCGGACGCTCATTTGCTTATCAACGGAATCATCATCATCTAGCGTTTGCTCAATTGGCTCTCCATCCACCATTAGATACAACTTTTTATGCTTGAGATTGATCTCTGCTTCATATTTCTGCAGGAACGAATAACCCAATAATAAGTCTGAAGGCAAATCCTTCACAACAAAAATTTCTAAAGGTATGGTGCTCTCAGCAATTTCCAGCACGATTCCGCGCTTTCCCACAACTAGAGTTCGACTTTTTCCAGCGAAATCAATAAGTCGCACCTCTGGAGTAGCTTGTAACATGACCTCTGGCAAATTTTGCTTTATTTTCTTCCAAATCTCTAGACTCAGAACAGATATTTCAGCTGCAGTGTCCACTATACAAGTTATATCAACATTTGCTACATGTGCCTTGAACTCAGGTGCTCTTCCAAAGTTTTTAGACTGACTAGCCTGACACAATTTGTAAAGAAACTCACTCTCTTCTTGATTGATAACAAACACCAGCTTCAGATCATTATTTACAGACTGGGAAATATTTTCTGCAGGCCTCAGTTCTATCCGGGACCGCCCTACATCAGAAGGGGACATTTCTATGCCAGGCGTGGGGTAAAATCCCGCACCTGGTCGAGATTTGCTCCATTCTCCCAGCAAAAATTTCTGGTCAGCTCGACGCTCTGTTGCTGCTCGTTACTAGGGTATGACACTGCAGCATCTGTTTGTAAGCCACTGTTCGCCGCTTGCAATCGTGGAGAGCTACGACCTTCTCTCAAAGGTTCACTGTGCTCCGGTGAAGATAAATGGTTCTCAGTTCGTGGTCTCTCACAAGGTTCGTATCTGGCAGCAGTATACTCACGTCTTTGCCTATTTTGGCTTTGTTGATGATAACGATTGCCGTTTCTATATGGACCTGCAGAGCGATTTTCACGGTAATTATTCTGCCTCTGGACCATACGAACCCTCGGGTTTCTGTTTGCCGAGTTGCCTGGAATATCTCGGTTGTTCTGGTGAGTAGGATTCTCCTTCCTCCACGCAGTTCGCCAAGCATCCTGCTCTTCCGCTTGCTCGTATCTCTTAACAAAATCTTCAAGCAAATCAACAGTTACGGGAGCGTGGGCCATACACACTTGCTTCACTCTATAAGGAAATTGGCCGATTATGAGGTTTACCACCTCATGCTCTGTGTAGTGGCTACTCAGGTTTCTGTAAGCAGAGTATACAGACCAAACATATTCTTCCAAACTATTGTCATTGTTTTTGTTGTACCGTTTGGCCCTAACAGATGCCAACTCCCTTTCTTTTGCCTCTGAAGACGCAAAACACCTCTTAAACGCCCTACGGAAATCTGAATATGTGTGGAAATCATTCTTATGAGAGTAGAACCAATGATAAGCCATGCCCGTTAGCAAACGAGGAATAATCTCCAGCCTGTATCTATGCGGGATCTGAAGGATCTCAAGGTTGGTATCTAATTCTTTGAGATAAATCTCAGCCGAAGTGGCTATAATATTTCCGTCGAATTTCCGCATGGAATTCAGGTCAGCCATCCGGGGAGTCATCCCACCATACGTAGCATTGGTTCGAGATTTTCTTTTTTTTCTATTTTCCGAGAAAGTCGACTCGCTGCCTGAAGAACTGGAAACGATCTCTCTGTGGCATCTTTTCTATACATGTGTACGGTTTCGTTGCCCCGAAGAGACCTCAGAACGACTTGGAGACAGTAACCTTCAAAAAGGCATGTCCAGCTGGTCCACCCGTGGTAAGTCTGATTCACCGGAGAGTGGCAACTTGCTTAAAGTGGTTGAAATTTGGGCTACTTCGTCACAAAGATTACGCATGTCTGAAGAAAGCTTCCCTTGTTTGGATTCCATATCATTTTTCCACTCTTCAACATTCTCTCTAGGACCCTCCGTGCTGCTTTTAAGGTTTTCCGCCACCGTCTCTACAACTCGCAAATTCAGGTTTTCTCTCAGCTGATATGCCATACTGGTCACCTGTTTGTCCAACTCTCTGGACATTTCTTCCCTGAAACCGCTCTGTGTTTCAGTAATTTCCTTTCGGAAGTCCTCCATGGTCTGCTCAGCTTCTTACCTCAACAGAACAACTGTTTCATGGAGTTTAGATTCCAGCTGCTGAGAATTTGACTGGCATGCTTGACGTAAGCTCATAATCTCAATTTCAAGGCTTTCGTTCAATTTCTGCTGATTCCTCAGACATTTGCAGAGTCAAAAAGAAATCACAGTAACCGCACAATCTCTCTCTCATGCAGTTCCATTAATCTCGTAACTTCCCCCACAAGATTCATATCTATCAGGCGGGATAGTGTACTTCAACAGTCTGTTCATACGTCCGGGAAGGACATGTCATCGGTAATTGCTGTTCTTCGTAAATATTTGCATAACCGCTGTTAAATATTACAAACTGCACTCTGGCCATGAAATCTCTGGAGCAGATGAATAATACAGGGTCTATCCAAAAAGTATCAGGACTGATTGTTTCTAGCCAAGGGGAAGGAGTGAAGGGTGGTCTCCAATGGCATGGACGTTGATGGAGGATGTCAGGTATACGACGTGACCTGGTTCAGTTGCCTCTTTGTCTTTGTAGAGTGTGGATCGTGCCCAGAGTGACCAGTTTTTGTTTTTTTTTGAATCAAGATGCCGTGCACGATTGAACAATGGCATGCAATCAAGTTTTGAGTTAAACTGTTGGAACGTGTGCAGCTTGAACCTGATTTTTTGGACAATGTGATAACCGGTGATGAGACATGGGTGTTCGAGCATGATCCTGAGACGAAAAGACAAAGTGCTGAGTGGCATACAAGCAACTCTCCTTGCCCAAAAAAGGCCCACATGAGCAAATCAAAATTGAAATCAATGCTCATAGTCTTCTTTGACTCAAAGGGTGTAGTCCACAAGGAGTTTGTATCTGCCGGACAAACAATGAACGATCAATTTTATGTGGAAGTGCTCGAGCATTTGAGGTTAAGGGTTTGTCGCGTCTGAAAGGAGATTGCCTATTCCTGGATTCTCTACCATGACATTGCGCTGAGTCACACGTCGCTAAGTATAAGTGCACTGAGTCACACGTCGCTATGTGTAAGAAAGTTTATTGTGCTGCCTCAGTCTCCCTACAGTCCAGACCTGGCACTGCCCGACTTCTTTCTCTTCCAAGGGCTGAAACGAAGCCTGAAAGGACATCATTCTGGGATGGTGGAAAGAGTGCAAGCAGCTTCAACACATTGCCTGAAGGAGATTCCGGTTGCAGACTTCCAGGAGACCTACCAAGTGTGGCAGGAGCACTGACAACATTGTATTGACGCCAAAGGATTTTAATTTGGAGAATTTTAACCCATTGTACATATATATCTGCAATATTTTTTTCCTGAATGTAGTCCTGGTACTTTTTGGACAGACCCTGTATGATTTAATTTTTTGTTAAATTACGCTCTCATTTCTGCCACTTTTGGCTAATCGTGACAATAAGAATAAGTGATGATACGTTGAAATTGATAAAGGGACACTTCCAAAGAACAGGATTTGAACCTGGGACCCCTAGCATTGTAGCATTCTGAGCTAGCCACTCTGCCAGAGAAGTCGGCAGCAGACCAATAAAAAAAAAGTCTGTCCAGGTAGTGACTTGAGAGGGCTTGACTAATGAACAGATGAACACATTGTGAGGGCAACATGACTGCAGCTACCTGCCTTTTTCAGCAGAGTGCACTGCTTTACTCTGTCCACTTGCATTCTCCCCTTCTCTACCATTATGTGCAACTCTGCTCCCCAGATTCCTGGAGCAAAGTCCGGGGCTGAGCTTATACCGATGCTGATATATCAGTATCAACAGATTTCAATGGTATTGGTTGGAATTTATTTACTGATGCCATCCAATACTTTCTGGCATTTTGATATTCATTGGATCTTCAAAAATACCATGCACCACTTTTAATTATGCTGTCTATTATGCAAAATACAGGGTGTCCAGAGAGTCACAAAAAGAAAGGTTGATTAACTTTTTGTAATGATAATTCAACTGTTTTCTTTCATGTGGATATTGATTGGGTAACATAACCTGGTACTGTCTTCTGACACGACCAATGTTGCCAGTACTTTTTCATTAATATGCCATAATTAACTCCACAAATCATCTGTAATGCATAAAAAATTATCATTCTTTTATCAGTTCGGAAAAATACCCACAGAAACCATCGATACACATTGAAAGTTTTTGCAAGTGACTTCACAGCTGTCTTTTACCCAGGTTTATTCTTACTTTGTACAAAAATATTTTTACACCTTTAGTAACTTTCTGCATATAATTGGGGTGGAATACTTATACAGCAGTATTAATCAGGGCTATACTGCATAAGGGACTCGTGTGTTTTACCATTTCGGCGTAAAAAAAATATTACCTCTTAGTACTTAATTCATGCTTTGAATTGGCACTGTGCATTTTTCACTTAGAACTTCCTGTTTTGTGTAATAATATAATTTTTTTTGTACATTACTTAACGTAGCTGATTCCTGGATCGAAATCCATATTGTAAACACACAGTATTGCCAAGTCGAACTTTTGTTTTTAACGTGGATATGTATGCGAATTTCCACTAGGATTCAACTTTCTTTATTTCGTGTTTTCATCTGTATTTATGAGTTTCATTTTATTTTTGGATGTTGAAGTTTCTATTTTTAATAACTGTAAATTATTTTAGTTAATTTAAATTGTTTTTCTTAAATTTGTTTCGGAAATATATGTTTTTTTATTATATAATTGTTCAAGGTTGTACTAGCGTTATGCGACAAGTGATACCATGACTACACTTGTCTCCCTTATCGCACAACATGAGGACAACCTTGCATTGTGACATCACCTACGTTGTTAGGTTTGGTCAGTGAGGTTTGGTTCTCTTAACATAAATACACTGCAAATGTATTATTTATGCTAAGATAACAAATTAGGAATTTAACTTACATCTGCACATAAATTAGGCTCATTATGTTTAATTTATAATGGAGGTTTCTCAGACTTAATACTATGTTTTTTTCCACTTCCAATTGTTACCTCACCATAAATCCTACATTTCTGGAATCCTTGATTTATACCCTTTCCAATGATGTTCAGATTATACATATTTCTATTAGGAAGGGTCGATTCGACATCCTTACCTTAATCACTATTTTGAACAACTTTTAATTACTGCAATTTTCAAGCACTTGTATTGGTGATTGATTGAATTGCTTTATTTTACTTCGCTTTTTGTGCCACTTTTGGCTAATTTGCGAAGATGAGGATGAGTGATGATATGATGAAATTAATGAATGGACACTCACAAACATCCATGCCCCAGCCAGGATTCGAACCCGGGACCCCTGGGTGTCGTAGCGTGATGTGCTAACCACTCTGCCACGGGGACCGGCACTTGTATTGGTGAGAATGTGTAAGAGTAATGCCATCAATATGAGTGACATCAGCTCAGCTCTGCACAAAACACTACAATAATTTGTACTTTGAAAGTGGTTTTGTTTTTCTTTTGCAAATATAAAATTGTATTAATTGAGAAGAAGTACAAACTGAAAGGATGACTAAGTGTTTCTTCTTTGTTGTTTGCATTGCATTTATCTGTATATGGCATTTTAAACTTATAATTCCTAATTAAAATTTATAATTTTGTAAGGTACAGTACTAATATTACAAATGCTCCAAGTAAACTATTCAATCTGTAATGATTTTTTTGGCTCAAGAACATCTGGGGGACCTGAGACTCAGTAGCGCCCCCCAACCTTCCTTAAATATGCCACTGGTTCATTGCAGAGTATGAGCGAAAATATGACTTAGGTTCAAAATTCTAGCGTGCAAGATTGTAATAATTTATTTTGGTACTCTTCATGTATATTTATTTCTTATCCAGAATGCAACAATTGGAACAGACGTCATACAGGTTCAAGCAGTGGATGATGATATTGGTGTGAATGGTGCCGTCAGGTATAGACTGAGACAGGATCCAATGGGCCACTGGAGGACTTTCAGCATTGACGAGAAAACTGGCATTATTGAACTGAGGCAACATCTTGATAGAGAGAGACAAAAATTATACGAGGTATTCACTGATAATCAGCCATTCTAATTTTCTTTCAATTAGGAATAAGTTTTTTACATCTAGGTCAAGCTGCACCACTATGTTTGAAATCCTGGCAAGAAAGCAATGGCGCTAGTGTCATTAGTTAAAGTTATGGGTGCAGTAGGGCTGTTGCTTTAACGGTACCAGGGTGTGAACGGCAGGGGTGAAAGAAAGTAGAAGGGGAAGCCTGTAGTTTGCATATTGGGGTTCAAATATTTTGGTGCTAGTGTAGTGCATTCAGTACGCTTACTGAATGTTTTAGTAGTAAATTTAGCATCAATTTCCAATGACTGGTATTAATTAACTTATGGGTTGTAAGGGGAGACCCCCCTTACCTTTGCGCTGCAGGCAAAGAAGACTCTGGTACCTGAACCTTCAGCTAGTATAATCCTCTGTGGGGTTGATTATTGTCGTGCATTTGTCCTTATAGGTGCTGACTGTTTATTTTCTATTGGTACGGAGATTTTAGTCCTTGGACGCAAGCTTTGGTCCCGCACCATGGCCATGCGGTCTAAGGTGTCAAGCTTTGGGCTCCGGCTGCAGGACGCATGCAAGTTCGAGTCTCCTGGGAGAACCTTAGCAACTTTTCTCTTGAGATTTCAGCATGTGTATGGGACCGGTGGCCACCCAACATCGTGAGGTAATTGGGGAGCTACGAATGAGTAGTGTAATCCGGTCATGCAACCTACAATGACTGGGGGTTTGTTGTGCTGACCACACATCACCCCATAACTAGTTGGATGACATTCTGGCAGTCAGTAGGTAGGCTCTGCCCCTGCACCACGGGTTATTACACAAGTTTTGAATTTAGTATGATAAGGGGCTTGACCTCATGAAATGTAATGGCACCCCACAGTTTTTCATGTCATTCATTCATTAATAAACTTACACTACGTGTCCAGAATCCTGCACAAATTTTGCATCTAAAATTGACATTCAACTAATAACAAATATAAAAGTTTGCATTCATATTCTTTATTTCCGTTGACCCATGCCCATAGGTATGGAAATCATCATATAACAATACATACAGTAATAAAATATTAATACAATTATAGACAAGAATTACAGCAATGATTTGAAGCATTTCTACATGAAGGAAATCCAAATAAAGGAAGAATACACTATGGGAGTGAAATTACATACAATATTTAAGGCGGGCACAATAATAAGCGAAGAAAATTTTTTAGTGTAAAAATAAAATGTAAAAGTAAATATGTAACTTATACAACATGGAAGAATGCAATATATATACAGAACCGATTAATGATCATTTAGGCACAATAATAGCATATAGTGAATACTTCATACACGATAATATGAATAGTATAATTCCATTTTCTGTACAATCAAACTCTGCGTTGTTGACAATTTATGTAATTTAATATTTACAAATTTAGAAATTCATTTATTGAATAAAAACAATGTCGTAATAAGAATTTTGTTAATAATAATAATAATAATGAAGTTTCAGTATTTTTTTATTACATTATCATAATTTTATTCTACTTTTTGTTTTTTTCCATGCCTAACTTGATTTAAACATGTCTCTAGCTTTTAAGAATGCTGTGGCTTAAATGCATGTCTGTCTCTAAAGTTTTAGGTCATAGAAATCCTAGTCTTAATGATAATTTTATAATTTACTTTCAGGAAAGTCAAAAATAGACAGAACATTCATTTCAACTTTTGCGATTTTTCCTTTTTTTTTCAGATCAGAGTAGAGGCATTTGACATGGGGATTCCAACACCCTTGTCCTCAGATCTGGACTTGACTGTTTATGTGAGAAATGTAAATGATTATGAACCCCAGTTCATGGTGGATGAATTCGTTGTTAATTTCACTGGTAAGTGTGCATATATTTATATATGATATGATATGATTTATTTGCATTCAAGGACCAATTTTGTACAAGTATATATCTGTAGTATAGGACATGTCAAACAGAAAGACATGATAATAAAGTTTGGTAATTTTAACATAATATACACACATATATATTGGTGTATTATAACCCTTGCATACAAAGATATTATATTGACAATTTGAGTTTGATGTGCAACACAAGTTCTGCATGTATGGTAACTTAACCATACCTTTTTAACATTTATTCTGATTACACATACACAAGACCTTGAGTCCTTCATACTCTGTCCAATAGATATGTCTGTATGCATTCAAAAGATGAGTGTTGCCTCTGTGTAATCTTGTGTGCTGTAAAATGAATGTTTAATTAGCATGGTTTTGATTTTATTTTTAAACCTTTACACTTTTGGTTTGTGTTTTAACACTCTGGGCAACTTGTTATAGAGATCAACTGCCGAGTTTTTAGGTCCCTTCTTGTAGAGAGTAAAAACTTGTCTTCACTCGAATTTTATCTTTATTTCTCGTGTTCAGGCTATGGATATCTTCATTGGTTTCAAAAGTACTAATATTTAATGATGTTGAACATCAGAGTTTTCTGACCTTGTATTCATTACTTTGTTTTAATCATCATCAGCTCTCATAAAAATCCTTATTTATGAGAGTTTCTTTCTTTTTAGATTTTTTTAATGCATTTTATAATTTATTCAGACCTTTTCTTTGCCGATTTTAATACCTGCCTTCCTACTACTATTGTCTCTTCTTACTGCAACAACTATCACCACTACCATTAGTACTACTACTACCACCACTAGTACCACAACTAATACTACCACCACCACTAGAACCACAGCTACTAACTACTACACCACAACATATTACTACTATCACCACTAGTACTACTATTACCACCACCACTAGTACTACTACCACCACCACCACTAGTACTACCACCACCACCACCCACTAGTAATACCAGAGATGGTCATTTGACTTCGGCCTTGCAAGGCCCATCCTCAGAGTTGAAGATCAGCCTCCGGCCTCACAAGGCCTCAGTCTCCGAACTCCATCTTGGTGTCCAGCTTCGCATGGCCTCAGCCTCCAAGCTCAAGGTCGGCATCTAGCCTCAGCCTCCAAACTTCCATCTTGGCCTCCAGCCTCACAGGGCCTCAGCCTCCAAACTTCAACTCGGCAGCCTCACTTCAACTCACACGGCCTCGGTCTGACAAGGCTCCTGGAGGCTGAGGCCCAGCTTCCGGAGGTTGGACATCTCTGGTTTGAACTGGCAAAAAGTTGGCCAATTTCTTCAACACTTCATGGGAAATACTGTGTGTGAATAGAAGGGGCTAATGATTACACAATATTAATAATCATGTTAGATTTAACATAGAACTTTGAGGTATGGAACATGTCTATATTTTCACTTTTTTCAGAACATAAGCACCTCAAGTATAGTCTGCTCTCCTCGCGTTTTCTAACAGGGGTGGTGAAAAGGAGTATACTTTTTCTTCTCAGGAGGTAGGAGACAAACGACTGTACAATTTCTGGATGTGGTTTATAGATAGTCCACAAGTTACGGACTTTCTATCCAGAATACCCTCAACAACATCTAACAATAGTAAAACAGAGAAAAAGGAACAGACTCCAACCTACGCAACAGAGACCCAAGCGAGATGCCAAGTAAAGGAATGCAATCTACCGTCGAGGACAAAAGCACCTCTGGCATGGCTGATATCAACAACTGATAGAAGGTGGGCTTCCTTTCTGAAGGACAAAGACAGTTTCACAAAGTTCGAACTTCATGATATTACCAGATTCAATACATTGGATGTGAGATCGGATTCTGCTATCGTGTATGGAGAGCTGTTCATTTCATATGCTTGCAAGGCCCAGCCTCCATCCTCACATGGCCTCAGCCTCCAAACTTCATCTCAGCCTTTGGGCTCACACGCCCTCAGCCTCCGACCTCCAACTTGGGCTCCAGCCTCACATGCCTCAGGCTCTGAACTAAAACTTGACCTTGGCCTCACATGGCCTCAGGCTCCAAGCTCAAACTCAGCCTCACACAGCTTCAGCCTCTGAACTCCAACTTGGCCTCAGCCTTGCAATGGTCCTGGAGGCAGAGGCTGAGGCTGGATATCTCTGAAATACTACCACTAGTACTACTACTACCACCACTAGTACTACTACTACTACCACCACTAGTACTACTACTACTACCACCACTAGTACTACTACTACCACCACTAGTACTACTACTACCACCACTAGTACTACTACTACCACCACTAGTACTACTACTACCACCACTAGTACTACTATGACCACCATCACTAGTACTACTACGACCACCATCACCAGTACTACTACTACCACCATGACTAGTACTACTACCACCACCATGACTAGTACTACTACCACCACCATGACTAGTACTACTACCACCACCATCACCAGTACTACTACTACCACCTCTAGTACTACTACTACCACCACCACTAGTGCTACTACTACTACCACCACCACAACCACTAGTACTACTACCCCTACCACCACTACTACCACTAGTACCACAACACCTACTACTACCACCACCACTAGTGCTACTACTACTACTACTACCACCACCATCACCAGTACTACTACTACCACCACTAGTACCACTACTACCACCACCACTAGTAACACTACTACTACAACTATCATCACCACAACTAGTAATAATATTACCACCACCACTACTACTAGTTCTACTAGTACTACTACCACCACCACCACTAATAATAATACTACCACCACTAGTACTACTACCACCACCACTAGTACTACTACTACTACCACCACTAGTACTACTCAGTGGTGGATTAAGCTTCCTCGCCGCCCCTAGGCACAAACTTAATGTGCGCCCTTCTCAAAAGAAAAGTAGTAACTTATTTGCAGTATTTTTACAGGCTAATATAAAAATTTGTGAACATACTGAAATAAAAAACAAAGGATAAAAATCAATAACAAACAATTCATTTTCTGTATGTGCTATACCTAAAATTATGTAATGTATTGAGAAATTAAATTCACCACTCACCAGTCATAAATGAAGCCGCTTCCGCCTCACTTTGGTTGCAGCAAACTCGTGTGTAAGTTCTTCAAAGTTGATGTGTCCATCAGTCAAGATGTCTGCTTAGATGTGGAGAATAGATAACTCGTTCAGTCTTTTATTACACATGGTTGAACGGAGATAAGTTTTCAGTCTTTTTAGGACCGAAAACGAACGTTCAGCTGAACAGTTTGTTTCCGCAGTACACAAAAATATTCTTAATGCATTGTCCACAATCTTGTCTTACCTGCTATGAGTCTTTGCGATTTAGAAAAATCGTTTTCAGCATTCTGATTAATTCCACGTCTTAGAAGAATGTCAATTGTAGACTCATTCAGACACCACTCGGCAGGATCGTCACTAACGAAATTTGCACTCACTGTCAAAATCAGGAACTCCTACGAACTGAGGGGAAACTACCTCAGGTGTACTTTCTTCCTCCACTAAACCCACAATATTTTCGACATTTTGCGTTTCACAGAGTTCACTCGATGTAGCCGCTTCCACTTCAATTTTTGAACTGCTTTCGGAAATCACTTGTTCCTTTCGCCTAAAAAACATGTCCACTGTACCAAGCTTTTTCTGTAAGGTTGCTTCTCTTTCACGCTTTTCGTTTGCAAGTTTACGATAAGCCGCCCCACTTTGTTCGCTTCATGCTGCCTGCTGCATATAAAAAAAAATGCAAACGCACTAGCAACAAACTGAATGCACCAGCCAGAGAATGCAGTAAGACAGAAACTAGTTGCGGTCCACGCGAAAGCTGCACTCACTCACTCACTCACTTATCAGCAGTGTTTATGTGTTGTTTTTTTTTTTTTTTTTTTTTTTAAAGACTGGCATTGTTACAGATGCGAGTTTCAAACAATCAGTCTTCTTTCCTGCCTGGCCATTAACAAACGCTTAGTGGAAGATCGAGGGGTATGTATTTACAAAAACAAACCAACAAAGACTGGGCGGCTTGCATTATCATTGTAAGCGATAAATGCCACAGCAAGGGTTAAAAACAAATTGATTGGCGCCTGAAGGAGGCAGAGCAGACGAAACATTTGTTGATAACACATAAATCCGATACATCAAGGTTTCTTTCGAATGAAGCGAAAGTGTTGCAAACCGTTGATTTGAGACATTGGTTTCATAAGTTTAAATTGTCACTGTGTACGTAAGACACTTTTTATTAGTATTGATATTCTGGAAAAAAGATTTGCCGCCCCCAAGAGTTGCCGCCCCTAGGCACGTGCCTAGTGGGTCTATTTGGTAATCCGCCACTGGTACTACTACCACCACTAGTACTACTACCACCACTAGTACTACCACCACCACTAGTACTACCACCACCACTAGTACTACCACCACCACCAGTACTACCACCACCACTACTACTACCACCACTACTACTACCACCACCACTACTACCACCACCACTAGTACTACTACTACCATAACCACTAGTACTACTACTACCACCACCAACACTACTACCACCACCACTAGTACCACTACTACCCCTTCCCTCCCTATAATAAGATATCTGCAATATGAAATGAGACAGAGAGGGGTGGGTGCATTCTAGGGGAATGCAGAAATACATTCAACGTACCATCAATGTTCATGGAAGTCTAGCAATAGAATACCTGACATTTCTTTTTAATTCCCAGAACACAAGTCGCCAGGGAAGGAAAGGAGGAGAATTATAGATGCAGTCGACCAAGACGACGTAGATGAGCTTGATGGTCCCCCGAGTCCAGTGTGCTTCTTCATTGTCGGAGGAAACGAAGGAGGATACTTCACGATGGATGCATTGAGGCATGAGCTAATGGTGTGGAAATGCATAATTTTTACTCTAGCTGATTATCAATTTTGTTTCACTAGCCTTACAATATAACAGAGATACTTTAGTCAGTGTATATTAATGATTATGTAAAATAAAATATGTTAGACATACATTAATTTCCATTGCTTTGAAATTGTCTTTATCAGATATTATTCATTGAAGGTTAACAGTAGAATATTGTTATAGTTTAAGGGCATATTTAGGAGGATCCAGGGGTCAGGACCCCACCTGAAAGACTTTTAAATAATCATAATATAATTGTTTAGCATTAAGCATTATTTAATATAATTATAGCATTATATACATTATCTATTGACATTGTATAAATTATATATTAGCATTATATAATCGATGGTTATTTATTTCCACTGAACTTATTGGAAGGCAATGAATTTGGCTCATACAGCTTTGAAGGACAGTTCCAAAGATTTATGCACACTACTCCTTTTGATAATATGCATAATATATTAATCAGGAACTTTAATTTTCATCAATTGGATCTCATTTTTGTTATTCCATAAATGTTCAATTCTTTGTCTATTTGACATTAATTTCCTCGCCAGAGCAGTTGTTTTTATAGAAATTTTGGAGATGTTAATGACACCTAACCTAGATAATGAATATAGATCTATTCTTTTACCATCTTTTTACCTATTCATGCAATAATATAGTATTAATTCATTTACGTATTTAATATACATTATTTTAATTTAATTAAATATAATTGTTTTATTATTATTATCCTCATCATAGAGACACTTGGTCGCACCCTTCCTGAAATATATTTCTAGATATGTGCCTGTTATAGTTAGTACTAAATGTAAGACGTAACATAATAATTTTGAGTTTTCTGTTATAAGACACACAGGTGAATGATTACATTAATTGTTTACTTAAACTTGAGAGATACTGTTAGGGTTTTTCAATGTTCAGTTAAGGTTCATGTTAGCACGTAACTGGAAGTTTGTAAAAATTTCAGTTTTTCAATGTACAGTTAGCTCGTAACTGGAACTCTGGTGGCTATTATCTTTACTGCTACTGCTTCTTGCAGTTGCGAAGCAACATGGCTGCCTCAAGTAGCTATCGAAGTTCCACACTCTCAACTTAAATTGGTACAGAAGAAGACTTGCTTTGTTTGGCAGAACGTACCAATGTCCATGCAAATATGAAAATTAAGCAGCGTAGTTGCTAGAATTCGCTTGGCAAGGCTGTGTTGGAGAATATGTGACCAGGATATCCGGTCTATCAGTCGGGACAATCTCCAAATGGTAATTTGGTGCAGTGGTTGGTGGCACCACCTTTCGGAGCATGTTGTGTTTTGTAATACGAGTTCGAGTCCTGCTCGCAGATCTTTTTTTTTTTCTTATTTCGTAAGCATGCAGAATGGATACTCAGCCATTGTTCCAATTGTTTCCAATGCAATAACGTGCTTTCGAGCGCAGCATGCTTGTAGTTATATATTTAAATGCCAGGCTGTGTGCCAGTCGATGCACTTCGAAACTGTACTGACAGATGGCGCACAGATCGATTTCCTGTAATTTCCATCCTTCAGAGTTGCCAACACTGAAAAACCCGGTGCTGGTTAAGACTGGCTGTTATATCCAACTGGCAGTTAGTTAACAGAAAGATTAATGGGTCATTGAAAAACCAGCTCTTAGTAAACCTGAGATGCTAAGCAACATCGATAAGCAGACTTTGGATATCACTAGTGGTTGCTTGAGAAGATTAGATTCCACAACTTCTTTATTATGATTGTAGTAACAGATGCTTTTTTAAATATTTCACTACATCTTCCTTTTCAGCATGAACTAAATTGTTAATACTCTTTAATAGTACATATTATAGCATTCACATACACTTTACCTCTACGTAGAGATGCGTTGTTACCGCAAGGGGTCTTAGGAGAGTATGACAGCATCTATGTTGCCTTCTCTTTATATAAATTTCCTCTACACAAATTCAGGTTCTCTTTTATATTGTCATACTTTTATCAAACATTTTTCCTCAGTTGGGCGAACTGATTAGCAGTTTCCAAAAATTTGGGGCCAAGGAAAGTTTACTTCCTCTTGGTAGACAATTACCATTCACAATTTCCGCCTGTGGAAATTTTAAAAAGGGAAGAAAATTCTATAAGACTAATGTTCAGTGCATTTTATATTATTTGATGTTCATGTAAATATTGTAATATTCACTGTAACACAGCATGCCATTTCACTAGTTGGTAATTCCGGCATTGTAATATTCAGAGACAAAAAATAATATCAGGTGGTTATAATTAAAGTGCGGTGTTCAGAGTGGTACAGCACGGGCTGTGATGAGAGTAGCAGTCTGAAACTTCGTAGATATGCTAATGAAGCAATGCGCTCGCGAAAAAAAAAAAAAAAAAAAAAAAAAAAAAAAAAAAAAAAAAAAAAAAAATAGTTCCAATTCTCGCCACCAGGGTAAAAAATGGCGCTGTAAGCAGTCAAAACTTGGTATAGTTACAGGAAAAACACTATAAATCGCAGAAAACAATACTCTTTGTAATAAAATATCGCTACAATTTCACTATTCGAATTACATGAACATTACTAAAGGAAAAAGCAACAAGCGTCGCCAACAACAACCAGGGAGCTCACACAATGGTTAGGCAATTTCACCGACTTTGACGTCAGAGTTATGGAAAATTCCACGTTTTGACTGCTTACAGCGCCGTTTTTTACCCTGGTGGCGAGAATTGGAACTATTTTTTTTTTGGCATAATTTGCGAGCGCATTGCTTCATTAGCATATCTACGAAGTTTCAGACTGCTACTCTCATTACAGCCCGTGCTGTACCACTCTGAACACCGTCACTTTAATTATAACCACCTGGTATAATGTTTCATGTTAATGAAAGTAAAGCTTTCTATTTCGAGCCCCGATGTTACAGCAAAAGATATTTGAGAACATTTTAGATGCATAATTTAAGACATCAGCTGTTACAACCAGAAGATACAAGCCAGAGTATGGAAAGGATAGATACAATAATTATACCAACTTAAGAGGTTAGGTAATTCAAGTTTGTACTGTGAATTTGTAACATTTTTCAGCATCGAATTTCTCCTTTTCAGGTGATAAAAGAGTTGGATCGTGAGGAGAAAGAAAACCATTTACTCCTGGTGAAAGCTTCTGAGGATTGCCTGAATCAACCACCAGATGTCAGCTTCTTTGACCCGAAGGATGACACCCTTTTGAAAGTGATCGTGTACGTGAATGACATCAATGACAATGCTCCGAGGTTCGTGAAGAGGGTTTTCACTGGGGGCGTAACGACCGAGGCAGATTTTGGGACCGAATTCATGCAGGTTAAGGTAAGTTTGGATTTCAGGCAGAAAAGTTTTCATGAAGCATAGGTATAGGCAACGTGTTTTCGGAACATCTCTGAGGTGTTCTTATGCGCAAGTTGAAAGTGAGTCGCACAGAAACCGAATCAGCTGGGAGGGAGTTGCAACACGTGACTGTTGGTGCATGTTTACACTTCTCGAGCAGTGTTGCAAATGAACAAAGAAATGGTGGGTAACAATGACCCAATGCAGAATTGTACAACAACAATACAATAAGCTTACCTTATGTGTTGTAAAGGGAAATGAAGAAACCAATGATTTATTCCAGGTCTTCGATTCAGTCAAGTTCGGAATCTAAATCGGATATTTTGCAACATGAATCTTCTGCACTCGAGAATGAATCGTCCGCTCTGCTGCTACTGTCGCCAACACTGAAAGCAAGATGCTCTATTTCTGGTTCCAGCAAACCCTCCGTCCGAATGTATTGTTCCTCAGTTTTTCTAACATTGCTACAACATGATTCTTCCTCTCCAATCACTGAAAACAATTCTGACACGTCATTTAATTTGAAAGTCACATTGCGATTTGCAACTCATTGTTTAGAAATGCCCCAAATTTTCTCTATAGCATTTAAATAGGGATGATTTGCAGGCAAGCGAAGGACAATATGGCCATGTTCATTCATCAGTTCATCTAAAATGTAAGATTTCATCTTCGGTTTGTGCAGTTTTATAAGGCTTGAACATATCATCTGTAAATGGTATATTGTTTTTTAATAGCCACCCGTGCATTTTTTTTTCCTGGTGCAAAGGGCATCTTTCTTTCTGAATATTATGGTAGGATGCGTTGTCGATTACGAAGACTGAATTCGGTGGTAAATTTGGAATGACCATTTCTTTTATCCACCGCATATAATTTCTGGAATTCATCTCCATGTGGTAGTCTCCAGTTTTCTGATTTCATTTAAATATGAGAAGGGCATTAGGGATGAACCCCTTGTCGCTGCCTGCATAGACAATAATGAGACATTGCCCTTTGGATATTGAACATTTCAGGCCCTCGAGACTATCGTCGCACCATGTTTTAGTGGTTTTGTGGGAACTATGGATGTATGTTTCATCAGAATATATAATAGGACGGCCTTCCTGACGATATCTACTGATGGCCCGTAAATAAGCAATCCTTGCATTCCGAATGTCATTCCTCTCAAAAAGCACACGTCTATTAGTTTCCACTTTCTTCCCCCTAAACCCAAGTTTTTTGAAGATCTTCAATAAACTGGTTGCCTGCCCTTTATATCCGATGGTTTTCCTTAATTTTGCAAGCACAGATTTTACTGTTGGGACTTGCTTGTCTGCAGTGTAAAATTCATTAATTGTTCTCCGAACAATGCAAATGTCAAAATCATCTATATCTGTACATGGCTGCAGACGATTTTTATTTCTACAGGGTATGCTGTATAATGACGATGATCCAGCACGAACCGCTGAACTTTCCTTCTTAATTGATTTTACCGTGCTTAAAGGTACACCTGTTGCAGCACAAACACGGTCAATAACTTTTTTAAGAGGCAACTTCAAATCAATTCAGTCAGCCTCTTCTTGCATGAATTGCAAGATGTTTGCCACAACTTCACGCGTTTGTCCCCTAAGCATTCTACGTTAAACTTTGGAATGAACAGAAGGCATATTTTATGTGTGGAACACATTACAAAATCACACTTCTAGACACTCAGCAGCAAGCTCAAACCTAGCACCAGATCCTCGCACCAGATCCTCATCACAAGGAGGAAAACCATCTTAGGCTCGCTGACTAGCGAAGTGACACAACTCAGAGCTGTTCCAAAAACGTGTTGCCTCTACCATCTTTTGTTAATGTAATAATTAGGGTGTGAATTTATAGGCACTAAAATAAACAATAACATTAACTTGTTATTAATTTTCTTGGTCATTTGTATACTTATTGACTTGAATTGTTTGAATTTGGTTTTTTACATCATCTTTGTTATTTTTGGTTAATCACAATGATGATGATGAGTGGTAGTTCGATGAAATTGATGAACGAATGTTACATTCTACAGTGTACTGTGGAGAGAACCAAAGTAAAGATGTGTAAGAGGTGACCCTTTTCAAAGATGCCCATATATCAACCTCCCTTCCACCGAATACACCCTGGACTGCATTTTGCAGACTAGCGAGGCTCTGGCATCTGAACCCACAGCCAGTATAATCCTTTGTGAGGCTTGTGTTGTCCATATATGTTTCAGCGTTGCTACACATCTGGAACACTTGGAAAACAGGGAAAAATCAAAATGTCACAGAATTTTGCAGATCGTCTGGAATTGACGTGCATTTTGGAGTGAACAAGCAGTTCACTTCCACTTCTGGATTCAGTTCAGAAACTTGTGCAAAATTATGCTTCCTTCAAATTTCTGTAATAAATTTTCACTTTTATAATACTGGAAAGAATATCAAAGTAAAACTTGCAGTCCAGCTATCTGATTGATAACTGAAGTACATTGAAAATATGATCATAATTATCGGAAAAGTTGATGGAGATGAGTTTATCGTCTATTATTTTATAGATCTTAGTCTTGTTGGCATTTCCTATAGAATTTCTATATGCAAGAAAAATTTCTCCAGATGCTATGTACTTATAACTGTAAGCACAAAACCAGCATTTTCTACGACACTATAAATCTGCCAGAAAATGAAAAATTGTGTATGGTTTATGAACTTTTTCCGTTGTTCTGTTATGGTGAAATAATGTACCTTAGCCTGAAGGCAAGATGCACGTGATTGTAGCACCCAATACATTTGATGCCGATTGTAATTTTACATTTTACTATTGGAATTTTCACGTGTTCTTGTGTGTGTAGAATAAAAGTTGTAAAAGTGAATATTCATAATAATTAACGGATTATATATTTAATTGAGAATACAAGGTTCAAAATCAATTAATCATGCACAAAATACATCTGGAAAAGTTTCAATTGAGACTGGAAAACCTGGAATTGTCAGGGAATTTCATAATCAAAAAATCGTAGCAACCCTGTGTCTGTTTTGTATGTTTTAAGCCCACTTTATGTGCAGCTAGGTTAAACGGGACTGGACCTACAGTTTAAAGTGGGATCTGAACCACTGTGCAATGTGCATATATGTTTGTGATTGTCCCTTCATCAATTTCATCATATCATCACTCATCCTCATCTTTGTGATTTAGCCAAACACGGCAGAAAAGCAAAGTAAAATAAACTCAATCAATGTGTGTATGTGTTTGAAACTGTCTATTGATGTTGTGTTTACCTTCCAGGCTGTTGATTTGGACAATGGGCCAAATGCAGAGATGAACTATTATCTGATAGGAAGGATTCAGAAGACGTTAACAGAGGGCTTGGAAAACATTCAAAGAGCACCCTTCATAGTTGATCAAAAAACAGGAGGAGTGATACTAAATTTTGATCCACAAAAGGGGATGAAAGGCTATTTTGACTTCATGGTAAGGAAAAATAGATTTTATAAATGTAGTTGTTGTGTTTGTCCATTACATTCATGTTTATCATTATATTTTTTTTACGGTGTCAACAACTAAGGGTCTGTGGTAGTCAGGATGGTAAGGTGTCTGACTGTATCGTGGAAAACCAGGGTGTCTACTCACTGGAAATTCCTTGAATTTCTGGAATTGTGTGTGAATTATTGGCTCTGGGAATTATGCAAGAGTTTTTTTCATCAGACGTGAAAAACTGTAACTTTTAGTAATCCAAATCTCATTGAATTTATACATATTTACCAGGGTATTTTTTCACAGTTTAGCATCATCCATTTTTATCAATGTAGAAAAAGAAAGCTGTGTGCAAAATATAACAGAATTCTCTCAATCTGTTTACTTTGATAGTGTCCTTTGCGGAACCATCTATCTGACGGACAGAAGATTATTGTTTAGGGAAATATGAGTTTGAAATGCTTATAGCTACAATTTTTTTTTTTTTTTTTGTAAATTAGTATATCCCGTAACATTTGTGACTTGTATTTGTAAATGTATTTCATGTCTGAATGTGTGAAATGGAAAATCTAAACTCTGCACCTTGAATTTTAGCATTTTTTGATACATTTGAATTACGCAGACCATTTACACTGTTAATATATGTGTATGGGTGGTGAGAGGTGGTAATGCATAAGGTTTAATTGGCAAAAACATCTGCTTGTACCCTTGAATTTTTGGAAAGTTAACCTTGAAAGCTGGGAATTTATACTTGTCTTATCGTGTTCCTGGAGTGGCCTGAAAACTCAGGTTTGATCTCGGGAACTTTTCTTGTAGATGTCGAGTTCAGGCAGTACTGAGACTACCAAGCATCCTCAGAGTTGAAACTGGAGAATCTCTGTAAAGTTAGGTTCTAATGTTAATTTACTTACAGTTTCAGGCATAGGACTAACTTACTCCAGACGTGACTGGAGGAGGGGGAGGGGTCCATTTTCAATCGCAATTTCTCATAATACTCTGAATGTTAGTGACAATGGTTCTTTATTAGCATGCAATATTAATTGGTCATTATCCATTGTCTAGTGCTTCAAACTATACTTATTCCAACACTATGTTTCGAGAGAACATCTTCAGGTGAACAAATTTCTCTCAGCCAGTGGCGCCATGGAGTAGTTAGTTAGCACACTGAATTTATAGAAAAAATCACAGGTCTATCATAAGTTTGATCCCCACCACTGGCAAAAATAAATGAGTTCACCTGAAGACGAGAGAAGTGGTAACTCAAAACATAGAGTAGCCAACCCTCTAGCTGCCTTAAACCCGAAGGCTGCAGCAACGCAAGCCTTCCCATCTGTCCCTATCCTGGGCAAAATCAATCCAATCTTTTCCATCCTTACCGATTTCCTTTAGGTCCATCTCAACGTTATCCCTCCATCAGTGTTAGAGTAAGTATAGTTTGAAGCCTTAGACAATGGATAATGTCCATTGCTTGCCAATGAAATTTCTCAGTTGACACAAATAAAAGTTGTACATAATAACCAACAGACTTAGACTCCTCCCCCCACACACACCTCCTCTCCCTTGATAATATGCTTCTGATTAAACCTGATGTTTCAGATACTCGTTTTACTTTTCCCAAGAAATGACTGTTACTGTCTGTTACTTTACAACAGTTATTTTGTACTGAGATTTGCTTGAAATGTTATTTTCTTTTTCATTTATGATACCAACATCAGTATCAGCTCAACCCTAGGGTCTCCACGATGGTACAGTGGTAGCACCGTTGCCTTGTAATCAAAGGGTCCTGGGTTCGATTCCCAGTGGAGGCACATAGTGGTTCAGGTCCCACTTTAGGTCCAGTTGTTACGTACCCAATAGGACCAAGTAATGTGAATAGTTTGCCAAAGACGAATAGAGATGGCAGCACCAGGCGTGCAAGGTTAAGAATTGGCATAATATATGTGAATAACTTTATAAATAAGAACAAAGCAAATTGGAAAGATGAAAAAGAATAGAATATATTATAAGAAGACAAAGAATAAATATGAAAGAAGTAAATTAATATATATATCTTATAAATCAAATCAATGATCACATGTAAGTTAATATGAAAATTAAGGAAGTCAAAGCACTGATACAAGTTTGTGTCTTTGAACAGATATTGCATCTGTTTGGTTGATTTACCATTCCCGTAGCGGAAATTTTGTTTACATCAGTGGCGAGCGCGTTCCGATCGACGCCCCACAGCACTTTTTGGTTGTGCAGTTTAACTGTAGCACCTACTTGGATGCGCATGTCAATCGGCTGCACCAAGTATACACTCTGTTGTACCTAGTTAGTGGTGGCGCGTTCCGATCGAAGCCCCAAGGGAGGATATTAGTATTATTCCCAAAGCTTGGAGGAAAAAGTTGGAAAAGGATAAAGGCATTCGTTAAATAGTCAAAACCTAAATTGAAATCCAGAGGGAAGTTTACAAAGAAGATAAGAAGGAAGTCCCGATCCAGAACGTCCATTGAGAAGGAAGTCCATATCCTCCATATTAAGAAGGAAGTCTAGATCCAGACCGTCCATTGAGAAGGAAGTTCCGATCCAGGCCATCCATCAAGAAGGAAGTCCCGACCCAGAACGTCCATTAAGAGGGAAGTCCAGACCGCCCATTGAGAAGGAAGTCCCGATCCAGATCTGCCCACTACGAAGGAAGTACATATAGAAGAATATCCAAATAAAGAAAATAAATAATAAAAAGAATATTGAGATGAAAATTGACTGTAACAAGAAAATTATAGAAGAATGTAGCTTATCATGTAAAATTCTTACTCCATGTATCCTGTGTTTAAATAATATATTCGTTTAAACGTCTCCATTGGAAGGCATCCTGTCTGGTTTCGTTGTCTACAAAGAACCCTACCCTGTAGATAAGCTAGCTGAGTTTTAAGATTAAGGTTTATGAACCTTTGCACCAAATGAAGGTAGCACAGTCCCGATTAGTCTTAGTGTGCATAAAGTGGACTTAAAACACCAACTCAAATCAAAGTTCAACTATAATTGTTTTGCTAATCCACACAGAACTTCTATACATGAAATAAAGCATGCAAATGAAATCCTCAGAAGTGTGTCATATTTAAGATACTACATTTCACTGCAATGTTTTGCGTGAGTACTGGTTCAATTTTTGCTGCTATTTAGCACATCTAATTGTTGTTCTACTTTCCAGATCTCAGTGTAATATCATCACACTTATTTCTTAATCGAATCTGCCTGTCTAGTTTTAAAATAATTTATGTCCACCTGATATTCTGTCTGTCCACCATCTGTTTCCATTCCATATCCAATTCACATTATCTCTATTGCTCCCATGTAATATGAAGGAGTAAATTAAATAAAATGCACTAGAAAAGTGTGATTATTTTTTCACAATATTACATGATTGTTACCATGGATAATCATTGATATAAGTTGTGATTGTTGGCCCTTCAAAAGCTGTTGCTTCATTGTTAGTTCAACTACATACCTCTATCAATAAAATCAGGAAATGAAAATTACAAAATTTCAGCAACTACGTGCTGAGCTTTGAATTCCATTTTTCTCACTTTTTTTAGGTGTTGGTAAATGACACTGATGGGCTTCAAGACATGGCTAGAGTTTTCATATATCTGCTGAGAGAAGACCAAAGGGTGAAGTTTGTCTTACGTCAACATCCACCAGAAGTCCGAGACAGGATAGAAATATTTAGAGAGTAAGCTGTTTCTCTTCTTAAATTTATAAAAAAAATTGGTACATTGGCGAATTATGGAATTATTAACTGAATCAAATAACTGATGTTGTAGCTAATTCCACATAAAATACTAGATGTTTAATTCATGTCTGAACTTTATGTTCTCGGTTTTACATTTTCCGACATGCATTCATTCTTCGTGGTCCCATTAAAGACACATACTATATAAAATTTTAGAATTTAAGTTTTTTCATCTATGTCCTTTGGAAAACATAAGAAAATTGAGGTTCCTGTAAACATTCACATGATAACTGTGATAACAATGTATTGGAAATGTAAGAACAGTACACATGATTTTTCTGTATATGTGTAATAGGAAAGGGACAGTATTGGTAAAATTGCAGATTAATTTTTAATTAAATTAATTTCTGTAAATAGTCATGGCCTCCCCAAAACTGTAGTGGCGACATCACTACCGTGTAATCAATGGATCCCAGTTTCAGTACTTGCAGGAGTCACATAGTGGTTCGCACGGAAAAAAAACAACTCAAACACTATAAATAGCTTGTAATTGAAACTGCCACTATGCTCAAATTCAGAAAAATTACATCTGTTTGGAATATCTTCTAGAGCATTCAAGTGAACATTGGCCTGGTTTGCTCTCAACATTGTTTGAAATAGATTTGTAGTGCCCTATTTTCTATCACATATATCTAGTCAAGAGTGAAAGCAACCACATGAAGATTCAAATGGATAACTTGGAATATTGTGGTGTTTTTTTTAAAAATAAAGATTAATTTTTGGAGGAAAAAAAACGCCTCTTTTTCTGACACAGTTCAAAAGTCCAGTGACACTTTCAAATCAGTTTTATTAGTAGTATTTATAATTGTTATAGATAGATAGATAGATTTATTTCGTCAATGAATCACTTATTTACATTTACATGCTGTGATATCAGACATATCAATTTGTGTTTACAATATCATAAACATTGCAATATAATAATACAATGAAATACAATAATAACAAAGCACCTGGCATTGATTTAATACCAGCTGAGTTAATTAAATATGGTGGAAATTTATTAATATGTCAAATTCATAAATTAATTTGTTTAATATGGAATAAAGAAGAAATCCCTTAACTGTGGAAAGAATCCATAATTGTTCCTGTGTTTAAAAAAGGTGATAAAATGAACTGCAATAATTACCGTGGAATTTCTCTACTCTCAACAACATATAAAATATTATCTAACATTCTTTTAACAAGACTAACCCCATATGTTAATGAAATTATAGGTGATCATCAATGTGGAGTTAAACGTAACAGATCAACTACAGATCAAATTTTTCACATTAGACACACACTTGAAAAAAAGTGGGATTAATGTTATAATCAAAATGTCCATCAGCTATTCATTCATTTAAAAAAAGCCTATGATTCGGTCAAGAGAGAGAAATTATACAATATATTAGTAGAGTTTGGAATACCTAAGAAGCTTGTTAGTATGATAAAAGTATGCACCAGTGAAACAGAAAGTAAATTTCGAGTGGGTATTAATGTGTATGACAAATTTACAATTCATGATGGGTTAAAACAAGGAGATGCATTATCTCCATTGCTCTTTAATTTTGCCTTAGAATATGCTGTTAGGAAGGTAAAAGAAACTAACGAAGGGCTAAATTAAATGGTGTGACTCAGTTGTTAGCATATGCAGATGATGTAGACTTATATGGGGATAATATAAATACAATTAAGAATAATGCTAAAATATTTTTCAAAACTGCTTAAGAGATAGGTTTGGAAGTTAACAAAGAGAAAACTAAATATATGCTTACAGGCCGAAACGAAGTGTTAGGTAATAATCAAAATATAATTGTTGATAACAACTCGTTTGAACCAGTTTCCAAATTCAAATACTTAGTGAAAATTATATTAAAGAGGAAATAAAAAGTAGGCTTAATTCAGAAAATGCATGTTACTTCTCTCTTCATAAACTTTTGTCTTCTAGTTTAATATCTAAGAAACTAAAAGTTAAAAACTAACTAACTAACTAAAACTAACTAACTCTATAGCTTTCTTAAACCCGAAGGTTCATGGCTGCAGCAACACAGGCCTTCCATCTTTCCCTATGTTGAGCAAGAAATAGTTAAAATATACAAAACAGTAATTTTGCCTGTAGTATTATATGGGTGTGAAACCTGGTCCCTTACATTGAAAGAGGAACATAAATTGAGAGTATTTGAAAATAATATCCTTAGGAAAATATTTGGACATAAAAGGGATGAGAAGACAGGTGAGTGGAGAAGGTTATATAATTTAGAAGTACATAATTTGTATTCATGTCCAGATATTATTAGAATAATTAAATCAAGAAGACTTAGGTGGGCAGGCTATGTGGCACGAATGGGAGAGGAAAGAGGAGTTCACAGGATTCTTGTTGGGAAACCTGATGGTAAGAGACCTGTAGGGAGGCCAAGACGAAGATGGAGGGACAACGTTGAGATGGACCTAAAGGAAATCGGTAGGGATGGAAAAGAGTATATAGAACTTGCTCAAGATAGGGACAGATGGAAGGCCTGTGTTGCTGAAGCCATGAACCTTCGGGTTTAAGAAGGCTAGAGAGTTAGTTAGTTATGAAATACAATATATGGATACAGTGAAATATAGTAAAATATAGTGGACTATAGTATAATGTGATGAAATACTGCAATGCAAATGTTACCAATTTGTGTTTACAATACCATGGACATTACAATACAATAATACATATGATTTGTATATATTAGTTTGTTCACAATTTTAAGGACAGCAATAGAATAACAGTTATCATTGTGTCTGAGCACATTAGGTGTTATACTCAATAATGGCTTCAGGTTCTGTCTACGTAATAGGTGTTTTCAGTATTTCATTTTTCATCTATTTTATCTAATCATAATTCATCCTCATTTCTGCAATTAACATAAAGACAGAAAAGCAAAGTTGAATTTTAAAAAAACACAAGAAGCACAGTCTCTGACCACTTATGTAGAAACGTCGGATCTGCAAAATTATTGACAAATTTACTGCATTGTAATTTATGCCACTGATGCACTTGTCTTGTGCCTTTCAGGGTTCTGGGAAATGTAACGGGTGCCATTGTTAATGTGGATGAATATAAGATCCACGAGAACCAAGATGGATCGGTTGATAAGACCAAAACGGATCTGTACCTTCACTTCGTAAATCACAGAGATAACTCCATCATGGAAGTTGGCGAAGTTTTGAAGTTGGTGGATCAGAATATTGAAAGACTTGATGGTCTTTTCAAGGTAATTCATTTTAAATAATACATGTATTTGTGTGTGTGTGTGGCAACATTGACACTGCTTGGCTTTTAAGATGACCACAGGTTAATTTTGATGTTTCTTCTTTTTCTTTTCTTTCCTGGTTTCTTCTTTTATTATACAGGGTGGTTTATAAATCAGTGAAACATTTTAGAAATTCACTAATCAATGATACAACTGATGGTGGTAATTCTGATGCCGATAGAATGACGCATCCTCCCAAGTTCTTTGTACTCACTCACAAATGCTCTGTGTGTCCACCTTTGCTGCTGAGGCAGATATCTAACAGATAACTGCATTTTGTCCCACACGCGTGTTAGCATTAGTCGATTAGTGCCACAGCTGCGATGATACTGTTGGAAACTTCTTGGAGATTAGCTGCTAGTGAGGGCTCCTTCTGACATTTTGCTCGAAATCATCCTTGTACAGTCATGGCAGACAAGGTTCTTGCATATGCCAATGCACAAAACACCTTCTCATGTGTACCTAGCACCATATTTGCTATTACTGCCTTGTAGTGGCAAACCATGGTAACTATGTGCTTGTGCAGTTTAATAAAAATCTTGGAGAGTTTATTGTTCTTTTGGGATCAGAATTACGATTACCCATTGCATAATTTATCTGTGGTGAATTACAATGCTTCACAGACTTACGACTCATAGTGTACATTGTTTCTTCTAGAATGGTTATGTGTTGAAGGTACTACATATTTATTTATTTTGTACAATAATAAACAATGTTGCATATTATTGTATATCCAGTTTTAATTTCAAGTACTGAAGTGCTGTATTTTTCCATTAATTTTCTAACAATAATAATAATAAAGCCATTCTTGATGTAATGGATGTGATGTGATGGTCAAGTTATATTTTGTGTTGAATTCTATATTTCCTTTTCAAGATAACTTTTTCACCTTTTCGTTTTACAATTATTCCAGAAATAAGTTAAAGGATGCTTTGAATGGCATTAATCCATGATGAAATAAAAATAAATGATATGATGAGACAAGTTGAAGGGTTTTATTTTTTCACTTAAAGGTGAATTGGTATTTGTTTATCTCAGGATTTCAATGTGCTGGACACCCAACCAGCAGAAGCTCAGCCTGTAACAGAGGACACGGAAGGGTTGCTCATGATGTGGTTGGTCGGATCGACTATTTTCCTGGGCCTGCTGCTTATTGTCGTGATTTCAATATGCTTGTCTCAGAGGGCCAGGTATCAACGACAGCTGAAAGCAGCCACTGCCACTGCCTTTGGTAAGATTTTGGTGAATATTCTGTGACAAAATTACTGAGCACAGTAAATATTTTTGTATGTTTTACTTAGGTCAGAAGACATTTCTAATTGCACTCATACTGTAACCTATTCTTGCTGACGTATCACCATTGTAACTTAGTGTCTAACTTTGTGGAGCAGAACATGAACCTCAGGTTTCAGAAGGTTAAAAAAAAAATGACACCTAACAGGTAAATTTTAATAAACATGGAAATTTTTGGGTGGGGTGAGTGCCCCCCTTGCCCCTGCCAAGTTACACCTGTAGAGGTCTCTGGATCAGAAAGTATCAAAGGAAAGCTTGTTGATGTTTAGCCAGGAGTTTAGTTGTGTCGTTGTCAAAACTGAATTCTTTTGAAGTTGCGCATGTTCCAGGTTTGTTACTATATTTGTATCATCTGCAAAAAGTATTGTTTGAGAGACTGATAAAGTTTCTGGAAGATCATTTATGTAAAGTATAAATAAAACTGGTCCTAGAATTGAACCTTGTGGTACACCTATTTTGAGGAACAATACTTATCTGTAAGCATTTGTTAATATTCAGAACAACTTTAAATTGATGCAATTTTAACACTTTAACTGCCAGGACGAAGTTTGTATTTCCTTGTGGGAGGCCAGAATTCTTAAGTAAACCAGTTCTATAGAAGGCAGTACAAGATAGTTGCTTTCAAAAGTTGTCTCCCATGCCATCTGTGAGAAAACTCAGAAACCAAGACTGCACAATCTTTCCAAGAGGCCAGAGAAAACTCTTACTACATTTGTTTTAAAAGGAGCTGTGTGTAAGAACTATACTCACTGTTTGCAAGTTTTGTATGAATCTGATACACACAACCTGTAACAGGAGACACCCTGTGTGTCAATTTGGTACACTTGGCAGCTACGAGTGTTACAGTAGAACCTCGATAATCTGATGTTCCATATAATCCAGGGCAATAAAAATATTAATCAGTATTTTGAACAACTTTTAATTGTTACAATTTTCAAGCATTCATTTTGGTGGGAATTGTTCAAAGTGCCGATACTCATAACAATATGTGTTATTTATACTAATTAGTAGTTTGGTACCCCTCTTTAGCCTTTTCCTTGCCACTCCATGGTGAAATAAAATTAATCTTATTTTTCCCTTCCTCCTTTTAGTTCCATTTTCACTCATTCTATTTTTACATGCCTGTACCTTCCTTCTATATACTAAACTACTTTTGCCGGTCAATGGCAGGGTGCGAAATCTTGGGGGAGATGGGGGGATTTGACCCCCACCAACAATCTTGGCCCCAAAAATCCCCCACCACCAAAAATTTCAAGGGGGCAGAGTTTTTGATACAACAAACAAAAGATAAGCAATTACTTTTAATTTCAAATATATTGAATTAAGAATAATATTGAAAACATACACAAATTAGTGTAGTTGTCAGTGTTCAATGCTTTTTCCCTCAAGAGATCATTAACAAATCTACATCAGTATGCACAATGAAAGTAAAACAAGAATGCGAACCAATAATAACTGTGAAATCTAATTGATTTATATCAACATAAAGCAAAAACTAAGGAAAAAAAAACCTTACACACAATAAAACCACTTCAACGAATTCATAAGTTATTAACTTCTCAGGTAGTAAAGGACGTAGTTTGCTACTTTATAATATGATATATATAAAAGTAACAAATTTATTTATTTTGTGTAATTAATAATAATAATAATATTTTTAATTTAGTAATTTATTATTACTTTTAATAACATTTTAAATATGTATGTTGTATAATATATATGTATGTTTGTGGGGGGAGGGGGTTTGCAGATTGAGATCTTTCTCCCCCCCCACCAGTCTTAAATGATTTCGCACCCTGGTCAATGGACAATGGAATTTTTATGTTGCAGGTTCCAATGAGTCTGATTTGAACAGAGTAGGCGGTCGCGTCCCAAACACCAACATGCACAGCGTGGAAGGGTCCAATCCAATTTGGATGCAGGCGTACGAGAATGAGTGGTATAAAGAGGAGGATTCTGTCAGGTATGGGGATAGGTAATGAACTATTCACTACTTTCTAGTTATACTCTAACAATTGTAGATATATGCTAACAGTTTCCTGCATTACCGCACTTTCCACCAGTATCAGAATAATTAGATGCCACTCACTACGTTCATTGAAGACATCACATTGCTTAACCCTGTAACGATGGACAGGACTTTTAGACATGATTTTAATTTATTTAAATGTTTTAATTTTTTTTTTTTACTGAGTCAAAGAAATGAGCCATGATTCCATGTTTTCATGAACTTTCAAAGCTTGTTTGTTGGCTTTGTTTCATAAAAATAAATAATAAATAAAATATATCCAGATTGTTGTCAAACGCTAGCCACAGAGTAGCTTTTTCAACAACAATTCTGTTGTTTTTTTGTCAGTTTGATTCTTGAAGAGCACGTATTTGGTAAAAAAAAATAATATGACAAAAATATATTCTTTACGCCCCTTTTTTAACTTAAAGTAAGAATTTTAGATCAGATGATTTTTCGTCATATAAATTGAAGGATGCAAAAATTCCAACTCATTCATTCATTCATTATTTTCAATAAGTGTTCAAAGTTGAATCATATAAGAAAACTGAGTATTGTCACACTGGGTATGATGGACCAATCTGTCATTAACATATAGTTTTATTTTAACATAACTTTTGTTTTAGTAAATCAGTGTTAATAATAGATAACATAGAAACTTTATTTTTAATGAGAGTTCCAGATTGCTGATATCTTTGGTGTTGTATGCAGAATCATAAATAATATGCATGTACTGAAACACAGTATGCCGTTTATCATAGTGTGTGATTTCAGCTGTGTATTCTGATATCTCATCCAAGAAATTTTCTCATGATATCAACCAGGGAAGTTATGGAAATGTTTCCGAGCTTTTGGCAGGTAATGTCAATCTCCGAACTTGATGATAGTAAAATTAGCTGTCGAATGCTCGGAAGACTTCCAGAACCTACCTGATCAATGCCCCATGAAAATCTCTCATCATTTTTCACCAGGTGTATTTCAACTTAGCTAATTGTTTCAATCATGACTTGTATGGTAGAATAAAGTATTAAAGTTTTAATTCATTTGTTCAAAACTAATACATTTTAAATGATTTTCCAGCCAAACGTCTGAGAGAGATTCGCTTGATGAAAATGCAATTGCCACAGAAGAATCTTCCCCGACGGCAGAAAATGCAAAGCCATATTATGATCAACAATGTGTATATAGTGAACCCTGTAACAGGTAATTATTACATTTTTTATCTTAATTTGTTTTAATTAGATGTAAGCGAGGTACTAACTTATTTTGCTAAAAGTTAGTAACTTACGTCTAATTACTATCAACCACATATTTCATTCCCCAAACATGAATTAATTTGTTTAGTAGTCTGTCTCGTATAATACAAGGGTTGTAAATTAAATAGGGGCAACATAGCTAGTATAATTAATTAATTTATTCATCTCGCATGCTCACATGCACTATTCCATTACATCCCTCCAATGTAATCATTAGCAAAGTCCTGGTCCTTTTGTCAAAAGTGTTGGAGCTGTTGTATGCCGTCAGTGAGGTGATTTCTGTTATCTTCTTCTTGGAGTGCCCCACTGATGGTAAAACCCTGAGGGGGTTCTTTCAAGTGTAGAAACTTGACAAAACCATAAGGAATGATGTCAGAGGAATACAGAAGATGTTCTAAGGCCTCCCAATGCCACTCACGCAACAAGATGGTCACTGCTTCTGTCACAAGAAAGAAACCATCCGATACTGTAAAGCATTGTTGCCACAAGGTGCCACGTAAGCCTCAATGATATTCCCGTACATATTTTGCCATGGGGCATCTGGATTTTGATCCACAATTGCTGTTCTACCTTTGAAATCGTGCATTAGGCCAGTACACGACACAATATACACCTCAACCAAGGTCCATCGAATCATAGTATTCCTGCCTGAGAAGGTCCCTTCGTAACAGCAACCCCTGCAGCTGTAATGTCACGTGGAACAACTTGCCTCCCTCTGCCAGTATAAATGGAAGTGCATTGGAGACAGGAGTAGGGAAGAATGTTTTCAATTAGTATTCAAACCTATATGCTTTCAATTGTTTGTATGCAATGACATATTTAGAGGGAGGGTCTGTGGTTCACCCTTCTGACTCGAAAGAGCAAAATACTTGATCATAAGGATAAAATTGGGATGAATTAGTTTTGTATTGACAGACTGTGAAGATTAATGCATGATAATAATAATACTCTATAATAATATACACAAAAATAATATTCAGAGACTTATAATTTCATCACTCAAAACTGAAAACATTTTTGTTAATCTATAAATCTCCAATTTTGCTATTTATTATGGCATTAATTTTCTTGGTAAAACACCCTTTTTTGATTTCAAAAAATTGTGGTCTTGACTAAATGAACTAGTTTAGTAAACTACAACCTTGCACTTCAAACCTTTCGGAGTGGGCTTTTTACACCCCACTTTTTAACTCTCAGGTAGTGGTTCTTATTTACCTGTTATACAGGATGACACATGTTGTATCTACCAACTTCAAACGACAACGGAAAGATGGTGAGTGCTTGTAGTGACTTAACATGGTTACAGAATAAAAATATACACATGAGCATTTAAACAGTGCATAATATAGACAATGCAGGCATCAGTGCACTTTGAAAATAATGTCATCTAAATGTCCTCCTGCCTGGATGCACTGTTGGAGGCAATGAGGGAAGTCTTTCATGACACGTGGCTCAACATGTCCTGTGGAATAGCACGTATTTCACGGCGACTGGCGGTCGACAACATTACCCGTGGCTCTCCGCAGAACGCTGTGTCTCTCTGGAACAGGTGCATGGCGATCTTCAATGTTCCGCTGCAGTGCCCTGTGCCTGTTTGGATGAAGGCTTCCACCGCCGTAATCTGCATCCGGCCAGCACTTCATGGTGCACTATTTGAAAGACTCCCAACTCTCCACGGATGGAGGTGTGCCACGTGCATTCTGGCAGAGTTGCCAACTGAAACTGGTAGATACAATGTGTGCCACCTTCTACTTTGAAGAATGCAAAATGGCCATATGGACAAGAAAGTTTTGATTATTTAAGTCTTTCATTTAAAGCAAAAGTCTTGTAGATTGATGCTTTGTTCCAGTAGAAAACTTATGGGATAGATTAAGTATTTGTGTAATTGTTTTGAATTGTTACAATTTTAAATATCGGTATCGGCTCAGCCCATGGGCATCACCATAATTTTTTTCCGGGGGGTCAGGCAAATGATAAAAGTTGAATAGTAGAAAAATAATTAGTATTATTATCATGGATATAAATGTTATTATACAATAATAAATATTATAAACTAACAAAAATAAACTTTATTCGAAATAATAATAATAATAATAGTTATTTATTATTATATAAATGGGAATTCGATCCACCAAACGAGTGAGTACGAGGACAACCATTTTTCCATTATTTCTTTGTCATTTTATGCATTTTGATAACTTTTACACGTCTCGTTCAAGAAAAGGCTTTAAATGTTAGTTGTTGTAACTACAACTGTAATTATTAGAATTTTGAAAACTGTGAAACCATTTGTTCTTTGGATGAAATGGTAGAATATAACCTTGATCCTGTATTTCTCACTCAGTGTTTTCGATCCAATGCATTTTTACTTTGATTATTCTGTTCGAATACTAACTAAATGAACTTTATTTCTGTTCTTAACAATAAGAGTAACAAACAAACTTTCGACTTTCTTGTATCTTTTAATGTTCTATGTCTATTTCCAGGAGGGGGGGTCCATCGACCCGTTCGACCTCCCCCTCCTCCCGATGCGCATGGCTCAGCCATAATATTAATGTAGAAAAAATTACAAATGCCAAAGAGTGCACACTGTAGGCAGCGAATAACCATGCTAGAACTGTGAAAGCACGGAACAATGTAAATGTGCTCATTTTATTTTTCCTGGCAGATCAAATATGCCCACAACGGAAGAAGCCATCAAGGAACAGAATGACCTGAACAGAACAGGGGCGTACCACCACAACCTGTACCAACACCTGGACAAACTCAGCAACCCTCTCATAGCCAAGAAACTGGAAACAACAGAACTGTGACATCTGTGAAAAACTTACAATTTTTGTACATTTTCCGTAGCAAGTGCAGTGTTTATTATTTTTATTAAGCAAAGTGTACATTAAACGGTAGATTTTTAGGGGCCAAATTTTAAACACTGTCAACAGGTGCATAAAAAATATAAACATGTTTAATGCAGTAGATATGAGTAGCTAATAATGACAAATTAGAACATTTTACTTGGAGGTTGGAATTTGCAATATTCCTCTGTTCAGGGACAGTGTGCAATTGTTTTTTATTACATGCATGCAGTTTGTAAGGCAACTGTTGGCCTCATACTGCTGGAAATCAGAACATTTTACATTAATACATCGAATTTTTATGTACATAAATAGTATATGTCCTATTGCATGTTTGTGTTTTCTACAGCGTAGCAGAGTATTTTACATTAAAATGCTCAAGTGTCATCATAAAATGGTTTGAGACTTCCAACTTTTGTAGATAAGAATGATTATTTGTGTAACAGACCATGATCATTTGCTCCTGAAGTAGTTTTTAATAAAAGTTTCATAAAATATAAGTATAAAGCCAGTATTAAGGATGAAAAATTAAAATTAATCTATTACTAAGATTTGCACACTCTATGGTTCAAAAGAATGAAAGTGTGGTTTTCTATGGGAAAGGAAAGACATTGAAGAAGAAATGGAATTTTACTCAACACATGGCACTAGCAACACTTTGCAGAATTTGAACTGACCTTACTCCTGCCTCCATAATGTATATGGGCCCATGGGGCTCAAGCCCACCCAATAATTTGTTGTGTTATAATAATAATTCTTATTATCATCAATAAATAACATTTTTTAAATGAAATAAGTGAGGATGCATCGTTGGTGTGTATTAATATCAGGATACATGAAGAGAGGATGATTTTTTTTTTCTGTGAGATTATAAGTGTGTGAGTCGACCCAATGTTTTTCAAAAATTGGCGTCCCTGCCTGCCTCACTCCCAGTAAAGTCACAAGACTTTCTTTGTATTTTTTCTTCTTTAATTTCACATCTAAAAGCTGTTGCTTAAGCTGTACAACACAAATATATGAAGAGAATCCTAAAATAATTAATAACAACCCGTGGCTCGACAGCCCTCAAAGGGCCTAGGCCGATCTCCCGACTTCCAGTCTCCCTCCCACAATCCTACCTAGAGGTGTGGAGATCTTCAACCGGTAATGGGGTGACGTGTGGTCAGCACGTTGAACCCCCAGCCATTATACCTGTGACCAGGTGAGGCTACTCACTCGTAGCTCCCCAATTTCCTCACGATGGTGGGTTGCCACCGGTCCTATATGCAGGCCGAGAACCCAGAGACTGAACTCAGGCAGACTCAAACCCATGCCAACCCACAGTCAGAGCCCAAAGCACAGAGCCTTAGACACTGCACTGCCCCGGAGAAGGACTCCTAAAATTATTAGTGTATTAAATATCCAATTGGAGTTTTAAATATAAAATATATTGTAATGATGGTTTATATGCAACAAAACCGCTAGTTCAGTATTACAGAAACTATTTTCTGCCAAATGATCTCTTGAATTTATATAACAGAAGAACCAATAGTTAAATTAAATATATATATTTATTACACCTGTGATATATTCTTAACAAGTAAAATATTTTTAAATTTATATAACTATATGAATAAACAAAAATTCCAGTATTTATACTTCTTCAGAAGCAAATGGCCATATTCCAGTTTATTAAGTTATAATTTATTGATAGTGTAGAAGAAAATATGTCATCTTTGTAATAATTTGTGACATTTATTTTTCTTTTTTGTAAATTTGGAATAAAAGTTTTACAGAAGTTTTACTTTTTTGTGTCCTTGTACAATGCACATTTTTATTATAAATTTTTGTAAGACAAAAACAAGTAAATGTATTCCCTGCACATTACGCTAAGCCATGGAGGCAAATAGGAAGTTTGGAGGCCGGGGCTCCATCAGTGGCATATTTTGAAAATTTGACCTTGTTTACCACGATAATTCTTATTGTATATATTAATTATATATTAATTAGATAAAGTATATATAAAATACCAATGCAGGCATGCAAGTAAAACAAAATAGAAGTCCAACAGCTTTAAATTTTCTGGCAATTTCTATATACGGGGTGTTTCTGTGACCTTGAATCAAACTGGCAGGGTGGATGGAGACTGCCTCAAGTACCGATATGAGAAGGAATTCCAGTCTGGAAACATGCCGTTAAAAAGTTTTAAGCCAAAACTAGTGGGGCTGCCTACGACAGTAGAATATGATGTGGTTTGTAGATTTAATATGGACTTTACTGCAGTGTACTGTAGCACTCTACGATGAAAACGCTACAGTGGGTGTTCAAAATGGCAGCCCTCTGCATCGATGCAGGCATGACAGGGTTGCAATAAGTTCTGTCGCATCCGCTCTAACATCCCTGGAGTCGTTCTGATGATATCGTACGCAGCAAGGTCTTATGTGTGATGCTGTTATTATTTTCCTGAATACACAACACAAGGATTCTTGCCAGCAGGCCCTCTTCACCCTCTACCAGTGTCTCATAGACAACACCAGTAAATCAAATGGGGTCAGAGCTGTCCAATGAACAGGACCTCCTTGTCCTATCCACCATTGAGGGAAAGTCTGATTCAGATTGTCACCAGCACCATGATCAAAGTGAGCTGGGAGTGTTAGTTTCTTGGGGTGAGATGGGTCCGTCTTAGGATTGGGGTTTGACCAATGCTGCATGCAGCAGGGTTGCCATGGTGGATGAGATTTGTCCAGAAGGTCTGCATCAGTCTTGCTGCTTGTTGTCTTAGTCTGGAGTTTTAAGTCTTCATGGAATTGCTTTATCCTTGTGTGCCTGCTGACGATTCAGGCTTCTGTCCTAAAAACTCAATATGCTGACAAAGGCATACAGATGAAACAACAGTTGACAGGAGAAGGCCACCTGCTGGAACACCTGGAAATGAATGTTCCAGATAAACAACTTTCTAATAATCTTGTGTCTGGAGGAGAGTGATCTATATATATATATATATTCCTGTTTTGTACCTTATTTCATTTGTATTTTGGTTCAGAGTCTGAAGAAGACCTTGCTAGAAAGTTGAAACGTAACGTTTAGTTTAGGTTTTAAAATAAAATAAAATTCTGCCTTGGTCAGCATATTGAGTTTTTGGTTATCATGGAAACAAGGCTTAATGGTGTTCTCTGTTCTGTAAGACTTTCAACTTCTGGAATGTGGATGGTGCTACTTTGTGCCACGGTGAGATGACTTAGAGTAAAAATGGCTGTATACATGCATTATAGACATGCAGCCTGGTCTCCATGGAGAGCGAGTTCGCCCGGAATACTGTACTGCATAGATGTCCATGAGGCAGGCTCTGCCCTCTAACCAGTGTCCTCCACATGGTGTCGGAAAGTTAATCTCTTGCCCAGATATTTTGCATTGTCTTTGAGGGATATGGCTCACCCAGCGATGGTAGTCTCTGCTGGTTTTGGATTCTCTGGGGCCTCGCTCTTGAATATTCTATCTGAACATTCAATCAACGAGGGCCATAGATCAGATTTCAGCAACACAGGAATCATAGCCAAAACTTCAAACTACTGGGACCTCATTATGAAGCAATAGCCATTCATGAAGAAAAAGAGAATCTTAATCGCGACACGGGGCTTGAACTGGACCCAGCCTAGCTAGCGATATTTAACCAGAACTGTGGACGCAGCAGACACGGCACCCAATTTGACCGCCAATTTTACCGGGATCCCCCTTTCATGAAAATATATATGCACTGGGCTTGAAAAGGTTTTATAAGGACTGCACTTCAACCCTGAAGATGAGAGTGACGTTAGTTCTCGAAAGCTCACAACTCACCTGGTCGATAGCCTGAGAGAATCTTTTAATCAGTTCTTATAAGTCGTTCATTTTTTACTTGCAGATATAGTTTTACAATTAATATTTCTTCATTATAATTTGGGCTGCATTGGCGTAGCAACATAATGCGAGGCCCTGGGTGAGATTAGAATGCGAGGCCCCCATTCGTTCTTTAAATTTGAAATCTCAATGAGAATCGATACAGAGTCTTCAGAGCCACGTCAGCAAATTATATTTAAATAATAATAATAAATTTCTGACGATGTAATAATATGCGATGGAGAAATTTACACTTGGCAGAGGTATATTCTTTTAACATATTCCTGGAATTTTCTATAACCAAAGTAGTAGTAATTATATGTTTTTGAAGATGTTCTTCAGGCCCTAAGACATAACTGAAATATCCTTAAATATGCTCAACTTTTTTTAGATAGTTCTTCTGTTGTGACTGTTACTGCAAGAGTAAGAAACAAACAGAAGGCAGTACCCAATCACATGCCGGTCCACTGGAAGCTAGTGCAGAGTTATGAAGGAGAAGAAATGTTGCCAAAATACGAATAGATGTTGTTGATTTATAGGTATGGATTGATTTCAGATATAAGCACATTCCTGAAACTTGCAACTTGATCAGAAAATTCGGAGGATTTGATAAATATTTTAGTACTCGAAACAGAGGACAATTCAGGGGCGATTCCTCCATGTAGGAAGTGAGGAACTACCTACAGTTCATTTACACTTATTTCCAGCCTTCTACATTTTTAAGAGTTTAATGTGCGTTATAAAATTATGAGCACAATGTGCGTACATTTGACTAGGTTCGCTACTGTTGGCTATCACTCGCTCCAGCTGACAGTCAAAAACGACAGTCTTCTCTGCTGCTGAGGAATCTCGATCTTCCACCTACAGCACGATGGGCGAAGGGTGTGGAAGCGAGCGGGGGGGGGGGGGGTGCTCGGTTAAATGGCGAGCGAGAAAGGATCGAGGGTTTCCTCATCAGTGATACCAACCCTAGCATTATGGTTCTATACCTAGCATAATTTGAACTTTGCTGGCATCTTGCACCCTGTGTTCGGCATGTGCTATTAATGCGTGTCCTTGGGAGACAGATACATTTAATTAAAAGGAAGATACTTTGAGGAAATAGCAAATATGTTTTATATCGTATTTAAAGGACAAACTTTTACAATCACATCCCGGTCCATCATCTTGTTTTAATATTTTCTTTATCCTCCCCGATTTTGAAATGAACATTTTATGAAAGGAAATCTGTAGAAACTTGGAGGTCACAAATAAAACATACTGGTCGCCGTTCCCAATCGTCGAATTTTCTCCAACTTTTTCAAGCACATAATACTGAACCCATTTCATTCATACTGAACCCCCCCCCCCCTTTCACAGCCAGTCAAATAATCAGCAACAAGACCAAGGTTGTCACACAGAGTACAGTTTTGGTTCTTATTTACACTCAATTCTGTATTCCGCAAATAACCATGTTTTCAAATTTCCTATAATTTTCTTATCATTGAACAGCCATGAAAATTCGGATATCGGGACGTCTGGTAGCCTCCCGTCAATGCTTATAAACAGTGACGGCGATTGGGTTAAAAAAACGGGGGGGCTTTGTCCCTACGTAGATAAGGGTTAGCATAGTGCGGTCGAAAAAGTGGCAAAATGTAAGGGGTAAGTGCCCCCCTAATCGCCCCCTCTGGTCGAAAAGTTAAAACTATCAAATATTGCAGACTGCAGACTTCTTGAGCTTGCCTATCTCCACAAACAACCCATTCATTCATGAAAGAGAAAAATCGAAATTCTATCACAATCTGAAAAATTGTCAATGTTATTTTCGTATGTATTTTTAGGATCGCATATAAATATATTTCATTGTTAGAGGGGCATGGCTCTCTTGGGTACAGGTTGTAGCTAATGTTATGAATGCAATGGATAGTATGCCCAACGGCAAAAGAAACGGTAGGCGAATTGTCCATCACCATTTTCATTCGGTCTGTATTACCAATGTGATGATAATGAATTGAAATAATGACCAGAGTTAGGAATTTTAGGTGCAAAAATTTGCCAATAAAGGTGCAAAAAAGGTGCCATTTTTTGTACAAAAATGGTGCTAAAATAGGTGCAAATTTTCAGATGTAAAATTTATTGTGAGCAGTGCATACATATATGATTCAACTTGTCTGGATAAACACATAAGAGTATTCTCTGGTTTTAAATCGTTTAATATAACTAATCAAAGAAAATTATTTGATACATTAGAAAGCGACATAAAGGAAAACATGCTTCTTCTTACTTGCTTAGAATTAGTCATCTCGAAATCTGTTAAAATAGATTACATTCAAAATTTCTATGTTCTTCTGAGTAAGGCTACATCTGTGGTCACTAAGCAGATACTTGTAAGTTGAAAAAGAACGTTCAACGTCAACAGACACAAGTGGTGCGTATTTTGTCTTCAACCAGTAATCCACATCCTTGTTGGTTGCGACTTCTTGAACATCAGGGTTTTTGGCTAAACTTTGTTCTAAATTCCTTTCCCGACCCCTTGCAGCTCTCGTTGCACATCCATCAAAACAGCCTACTGGGCTTCCTTTTCAGGACACTGATTGCAGTAGTAAGGAAAGAGAAGCCATGTACAATATAGAGTTCATCTTGCAATTCCTGTTTAGTGCAAGTTTTTTGGCTTTTTCTACAGCTGAGGAATCACTAGGCAAAGCATCTAAAAAGTTTGTTATTGTATGGAAATGATTGCAAATAAACACTGCAGCTTTTAACCATGTACCCCATCTAGTGAGGATGGGAGAGAGTGGTAGTGGAAGTTTCGTAATTTCTACGTACTTCTGTATTCTATTCTAGAAGGAGCCTTTTTCAATATTTTCTTAATGCTAGAAACAAATTCGTTCACATATGTACGTATATTCATCTTTAAGAGCTTCACAAACTCTATGCAAAGCATGAAGAATGCAGGTCACATGTTTTAAGTTAGAATACATATTCTTCAGATTAGAAAATGCAGCTAACATGTAAGATGCTTTGTCTGTAAGAACTAATCACACTATCATATTTTACGCCCTCCGGCCACAATACAAATCATGCATCATTGAAACTTTGCATTACACTTGCATTATCTGTTTTGCCGAGAAAATAAGTTTTTAAAAGCATGGGTTTCACTTGATGTCCATTGAGAGGTGCTACTAAAATTTTCAAAACGTACCTGTTTTGCCTATCTGTGGTTTCATCCAGTATGAAATAGACTGGATGGTCAGCTACTACTTGCCTGATCTGCGAGATTTTAGCTTCATAAAGAGGTTGAAGGTAAGATTTCCTTAAGGTGCTCTCATCTGGAACTGACTTCCCAGTATATTTTTGCAAATATGATTTCATGACAGGATTGTTAAGTTTCGAAAGAGGTATTCCACATGCTATAAATGTCCTTGCTGTCTCACTGAAAAATTCATTTGTATTTCTGGAACTCGAAGATGCAAGTGCCTCACCAATGAATTGCTGTCGCTTCCCACCTTTACCATCTCATAGTTCTTTATTCCTGACGTGCTTCCCACTTTGTAGATGCTGCACAACCCGAGTGCGTTGGTGTTTGTCATCTACAGCTATAGAAATATCACACACATCACACACATCACACCTCAGAACAGATCCATCACTCTGAATGCCATCACCGCTAAACTGTTTAACAATGTCCTGCAGTTTCCCAACATTTACTTTATGTTTTGGCATGGTGAACAAGCAAATCCGATGCATCGATCAGTCGATCACAGACTGCAGTTACCTTGCTCACTGAGACGGGAGAAGGAAACTAAAACAAAACAGCTTTCCTACAACAATTTGTAAACAATACAGCATAGGACAAAAAGAACACAACTTCTAGCAATTGTAACGCGTCATTGTTGGCACTGTTTAAAGTCTGCGTGTTTGCTACATTAATGTCCAAGAACTGAAGAAAGCCGATTCATTGTTGTGTGGTAAACAAGAAGCCGCGCCTCGAATGTGGGTGGGGTTAAACAGCGCGCAAGTTGTATTTAAAAAAATGATAAAGATGCAAAAAAGGCGAATAGGTGCAAAAGGTTCTGAGATTGTGAAAAAGGTGCAAAAAGGTGCAACCGAAACACCATCAGTAGAGTTCAATACATGTTTATTTTGGGGATGAGTCACTTTTTTACTCATTTTCACACAAAAAATTTAAGGTGTAGCACCTAAAATTCCTAGCTCTGATAATGACGTCAATAAGCAGAGGGCAATACCTACTTCGAACCAACATAGTTTCAGTCCTTAAAACAACACAGGATGTAGAATAAAAAAAAAGTAATGAAAATAGCGGTGGACAATTTGTCTATCATTATCTTTGCTGTTGACTGTATACAAGTGACCCGTGGGCCTATTTAATTGAACGCACTTTCGAAGCCTCTCCTCGGTCTGTTTACTATAACTTCCTACACCTAAGAAAAGCCACGAGTCGCCACTGGGACAATCACTGCATCTGAAGCTGTAAGGAGGAAGGAAGAACTGCTAATATTATCCATACCCTTCTTGAGTAGAAAACAACTCAAGCATTTAAATGCCCCACGCCTTGCTTCTTGACAATTGGAGGTGTTTTGTTGTTAAGATATTATAATCGGGATGCATGGTCAAGAGAAAGAATAAAATACACGACAAAGTGCTTTTTATCCAAGAAAAGAATAAAGGGATAAAAATATCCAAGCATGTTATCGTGAATTTTTGCATAAATGTATCACATCAGAAATACGACAATAATTCTGACTTTTTCTGGCCCCTTTAAGCTCAGTGCCTGTATGTTACGCCTTTGATTTAACGTATTTATTCAAATTATAACAAAGTAGAATTTAAAACCAGATAAAAACAAGATGTTTAAATTTTATTACCCACAAGAATTAGCCTTTCCATCTATCTTTCTCACTTCCATTTATTACATTTTTCGTATGAAACCCATGGGACGTGAGGCCCCGAGCGGTCGCCCACCCCTTGCTACGCCACCGTTGGGCTGTATTAACGTATTTACTCAGTGATCTATCCACACATCTTTTTAACAGTTTCTCATTTTCCCCCAGACAATCCCCAATATGTTATCGTGAAGGCACAATTTTTAGGCGCTAAATTTGCACCCCTACTATAAAACCTTATAATTACTTCCAAATGAATACATTCTCGATAAATCTTTTCACACACACTCGTTTTGCGAAGGAAGTTTATTTTCGGAAAATGGATGTGTGTCACAAGCCTTCTTTGAACCACCAGAAAAACATTGCGAGCTGTAGTTGATTTGCGTTGTGCGTTTGGTACTGCTTGCTGCTTTAAACGTTCATTTGATTGGCTAGCACGCACCACGTGACCATACACTACACTGTCCATCTAATCTGTGCTGTCCATTTGTGTCCATTGCTGCGAAGAGTGCGGACCTCTTTGAGTGCGGACGCCAAATACACTACGTGACACCAAAATCAAGTCAAAAAGTGTGGCGAAGTAGACAGGAGCTGTAGAAAACGTACTCTTCTAGCTTGGGTAAGTACACTGTACGAGGGTCACTATTTATATTTTGAGCCTAACAATGAAAAAACAGGAATTTGGCATTGAAAACTGCTTTATTGTTTTTCGAAGTATTCTCCTTTATGGTCAATACACTTTTCCATTCGTTCGAACCATTTGTCAAAGTAGTTTTTCCAATCTTCTTGAGACACCTCCATAATATGGTTTTTGAACGCATCAACGGCGTCTTCCGCCGACGAAAATCGTTGTCCACGCAATTTATTCTTGACATTCGGGAACAAGAAGAAGTCATTGGGTGCCAAATCAGGACTGTACGGCGGATGACCCATCAATTCGATTTTTTGACTGTTCATAAAGTCGGTTGTTAGACGAGATGTGTGACAGCTGGCATTGTCTTGATGAAGAATGATCCGACGGCGTTTGTTTGTTTTCCGTATTTGACCGAAGACCTCTGGCAAACAAATGGACATTTCCACTCAATTTTTTTTACAACAATTTTAAAAACTACACCCTGGAAAAATGACCCCTGCAAGTTCTCGCGTTTCTCTGCGTCCAGTTTAAGGCAGAAACGAGACTTCCAAAGTTGCGAGGCTAGCGTTGCGCTGAAAACACGCCGCCGCCATGTTAATACGTCACACCTTAGAGAGGGCTCGTTTGTCGTCTGCTTCGAGCGTCCAGTTCCGGATGGGTAGCCCTCGGTGAGCGAACACATGCAGCAGTTTTACAAATCTGTACCGATTTAAATAATGGAAGAAGGAGCGATAGGAGAAAGGAAAGTTATGCTTTGTAATGATCATTCTTCTATGAAATATCAGTGCTGCTCACGTGCAGCTGCGTGTGTATTCTCAGGCCATGCGAAAAATATTGCTTATAAAATTGGTTGCTGACCAGACACTCAAAAATATTTTTTAAACTTATATTTATCGAAATTTACCGTAACCTATGTAGTGCAAAATAAGAATTTTCACATTCTTCACTTTATTTATAAAGCCTAATTAACTTTCTTTTCCATAAAGCAATTTCAGTTTGTGTTCGATTTCTGTTGCGCAAATTATGATCAAATATTTTTGTGCAGATAAGAGAAAATACACTGAGAAGATTACATTAGTTGCACAGTACATATCTATACTTAGTTTATGTATAATTATTACAAGGAAATAATATGTATAACCATGGGCATATTTAAGGGGGATTCAACGGGTCCAACCCCCCTCTTTTTTGGTTCAATAAAATTACCAGAGTTACCTGTTCTATCCGCTTGTTCATAAAAATTTCTTCGTACTTATTTCATTCTCTTAAATTAGAGACGAATAGGACGGGATACGGATGGGAAGGAAATTTCGTAATTCCACACACCAGATGGGACTGCAGACCAATGTCTGCAATTTCCTGAAAGTTTCATAATTTCTGCGATAAGAAACTGCATTGAGACTGTCAAATCAGTAATTTTTCCCCCTCGAGTCATCTTAAAGATATTTGGTTTTTAAAAACGCAGTGACACAAGATGAACAGAAAAGTATCAATACTAGCGTGACTTTGTGACTACATACACACAACTTTGTCGAGTCCAGCACCCCCTGCTCCCCAACAAGCTTCCAGCCAGCAGTGTCCTGGATTTTTACTTACGAAATAAAGCAACCCTAATCATACCAAAAGTTGATCCACCCCCCCTTCCCGTGAACTATATATAGGCCCATGTGTATAACAATATCCCATACTGAAATGGTACGATATATTTTGAATTTTGTTCTGCGAAAAAAGCAGCCTCATCTCGTTACCCCGAACGTATTAATTAGTTGGTTCACAACTTCACCACTAAGGATCCTATCGAGACGAGACATGGTCTCGTTCTCGTTGAGATTTGTAAATGTCTGTCTCGTGTTTATTTGTAAATATCTCATTGACAGTCTCGTCTCGATTTATAAACATCCGTCTCGGTTTGGAAGGGCAATTGTCGTTCTCGTCTCAAGTCTCGAAAAATATAGAATTAACAACGTATGCATCATTATAAATACAAAAAGAAAAAAACTTTCTTCTTTTTTTTTTACTCCTCGTTTCGACGATACGAGCCCTCGAAAACTGAATATTATCCTGCTTATGTATGCAAACCAAACTGCAGATTCAGAATTACCAGGAATGAACTGGCGTTGTAATTATTATACACAAAATTCATGATTTATCTGAGGAAGTCGCATGTTCCAGGTTTAACTCTCGACCTGGGCATGACTGTTTCGTTGTGAGTGACATTTCATTGAACTGGAAATTGTTGCACGGGAGGATGTTTGCTCGAGACTTTGGGGACAGCAGAGGGAATGCTTCTATTCTTAATGTTAGTGTTGCTCACGAGACGAGACATTTTCCGTCTCGTCTCATAAAAGGAGATGGGACAAGTGAATGTTTTCGAAATGAGATGGGACAGAAGAAAAAGTTCGTCTCGTATCGTGGCAGGTTGGGTGATACTTAGATTGTGCAGTTGGTGGTAGTGTGTGTGTGTGTGGTGGGTGTGTACTCCTGCACCCGGACTTCGAATACTCTTGTAGTCATTCATCTTCATTGGTGCGATTAGCCAAAAGTGGGAAGAAATGTGATGTTAGAGAAGATACATACTAAATTAACCATGCGTTCTCATCGTTGCGGTTAAACAAAGTGAACGGAAAAGCGACGTAAAAGTAGTCTAAATACAAAAATTTGCAATATATATATATTAACTGAAGAAAACTGTCATTTACTGCAGGAAATTAAAAAAACACCGTTCCTTTTTATACCGTATCACCTCTTCTATTGCAGAAATTGGCGTGTAAACCAGTGTTCTAAAAGTATTCTCTTAAAATTTGTGAAGAAAATATTATGACGAAAATAATTGTAATTCCAGAAAAGGCATTCCATAACATTAAGTTCTTGCCAGTCAGAACCAACCTATGTATTCGCAATGAACAAGGCTGTTCACGTGTTCAGCCATTGACTGTTACAAGCAGTGGCGGTCCCTCCATGGAACAGGCTGTTCCCTTCTACTTATCGCCCTTTTTAGCTATTTAAATTATCTATAATAACATAATAAGAACACTTCTTTCTTCCGAAATCAACACGCCGAAGAAAAACTTTCACCCTGACTGGAAGTTTGTTTACTTCTGGTTTACTTCACCTACCCTCGTCGTCCCACTCTCTGCTCTGACACCGAGTATTTCCGACCACGCGCGAAGGTAAACGATCCTCATGGAGCCACTTGCCACCGCGGAAGCTGAACTCTCAAGCTGTTCCCTAGGAGAGACATATCGAATTCGTTTTCTTTCGAGTTTTTGCTATGTGCTAAAGCTTAATTGCGTCGTAGTGATAGTTTGGAGTGTAGTAAGTCTATAGTTTCCTAATCTCATTGCAAAATTGCGTCTGCCAGTCATAACGAACTGGAAAAATCTTCTAGAGTCTAAGCGTCTGCTAAATACCTTGGCTAAACGCTGCAAAATAGCTTCCGAGGGAACAGCTCACATCCACCTGTTCCACCAGCAAGACAAGCACAGCGCAGGACAAGAAAGCGAATGTTGTATGATCGACCGGCTGAAGACGAAAGCTTTTAGTACATTGAACTTTACAGAAAAGACAGTAGATATACACCTATCCTAACCTAATTTGAAACTAAAACGAAATCGTACACAAGGCATTTTCAAACAAGTTACAACTCTGTAAAATTATTAACTGGATACTCTTCCAGTGGCAAATTTTTGTTGTCCTTGTTTGTTCCCGAGAGGGAGTTTGGAACAGTTCGGATTTTGTCACAATTTCTACAAATCTAGCGGACGTCATGAAAAATCTCGGCCATCTGATTGCCATTATTGCATTAAGGACGTTTGAATTACAATGCTCAACTCTAGAAAAAAAATGTCAACTTAATCTACAAACGGAGATATGAAACCGGTTTCGACAAAACATTTTTTTTTCTGATAAATCATAAATTGCTTTTATTAATTTTTCCTTTGTTGCGCATCAACAATTTTGTTTTTAATGTTTTGTTTACATTATATCATATTTGCTTTAACGTTGGTATTTTCATAATTTTAACGTGCTTCATATATGTCACTTCTGTAAATTTTTAACATATGTTTCGTACGTTTATTTGGTTCATTTCAACAAGGGTTGAATTTTACTTGGTTTACTGTACGACAGGTATGGGAGGGGAGGGGGCAAGTGCAGGTCACCCCTGTTCCCCTGCCTGATTTAGCACCGCACGCCACTGGTTACAAGGTTTGCTTTGTCACCCTAATGGGAAAACCCTCTACCGAATGGCTGAATTATAGTAAATACTGCTATACTGCTAGGGCATAATTCATCTCCAAGAAATGGAGCATAGATTTTTGCACTGGAAGTTGCAAGATACTTGTTTTACACAGTAACAAGTGAGTTTGCCGTCGCTTCCGCGGCTCATGCTTTGTAAGTTGACGGGACGAGCAGAAGCATAGGCAGAAGCTCTGCCTGCACGCATTTCTATGTGATGACGTCAGAGGACCTCCTGTCTGTGGAGAGGACGTTTTCAAATCCGTGAGGTAGGAGGTGAATTTCAGCTGTGTTTGAAGGCGTGTTTCTCGAGAACCAAAACAAATATCGCCGAGACATTTTGCACATCCCATGTTTGTGTCATTATCTGTAAAATGAATGGATTTAAAACGTTTTTCATGTCAAAGTGGTAATGTCCATTGTTGTGTACCATTCAGAGTTGACCGTTCTACGTTCCTCTAAAGGCACAGTTGCCACATGACCAGTTTTCCCGAAAAAACAGGCGACCATTTGTTTCGATGTGCTTCGAGCACGAACAACTTTTGTTGGATTGGGTTCATCTTGAAACACCAATACAGTCGACTGCTGTTTACGTTCCGGCTCATATGCATATATCCATGATTCGTCACCTGTTACAATCTTATATATGGCTTTTGAAGCACCACGATTGTATTTATTGAGCATTTGTTTGCACCAATTGACACGAGCGTATTTTTGAGTTTTTGTCAAATTGTGTGGGATCCAACGAGAACATACCTTTCTCACAGCTAAATCATCATGTAATATTTTATATATGCTGGTGGAACTAATGCCTATGGTTGTCTCAATCTCACAGTATGTCACATGACGATCTTGCAGTATTAGGTTTAGCACAGCATCAATGTTTTCTTGAACAACAACTGATTTTGGACGACCTTCGCGAATCTCGTCGGTGAGCGAATGGCGGCCACGATTAAATTCGTTATACCAGCGTTTCACAGTGGCAAAGGATGGGGCTTCATCGCCAAATGTGGAAGTAAGTTGATCGATGCACTCTTGTCTTGATAATCCACGTCGAAAATCGTAAAACATCATCGCACGAAAATGTTCACGATTTAATTCCATTTTATTGTTGTCGCGCAATCTCCAAGGCAACATAAACAACACAAATGAAGCTATTGACAAAACATTTGAAGTACGTTATGGTCAATAATGCCAGACGATTCCGTGCAAACGTCAAATCGCGCCTAACTTCAATCAGTGTTGCCAAGGCTCAAAATATAAATAGTGGCCCTCGTATTCTCTTTTGCGAGTTAAATGTTGTTTATTTTGATTGTGGATTGCACTCATAAGCATAGGCGTAACTTAGCGAGGGCGAGCCTCTCCCAAAATTTTCAGGTTTGTTTAAATTTACAAGTTAAGGATTGTTAACATCCTAAGACCTGAGGAGCTAAGTACTCGTAAATATATTATAATATTTATGATTTTGCAAATGTAACAGTTATTTAGCAAATAATCCTCGAAAAACTTCTCTGCTCCCTCCCCCCGAAAATGTAGGGTCAAGTGCCCATATTTCGGATAGGTTCCTAATTTCGGATACCAAGAAATTTCCACCTTAGAACATCAGCGCTGAAGTGCAGATAGTGCCAACTAACACGCTACTTCGTCCCCCAGTTTCACCCTTGTGCGTGACCTTGAGCAATGTTTCTTTAGTGTGTGGCTGATATTTCTGACTTTTCCGGAGTTTTGATGTAATATTTTACCATCCAAACTTAAGGCCTACAACTGGAAGATTAGTATTTACTCACTTCTCTCTAAATTTTATATAATCTTGAGAGATTCAGCAAACATTATTACGTAGTTTCAGTCACATTATTTCAGAGGGGGAACACACAGAATCGCCATAATGAATATGCGACTGGGTTTCCTAATTTCGGATGCTACACGGGTACCTAATTTCGACTATCCGAAATTGTGCACCCTTTCCAAATACTCATTAGTAACCCTATCCGAAATTAGGAAATACCCTATCCGACATTAGGCAACCTTTTTGTCAGACTAAAAATATGCATACAAATCTTTGTTTCATAAAATATACCAAGTATTTCTTATATATGTTAATATAACTTTCAGAAACATTAATAAATATATGTTCAATGTTTATCAACACAGTTATGGCTTATTTTGTTTACATTTAGGTACTGAAAATCTAATTTGAAATTAAGTATCCGAAATATGGGCACTTCACCCTACTTGTCTATGGCGGGTACCTCATTGAATGGTCCGAGTGAAAACTCTCAGCATTCAAGTTCCTTGGGTAAGAATTCTTGAGATGAATATTAGTTAAATACGGCGACAAGACAGAGCCCTGTATACATTTCCAAAGTTATGTGTTTAGTAGGACACAAGGATGCACAAAATATGAGGGGCAATCAGGTTGTTCTGACCCTAACACAGAAAGAGCGGCAATAGGGTTTCAATTTCTTTTTTTAACATACTCCCCTGCAACTCCAATGCACTTATCCCAACGGTGCTCGTGCTTGTGCTTCGTGCTCGTGCCACTCGTGCTATGTGATGATACAATACGCAATATTGACTGACGTAACTTTACCAAACTCAAATATACCATTTCTTAATGACCATTGCATTGTATAATTTATCGCACGAAAAGCGATGTGCATTAAAAACTAAAAGATCAACACAGCTTTTGTCAAGTAAGTTGGTGAAGTCCTCGTGGTAGAAATTCAGCCTGTGCCTGCTCTACCACTTAACCCGCAAAACTATTCTTTTTTTTTTTATTATTATTTTTTCGTTAGTATATAACTGCTTAATATTGTGTCAATGGAAATGTCTAGCATTCATTTGAAAACTCGTAACATCGAATGGTCTGTGGACAAAATTATTTTAAAATGTTTATCACCATTCCAAGATGCAATAAACAGTGGTCTGAATTACTAATCGGCACTGTTACTTCAGTAGAGTGTACGATAGTTGGATCATCCACCCACCTCCGTGTCAGAGTGCTTTGCACAGCCCACCAAGATGACAGAGGTCCCTGGTTCGAATCCCGGCGTTAGCACAGATGTTCTTGAGTGTCCCTTCATCAATATCATCACTCATATTCATATTCGCGATTAACCAAAAGTGGTAGAAAAGCGAAGTAAAATAAACCAAATCATCAGTAGTTGGATCATCCACAACAATGACGTCTACTGTTGTGCAGAGGCGCTTGTGATTCAGGTAGGTTTTTAATTACTTGCATCATACAGAAAGGTATATAAAAAGATATAAAACACCAGAATTCAAAACATTTGTTGCATAGTGAGGCATCTCATTTTCTAGCTAAAACATGCATGGATGATGTTTTATTGAAAACCCAGCTGACTTCAGGCAAATGAACAATACCTGTGGCGACTAATACCATAAGTAAGTTATTAAGCAAGAAAGGGCCGACCCTTCCTTCAGACTTGGCGTTCCCACCCGAAATGCCCATGTTACGCCACTGGTAGTATGTGCCAGTGATGGTTTGACCTCTTTGTAGATAGTCCACAAGAAGGACATCCTTGCAGTCCCAGAAAATTGAGGCCATCACCTTCTTGGCTGACGTTTGCACCTTGAACTTCTTTGTTGGAGGAGAATGTGGGTGTTTTCACTCCATGCTTTGTGATTTTGTTTCTGGGTTGAAGTGATGGACCCATGTTTCATCCATAGTTACAAATCGGGCAAGGAAATCGTCTATATCAGCACGAAACTTGTCAAGAAGTTATTGACTGATGAGCACTCGGGTGCGCTTCTGATCTGGGGTGAGGTTTCGAGGAACCCATCTTGCAGCATTTTTTTTTCATTTACAATTTCTGGGTAATTATGTTTTGCACAGTGCCATATGACAGTCCACACATCTCAGCAACATGACAGTGACTCGACGATCCTTCAGCACGATATCATGGACTTTGCTAATGTCTCCGGTCGTCATGACAGTTTTTGGTGCTCCACCTGCATGTTCATCCTCACACGACTCTCCCCCATAATTAAACTCACGACACCATCTCTTCACCATACTGTATGAAGGGGCAGTGTCCCCTAGTGTATCCACCAGTTCCTCATGAATTTTGGATACCGTCCACTTCTTTTTCACAAAATATTTTATCACCGCTCTCACCTCAGTTTTCTCCATTCTGGCATGTTGACACAACTTCACTCAGTTAAACTCCTGTAAAAAGAAAACTGTTCGTTACTCAGACTTGCAATTCAGAATGAAAGCATATAAAGGATGACTTTATTTATTTAATTTTGGGAAGTAGTTTTTTGGGTGTGTAAATTTGTATATATGTTACCATTGCCTTGCGCTTCTAATTACCTTACAACATTGGTTCTAACCCAAGTCATTAAATCTTACTTAATACATTTATGACGTAATTTAGAAACAGTGTATTTACATTCTAAGAATGTACATGAAAGAGCTATGGAACGAGTAACATCGAAGACTTGTCCAAATTCCCATTGCCAGGTTGGTCAGTTACAGAATGGTCCTTCTCTAATCCACAAGGCTGCATACTTTTCAGCATTCATGACTTGACCATTAATGGACAAGAATGATTTTTCAGTTGTTTGCTCCATATGGTACGTACAGCTACGGACAGTTCCGGGTTGTAATAAATGCATAGACTTTTAATGGAATTGTTTTAACCCAGCAGTGTCCGTACAATGGTTTATTATAAGTAGAGCCCGGAAGTTCAGGCATTTATTTTCGTTAAAATAGGCAGGCAAAAAGGCATTTATAATGTGGAAAATAGGCACTAGAAATGGGAAAAAAGGCAAAATAAACTGAAAAAGGCACATTTGAAAGTCACTTACTTTTATCTATAATTTCTGGCAAAATGTTAATGAAGCATACATAAAACAAGCAAATGTAGCTGGAGTCATTTCGATAACAGCATTTTCACCTTTTAGAATATCACAAACTGTTTTCAATTGTTTCAAGTCATCATTTGTACTCACTACCCATTTGCACTTTTCCACAACAGCTGACCCCTTTTCTCCTGACACTTCCATCATCTGCTGCATAGATTCCTCGAAGATTTTCATGAATGCTACAAGACTCTCACCTCTTTTTTCTAGCTTTGTAATTGTCTCTGGCAATGCACCATAATGTGCAAAAATAAACGACAGTTCATTCTTCAGTTCTGAATAGCACAGGAGTTTTTCACTTCACGAATTGAAGCTGCTTCATTTTCTGGAAGAGAATCGATCACCTCACTGATTTTTTGAAGGTGGTTAGCATAATATATAGCTGCTGATATCCAGGTTCCCCATCTCGTCAAGACTGGTTGCGGAGGTAAACTAAGATCAGGCACAACTTCCTAAAATGTTCGGGTTCGAGAGGAAGATTTCAGAAATATCTTCTTTGTGTTCGAAATCAAACTGTCGACTTCTGGGTGCAACACTCTCTTTTTCGGCGATTCTGTGCATTGCGTGGGCTATACATGTGATATGAAGCATGTTCGGGAAGAGAATTTTCAATGCTATGGCAGCCTTCTTTATATAGGGAGCTGCATCACTGATAAAAAGTAACATGTCATCATGATGTACACCATCTGGCCAGAGCAGAAGTAGGGAATTTGAGAATAACTGAGCTATTGACCAACCATTGGCTCTCTCTAGTTGTTCTGACGTGAGAAGAAATGACGAGGATTCTCCGCATGTTGGTTCCATAGTTCATATGATGACGTTGGCTATTCAGCGTCCCATAGCGTCAGTACTTTCATCTGTTTAAATCCAAACCTTCTTTCCACCAACTTCAGCACGAATTCTTTGCAGAGCTTCTTCGTAGCAGATGCTTAAATATGTTTTCTGCAGCGTTGATTCCGACGGCACCGTTTCTTTAGTGTATTTCTCCAGGAATTTCCTCAGTGACTTGTTTTGCACTTTCCAGAAAGGTATCCCTGCTTCCATGAAAGCTTTGCACAGTTCAAGAGAAAACTGAGATTGCCTGTTGGATGAAGTGCCCACTGTTGAAATTAGGGATATCTTCTTCTGTCCAACCTTTTTGGCAACTGCAGATTTATGTTTTGCTGTTGACACATGCTGAGATATAAAGTATTTTTTCTCATGGTTGAATGTTTTTTCACATATCTTGCAGAGAAGAATAGTACCATCTGTCAAAAATGTGCTTTCACCAAATTCATGCACGTAACCATGTAACTTACCACTTAACAGTTGGGCTGAAAAGTTCGTAGGCTAACATAGTAAAAAATATTTTTTTGACAAAATTCGATTTTATTATTCAATATAGTTGCCTTCGAGGGCGATACAACGATTATAGCGGTCATACAATTTTTCGATGCCATTTTTATAGTACGATTTCTCTTTAGCCTCAAAATAGGCCTCAGTTTCGGCGATTACCTCTTCATCAGTGCTAAATTTCTTTCCAGCGAGCATTCTTTTAAGGTCTGCAAACAGGAAAAAGTCACTGGGGGCCAGATCTGGAGAATATGGTGGATGGGGAAGTAATTCGTAGTCTAATTCATATAATTTTGCCATCGTTTTCATTGATTTGTGACACGGTGCATTGTCGATTGTGAGCACGCGTGGCACCCATTTTGCACACAGCTTTCGCATGTTCAAATATTCATGCACAATATGTCTAACACGTTCCTTTGATATTTTTGAAGTCTCAGCTATCTCGATCAACTTCACTTTACGATCATTTAAAATTATTTTGTGGACTTTTTTGATGTTTTCGTCGGTAACAGCCTCTTTGGGGCGTCCACTGCGTGCATCGTCTTCGATGCTCATTTCGCCTCGTTTAAATTTAACAAACCACTTCTCAACGGTTGATTTTCCTGGTGCAGAGTCCGAATAATATTTATCAAGCCAAGCCTTGGCTTCAACAGTATTTTTTTTCGCCAAAATGCAATGCTTTATTAACACACGAAATTATTTTTTATCCATTTTTTCACAATAAGAAAAGCTGCTTCACTCACAATGCTATATCTCTCGAACTAATTATCCGGCAGCTGTGAAATTTATACACGTATCTTTTGAAGGTTAGTACTAAGTAAAAATGACATGGATTTAATTCTAGTAACGACATCTATGAGTCAGCCTACGAACTTTTCAGCCCAACTGTTAATAGCACACTAAATTTCGGCATGATGACAACTACACGATCCTTTCCTTCCAAAGTGCAGAACTAAACTAAAGATAGAGAACTTGATTTTGGAATCCATGCAAAGGCCCTTGGGCATTAGTGCTGTTTCTTGTCAATCGGACGCTGGACGTGATGACGTAATTGTGCAGGTGTTCTGCAACAGGTTTTCAGCAGTCAATCATTCACAAGGACATGTTAACGGAAAGGCAATATCTTAACTCAGCATGAAATACTATTTTTTTTTAAAACTCTTTTCTCCTTCAGCAATGTTGAAACATACGTGAGTTCAATATTACTTAAATAAGGCGAAAATTATTCACATAATAAACGGAAGAAAACTAAATGCCAAAAACGTTTTTTGGGAGAAAAATAATTTATTTACACATTTTTTTAAAAAAAATGTTCAAATTTCATTGAAAAAGGCAAAAAAGGGCATTATAATTAAAAATAGGCAGTGGGATCCCAAATAGGTTAAATAGGCAAAATGTAAAGGCTTCTAAAACATTCAATACAACATAAAAAACGTATATCCGGAAAATTTTTATCAATATATGCAGTAGATAAAAAGAGGCATTTTGCCAAACTTCCGGGCTCTAATTATAAGCTTTCAATTGCATTTGCTTTGAGAGGATATAAACACCCCTGGCAGGGATAAAAATAATTTTCCTTGGCCGGGGTGGCAACCTAAAGTAAACTTGATAAAAGATAAAGACGGTGATTTTCTAGCTGACCCAAGCGATATTCTAAATAGATGGAAGAACTACTTTAATGACCTTTTAAATGTCCATGTAGGAGATAAATCAGAAGTAAATGAAGTACACACAGCAGAACCTTTAGTTCCAGAACCTAACTTGACTGAAGTTAAAGATGTATTAAAAGGCTAAAGAATAACAAAGCACCTGGCATTGATTTAATACCAGCTGAGTTAATTAAATATGGTGGAAATTCATTAATATGTCAAATTCATAAATTAATTTGTTTAATATGGAATAAAGAAGAAATCCCTCAACAGCGGAAAGAATCCATAATTGTTCCTGTGTTTAAAAAAGGTGATAAAATGAACTGCAATAATTACCGTGGAATTTCTCTACTCTCAACAACATATAAAATATTATCTAACATTCTTTTAACAAGACTAACCCCATATGCTAATGAAATTATAGGTGATTATCAATGTGGATTTAAACGTAACAGATCAACTACAGATCAAATTTTTCACATCAGACAGACACTTGAAAAAAAAGTGGGAATATAATCAAAATGTCCATCAGCTGTTCATTGATTTCAAAAAAGCATATGATTCGGTCAAAGGAGATAAATTATATAATATATTAGTAGAGTTTGGAATACCTAAGAAGCTTGTTAGTATGATAAAAATATGCACCAGTGAAACAGAAAGTAAAATTCGTGTGGGTATTAATATGTCTGACAAATTTACAATTCATGATGGGTTAAAACAAGGAGATGCATTATCTCCATTGCTCTTTAATTTTGCTTTAGAATATGCTGTAAGGAAGGTAAAAGAAACTAAAGAAGGACTAAAATTAAATGGTGTGACTCAGTTGTTAGCATATGCAGATGATGTAGACTTACTGGGGGATGATGTGAATACAATTAAGAATAATGCTAAAATATTTTTCAAAACTGCTAAAGAGATAGGTTTGGAAGTTAACAAAGAGAAAACTAAATATATGCTTACAGGCCGAAACCAAGTGTTAGTTAATAATCAAAATCTAATTATTGATAACAACTTGTTTGAACCAGTTTCCAAATTCAAATACTTAGGAGTAATATTAACAAATGAAAATTATATTAAAGAGGAAATAAAAAGTAGGCTTAATTCAGGAAATGCATGTTACTTCTCTCTTCATAAACTTTTGTCTTCTCGTTTAATATCTAAGAAACTAAAAGTTAAAATATACAAAACAGTAATTTTGCCTGTAGTATTATATGGATGTGAAACTTGGTCCCTTACATTGAAAGAGGAACATAAATTGAGAGTAAAATGGGAGAGGAAAGAGGAGTTTACAGGATTCTTGTTGGGAAACCTGATGGTAAGAGACCTGTAGGAAGACCAAGACGAAGATGGAGGGACAACGTCGAGATGGACCTAAGGGAAATCGGTAGGGATGGAAAAGAGTATATAGAACTTGTTCAAGATAGGGAAAGATGGAAGGTCTGTGTTGCTGCAGCCATGAACCTTCGGGTTTAAGAAGGCTAGGGAGTTAGTTAGTTAGTCGGGGATAAAATGTTTTGTGGGGGAAAATCCCCGGCATCCCCCCCTCCCCATTAATTCACACACTGGTTTTAACGATTCTCTGTTCGTTGTAATAGGGCAGTTTGAGAAAGCAGGCAAGATGACGAATGCCATCTGCGGTGACCGCGTTCGACGTCAGAGAATGCTCTTGAGATCATACGAAATACTCAACTCCTTGCAGCTACAGTGGATGGAAGGAACATAGCAAGTTGAAGAATGAAGGGGCGCCACTCTACTCAGGATGACGAAAGTTGTAGCCCAGATAAGATAAGTGGAATATTTATTTTTCCACACTTTGATTGAAACAAAACATTCTTGAAGGTAATTATACACTCACCGACCTCCCTCTAGCAAAAGAAGCACAACACCGAGATCTAGGTATTCTCATAGATTCAAAACTAACTTTCGATAATCACATATCAACCATCACAAAAAAGGCAATGCGTATGCTAGGCCTACTTTACAGATTCACCGAAATCAATAACCCGAAAGCACTTTTCATTTACTTCAAGACATTTGTGTCCCCCATTCTAGAATATTGTTCACCAATCTGGAACATGGCTGCCCATTCTCATACCTCCAAGATCGACAGTGTTCTCAGCTTTTTCCTCTCCATCGTTCGATATAGAGTGCCTGTCCTAAGACACCTGCCTAAGAGAGATCTGCTTGTAAATCTGCATAATAATACTCCAGAAACTCGTAGATACATTGCAGATATGGAATTGCTATATAAGATCATAAATGGAAACTTAAGATGCAGCATCCCACTCCACAAACTCTCACTCAGAGTGCCTAGACATAAAATACGGAGCAAGGAAACTTTCCACACTGCAACTCCCAGGCTCTCACTCATACAGTGGGGTGCATAAGTATTACCAAACATATTGTTCATCACAATATTCATGCACTTCGATTTTACCCAAGGAGAGAGCTTCAAGAATTAAAACAAAATGCTAAACAAGCTACTAATAGCCTGTGCAACATAAAACTTAAAATTTTATCCTTAAAATACGTGGGATGTAAGAATAAAACTAACGAAAATATAGTCATGGTTAATATGATGAGCAATACTTGTGCATCCCACTTATCGAGATTGGCTAAGCAGCAGCGTCATTTCTGCCTTAGGCCTACCTGACGATGAGAACAATGACTGACTAGACTATCCACAAGATTCATTATTATATTCCTTGTACACGCAACAGCAAAAGTAACAGGTAGTAGACGAATTCTCCAGTGCAATTGCTAAGTACTGTCTTAGGTTATTTTCCTTCTTTCGTGAAAGTGAGAGTTTAATCAAACTACTATTTATTACTAGAAGTCAGAAGGTGATGAAAAATCATCTTTTTTTTCTGACCCTTGAAAGTAATTCTAAGCCTGATATCAGTTCGTTTCCCTTCAGAAAATATTGTTTTATTTTCCATTTCATTTTCGGCCTTTTAGGTCACTTTTCAGTATTTTTTCATTTTTCTTATTTTTGAACTTTTTTAATATTTTCTCCTCGCCTGTTCTTTAGTGAATTTTAAATGCATATATTTAAATTTCCTGCCATCGTCCTTTTAGCAACTTCGCCAGTATTAATCGAAAATACGGGCAATCCTAGATGAACACTATTATCGCTTTAATCTGTGGTTTTAAAGTAAAATTAGTCACAATATTTACGATATTATAATGTGATTTACGCGAAACAACACTGTGTTTTCAACTACATCAGCACAAATTACATTTTCCCCTGTGCTTCAGTAGTTTAAACCACCAAATTGTTTCATCGAGTTATACAACTATTGACTTGAAGTTTATGAAAAATAAAGCTACTTCCGTGCCCTAATTATTACATTGCCTTAATGTTACTTCTCCCCTAGAGATACTTAATTTTTCACTGTCTGTTGTGCTAGAGTCAGCTGGGAATTCAAGAAATGAATGCTTAAACACCCTTACTCTGTAATTCTATACTTATTTTAGATCGTACGTATTATATAACTGTCGATAATTCACTTTATTGCGACTTTAATAAACTATTTATAATCCAAAATGTGTACAAAATCGGCTTCGTACGATCGTTCAGAATCAATGCCATCTATTATTGTTATTTGGAACTCTTCTCTCGGGTGAAACAGTGGCGCCAATGTATATAGGATCGTGGGGCCCGAGATCACCCAATAATTTGTGTTATTATTATTATTATTTGCTGTTATTCATGGTGGAGTGTTTATTGAAATCAGTAAATAACAGATTAAACAAAAAGGTTAGGATGCATTGTTGGCGGGTATTAATATCATAATATATGATATGAGATTTTTGTAAACCTATAATTCAAGTGTTTGAGCCCACGGAATGGTTTTGAAAAGCTGGCAACTTTTGGGCTGGAATATAAACTTGTACTTGTAGAGAGTCTTAGAAAATTCCATCATAAATAACTACTTTGACAAATGTCTTACCAATCCTTCAAACTGAAGGATATATATGGAGGACGAAATTTGTAACCCCAGATGAAAAATGTTCCTGCGCCACTGAACGCACCTATGCACTATCAAAGTTCCCAAAAGTTCTCTCCCCGGAAAAAAAATCCTGCGTACGCCAGTGCCCTCGTGCATTATTGTACTAATTTCTCGTAAAAAATATTTAAAAAACTGTGTAAATCGTTTCAGAGCTTTTTTTTTAATTCGCCAACAACGGCGACCACGGATTACGAATAGGTTCATTCTGTCAAAGGAGCACCAAACAGCTACAGCGCTATCCCACTTTGCTAGCTCCAATTACCATTTTAAAAGTTATTCAAACACAACAGTGGTTATCGGGGGTCATTTTAAGTTTTTTCAAGACTTCATTACTGCCTTCATTTGAATTTATTTTCTTCTACAAATTTCGTACGCCAGTGCACAAGGGCATGTAATAGAATGAAACTAATTTGCTTTCGACAGTTGATAGATGGATAGAGATATTTCTGGGGTGTCTGCTGTTCTTCTTGGAAGGGCCTGATGCTCCTTGTTTATTTTGTTTGTTTTTGTAATTGACACTGCATAAATTCCACTCATGTTCACGTAATGCCCTGCACAGAATTTTCGAGAGCGGCATGCAGGCACGTATCTAGTCTAGAAATACATTTCTGTTGGGGGGGGTTCGATTTAAGTGGGTCAAAATAATAATAATAATAATAATGTTTAAATTTTAAAAAATATATAATTATATTTAATTAAAATACATAGTATTAATTGAAAAATATTCAAATTAATTAATATTATTTTTATTACATGAATAGGTAAAAAGACTGTTTAAGGATTGTGATATAACAGCACGTATTCATTATCTATATGTATAGTCAAGGTCGGCAAGATTTGTAAAAAAAATGCTCTGCCAAGGAAATTAATGTTAAATAAATAAGGAATTCAATATTTATGGAATATCAAAGAAAGGATTTACGATCCAGTTGACGAAAACTAAAGTTTCTGGCAATATTTTATGCATATTATTATAAGTAGTAATAAATCTTGCATAAATGTTCTTTGGTACTATCATCCAAAGTCGTATGATCCCAATATAATCCTTGCCTTCCAATATGTTTGACAGAAATAAATAACCCTCGATTAAACAACCAGTATGTTTAAACTATTTAATTTTAGTTATTTTTTTATATCATTTCATTTTAATACTGTCTTTCGGGAGAGGTCCGGAACCATGGAGCCCCCCCAAATATGTCCCTGGCAGGGTTTTATGTAGACCTGTTTTTATTATTTATATATATATATATATATATATATAGGAAGTTTTGGTAAACAGATCGAGGGAAGACTTTGAACATGTGTTCAATTAAATAGGCACACGTATCAGTTGTAATATCCATTGCATTTGGCTGCAACACTGTACCCACTACACTTTTGAATAGACTTGCGTATAATACGTGTATCTATGGTTAAACGTTTGTGGAGTCCTCTCGCAGCCTGTCGTTTGTTTTGCCAATCCCATGACAAGAATATTGCTTCTCCAACTCTTAAAATATGCTAAATGCAACTAATTATGTAGTTTTAAGTTCAATTTATGCAGTTATTTTGGTGTTGTGATCTTGGTTTATCCATTATTTACTATAGTTAAGCAATATTTATTTGAGAATTTCGCCCATCAAATCAATTACAATGGTTCAACCAACCAATTAAATGGATTCAGTATAGTGCTTGAAAATGTTGGGAGAAAATTCGACGATTGGGAACTGCAGGTTGCATTTCATTTGTGACCTCCAACTTTCCTTTCATAAAATGTTAATTTGCTAAATCGGGAAGGATAAAGAAAAGATGAAAAGAAGAGGATGTACCGGGATGTGATTGTAAAGGCTTGTCTTTTGGTCGGCATGCTTCCTTTTGTTTGAAACAAGTCTGTTGAAGAAGTGCAAATAATATAGAACTTTAAAAAATATACTTCCTCAAAGTATCTTCCATTGAATTTGATTTATCTGTATCCCAAGGATGCGCATTTAGAGATAATGCTAGATTTTGCCCTTATGCCAAACACAGGGTGCTAAGTGCCAACGAAGTTTAAATTATGCTAGGTTTAGCATCACTGAATGAAGAAGCGACTGCTTCTTGCTCCCTGGCCATTAAACTGAGCAACCCCCTCCCCTTCCCTTCCACATCTCGCTGTAGGTGGAAGATCGAGCTTCCTCAGCAGCAGGGAAGACTGTCTTCTTCGGCTGGCAGCTGAAGCAAGCGAGTCATGGCAAACAAAATCGAACCTAGTCAAGTGTACGCACATTACGCTCATAATTTTATAGTGCACGTTAAACTCCTAAAAAGTAGAGAACTGGAAATAAGTAGAAATTAACTCTAGGAAGTTCCTCACTTCCTACTTGGAGAAATCACCCCTGATGTGTGCCCACTGCGTTCAAGGAAAATATTCTCAAAGGGTTAATTTTAGTCGTAAAGTTTATGTTGTATTACCTCTCACAAATATGAAAAAATATGTTTTTGCATTTTAACACAATTTTTCCGATGTAACGCATTTTTTTACTTTTGTCATTGCCATCCCGAGCTGCCTTTCATTGCAAATAATCCACATTAAAATCTCCTTGATATTTCAAACATTACATTCAGATCCAAGGCAAAAGCCATGGGCACAAGAATGGCCCCCATCCCACCTTTTCATGGGCAAACTCGAACAAGATTTTCTGGAGATCCAACCCCTGAAATTACTCCCGATTGTTCATCTTATCGACAACACAGGTTTCTTGATGGAAGTGTATGAGGCAGCTCAGGATATTTGTTTGGTAACCAGGCTGAAAGGATGTCACAATATTAATAAATATATAATCTGATATATCCAAATATCGGCTTCCCCGATGGCGCAGCGGTAGCATCGTCACCATGTAATCAAGGGGTCCCGGGTTCGATACCTGGTGGAGGCACATAGTGGTTCGGATCCCACTTTAAACTGTAGGTCTAGTCCCAATTAGCCTTACTGTGCATAAAGTAGACTTAAAACACCAAGTCAACAATATCCAAATATCCTGAGCTTCTTCATACACTTCTATCAAGAAACATGCCACCAACCACCCTGTACTTGTTACTCAATACCACCCTTACCTCAATGAAATCAGGCACACCCTACTACGTTCCCTCCTGCCCATCCTCCACAGTGATCCTGACACCCCGAACATCTTCCCTGTTTTCAAAGGTACGCAACCTCCAAAACATCCTGGTCTACAATACTCTTTAACCCCACAACCAATTCCCCCTGCTCACAAATGCAAGTGCCCTAGGTGGAAAACCTGCCCCATTTTTGTCACTTCCAATACCCTCCAGATCCACACTGCCACTGGCAAATTCACCCTCTATCCCAAAGGAACTTGTCCCACCTCAAACCTCATCTATATCCTCATGTGCAACTTCTCCTTGAAGGGAAAATACCAACCACTACAATATATCCAACAACTGCTTCAAGGTAGCATTCATCCATCCTTTACCACAATATGCAGATGGTATAGGACCTACATATCAGCCATGAATGCAACCACAAACTCTGGTCTGAACAAGCACACCTAGTAACCTTCTCCATCCCCACCCACTTCATACAATACCACTCATGGTTTTTGACAATCCTGGCAAAAGAACCATGCTCTTCTGTAACATCTAGAACTTGATCTGGACCTGGCAACTTTGTAGGTCGAACTTGAACTTTCAATTTCACCATCTTTCTTTTCTCTCAAGACTGAAGATGCAGCCTGTGGCCATGGAAATGTATATATTTCCAGTCTGGTGACAGTTTCCTTTTTCTTCTATTTGTAATGTATATAATGTGTTGAAAAAAAAGCAGCCCTTGCTTTATACTTCCAGGCCCTTAGATAGAATTGATCTCCGGGGGGGCTTTGTAAACAAAGTCCATTTTTCAAAAGTTTAACAGTATTAAATGAAGGTAAATTATGTGTGTGTGGGACGGTCATTAAATTAATATAAAATAAAATTTAGAAATATCATACAAATACTAGTTTTTTTTCTTCTATATCACACTGGAGTGCAACTGACATCATCCCTTACTACAACTCCATACTACATACCTTTGATGATACAGATATTTATATTGTACAAGAAAAAATGCACAATATTCAATCATAGTGCCCTCTGTACATTCAATCCCTGGTCGAAGCAATAAAACTTCCTTTTGTTCCCAAAACTTGGGAGCTGTTGACCATTTATAGAGATGCGGAAGGAATGTGGATGATGACATCAAAGTCACAGATTTCTCTCTAAACGGGAGGCTGCAACAGGAGCAGCGAAGGTACAAATAAAGAAGTTCCACTATGAAAAAAGTTTCTAAAGTCTAGAGAATCTTCTAAATACTTGCTGCTACTTAGACTTCAGCTCATGAAAAAATGTACGAATATATTAATAGCTGCTCTTCATGTTCTGTGAATTTATCCTTCAACAAGTTGTGAGCAAAATAATAGATGCTGTCTACATTTTCCTCCTCACTACTAACAAATTATACAAAATAGTTTACCTAATGACAAGTGGGGGGGGGGGTGCTGAGCCTCCCCTGGCCTGTAAATTTCCAGATAAATACAATATTACCCCCAAATGCTCATACGTTATTTTGTTTCATGGTCCTGCAACTAACTGTTAACAGTGTCATGTACTTTAAAATTCATTCCTCGTCTGTTAATAGTTCATAAATATGAATGCTTTCGAGAATGATCCCTATTAATGTTACAAGTAGGTCTTAGGTATGTGTGTGTTACAAATCTGACATATGCAGACTTCTATAGGCCTTGCGTGATAACTTGAGCTTTGGGGAAAGTGGAATTAGAGAGCTCATGTAGCTTTGTCAACAAAAAAGGAGGCTGGTGCAGGAAAAATCCAATGTTGTCACCTAACAGTTGTAAACAATTATCTGGTCACTCGTTTAGACATAGCATTTAGTTGTGGGGGTGTGAAACGGAGTTTTCTTTTTTAATAATTTGGTGTAAAGAAGTTCCGCATTGCGAAGCAAGACAAGAAATGTGGTTCACAATGAGTTAGTTATCTTTCATGCAGGAAGAAGCACAAGTCTAATTTCCAACATCATCTTTGAAGCTAAAGTGTAAATCACCAACCCTGAGACCTTCTGTAAACAAACCGTCTCACCGATTCGATGTATCACTGATCACGGAGACCTTCCCGCATGCATAGAACTCACCACGTTGAAAGTGGCACTACTTCCTTGCTGTTCACATGATTATTTTTAGAAAATAAACAAAGTCAGGCTCGGGTACCCTTTTCTACACCCTCGATTTTACGCACATTTCAAATATTCTCGTTACGAAAATTAGTTCTTCATAAGAAACGATGTTTCTAAATAGCGCGGAAAGTAATTTTTTTAGATCTACGTGATAGGAAACTTACGTTTTTCAATATTTAGATTCCTTATGTAACGTCGAAACGGTTTTGCAGGGATTTGATCATGGCGCATCTTGGATTCATGTCACAGGCGCATGTCTGAACATTTTCTTTTTCTTCTTATCTTTGACTTGTAAAAAAAAAAAAAGGTAAAGTGCTCCCCTGTGCATAGCACCATATAGGGTGCGTATAGGGGGTGTGGGGGTAACGCCCCACACTTTCTTGATCCGGTTGTGAGTGGGGGTGATGTGATCAGCATCATGCCCCTGACCGCCTTTACCCCCCGGGGTTTCCCCCAGGTACCCATGTTATTCGACGCTGGGTGTGCGCCGGGGCCGCTTCCATCGTTAGAAAAGTTCCCGGATTTGAACCGGCCGGGGATCGAACCCGGGACCTTTAGCATGGTAGTCAGACGCGTTACCGACTTAGCCACCGCGGCCACTATCTTTGACTTGTGCAATGGGATAATTTGCAATTTTTTCTTGTTATGAATGACTTGTGCAATGGGATAATTTGTGATTTCAGTATATTATTTATGTAATTTATTGGCGGATTGGATATTTGAGACATTGCAATTGTTTTGTGCGACTTTAGACATTGGAATTGATTTGTGTGACATTGAATTAAGACAAAAGGACTAAATATGATATTGACACACGTTCAACGGATGAAGGACATAGAGGACTTTGTTCGACGAGACATACGGGACATTGTACTTGACTTACAGGGAGATGGTCTGCTGACCAACGAACCATTGGTGCTAGCCCCACGAACCATTGGCGCTAGGCCCACGAACCATTGGCGCCAGCCTCACGAACCATTGGCGCTAGCCCCACGAACCATTGGCGCTAGCCCCATGAACCATTGGCGCGTGGATAGGTTAGTTCAGTTAGGTTGAGATCGATAGTTAAAATTTGGTGTCGTGTTAGTATCATGATCTAGAAATTGGAAGTAATTGTGAACCATTTAAAACGACAAAATTTCAACTTTAAACGGCTGTACAGTCGTAAATACTTCTTTCCGCGCTCCAATTTTTTTTATTCACAAATAGGATCAAATAATGTTCATAATGAAAAAAAAAATATTTCAAAATTCGAGGGTGTAGAATAGGGTACCCGACCCCAAAGTCATCAAATATCATTAAGTACACAAATCTCTAAACTCATTGAAGGTTACAATCAATATTCCCAAAAAATGTTCACACTTATCTTGCCTTGCCATCTCACCAAGTTATTTTACGAAGTGCACTATATTTGGCGGAACAAAAATCATTATTAGGATGTTTGTCAAAGTTTCCAACCGCAATAAATTTACCAACTTTCTTTGTCTTGTTTTGATCATCATCATCAATATATTTATTGGACTTATAGCATTGCATATGGCTGTTTATGCCCATTATATATATTATTTACATAAGATACAAGATACAATTTACATAAAATCTACAAACAAATTTCAAAAACACTCCGATCTATATCAAACCTTAGAAATATACATTACGATTGCAACGTCCTGCTCGAGAAAAGTGCCTACTACACCTACACGAGCACGTCAGCTGGATGCAAGTCTACTAACTTGGCCACGACCAATCAGTAGCACCATACGCTCTGCAAAGTTTTACCCATTATGCTAACCTTTTCTCCAGCGGTGGTATGAGACTCTATTTCACTCAGGGTTCGGGAATAAGTACACTGTCCAACGTTAGAGAAAGTTTAATGAATGTAGCTGGATACACTTATGCAACTATAAACGTTGTACGTTTAGCACACGCCCGTGTAGGATATTATACTCACTTGGCCAATATATTGCCACACAATGGGGGGAGAATGGCTTCTGCAAACTGCCGTAAACTGGGAACAGATACACTGCTGCTGCTGCTGCCCTCTGGGGTCGTATCCTTAGCTCCAACAAACTTCAGGAAGTGCAGTCCTTTACTAGCGCCGACTTCTGTAGCTGCAGGGAACTGTTGGCTTTCGGGGAACAAAGGGGCATCAATTAGGGTCACCCTCACGATAACCGTAGTATTTCACTGACCTGTAATTTTTCCTTCTGGGCGGTTGCCTAGAAACCCCACGCCACACTACCCTGGCGGGGTACCGCAGGTTGATATGGGGAGAAACCTCTCGCAACAAGCGGAGCGGGTCCTCTCACTCTAAAGTGGAGTTTTTCTCTCTCGCCAATAAGCGGAGTGGGTATCTCACTCGAAAGTGGAGTGGGTTCTCTTGCCAAAGGCAGAATTCAACCTCTCTCGCTGGAAGGCGGAGTGCGGCTTTTCTCGGGTGCTTGGCCTCTCGCAAGAGCGGAGTGCACCTTCCTTCCTTCCTTCCTTCTTTAAGAAGCTTGGCCTCTCGCAAGAGCGGAGTGCTCCTTTCTTCCGGGTCAGTTGGTAAGAGAGATCTTATCGTGAGCCGACCTGAAAGCCAACTGAAGAAAATCTGCTCCGCGGCTGGTTATATAGCCTCGGTTCAGGTAGCGCCTCTAGCGCCGTTCACGCGAACTACGTGGAACCGTGCTAGAGCAGGCAAGGCCATCTCTACGGCAGACGATTGAACTACGTGCTCAAGGCACAAACGATAAATACATATTATAATATTAAACGTGTGCTAAACGTTAATATACAATTATAAGAAATATTACTTATTCTTTGCGACCACGCAGGGCCTTATTAATAGAATAATAATACATCACTACTGATAAACACAATTATCAAAGCAGGTATTAACACATGTAACATTGAACAAGTAAATAAAATAACTTTGAACCTAATAACAATGGTTACATATACACCGAGTAAATAAACATTAGCGTTACTAATGAGAATGATCTCTCAGGATCATTACACGATGTTATATCATTTTGTCTAAATACAAGTAAAATATATTCAATTCGCATGGAAGAAAGAAGCCAAATTTATGGGAAATGATTACTGGTGCAAAGCAGTGGCGTGCGGTGACATTTAAACTAGGGTACATTTAAACTAGGTAAAATATATGTATGATATTTTATATTCGCAAATATATTCTGATGTAGGTACGTAGAGCCCAACAATTCAACATTGATTATTTCCTTCATGCAGTGCGATGAACATTGAACGGGAAGGAAATGGCTCAATCATTTTCCGTCCTTTCAAACTTCATGTAATAAATTTGATAAATCTCAGTATCCTCTACTATTTCACAATACCTTTCGCAGAGGAAACCAACGAATAAGGCCAATAATAAAGTTTCACTTTTTTTCTACTCAGTCAATCACTCTGTAGAGATATTTTTTCTTCTTGTCAAAAATCAAAATGCCTAATATACTGCTTACCATCCTTCACAACTCCTGCCTGAAACAATTTTTCCAAATCAGGAACAGACCTTCCATTTCGGATTGTTTACACTTTTTTTGTAAATTCCGAAAATCCCTTCTCCAGTATGTCATCAATAACTCCTGGTCCCCCTATTTTATCACTTCACGGCACCAACAAACAATAGAGATCCTGTAATGTAAATAATATGAACGAAACACTCGCTGCAAATTTCACACGACAGAAGAAAGCAAAAGTCAACCTCGCACGGTACGTTGTGTCCGGTCCCGCTATGCCCGAAAACCACGCGTTCTTGTGGACGAATGAATCGGAGTTGCCAGTCGACAAAGTATTTTGTAGAAGGGAGATAATTAAGGACAAGTAGAAAATACGTCAGCATACATCCCAGAACACTTCAAAAGCTAAACTACCGTACATCAATTTGCAATGTCTTGCGGGAGGGAGGGGGGCCCATCGAATCCCATTGTAAGCATTGTGTTTTATTATGTTTTTCTTTTATCATTCATTCATATCGTTGGGTCAACAATCAACACCCATGCTATGGAACTCAAAGGAAATGTTGATCCCGAAAGGAGATAAACAGATACTTTCATACTCTGAGAATTGTGCGAAACTTGCAAATTGTTCACATATTTTCCCCTCGACACAGTGGCAGTCCATTCTGGTCCTCACCTCCCTATACGAAAAAAAAACTTGCTAGCGTAACTTTAACATCACATAAATATTTTACATGTGATAGTTTACGCTTATATTAAATATGATCTTCCACCACTACATATTCTTGACCTCCTGTCTGATTCCTGCATCACTTTTTATAATGTATTTTTATTGCAACCCAACAGTGATCTATCTACGCGTGGCTGCTAAATGCTAAGTATTCCAGAAAAAAAATATGTTGACTACTGTCAACACTGCATACGCTGTCAAAATCTTGGGTACCCTCGATGCTTAGAACCGGGAAAGAAGTGAGAGAGAGGGTAAGCGTGGGCAGACCCAAACACGTGGTCGGGGCTGATATGAGCCAATGGGGTTACCTTCCGAATTTCTAGAGTACCAAGCAGAAGAAACAGCGTCTTTCTGCGGAAATCGGCAGGGACGCGGATCGGGTGGTTGCCGAAGTCACAATCGGGATCATTCGGGACTGCCTTCAGGAAGGCAGCAGCATGTTCGTGCGGAAATCGGAATTTCTTGCAGTGGAACTGCTTTCGGAGCGATAATTGTTGAATTTTCATGTTCGGGGAAGACGAAAAAATGTTTATTTTTTCTTACTGTGTTGTGGGTACGCAGTGTGTACCTTGCGTATCCTGAATGCACGCCGCTGGTGCAAAGAGTTAACCATAAAGGTGAAGCAATAAGTACAAAAGAAAGAGCATTGGGTTTAAAGTGACGTCACTTGCGGCAGCGTATCCCATACTACAAATTGGCCATTGTTTTACCTTACGTAATGAATCCTTTAACAACGCTGGATTTTCCAGCCCTGGCCCATATCCATGGTAACGGTTGAAGTTTTTGCGTGCGATGACGTGTAACCGGCCAAGTGAATGCATCACTTCAATGTGAAGTCACGTGAAATGACAGAACAACAGTGCTGCAGTATGCAGATATTAAACACCAGAACAAGAACAATGTCTAGATGAGGATGTGTAGTACAGGCTGTGGAAAAGGAGATGCGATAGCCACTAACGACGTCAAACGGTTGGGCGGGAACTTGACGTCACATACCATGAAGAAGTAATAGGATCTGAGCTGATTATGTCCTTTGCTATTAGTCCACTCAGAATTAGTTCACTTCATCGAATGATTTACTAAATCTCATCAATTTGCATTGTCGAGTTCGTTATTTGTGTTCTTCTTGGTTTAGGTTCAACATCTTCTCCGAAGAGAAAATTATGCTCATTTCTTTGTTTTCCTTGACCCAGTACATCCAGGGTCAAGGAAGTCAGTAATAAGGTGTGTTATATATTTTGTACACCTATAGATTGAATTGTATCTTCTCCAAATATGATGTATAAAGAAAGAAACTGCCGGAAAACTAAGTGAGGTGAGTGTACAATTTTATATTACTATTATAGTGGAACCACAAGCAAAGAAACCTGTGCATACTCACGACTCCCGTGCACCATACTCCTGTGTGGAGGGGAGGGGGAGAGTGGATCATGCTCTCTTATGGCCTGAGTTGAACGGAAGAGGAGGAAGGTGCGCGGGGACTTTTCAACGAAAGTTCTTTTTCTTGTGGTCGCTCTTATAAGTAAGGGGAACTGTGATTGGTCATTCATCTATTTTATCACTTCTTCATCATCTCAATTGACTTAAATGGCCGGAAGAGCAAAGTATATTTATCAAATATAAATGCAAACGCGTACAGTTTAATAAATAACCTAAATAGAATGAAAAATTAGCAGTTTGTATTTTTATTGCTTTATGTGAATATGTAGGGAAAAGCGAGAGAAAATTGTACACCAATGGCAAAAGAATTGGTAGGCGAATTGCCCATCACCATTTTCCTCCAGTCTGTTTTGCCCAATCTGGTGATCACAAATTGAAATAAGCAGAGGACAACTCTGCTTTCCATTATTAAAAACAACACAGGATGTAGAACAAAAAAATGAAAATAGCGATGGACAATTTGCCTACTATTATCTATCTCTTCAAGAATAAAAATACATCTAAATTTAGAACCACACTAAAGAGTTTGCTAATGTAACATTTGTTTTATAGAAGATTATTTGGGTCACATTTTCCATTAAGGAACATTAACTTTAAAACTTTTTCTTATTATTACAAAATACACTACATTACTTCTTAACTTTCTTAAAGTATTATTGTTTTTACTAATTTAATAGATATAACTAGACTATAGGTTAATTTCCTTGTATTCAAAATCAGACATTAATATTATTGACATATCCCATATCATAGTGAAATTTATACTTGCATGATCAAGTGAATGGAAATCAATGAATTGGCTGTACGCCTTTAATTTTGTTTTAAATTAATGTTTCAAGAAAACTATATTTCTGCCCTGAAGGAAAAAAGTATTGACGGATTGAAAGTATTCCAGTCGAAATTTATGTGTCTTTACAATTCGTTTAACTACATAACATGCCCGGCGGCCATGAGTAATTGTCCTTGGGAGCACACAATTCCTCCACCTTTCTCCAATTCATATTTCATATGATTGTTAAGGACCACTGCTGCGAGGCTTCATATCGCAAATTATTCACGCTATCTATTGTCACGATTAATACTACTGTTCATTTTCATTAATTTCTACATAATTCCCACATAGGTATGAGGATGAGTTTAAATAAATATAAATATAACTTGTATCATCTTATACTTAACTTCTGACATGCAAATGAATGATACTATAATTGCTTCAAATGTTCAAGTTATGTGTTCAAGTTATGAAATATCAAATTTATTGCTTATTTGCACGGCATAAATATATGATTAGCGGATGAGAAGATGAATATATTTTACTTTTTATAACAATTAACAGTTTGTCAGAAACATAAGTGGAACGCAAGTATCATCATTTGTTAACATAAAAACAAACAAACATGGCACAGTGAATTTGTCTTTGCTGTGAAATGTATTTAATCAAATCATCATTCATCCTCATCGTCGAGCGTAAACTAAAGAAGGATAACCCTTCCACATAGTACACCCAATTCTCAACCTCACGTCCACGGAGTACATGCTGGACTGCATTTTGCAGACTAACGAGGCTCTGGCGTCTGGACCTACGCCCAGTATAATCCTCATAGGACTGTGTGTGCTGTCCTGTGTTTTGTCCTTATGTGATGCACACAAAATTTTATAATCACTCACTCACTCTAAACTAAAGAAATATCACAACGTAAAATAACATAACAACAACACAACTTCAGCAAATGACTTCCCTACTTTTCTGGATCCCCAGCAGTCGGTATTAATTCTTGACGTTTTCTACATTGCAAGTGTCTGGAACTTATCGGAAATTGTTAGTTTTCATTCCAGAAATGCAAAGAGGTTAAAATGACGTGTAGAATTTGAGATTTCCACAGCGTCGGGAAATTTCGGAAATTTTCCGTCCTGAAATTTCCCGACTAGTCGAGAAATAGTGAATATTTCCCGTCCCGAATGTCGGGATTTAAAAAAATTCCCGTTCCAATCAATAATATTATGTCCCGTATAACAATAAGTACCTATCGATTTTTATTTTCAATTTTTCTGAAGCCACAAAATGTAAATGGGTGGAAATGCTCATTTGTGTACTCGATTTCGTGTGTTCAGTTTCTGGCATGGTTTCCTATCTGCATAGTGCAACACTAGCGCATAGATTTGGAATTCATTTCATGGATAAATTCACCTCTTACCGTCGTTTCATCATCACGAGTAAACAACGGATTGGCCCAACCTATACTTCTAATAACCTTGGGATTTTCGTGTGGATTATTTTACTTCTATGAGTTTGCAATGGTTTCTGCATGCACGTGGTTTTGTTTACAGAAGGTCTCAGGGTTGTTGATTTGAATTTTAGCCTAGTAGCCACAACAGGTGTCATTGGCCACTGTTACAAGGATTAAATATTAATTAAAGGGGGGGAGAGTTCAACTCTTGGGAAAGAGAGACAATGTGCAAGGAAAGTGATAACCGTCACTGCGCTTAAACTTGCAGAACGATTATCAATGCAAATAAAATTGCGTAATTAATGATAACCGTTATATTTAAAATAAATAACATACAGGCGAAGAAAATCTCACAACTTCCATCACCATTTTTATTACTTATTATTTCTCGTTACTATGGTTACAGCAATTTGATTTCTTGTATTTTATACAGCGTGATAAGATTATTATAACAATATATATACACTGGTCAAAACAATTAGGGGAGCAAGCAAGAAATCCCAAAACCAAAGTTGGAAAGTCAAAAATAGCAATGTATGTTGATGAAGTGAGTGTGTCCTCAACCAGTACAATTCATCTGTGATGAATCATCAGCATGAAGAGCTCTCTAGTGACACCATAAGGCACGTGGCAGAATTTGTGATATGAGGAGCAATCACGAGGTCACTTGGGAACACCGGATGTGTGGTGCTGGCAGACCGTAAGTGCAGGTGGGATTCAGTTGAGTAGTGTTGAATAGGAACGATGGCAGAACAACACAATTTAGGGGAATCTCCATTGGGAGGATGGAAGCAGGGCAAACACAACGTGAGGTGGCTGCAGCCCTTGGTGTGTCACTCAGTGTCATTTCCAGAGGCCTCATGTTGTCCCAATGGCTGCAGATATCTGTGATCGTTTCATTTTTGTGGACGATAATGCCCAACCTCACCGAGTACGTCTGGTTGACGCCATGCTATGGGATGAGGGTATCGAACGAATGGTATGGCCAGCATCCTCCCCAGACTTGAATCCCATTGAACATGTGTGGGACACACTCGGAAGACGCATTGCTGCTCGGCCAGCGCCACCTACAACTTTGCAACAGTTGGAAATGGCCCTTCTGGAGGAATGGGTGAATATCCCGCAGGCTGTCGTTGATAACCTTATTGGTTCCATGCAAAACAGATGTGCAGCTGTCATAGCAGTTCATGGCGACCACACGCCTTATTAGAGGTATGGATCTGTTGCGTATCTGTCCATTTCTGTTGTCTTATCACCGTGCTGTTCTCCTGATTTTGTGCAGTACCTTGCAGAAATCACCCCTAGAACTCTGTTGTGAAAATGACTCAATAGACATGTATTGTACTGGTTGAGGACACACTCACCTAATCAAAATACATTGCTACTTTTGACTTACCAACTTTGGTTTTGGGATTTCTTGCTTGCTCCCCTAATTTTTTTGACGAGTGTATTTAAAACAAACATACAAAATTTAAAAAAACATCAATAACATAAATAATATTAACTTTGAACATGACAATTTGAGAATAGGACAGTCTCGATCTCTCCCCTTCTCCTGGTAAAAAAAAAATGAAGATAACATTTTTTTTATATATATATAATATATAAGATTTGAGTCCTGCTTTTAATATACACTTGTCAGGATAATGAGAGAGTTCACTTGACATAATGAACCAATTCACAAATTTACAATACTCTTTTTACTAAAGTTCTGAAAATGTCATCTTAGTGTTCGAATTTACAGCTACTTATGCATCACTTCATAACAATTACATTAGTTTAAGCAACTTTTCTTTTTTCTCATCAGAACAATTAAATTTCTTGATATTTGACAAGTTCTGCTTTGTTGTTGTCTTCTTTCCGTCCATAGACATCAAAATTGTATAATTGTTTTTCACAGCATTAACTATATAGGGTCCAAGCCATAATTCCATAAACTTATGAATTTTCTTGTTAATTGCACTACTATGCTCATGATTTTTCACTAAAACAATATCACCTGGGACTATCTTCAATTTATTTGCATCACAGTCAATAGGTTTGGACTTATATCTTTCCTTAATACGTGCTTTGGCGATAAAACACTTGTGTTTCCAGGGCACAAACTTTAAATCATCTGGCCAGTTAATTTGATTGAGAATTGAATCCTTTAATTCGTGATGAAGGAAAAGTTCACTAGGTGTGAAACTTGTTATTTCCGAAACTGAATTATTAAGAAGTCCTGATGATTTTGCGAAGTATATAATTGTAACAATCGTATTAACTCTTTGTTGTACCTTTCCACAGGATTTGCGAAAAGCGAATAAACTGACGTGGTGATATGTTTTATGTTACAGTCATCCATATATAACTTCCACTCTTGTGATTTAAATTGGGAACCGTTATCTGATAATATTATCTTACATGCTGGATAGTGGTAAAAATACTGGAGCTTGAATTTGTTAATTATTTCACGTGACGTTGCCTTCCTTAACGGATATGCCATTAAAAATTTGGACATCGTGTCAACTATTGTTAATATGTAACTATATCCTTGTGATTTGGGTAACGGTCCAACAAGATCTATTGATAACATATCATGTGGAGTAGTGGAATATACATGCAATTCATCCTTACTAATTTTTGTGTGAGCTTGTTTAGTTTTTGCGCACGTTAAACAGTCGTTCAAATACTGCTTGATACTAACTTTCATTTTAGGCCAATAATATAAACTTCTGCACTTATTAAATAATTTATAGTATCCAAAATGACCTTGTAAATCATGTAATTTATGAAGAATTTTGGGTACAACAACAATAGGTACTACAGGTTTCCACTTGTCCTCTTTCAAATGTTTCAGGAATAATATATTATCTTGAATCGAATATTGCCTTTTTATATTCTTCAACAAATTCCCATTTTGTAACTTTTGTACAATGGCACTGCAATAAGAATCCGAATTTTGACTTTCTTGCCAAAATGTTACACTATCTTCGTCAAGAAAATCAAGACTTATGTTATTTACATATAGTTCCGATATAGTTGGAAAACCTGAACTTAAATCAGGATATCTGCTTAAAGCATCTGCAGCTTCATTAGATTTTCCCGGTACGTGATGTACGTTATAATCAAACATTTGTAATTTCAAACTCCAACGATTTAATCGTGGATTCAAAGTTTTAGTAGATTCTAGCCAAGATAAAGATTGGTGATCGGTAAACAATTTCACCTTAGTTCCAGCTATGTAAATGTAGAATTTTTCAAAAGCAAATATTGCTAAGCATTCAATCTCGTGAATATTGTATGATAACTCATTGCCTTTAAGAGATCTGCTAGTGTATTGAATTATACGTGGTGCCTCTTCAGATTTTTCAGTTGAGTCTTGCCATAGAACAGCTCCTATTCCTTTCTTCGAACCGTCTGTGTTGACATTGAAAGGCTTCGTGAAATCTGGTTGATACAAAGCCCTTGGAGATGTCAGTAACTTGCGGAGGTTTTCAAAAACTGAAGCATGAACATCATTCCATTGCCATTTTGATTCCTTTTTCAACAGATCATACAAAGGCTGTGCCATTTCAGCAAATCCTTCAATAAACTTTCGCCTCCAATTAGCCAATCCTAAGAATCTTCTCAAGGAGCGTTTGTTAGTTGGAATTGGAAAATTAATAATTGCTGAATTCTTTGCAGGATCAACCATAATTTTATCACCAGACACTATGTGTCCAAGGAAGCAGATTTCTTTGTAAGCAACCTTACATTTGGAAAATTTAATAGACATATTGACACCCTTTATCTTTTGTAAAACTAGTTCTACATGTTGCATATGTTGAGACCAATCTTTGCTAAAAATTAGAATATCATCCAAATAACAAACAACAAAATTTCTGTAATCGGTGGAGAATATTTTATTCATCCTGTCCTGGAACACTGAGACTGCTGATCGAATCCCAAACGGAAGATAGCGGAAAAGATATTGTCTGCCTCTATTAGAAAAAGCTGTGTAAGGATATGAATCTTCAGTCAACGGTATTTGAAAATAACCACATGATAAATCAATTTGAAGAAAAATAAACACATCCTAGGAACCTCTGTAACATTTTGTTAATTGCTTGTACCCTCACTTGTGGAGAGATAACATGTTGATTAAGTTTCCTAAAATCGATCACAGATCTCCAAAGACCTCCTTGCTTTGGCACTATATGTAGAGGGTTAAGATATGGTGAAGAATCCTGGTAAATAATTCCCCATTTCTCCCACTTGGAAAGCTCTTCTTCTAAAGGTTGTCTCCTTGATATTGGTATGGGATAAGGTGTGCTTGTAATAGGTGTTACGGTATCTAGTTGAATCTTGTAAGGTTCAACAGTTGCTTTTCTAGGTTTATCTGAAAATTGTACGTGATAATACGACAGAAGTTTGAACAAATTAGCTTTCTGCAAATTGTCTAAATTATCATTTCTAAAAACAGACTCATAAATGGACTTCTTAGATGGCATATATTCTACATCATCATTCAAAGTTGGCGCATCATGTAACAATCTACATGAATAACTTTGTACAATACTTCGAATCTTCTGTAGAAGAACATTGCCGAGTTAAAACACAGGAAATTTCCTTTCCTTTATCATTTAGCAAACTTACATTCCCTTCTTTAAAATCAATTACAGCTTTATATTTCCTCAAAAATGGAACTCCTAAAATGACATCGGCATTCAACTCTTTAAGAACAAAAAATTCCATAGGAAAGTATTCGTGCTTTGTCTGCAGATTAATAATTTTACTACCAACAATTTTACACTTCTTGGATCCAGCAAAACCGGTGAGTTTTACATCTTCCACATTATCCAGTTTAATGTTGCCAATCAGAGACGATAGTTTACACCAAACGTCAAAATTTAGAACATTTGCCTGACTTTCAGAATCTATAATACAAACTACAGGTATTTGACAAATAATTCCATGAATAACTGGAACTTCAGTTAATGGAACCGGAATATCATTATCACTAACAGTCCACTCAGGTTCTTCTTCAAACCATTCCAATAAAAAATTCACTTGTAGTGGTTCCGATATTAAGTCTTTATCATCACGTACATTCATAATTTCCTGTGTTTGAAATGAATTTCGTTTGTTCAAATTTAGCCTCTCTGAAAGAAAGCAGAGTGAACGAGGCACTTCCATGCGCTCCTTTAATTTAAATTTGTTGTTGATTGGTAAGATGTTCCAATACCAGATTGTCGTGTAAAGGTCCTTGATACATTTCCAGAAGGAGAATTTGATATTCCAGAAGTTGTAGATGCATTTTGTGGTTGTAATGAAGTCACATTAACAGGTTGACTGTAAGTAGGAGCGAGAGCAGGCTCACTTGTATACTGCGCTTGCCTATTGTAGAAAATCCTTCCATTCTGACTACTGTTAGGTAACTGAGAAATTACAGCATCCTGATTATAATGCCTATTTGTAATGTCACCGGAAATACCAGAGTATGCATTATTTCTTTGGAATCTGAAATTATTTCTGTTATTATATGAAAGTCCTGAATAACCTCGATTATTTCTACATCCTCTAAAGCTACCATTGCTACCTCTAAACGGTCCATATCTTGAATTAGCATTGCGAAATTCATTAGTAAAGGGTACTTGAGCATCCATCGACGAAGTCTGAGTAGAAGATGAGCATGTGTTTTTGGTGTGTTTAACATTAATTTGCTTGACACTAAATTTTGATTTCATACTGTCAGGATTCTTGTTGGGTTTAACCTTACTACTATTAACGGTTTCTTCCGGTAGGAAAATAAGTCCTCTTCTACTAGTTCGGACAACGTCTAATTTCCTTAACATAGTTGTTAACTGGTCCATAGAACGTATCTCATGACAAGTTATGTTATTAGCTATATTATTTGGTAACTGGCTAATAACTAATTGAATAACATCCAATACGTTTGGGTTCTCAACTAAATTGCAATAATTGGAATATGTTTTCAATGCAAAACTTTCTAAATCACCATGTACTGTAGGATCATACTTCCTGTTCCTTAATACTGATAACTGAGACTGTATTATTTCCGGACTTGCAAATTGTTTCATGAATTCCCTTTGAAAATGATCATATGAAGAAAACATACGTTTGTGAGTTCTATACCAGTACGCAGCTCTGTTGGTGAAACACCGCTGAATACTCTGTAGCCTTTTGTTAATTGGAATGCCCAAAAGATCAAGCATGGAATTAAGATGTTCTACATATTCTCGAGCCGATTGGTCTTCTATTTTCCCAGAAAATTTGGGTAAATTAGACAGTTCATTTATTTTTACATATCTGTTTCCTCTATACCCAACAGTAATTACAGGTAAAGACGTTGGAGAAATACGACGATCAAACTGACTTTGTGGATTATCACAGTAATGGTTATTTGTATTTGGCTCAATAACACCAATTTTAACATTTGGACAACTTGTGCCAGTCATTAAATTTGCATTAAGCCTTTCACCTTGAAACCATGGTCTGCAAGCTTCATTCTGCAATGATGAAACATGACAAAACCCACACGTTTCGCCAGGTACATTACTATGATGAACGGCAGGAAGGTTAGGTTCTTGCGAGTATGTAAACATTTGATTTATGTAACTATTTTCACCATAAGCAGAACAACATTGTTGAACATTGGAATGTTTATCAATATTTGTAACGGTAGAATTCAATCTAGAAGTTGTCTGCATACTGTTAATCGCATAATTACTTTTATCCTTAAACTGTACAGTCTGAGAAAAAAATACCTGGGCCACGGGACGTAGAATTTCGTAACGTCTTAAAGCCTGTTGTTTATGCAACCCAAATAACAAAATATTCGCTTAAGTTTGCCTGGTGATTCTGACTTCTCGGGAAGGATTGAGCTTTGATAGCATGAGTCACATGACTCGTGCCCCAGCCACAACAAACAGCTGGGTGCTACGATGCCTCCAGAAGAAAATTTCAGGAACTGGTTTCTTGACAAGAGCTACTCGTAAGGAAATACTATTCTATCAAGTGATATTAGAGTCATTGTCAAGAAGGTTCGCTGAAATGATGGTTCTCATCACAGACCACATGCCACACGTTAATTGTTTAAGTCTAGTCCATGCACTGGACCTACAGATTAAAATGGGATTCGAACCAAAGCCTCTCTACTTGGTATTGAATTCGGAAGCCTTTCATTACATGGCGAAGACGTTACTACTACGACATCAGAGAGGCAATGGAACCCCTTGAGAAAGAGATAAGCGAAAATTGCTACCTGACAAACCATATTTGCCCGTAAATTTTAAATATAAGACAATATTTTGTACTGACAGTTTCGAACCGTGGGAGAGGCATATATTTTTTTGTACCATCGTCCATTTCACGAGTTTATAATTCTTCCTCACCGACACGAGTAACGCGAGTGGTAGAAGAAAAGCGAAGTAAAATAACTGAAACAGAAATAAAAGGAAAAAGCGAAATAAATTTTATTCATAATATTCTGCAGTCACTTGAGTTGTATTCACGGGATGCTATCTTTAAAGAAAGCCGTGGTGTCTTCCTTGTCTCTTTCGCTTTCTTTGTGCTCTTGCTTCCCCCGTCACGATTGGTCTAAAACTAATTAATGCGACGTTAATTAAACAATCCAAACAACGAAACAATGCACAATCAACTGCACAAGACAACATTCCAAATGTTTTCGAATCGGAAAACAATTGAGATGCTGTAAAATGACTTAAGATGCAGTAATAAAGTGGGAATTCGGTACCGTATAGAATTAAATCGGTAGAGATGTTCGATTTGATTGGATGTTTGTTATTTAGATTTGCTATTCTTTCACTTTTGGCAAATAGCGACGATGAAGATGAGTGATGCTATGATGAAATTGATGAAGGGACACTTACCAAGGACACCCACGCCCAAGTCGAGATTCTAACCAGGGACCCATGGCATCGTAGCGCGCTGTGCTAACCACTCCTCCATGGAGTGGACATTATAGCATATTTTGTGTGCTCAATTGGGATCAATCAATGGAATGAATAGGCATATTATATGATATATAAATTCATATCATAATACCACGTCATATTATTCGGCACGAAGTAACATCAGAGACATTCAATCTTGCATTTTTGCCTTTCAACTAATTCTTTGAATTCAGGTTAATCACAACAATAAGATAAATTATGAAGCAAATGATAGTGAATGTGGGATATTATTACGAATTTCCTGAGAGAAACAACATTAAGCAGGCTCGGTGGTCAAGCTCATTAAGTGATTGACATTCGATATCGTCGCCAAAGTTCCCGGTTTTGAGTACCGTCCTTGTCGGGGGTGTTTGACTATTTCGTCATCAATTTCGTGTAATGGTCACTCGTCCTTATCGTCGCGATCATCGAACAGGGAATAAAAATTATAAAAATAAATACGATGGAAGAGTACTTATTTCATCTCTCACGAAATCTCCTACAAAACCGGAATATATAAAATACATGTATATTCATTCACATACATTTTCGATTTCTATATTTAACTAATCGAGACCGAGAACGGGAGAGCAATTTTCAATTCGACAAACCGAGAGACGGAGAAACTGTCAAGTCTCGTTTCTTCTTGGCACCTCCGTAATCGAGTTGTTCTGTTTGTCATTGGCTTTGTATTGGCAATTATTGCCAGTATTCTTCCCCTGCAGGTAAACCATAACGATGAATTATGATGAAATGAAGCAGATAAAAGGGCAAGAACAAGAAAGTCATGCCTGTTCGGGACTCCAACCCAGAACCTTATGTAACGAGATTTGAAATTCTGGAGAAGGCATCCGTGTTTCGCTTGGTTTTCTCTTTCCTCTACTTCTCTTATATTATCATACATGTATAATAAAAATGGATCTGATACGATATGTTGCGATTCATAATTGTGCTGGTTAGATGCTACAGATGTGAACTCCAACCTGCAATATATTATTCCCTTTTGTTTCGTATCTGGTTGAACATGAAATTTTCTTACACTGTGACAATTTATTTCTTAGTTTTGGTTTGGTGCACAGATATGCTAATCTGGACTCGACCTTCAGTTTAAAGTGGGATACTAACCACTATGTGCATCCATCGTGTATCAAACCCGGGATCCACTGATTACAAGGCGACGACGTTATCACTACTCCATCGAGGAGGCCCCATGACAAAATGTTATTCACTCGATCTCTACCATAATTTATTTCAGCATTTACATTTTCGTTTTCTTCTTCTTTTTTCCTTTTGTTAACTACTCTTATACAACTCTTTTTGCGTCTTCGAATTTCTTCTTGTTTCAGGAAAAAATAATACATGCAGGCTGTATAAAAATCCCCCGTTCAAATAGATAAAACGTTCACTCTCGAAAACTAATTTACATGTTTATCACTAACGTAACCATTAGGAAGGAAACTATTGAAATGTTAACTGATATAACTGCAGATGAAACAATACTTACAGCCACTAACGAAATATCTATTCTTGTGTAGCCTCACAGACAACAAGTATCTGGTGAGTCATTCACTCTTGCTGACTACGGGCGAAGGTCACTGAACTAAAGGGTGGTGGCAAGCAAGCAGGCTTGTGCTCTACCAAAGACGAGGTCACGTGTTCCAGTTATCAATGGCGTACGAAATAAGGAGGAACACAGCTATCTGACGTATGTTTTGGTCCCGTCATTGCACGTAGACAGTGGCGTATGCTGGTTCTAACGAGTGGGTAATCTCCGACCTTTTGATCCTCAAACTCCAAAAGTTTCCGTGCAATTTATGTCACGCTCCATATTGGATTTAGGAATATTGTGTCGGAATGTTTGTCTTATTGCTACGATCACAATCAATTAATTCTCGTTATTGCAGTTTACTATACGCGTAGAATTTCAAATAATAAAACAAGACAGTATTATAAAGCTATAAAAAAACAGCCTGTGAAATATAAAAATGAAAGACGTGCACTAGTGAAATAAAAACCCGCAATATTAATTTAAGTGCAAAATTCAACTTACTCCAGGACCCGATTACTTGTGCTGTACTACATCCAAAGCACGCTGTTTGTCCAGTTGCACGTCAATACGTGTCTGGGCGAAAGATTGCAGCTTAACAAAGGAAGTTATGTGACTTTTGGATTTTTCATGTTTGGCACAAGTGTTGCAAAGATTACAGTCACGCGTCCATACATTCTTTTCAGCCCCGAAAAGTAAGCACGGCGAACAAAAATGCAAAGCTTATTAACACTTATACTTCCTGTCAACCATGGTGTTTTGTCATAATTTGCTTGCGAAAATGCCTCACATATTCCCGATTTTGTCTTTGTGTGTAGAAATAAGTTCAAGCGATGACACTGGCCTACCTGTATTAACAATTTGCAACTTCTCCTGAAAAGATCTTGTTCCAAAAGGTTTCACCAGCAAATCTTGTATCACATCCATTACCCTTTAACACAGCACTATCACGACAAACACTAACACCTAAATAAATAATAAACACGAAGCACAGCACGACGCCAACGACTACACGCATTCAGTTTCACGCGCCAAACTTCTGTTGTTGTGTTCCTGGCTCAGAATGAAATTCCCTATGAATAATAAAAAAAATCCCTTTCCGAGCTCGAATTGACAGGTTTTTAAAAGTTCGAATCATTGCAGGTCAGAGTCAGAATTTTAATTCGGGATGAGGATCATCCCTTATTATCAGCCGCCACATAAATTTGAAACAGTGGGGTTAGAAGTCCTGAAGATGAATCTCAGATTATTAGAACGTATTAAGCAAAGTGTTTAATCCTGCTAATGAAGTAAAATGAATTACCACTATACACTTTTTAAATTAGATATTTGTAGGATTTCGGGGAGGGGGGTTTCCCTTTAAAAAAATATTCAGTTCCGTGAGATAAGTATTCTCGCTGCTTTTGAAGATTAGAGAGGAGAAACAATCACTATTTTTGTAAATACAAGGATGGGGGGAGTCAGCAAATAGGTGCTTTAATTGCTTAAGCCTTGAATTTTAATTCAGTTTGCTTCATCTTCAATATTTAAGCTTTTCCCTTTTGATAAATTTATGTTCAAGTAACAGAAATCAGCAAGACAGAAGCAAATGTAAAGTGAAAATTAGCGTAGAATTGGTTTGCCCATGTTATTCAGTTTTCCTGTTCTTCGCACTCTTCCGGGTATGTTTTCCCTAGTTGAGCGGAGGGAACGGTAAAGGCTCTCAAGGTTGAGAGTGCGACCGGTGGACTCTCACAAGAAGGAGCTTACCCTGGGCACGGAATCACCGCGCCTGAAAAGCAGTGTTTCTTCCCCCTCTTTCCTTTCTCCTCCCTCCTCGCCAAGGGTTGTAAGGAAAGCGGGAGGAATGACGTCAGGGTGAGATTCCCTGAAGTCATTCCACCGGCTGGAGAAAGGTTCCCGGACATTCGGTGGCAAACGATTGGAAGTATTCGCGCGCTGGAAGCAAGGAAATGTATGCATCGAAATTGGTTTGGAAGAATATTGCGAGGAAATGTATATATATATATAAAAAGAAATACAGCCGGGTCATCTGCGATTACCTAGATGACCCAGAGTATACGCCGCTGCACGTAGAACACTTTATCGTAGTGGCCTTGAAGTTCCCTCAGGGCACTCCTACGTAAAGGCTTCTGAGCTAGAAGGATATCTTCCCCATTGAGTGGAGGAAAAGTGGGTGCGTATAGAGGTCCCTCAACTTTCGTATTCTGTTTCATTTCAGAACCCGTGCTGTATCGTCGACTTAATCCAATCTATCCGATGTAGGTTTTAGGTTCTGTTTCTGTTCGGTTATTTCATGTTGTCTTCCTGCTTCTGTTATTCGCGACGAAGGCTCTGGATTCGATAATCTGGACAATAACGGGATTGTGTTGGTTGCTTGATTTGGTGTCTTAAGTTCACTTTATGTCCTGTTAGGCTAATCGTGAATGGACCTACAGTTTAAAGGGGGATCCGAACCACTATGTTCCTCCACCGAGTATCGAACCCGGGATCCCTTAATTACAAGGCGCCCACGATCCCACTCCGCCATCGGGGATTGTGTTCGCAACGAATGAATCAAATTTGAGTGATATGATATGCAACCATTGGAAGACTATTGAAAGAAAAGCTACGGGAACCTGCCAGTTTTTCTACTGCAGACAGGAAACCATAAACATGCAAGAGAAGCTTATATTCTATGAAACCTGACGCTATGTGCTCGAATACTGGCTATATATAATCCATAGAGGCATAGCAACGTTAAACAACCTCTTATATGATACATATAGGTTTAAAAAGGTCGAAATACAAAGATTGTGTGCGCCTCACTGATCGCGTAGTGGTAAGGCCTTGTAATCAAGGGGTCTCGGGTACGATACCAGGTGATCGCACATAGTGGTTCGGATCCCACTTTAAACTGTATGCATTTCAGATTAGTCTATCTGTGCCGGTGACTCAGTCGGTAACGCGTCTGACTACCATGCTATAGGCCCCGGGTTCGATCCCCGGCCGGTTCAAGCCCGGGAACTTTTCTAACGTTGGAAGCGGCCCCGGCGCCCACCCAGCGTCGAATGACATGGATACCTGGGGGAAACCCTGGGGGTAAAGGCGGTCAGGGGCGTGATGCTGATCACATCACCCCCCACTCACGAACGAATCAAGAAAGTATGGGGCGGCGTGATGCTGATCACATCACCCCCACTCACGAACGAATCAAGAAAGTGTGGGGCGTTACCCCCACACCCCCTATACGCCTTCTTGGCGTAGCGCTAAGCACAGGTGAGAACTTTACCTTTTTTTTTTTTGCATAAAGTGGACTTACAACAAAATTTAAAATTGCGATAAAGATTATGATAAGGTATTAAAGAATTGGGTCTAACACATTTTTTTATTGTTTACCAATGACCTTGTTAACGGTGGAAGCGGTCCCGGCGTCTACCCAGCGTCGAATAACATGGGTACCTGGGGGAAACCCTGGGGGGTAAAGGCGGCAGGGGCGTGATGCTGATCACATCACCCCCACTCACGACCGGATCAAGAAAGTGTGGGGCGTTACCCCCACACCCCCTATACGCCTTCATGGCGTGGTGCTATGCACAGGGGAACACTTTACCTTTTTACCTTGTTAACTAATATTCTTAATTTCAGTTTCAAGATGAAATCGGCTACGAAATAAAAGGAGTGGGTTCATATTTCTGTTACGAAATTCCACTTTTGTAGTAGACCTGTGCCACACTAAGATGTGACATAATAAACAAATCTGAGACACTTTCAAAGTATTAAATTGCTATCTACGTATTTGGGAACAATCTTTCAATATAATACTTTTTTTGGACGCGTCAAATCATAGTATTTAATTCCTGTTTTAGCAGCTTTAAGAAACCTGATTTTTTGGGGGGGTTACAAATGCCCTTTCTGCTCCCGTCAAGTTACGCCTATGAAAAAACAGGAATTCAAAGTAAAAGACTGTCCCGACTAAATCGGGAGACACGTCTGATAGATTTACAATTGGGAAAATCATAATTAAGCGTGTAGTTGAAAACAACCTATTTTCATATATTGCATGCAGCTCTACTTTTTCTGCAATGTGGATCAAGAACTGGGGACGTGGAGAAGCACAACACTCCACGTAACCAATAGTCACGTGACCCTCTTTGCTTTCCTGTCATGTTGACCTTCGCGTGGAACACATTTCTCGGTGTTAAGACAGGCAAAATCACCCGATCATCGAAGGGTGCAATATGTGTTGCCTACCCTCCTGCATTACTTGCTCCTATTAAAGCCTTATGGGGAAGAACTTTTTTCCATGACTGTACACTATTAGGTGACATATTATTTCGATAATGTTCCTCATTGCATGTTGGAATAAATCTTTTGTTTCGCTTCCAGCGAACACAATTTCGAACATGCGGTTCATCGAACGTTGTTTTCACATAGGTTGTTGAAGATTCATCAGATGAATAAGTAGATGAATTAGTCACCCCCGAGTCAACTGCATTTCTAGACCTTTCACGTGATGTCTTAGTTTGAGAACTATTTTGTGCAAGGGGAGGTTTCAGATTTCCCTTTGTGTTGCGTTGAGAATTTGCATAATTAGTTTGTAAAACATCAACACGAGATTCTATATGTTGCAACCTGTTATTACAATCAGTAATATACATACCAATATGTACATTTTCCCTACCAGCAACTGCCAACGATGATAATCTATTATTAATATCAGTTATTTTGGATGAACATACTGTAATAGATTTATCGTATTCACTAAACAAATCTTTATTTATTAAAATTTGTTGCCCTTGAACGTCTTGTTCTGTTCGGATTTGAGAAATGTTGCTATTTAAAATACTTCCCAAATGTTCATTTTTTTGACACATTCGGAAGATATTGAATCAAGTTGTGTTTTAACATCTGAAGTCAAGTTGTCTAATCTTTGATTAACAGTATTAATTTCTTTATGAACCAATTCAAATTTGGAAGTTAGGTTACTATAAATATCCAATTCCAATTGTTCAAACTGAGACTTAATATTCTTATTAAACTCTGCAAATTCTTGATTAGATTGCTGTAACTGTAATTTCATATCTTGATTAGCAAGATCCATTCATGTTTTTAGTTCTTCATTAGATTGTTCTAACTGCAATTTCATTTCAGCATTAGACTGTTCTAACTGTGATTTCATATCATTTTCTAACTGAGATTTCATTTCAGCATTAGACTGTTCTAACTGCAATTTCATTTCAGCATTAGACTTTTCTAGTTTCGTCTTGAGGTCTTCATTAGAAGCTACCATAAGCAATTGAATACTCTTAACAGCACTTAACAAATCACCAAAATTCGGGTTAAGAGTTTCTAGATAAGCTGTCCAACTAAAAGGATCATAATCTGGTTTGTAACAATCTGGTTTGTAACCTTTACAATAATAATTTTCTAGTGTAGTCGAATAAATTGTCCAGTGAGTGACTAAGTTTGAGACAAGATATATGATGCCATGACGAGCACTGTGTACACTGAACATACCTCAAATCATTGTCAGGATCATTACAAGAAGATAATTTATCAGGTTTTGTAGAACAAACATCATGTTCTGTAGTATTCGCATTACTGGAAGCGACTACGGGATTACCAGCATCAAAGTAAGTAGTCATTGTATTAGTCTGAATGTTTGTTTCTTTACGTGATGATTTAGATTTACTTTGTTTTAACTTATCAGCCATTGTGATCTTCACACATATGACGATTCACTTAAAAAGTTACGTTATACACACTGAAGATTGTGACATAAGTCTTACTTCAGCATATGACAAAAATTCTGTTCCATTACAACAGACATTCTTACCACTGTCAGAAGACTGCACACTTTTTTAACAATCCTGGCTTCTGGGTCGCCACTCTTGATAACCGTCGCTGCACTTAAACTTGCAGAACGATTATCAATGCAAATAAAATTGCATAATTAACGATAACCGTTATATTTAAAATAAATACAATACAGGCAAAGAAAATCTCACAACTTCCATCACCATTTTTAGTACTTATTATTTCTCGTTACTATGGTTACAGCAATTTGCTTTCTTGTATTTTATACAGCGTGATAAGATGATTATAACAATATATATATATTTAAAACAAACATGCATAAGTTAAAAAACAAAATCAATAACATAAATAATATTAACTTTGAACATGACAATTTGAGAATAGGACAGTCTCAAAAGTTATAATCGATGATTTCGATAAAGGAGTTAATAGAAGGCTTTTACCTAATGTAGTATACCTTATACAGAAGTTGTGAGAAAAAATCAAAACAAAGCTTCAGTGTTAGTTTTAGATATCTTGAAAGATGTGAAGCTACCCCTCCCTAATATGCTAAAAATGTCAGATGGAAAAGTTAAATAAAGCTTTGTACGTCATCATATGAATGTCATCCAAAAATCTATCTTCAGGTATTTCAGCCATAAATTAACAGACTAGTAAGAATAAGGCTGTTGTACTTTATTGTAAATTAAAACAATATACTGGATATGTACAGCATTGTTGAGAAATGCACTTGGTTATCAGGCATTCTGGTAACATTTATTGGGATTAGTGAGAAATTAGTGTGGTTGCAAACACTACTTTTGAAGGACTGTTAGTGTACAATGAAAACAACAATGGGCATTCCAAAATGTTTCCTTTATTAAACTTACACAATAACATGTATTTCATGTTAACATGAGTCTGCTGCTACAAGATTCATATTTTCTGAAAGAAAACACATGACAAGGTGGAAAAAAAACAACGTATGGCAGCGTAATTTGTCTGGGAAAAAAAACTGAGCACTTTTCAAGTTACCTATCTACACAGAATCCAGAAATGACACTGAAATGATGGTGTCACATTATAACACAATCTGATATCTTTTAAATACATAATGTAATGTAAAACATGACATTCTAGAACTATGGACAAAAAGTTAACCACAATTTGATGAACACCACATACAAGACACTCTTCACAGACTATATACATTCTTATATACACACACACACGTATACTTTTGTATACAAATTCTTGAAAAATTTATCAAAATTTGCCACATCTTTACTGTCACACAGCCTATTGCAATCATATCTATGCAAAATATGGAAGCAATCAATACGCCTCTGTACCAAAAATATGGAAAAATACAATTTTGATACATTTATTTCTTTCATAAAAAATAAATTGAAATATTAAGATCTCCACAAAATTAAGAAAAAAGCTGCCAGTATCATGAATGCATACTCAATGTTTATAATTTCTGTTTCACAGACCAAGACAATACAAATGCTTGCACACTTTGCAATTTTCCTAACAATTACTATATATCTTTATATTCTAACTCACATTCTGCAAGTAAATGTAATTATCAGTCTAAAATTAAATATAAAGTTTAATCAGTACACGGTAAATCAGTCTACACTTGAAAAGAAAAAAAAATATTTCTTTGGACAAAGTACCAATTCTAATGAATGCTGATTTCTTGGATACTACAGTTAGAAAAGATTTTTTATTTTATTTCAGGAATGATGACCCTGGCAAGAGATTAGGAGAGGTAAAGCAAGGTTATTAGAAAATATAAAGGTTGAGTAGATGGATTATTTTCTTCATGATGATGTACCAAGGGTAGAAGATGCATTTATCTACGAAACAAATATGAAATCTATACAATATGCATAGAAAAAATATAGGAAAACTGAACACACACACACACAATTTAGTGCACAAATGTGCATTTTCTGATGGCAGTTTCTTATCTACCTTATCAGGTAAATTAATATACTGACGGGTACTTATTGTACATAGCATGAAATAAAAACTATTGTGCTATGTCTAAAATGAGCAATAATTTTTTTTGTTTCAATATTTTACAAATAATATACTCTGCAATGCAATTTGATGAAATTTAGTACATTACTTGTCCACGGTTTTGTGGCGAGTAGCTAGAGCCAGCTATAGCAACTTGGAGATACATGCTAACAGCAAGAAACCTGACCTGCCTAACATATTCATGTATGCATCTAAAAGCACAAACAAACATGTGAATAGGTTAGGCAGGTCAGGTTTGGTGCTGTTAGCATGTATCTCCAAGTTGCTATAGCTGTTGCTAGCTGCTCATGTTTTGTGTCAAAGTTGCCATCCCACCTTTTAATGGTGCTAGTGACTTCTACATTTATTTTTCCATACTCTATGGTGAACTTCCATAGTGGAACCACAAGCAAAAAAGCCTCCATACACCCGCGACTCCTGTGCACCGTATTCCCACATGGAGGGGAGGGGCAGGGTGGAGCATGCTTCCTTATGGCCCGAGTTCAACGGAGATTTTTCGCCGAAGGTTCTTTTCCTTGTGGTCGCTCTATAGAGATTGTTCTTGTTCAGGTGTTCACTATCTGCATATTGCAACATTGTAATTTCATTGTTTCACATTCTAGTGATACATTATCCTTGTCACCTACACGTCTTTGCACACAACAAACTTCAAGTGGAGCCAGGCTGGGGTTGGGGTAAATTTAATTTAGTATCACAATATTGCCATTTCACTTACAACTTTTTGGCAGTGTTATTGAAAACATGCATACTCAAACTTATATCTCTGTTCATCGTTACATACAAAGGTTGATACTTGCATCATATAAACATTTAAAAAATTTCAAATTTAATGCAAGAATTATCTATTGAAAAAAGTATAGGAAAACACAAACCAGTATCTATTATCATATGCATATTGCAATGCAAAAACGAATACCGTACATCTTTCTTCAAATGTGGTTCAATCTAATCTAGAAAATATAAATAATGTCAATATATTTTCACTATCTCACTTGAAATTCTCATTCTAAAATAACTTTCAAACAATGCCCACAAAAAAATTACAGCGTCTCCACATTCCTAAGAGGAATATTGTCAATTTTTAGGCAAATATGAACAAAATATGTACAAGAGAATGCTGAATTTCATGTAAAAATATAGAAAAAAGTGTGTGCATTCATGCAAGAACAACACAAATAAATTGGTGTTAAACACAAGATTTCAATAAATGCCTTTGTACAATGAACTAGAGAAGCTTTTATGTAATTGCTGAATACAGAAATTGAAGAGAGCATTTCTAATGCAATTATTTATATCACAAACATTTTGGAAAAGAAACCTATTATGGTTGGTTTCCTACTATTTTCTCCCACAGAGCAAAACCAACTTAAGATCCAAGAGGCAATATGCTGAACCTTTGCTCATAAAAAGAAGAAAATGTAAATAATGTAGTAGAACCAGCAAGTTACTTCTGAAGTTATCTGAAATATGTTTATAATTTGTTCTTGCCTAGTGATAAATTAATAGGCCAAGGTTGGTAATGTGGACAATGATAAAATTATGACAATAATCATTAATTGTCATGAGACTAGGAGATTACATACGAGTAGCTCCATAGCTATATATTTTGGTGGCCTAGGCAGGACTGTGGTTTGTCCCCCTGCCCCCAATACTATTGTACCAATTTGCATAGTGTTTTGACTTTTTCCCGAAATTTGACTTTTTTCCTCTATACCTAGTGTGGCCATAAATATTGTTACAAACTTTCAGCTTGGACTGTACATCCAGTACTCAGGCTCATGAACCATGCTTGTGCTGAAGTTCACCCATGACCGTTGCATGTTCAGCTGTGAAAGAGCAAGAGTATGGAGTGGGGCGAATTTGAAAACAGAGTAGCCATAATTGCTCTGCATATGGTTGGGAAGTCACTCACTGATATTTTCCAGCCACTAAAAATACCGAAGATCAGCAAAAGGTTTGTGTATCAGACAATCCAGAGATTCACTGATACTGGTAGCATGAAAGATCACCCAAGAGTTGGTTGACTTCACATCGTATGAACAGCTGCAGCTGTTAAAGCAGTGATGGCTCGCATCCGCCGAAATCCCATCCAGAAGAAAGTGATAATGGCACAGGAGCTGAACATTTCACAGCAATCTATGTTCAGGGTACTTAATGAAGACCTTGGAATTGGAGATTACCGGTGGAGTACTGGAAATGTCCTGACGACACAAGTGAAGAAGCAGAGGGAACTAAAATCGAGATGGCTCCTGCAGCAGTACATTGCCAATGGGCATTGCAGGATTCTCTTCACTGATAAGAAATTGTTCACCACTGAATAAAGTTTTCACCACCAAAATGAAAGGGTGTATACTTCAAACTCTAGAGAAGTTTGTGAGAGAGTTTCCAAAAATCAGAGATGCCACCAGTCCTCCTCAGTCATGGTTTGGTGGGGGGTGAGCTATGAGAGTTCCACCAGGTCTCATTTTAGAGAAAAGGGCTTAAAAGCCGTGCGAAAGTGTGTGTGAAAAATGTCCTGGACCCTCTCGTGACACTGTTTAACCAGACAAAGTTTTACAATGAATCCTGGATGTTCAAGAAATATTCTGCCCCAGCTCATAAGGCAAGGATGAAGCGACAGTGACTGGAGACCAGTGTACTCGATTTTATCTCCACTTTTGATTGGCCATCTGATAGCCATGATCTCAGTACCTTGGACTACAAACTGTGCCCAGAGCTAGAGGGAATTGTCTGAAAGAAGAGGCGCCCTCAAATTGAAAGTTAAAAGTGCTCCTTCATAGCATCAGGGGCGGACTTTCCCATCAAGACCATCCATGCTGCAATAGATGCCTGGCCAGGGAGACTTCGAGCCTGTGTGAGGGCGAGAAGTGTACATTTTGAAAACTGATTGGTGCTACTTGTGTGCAATATATGTACGTGTAACATACTAAAAGATCATTTACAAATCTGAAACCATATTAAATTTATTCACAAAATAGTGTGTAACAGTATTTATGGCCAGACTAGGTATAGTGATGTTCCTGAATTTACATCGACGTCCCTGTAGTACTTTATATTAACTTGCAAACATAATTTTTTTGAATTCAAAATTTCTTCACATAAAAAAAAAAAAAAAAAATTCTTCACATACCTCGTTAAAATGTAATTAAAAAAAACAGAAACTTTCCTCAAGAAATAAATATTTCATATGGCAAAAGAATTAACACATTGTTTCCATTTCGGTAATATTATACCCTTTTCTGTTTAATGATTTGCAATGTTTGCACTTGCATAACACTTTTCAAATCACCATATTATGCTTTGGTCTATTGCATTTTGTGATGAAACTTTAATGAGTTTTGGAACATTCTAAGTTTACAATTAATATCTGGAATAGACTGCTCTACCTCTATGAGGATTAAAACAAAAATATAAATTAGAACAATCCAAAATTATTATATCGTCCCACCAATGACATAACCATGAATGTGCATATTTGACTTTTTCACCCATGGTAGTTTCGGACTACTTTTTGTTGCTAGATTCCTATGGTGACTTATACGACCTAAAACAGACATAACTAGGTACACATTTTAATAATGACAACATTTATAAATATAAAAACCTGTTTTTCCTAGGACAATGAATATTAAAATGTTTTTATCTCAAATTAAGAATTAGCACATTTGTGGTTTTGACAGTTGTGCAACGATTTTTCCACATGTATTGATTGCTCACCAAAAACTCAATATATCCCTTCAATATCATAAAAATCAACAAAAATATTTGTGTATGGTCAATCCACATTGCTTTTTTTGGTCCTCATAAAAGGGGGGACACTAAAGTACACAGCAAAACACAGAAAAAAATTGTAACAGTCACTACTGGTTTTCGTTAGGTGCAATTTTCCTCACAAGTAACTTTATATTCATGTTTTGAGAAATGAGACACAGTAGTAGAGAACCTTAAGTTCTTTCTGAAACTTGCTGTAATATTGCCTGGTGTGATTCTGCAGTGGCCACAGAAATTAATAGAAAAGGGGGGGGATAATAATAATAATAAAAAAAACCGCTTCGCAGAAAAGTGAGTATACCCTGTCCCAACTAACTGTGGAGCAGGGAAATCGAGTGGTGAAAGTGTAGCGTTGCCAACCGTATGGTACTGACTACACATGTAAGGAAAGTTCATGGCATGTACGGACGTATGGTACAGACCTTAGTCCGTACGCTAAATATACGGCTTATCAAAATGTGCACTTGCTGTTTCATCCCTAATATTTCCCTAAGAAATTCTTAAACCAAGTGTATGGATCTGGAGATAAAATTACGGTCCGTTTGCCATATGTGTACGGTATTGTCACTTTCAAAAGTTTGCAAAGCTTACAGAGCAAAGCAGGGAAATTGGGTAACTCCAGTTGCTCATTATGCAATCCTGTTTCTCTCACGGTTCATTGGTGGAGCCGTCTCGCATCACCACTTGCGCAGACTTGTTGTCGTTTGCCTGGTCTACAGAAAGCTGCTACTGGGTATACATAAGTTTCTCTTTATTTCTAGGAGTTTTCTAGTTCAAGATAACAGGAACTATCTTGCAAACTGCTGTTTCGTTTCCTTAGTATTATCTATAATGCCCATTATAAATGTATTTTTGAAACTAACAAATATTTTAGGTATCTAATTTGATATGGTTTTATGTTCACAAACAAAATGGTTTCCTATGATGGAGAGACTGCAATGTTGTAAGTATTCTCCCATCTACTTCATTACTAGTGGCCATGGGCATCCACAGAATCTTTCCAGGGGGAGGGGCAGAGCAAGGAAATTATTTTTCCAGGGGAGCCCAAAACACTGCTTCAGTTTGAAATTATGACATTCCTGCAGCTACTGTACCACTTTAACTTGTAATTATCAGTCTTTTATAATAATTAATGCAATTTATTGTAAGAAAAATGAAATTATATGTGTGACATTCATTTTCTAGGGGGATGCCTCTTGGACCCCCACTGGACATCCATGCTAATGATAACAAAAATTGTAAAATAGAAAATGTAAATTGAACATAACAAAACATAAATGTAACAATTCTTCCTTCAAACGAGCATCTAACAACAACTTCACACCAAAAGAAACTTCAGTTGCACACTCTTCATCTATTTCAATTCACAACCCAACTCTTATGCACAAGGAAAATAGAGAGCTCATTATTTTTTTAGAATAGCATCTAGTTACAATCTCCGTATGAGAACAACTCAAGATTTGTGTATTCCATTAATAACTCAATATATATTATACTTAAAAGTACCCCCAAAAAAGAAACAATATTTTAACAAATCTCACTTCTTGCTTTTTACCAACAATTAACCAGATAATGAGATACTGGCAAAAAAATAAATGAAATAATTCACTATGATTATTCTGTTCTAACCTCAATGACATTTTAAATTAAACTAGAGTGAAAGAATCCTAGTAAGGTCTACAATGATCACATTACTAAGTAAATATATATTATAAATGTATATAAAAATTTCTAACAAGAGAGTACAAAAGGTTATTTGAACTAAACAAGAAAGTACAACTTTAAAAAAGTATGAAGTACTTTTTGGCACAAAACATCATCAAATAAAAACTTTTTGACTTCGACTCAAAAACAAAACACAACTTCTTGGGTGTCATATAATTCTACACCACAAGCCTCGAGAGTATTTGGATTGACGTAAGAATATATCTACGCGATATTTCATGTACAGTGGGCACCCTCTTAACCAGCCTCGGTTCAACGAGTCATTGGTTTAACCGGCCGCTCAACTGAGAAAATAAAAAATATTGATTTGTTTCTAGAATACAGTACAGCCTTCTTTAAATACATGTAGTACTGTATGTATTTTTAAAGATGTAGTCTACAAATGTTTACATACTGTACAGTGATACATATACAATAGTGTTCTGTGCTTTTTTCTGCTCATCTTGTGAAGTGATGTTTACCGTATTTCATTACATAATTCGGTTTAATGAGCCATTTCATTATCTGGCCAAGGGTCTGGTCCCGTGGTGGCCGGTTAAGTGTGTGTCCACTGTAATGGGATACTGGTAAATATTTACTGGAACAAATATAACATATTTAAGGTACGAAAAGTAGTTATAGCATATAAGATTAATCTGGAGAATTTCTGAACATTTGAATTTGCATGCCAACAAAAGCAACTAGTTTAAAGCTGCAACCTAACAACACTGGCCTAGAAAATATTGTAACTTGATAGTGTGCTAGTCATTGTAAAGAGTGTTTCTGTCCACAGTGTGGGATGCATCTGTTGTAGTAGATATTTGCAAGAAACTCATTTCTGTGACTTTGTTGCACACTGGCGGAAACCTTTACAGAGACATATCAAGTGGTGCACGTATTATTTGAGACCAAGGCTTTAGGCTGAGCTATAACGTATGAGATGTGGAAATGTGTCAAAAACAGCTGTCGATGATGATTCTTATTCAAGATAACCATAAACATCAGTGGTGGCAATTAGGGCCCCCTACTTTTCATCACTTTTGCCCCCGCACTATGCTAAACCTTATCTACAAAGGGAAATATACTGTCTTTGCCCCCCCCCCCCCCCCCCAGTTTTTTGGAACCCAATCACCGCCACTGATAAGCATCCAAAATTTTGAAATTGTTGCAACAAAATTTGGACATTCATTCATTCTAACCTCCATTTAAGGGAGATTTCACACACACCGAAGTGACAAGTGATACGTGTCACTTGGAAGCGAACTCTTGCTAATCAATTGAACCTTTCAAACAGAAGCAACAGGACAAGCTGCACATGTCACTTTCACTGGCCCGTTTTCTCAATATCTTGCATCGTGATGCCTCGTGCTCTTGTTTGCGCATGAGCGGTGATGTTTTACTTTAGACTGAATGTGCTTGTGTCGCTTGCAGCTTCGGTGTGAAATCTCCCTAAGTTTTTGTGAGGTGGCTGAAGTGAATATTAAAAAAGAAAAACTGTCTGTCATGAGATTCTGATGGCAATTTTAGGAATGCGTCAAAATTAGAACAAAACAGGAGTGAAATTCACTGGATTTTAACATTGTACCTGAAACATTGTTATTAACTGTCAGTTTTTCATGATGAATTATGCAAACTGCTTATTGCCTGACCTATCCACAAGGTCATCATTTTGAGTTGATTCACTCAATAATGAAAAATTCACTAGCAGCCCTGCAGATATTTCAACTAAAGGAAGCAGTAGTGAATACATAGTGGAAGGGAGCATTTTGAAGCCAGTAGGTCAAATAAAAAATTCACAGTGGAAAATATTTTATGTACAAAGTTCAGAAATTTTCTGGACAGATCTCGTATTGCAAACAAACATCATTATATTTATTGGCTTAGAATTCTTTAAAGTTTGTAATCCTTCTCTGATGCTTGTGGTCTAGATGATCTGTAACGTTTTACAGAAACACCCCATATCGTAAAACTAATTTCTAAGCTGCCAACTTTCATGTAAACAATGTATAATCAAAATTTCTGTAGATTCCAAAAATAAACTTTCCTGGACATATCTTTATCTTAATGCCCATTAATAACTACTACATTACAAAACAATTTCTCTCTATTATGTACTACATTGTAGCTTTCTAAATAATAAATATGAAGTTGTATGGTACTCACATAAGGTCCAAGCAAAAATGGGGAAAAATCATTTTTAAAAATATATACTGTTATAAGTTACACAATCACAATATCACAATGGTAATTGTTGAAGAGATTAGTTACACTAGTAATGTAGTATAATATAAATGACTAGCTTGGTACTAAAATGTTTTAACTGTCGTCCAATTAAAATTGGACTGTTAATACAAACACTAAAGTCGTAAACATAGATTCCTACTGTAACCCTTCTCTTTTCTAAAAGAGGAGGATTATATGAAAAATTTAATATATATATATAATATGTATTAAACAATGTAAAGTAATACAAAATAATATTGCAAATTATGACACTTCATATTGTTCTAAGCTGTAGAACACAAAAAACAACATAATTAACACTACGTGGAAATTTAAGAATAATATCACATTTCAATACAACCACACTATTGCAATATGTTTCGAGAAAAATGTTAGAAGAGAAAATGAAACTATTTTTTTTCTATACAGAGCTTACAATTCTATTAAAGATACTGCTGGATCGGAGACTATATAGTTCATGGCAACACAAGACGTGCTTGTAATACAATTACAATTCGTATTCTACACGGCACATATATATTCCTTCAAAAGTCTTATTACCAAATCACATATTTTCATTCATCACATCACATCACATGAGACTAAAAATATATCTTACTGAAAACTATACACCAGACTTTATTATTCGTACTAATGTATCCCCTCACAATATTGCATAGATTCTTTTCTGACTCGTCTTCACTCTTCTCCTTCAAAAAATTCCCACCTCATTTTGGTTTAATCTACTGGTTACTATATTGAATACAAATATCACAATAACAACATACAATCTCGTAAGAAATGCAATGTATTAATGCCCTCTAATGCTAATTGAGCTTGTTAGACTTATAATATTTAACATTACTTATACAATAAATAAAAATATCTATTTTTTTATATCACTGGCAAGTATGGAATCTTTGGCAAACGAAAGAGAAAAAAATCACTACACTCACAAAGTATTGCTGATGTGTACAATCATGGACAAAATTTATCGCTGACTGCCCTTTTTGTATAGATCTATACAGAACAGTCTACTTACATTACAAATTCATGTTACCAAGTAGCTGTAACACTATAATAGTGCAACGTAACAGTCTCCTACCAAAAAATACTCAGGAAATACTGTTGTTCATGATGTACATAATCTGAAACACACTTTGAATTCTTACCTTGACATACAAAACAATGGTAAGGAATTCCTTGTTATTATCTGTCTTGACAACTTTTCTTAACATGTTAAAGATAATAAAATTATTGTGAAAATATATGTTCTGTGGATGGTTCGTTTGAAAGTCGCTTGAAAAAACGATGCCATCTTCCATGCATCCAACAGTAATTAATGATAGTGTCACTGCAATTGTTGCAATTTGCGAAAATATTTACTTGAAAGACTATAATGACTTCCTCCATTGAAAAAATAATAGTCACATTTCTGCAGCTGGCATTTCATTGGCAGATATGGACACAAACGACTATCATTTTGGGATGAAGGTGGTAGATATTATATGGCATTCTTAACATTCTAGTCCAAGTTTAACATTTAAGTTTTGCATGCAAGTATTCTTGTTGTAATTTGCAATATAATAATAAATATTGATCAAACTTTCATGAATAGAAAAGTTCACTTTTGACACATGATACTGCTGTGGATTAATTTACAGGGAATCTATTTCTGCTGGTACTTGAATGTTTAAAGTGAGATATAACAAGAATATGAGGCAATATCACAATATGAAAGTAGCAACTCTTCCACAACACTATCTTTTTTTTATGCTTTCCTTTCTTGCTGTTTGTCATGATGGAGTTTACCTGTGAGCAAAGTTTTTCTACCTTCTGTTTTAACCAATGAAGACTTACTCGTCATTGCACAAACAGGAACTATCCACAGAAGCTATATTTTTACAATACTTTATAGTTTTTTTAACATAAGGAATTAATTAGTGTTCAAGTGGGTCGTTAGATGCTTGGACAGGTAATCTGCTCTCGCAAAACACTTTCCGCATATTTCACAGTGATAGGGTCTCTCCCCTGTGTGGATGCGGAGGTGGCGATTCATGTCACTTTTCCCACCGAATGCCCGTCCACAAAATTCACATTCAAAAGGTTTCTCGCCTGTATGCTTGCGAATATGCAACTTCAAATTCTCCTTTGAGCGAAAAGATTTTTGGCAGAAGGGACAAGTGAACTGCTTCTGAAACTCATCCAGTTTGAACAAACTGAACAGCGACATCTCATGAGATCTTACGGAGTTGCTTCCTAAAGACAGAGAGCTACCCAGAGAATCAATCGTTTCGTCTTGCTCTTCCGACGACTGATGCTCGGACTTCAACCCCTTTCCGTCCGCGTTGCTGTCCGGTAAAGATTTATCACATGTCATCACAGAATTAGACTCACCGTAACCGAACTTCTCACCTGTAGAATTACTGACGAGAGCTTCGTTTGAGCTAGTGACTTCGTCACTGTTTTCTTGAGATTCGGTGCAGTTATTTGCTTCCGGCGTTGTTTCTTTTGTTGGAGCAACCTCTTCGCATTGCTTTGCCTTTGATTCCGTATCCTCACTTTTATTGGTGGACGATTCCGGCATGTCGCTAGTGCGCCCAGATTCCTGAACTTCCATATCTTCACAATCTTGATCCTTGTTTGCAGTAGGTGAAATTTCCATGTCTGCATTATCTAATGATGTTTTCGAGTGAAGCTTCTCAACCGTGTGGTTGAGCCTGTGCTTTTTGAAAGACTTCAAGTACTTAAATTGCATTCCGCAAATCTCGCAGCGGAATGGCTTTTCGCCAGGTAATTTAGCTGTGTGATTCTGCTCCCGGTGTTTCATGTACGCTGACTGGTACTTGTAGCACTGGCCACACTGTTCGCATTTATATGGTTTCTCGCGCGAGTGCAGGGACATATGCTGCTCTAGAATGCTTAACGTGGGGAAAAGAGCCAGACATATCTGGCATTTGTAAACGTCTCCGTTTGAGCTGCTCTGAAGCTGCGAGTTGGCAGGATCGTGCTCGGGCATGAGAGGAAGTCCATTGGCCTGCGCCGAGGCAAGAAACTGATGCAAGGGCTCGTGTAGCAAATTGGTCAGTGGGTTGTCTTTTGATGAGCTGTCACTTAGTGGAAATGTAGGTATTGAGCCTATGCTTCCGAATGGAAATGAATACGGTAGCGATTTAGAATTATTAAAATTCAAGGAAGTCAAGCCTTGGCCAGGAATTCCATTCATTGGAGAAACAGGAGAGTCGTAGCTTCCTTCAATAATCATCACTTCTGGGGCAGTGATATCCTAGAATAAGAAACATAATTCTAATTAGGATTATTTACTCGTATTTTACAGCATTCTGTCTTTACCAGAAACTTTACTACAATACAAATACACCCACTATAACAATGTTCATACTCAGGGGTTGACAAATACAGGGTGCCTGGTTGGCATAGCATCAGAAAATTTTCACCTGATGCCTGGATTTTCAAATTCAGTTCAATTTTTTTTTTTTAAAAAAAATTTTGAGCTCGCTTGGTATGTGTTTTTTAATGTTTGTGTGCTTTCTGTATCACATGTTTATCATTAAATCAGAACGATAAACATGTATTACAAATTTTTGCACTGTTGCTAAATGAATTTTAAAATCTGCAGCGATATGGTAGTGAGCCATATATTGGAATGTATTGCATAGTTATTTATGCTGTTGCCAGTAGAGCCTTCTATAGGAAAGCCACTCAAGCACAAGAATTATTTACTCTTCATGCAATCTTGTATTAATTAATAAATTAAATGTTCTAAAATCAACACACTATACCTTCATTGGAAACTTATTTGTAATTTAATCAATGCAAGCAATATACTCATACAAGAATTACTTTCTGAATCTTTTATTATAATCATCTGTGATTCCTCCCAAGTTCCCTTCGGGCTCTTCATGCTACAAAGACGAGTCGAAAAGAGGGTTATCTGAAAATAATTCTTCATTGCATTTTCTTATTATATCTAAAAATTTACTAAAAAGTGTAGGGTTTTCTTCCATTTTGCAAGAACAGGGAACTTAACACCATTCAGTTCATAATCAACTGTAGATATAATATTGGGATTATTTTGTACTTGAAGACAGATTATTTTTGCACCTCTGTAGAAAAGTCAAAGACAGATCCATCCTCACTAAGCCAAGCGTCAGGTTAACCTTGCAGCAGGTTTTCGCATATGTAGATCCAAACGTGCGCGCAAGAATATAGTTCCACTGAGACGGGTTCTATTCCGACACAACTGCATACTTGCAAGAAAACAGTTATTTAATTTGTAAAATACAGACAAAATAATACATCCATTAGCAGGTGTGGACTTGATCGGTTGCAATCACTGTGCAGACGAACTTGGATCCGCAGATTCGCCAACTGGAGTTTGTATTGAGCTGAGGAATCCCTAAAGCCCAAGTGCGAGTCCAGCAAGACTCAACACGTTGCAGAGCGCGTGGAGTCCGCGATACCAGTGTTGCACATCCCACTATTTTAACCCTATGTTTATTGTGATTAATAATCGTGCTATACAGCGGCGAGAATGGCTGAATCAAGCAAGGTCTCCTGTTCAGCGAGTGTTATTGTGGGCTTCATCCGAAGGGAAAAGCTCTTCAAATCAAGCAAGTTGTTTAAAATGCATAATCCTCCTTACGGAAACAAGATCAAAGTAAAACAGGGCGTGAGGTGATTTGCCGTCAATGGGCGCACGAACTGTATCCCGGGTGTTGAATGATTTGCGGTTTGAGTTTAGGAAGAGGAAACGATTGTTTGTTGTTTGACTACAAAAGAATGTCCCCGGTATTAAAAGATATCCCCGTGAGAAGAAACATGTTTATTATTTGGACCAGACGTGCTTTAACTCAGTGAGGGGAGGAGCGGGGGCGTACATTCAATTTTTTTTAATATATATATACCACCGTGCAAAACTACAGCCAGGGCTGAAGATACCGACGAGAGAGGGGAAGGAGGAGGCTTATTGTTTCAGCCACTGGCAGCAATGAAGTTTTTGTTGAAGGCGCATATTTACTGTTCCGTGCAAAGAAAGGGAAGGATGATTAGCAAGAAATGGACAGACCAAAATTTGAATCCTGGTTTAGTGCAGTGATTCATAAATTGAAACCAGACTAATAGCAGCAGACAATGCACCTGATTGTATATATCACCAATAACAAATCATGCTTGTCTTTTTGCTGGTATAACTTGAAGTGCGTGTGTCTTACAGTAACAAAGGTTTTCATAAACGTTTTTTTTTATAAACCAAAAACAATAATTTGTCATTAAATTCAAGAGGGCCTGTCGTTGTTTACTTATATCTTTGTTTATTTTTATTTTTGTGTGCTCGAAATATACACACATGCTCATGGGCGTCCGGAAGGGGGGGCAAGGGGGCCGTTCCCTCCCTGGAAAATGAAAGTCAACCAAAAATTATGTATTTCACACATATAATTTCATTTTAGCCACAATAATATGTGTTAATTATTGCATTAACACAATAAATTCAAATTTAAGCAATGTTATTAGGGAACTACACTCTTTTGGGGGAAATGTGACTTGTTTGCCCCCCTGGGAAAAATACTCTCATGTTTCGAAGATATTTCGCATTTATATTAAGTAATGACACATTTTTTAAAATAATTTATGCGCCGAAAGTACTTCTAAAATGTTATGTTTCAGGAGACAAAAAGAAACACAAATATATTCCGCTTGACATGCATGCGGGTTTTGATGTGTTGTGCTGTTGGCAATACTGTGGATTTTCTCAGTGTCTGCGATGTAAGCAGCTCGGCGGTTGAGGCAAGACTGGCACGGAAGATTCTGTGCTCAGTTCCCCCGCGGATTGATACATAAAACCTGCTGCAAACTTAGCCTGACGCGCGGCTTAGATACCTCAAAAATGGAAATTTTATGAAATGAACAATCTGGAAATGTATAATTGCAAATTCAAAGATATTGTAAAAAGTCGTTTATATAACACATTTAACCCAATTCCTGAAGTTTGGCGTGTGTATGTCAAGGATGACCACAGATATTATTTATTATTTACCACTCCTAATATGATAAATGCATGGATGACGATATTTGACTTTTTCCCTCCCATGGAGTACAGATTTACAAACATGTAAACTAGGGATGGGTCGATATGAAATTTTGGCCGATACCGATAAAGTACCGATATAAAATTTACCGATACCGATAACCGATATTCTACCGATCCGATATAAAATTAGATATGGTACTTGAAGAACATGAAATGTTCCTTGATCTCCTTAACAAATGTGTATTTCGAGGTGACTGCAGTGCAAAAGAAGTTGAATATTTAGACAATTACTTTTTTAGAAAGTAGGGCATCGAGATTGTCCATAAAAATTACAACAAAATGGCAGAATTTTGCACTAAATTATAAGATATTTATCATATATCGGATCGGTAAAATAATCGGTAATTTTAGCGATAAACCGATATGCCTATATCGGCCGATACCGATAGAGTACCGATTAATCGGTCCCATCCCTGATATAAACAGAAGGCTCAATATTCTGATACATATAAATGTTAGGGTTGAAAACCTTGTAACATCACTTGATGGTACAGCGAAAGCATGAATTTCTGTTTAGTGGTATGCTTGTCTAAAAGTTTGAGAGTTTCTGATCTAAAAGGTTTCATAGTTTGTGTTTGAAGTAGCCAAAAATCAGACTTGTTTTAGCATTGCAAAATAATTTCAGATTGGTTAAGCAGGGCTTGAAGAAAACGTGGTGAAAAAAAAATTGAATGAAAGGTGCACAAAAGGCATGAGGGGTAATAACCAATATCATCTATTGTGTTTTGGAATCTTTGTTCAAAATTACAAGAGAAAATTTATTCTGAATCATTATTTTAGCAAAATGATTATAGCATGACAGAATTATAATTACTTTCATAAGGTCAGTTTTCATCTGGAAGGCCCCATTCTTGTATGTTCCTTCCAGATTATTAAGCGTCTAGACTTATTAATACCCAAGATTATAATAGTCGAGAGACACTCCTTGCACAAAGAAAAGGAAAAGAATTGTAATGACAGGAAGAGGGCATAAAATAAAGTGGAATTATAGTATATCAATGGAAATTGGATATAAATGGTTAAAATAAGCACAGCAAGCGTACAAAGCACAAAACACATGGCATGTAGTCAAAATAATAAAAATTCAAATGGTAATAAGTAAGTATCGTTTGAAGAGACTCATCACATTCTTATGTTAAGATGTTGGTGGAGATTTGATTTGCCTCAGCAGGCACACTTTCAAAAAATTCCCTCATTTAAAAAACCCACTACGATATTCCAATTTTGAAAAATTACTTCTGTTTAGCATTCAAGTGAACTTTCATGCAATTTGCCTTCACTGTTGTCCACATGCTGGTAATAGTTTCATCCAGTGCTAGAAATGGAGGGAGGTGCAGGGGGGGGGGTTCTCTAGCTAACAAAACTTACACAAGGCATCCACCAGTTATTCCCAGAGCTCAAACGAACATCTCCCCCAATGACAATTTCCACTTCAAGCACCAGTTTCATGGCACTGTGCCTATTTTCTATCAGACATAAATAATAGCAAAACCAAGTAACATGAAGATTTACTCAACTCCTCTACAAAGATTTCTAAGCAAATTAAATTGTTCAACATGCGATAACTTTTCCAAAATGTCTTTGTTGAAATAGCTCGAAGGCCTCACCCTTATCGCTTCTTTCAAATAATTATTTATCAATTTCTTTGTGGTCAATGGCCTCTTCTGGTATATACACATTTCTTTACTTTTCGTGACCCAACATCTATGCATCACAATTCTCAACTACAAGCTATTTATAGAAATATTGCACTAGCCAAATTATCAGATGCTGATTTGCCCTATTATCAGCCAATACTGTTCAAATACCAATAAATCTGTCAAAAGTAACAACAGATTTTGAACGTACATAACTTTTGTACAAAAAGCGATACATGAAACTGACAGTGGGTATTAACTTTGTCTATGTTGACATTTGTTAAACATTAAACAAGAAAATCTTGCTCTACATGAACGTTCAGTATGCGGAAAAAGTTATTAAGGTGTAAAAAAGTTTTTGAACAAAGTAAAAACAAACATGGATAAAAGACAGCTGTGGAGTCGCTTGCAAAAAAAAATTCGATGTGTAACGATGGTCTGTGTGGGCATTTATCGAAGTAATAAAAGAACGATAACTGTTTATGCATTACAGACGATTTTATGGTGTTACTTATGGCATATTCATAAAAACAGTGTTTTTTTTTTCAATTTACAAGTTGTACTGGCAACATTGGTCATGTCAGAGGGCAGTACCAGGTGTGCGAGACATTTACCTATGTTATTCAGTCAATGCCCAGATGAAACAAAAGATTTTAAATTGATCGTACACAAAACTAACCTACCTATGGGTTCAATCTTGATACACAGGACCAGCATGATGAATGCCAGAACTAAAGTAACTGTGAAGTGTACGGGAGCTTTCACACTAAAGTGACATGCGACAGGTGGCATGTTACTTGAAAATTAACACTAAGAAGTAAATGTAATCTTTTGCACCAAAGTGATTACAATATGCTGGAAACGTCACTTTGGTGTCGCTCTAACCAGAAAGTTTTTCAACATGCACAGTGAATGCTTTTTTGGAGGGTGGCGGAAGTGTTTATTCTGTTGTGTGTGCAGTTTGTGGTACAATATCGTCGGTTGTTACTTTGGTGTGAAATCTCCCTAAGAGACAGGGAATCCTAGAGTGAATTCTCGCATAAAGTTCATATGCTAACTTTTTGAGCCACATGTTATTTTATATAGCTAACTCATTATTTTTTTAAGAAGTGTTCTCAATCAACCATCAGCATCATTTATATAAGAGGGACAAATAAACTAATTGTATCCCTCAAGGCAAGATAACATAAATGAGTATATTCAGGAAAACTTATATTGATGGCTGTTCAACCCACTGCAAAGTGCCAACAGCAAAGATAAACTGTTGGAACCAGTTAAACATGACAGCTTTGAAATTTACTGTCAGGGAAAGAAAATCCTGCTTGTTCATCAATGTCTTCACAAGTCTAGCATGACCAATGTCTGGCTTATCATAACTTGCAACACGAAGCTGGACAAAATCTTGTTAGAACACAGTAGCATTAGTATTTTTTTTTCTTTTGCTTCCGATACTGAACTTAATGATGCATGCACAGAATTAACCTGTGTTGCCAATAATGAAGATGAAGAAAATGAAGGAATTCCCATGGCAGAGAGTATGACTCAACTGTATGGCAGTGACATTATATGCACAACATTTTTAGAGGACAAAAAAATCATTTTACAGGGCAATCAGGAGCTCAAAAGAACTTAACAGTGTTAACTATTGTTCTGTAATCAAGAAATGATAAACAAGTGAAGACATATAAATGTGAACAACAACATATACAGCACTGCACATGCAAAGAACTGAGCGATTTCTATATCACTTAGGGTATAGCATGCCGGGGTTAAACTCAATTCTGTGGCGCAAGAGTCCATGTCCCACAGTTACTTTTCCTGGCTCACAACTGGACATAAAATAATCAAGAAAATAACATTTCTGTTGCATCGTTCACCAAAAGTTTGCTATTTTATACAGTTTGTTCAACAAGTGTGTCTGCAGTGTGTATAGTTGTCGTTCTCATTCCAACCTCACTTTACTTCAAAGAAAGTTCCGAAAGATCAGTTTTCCCCCTAAGAACAACATGTCAGGTTCACATGGAGTCCAATAAATCGTCCCCTGAAACATTTCCCACCAATAGTCTCTGTCCAAGAAATGACAGCTCTTGTCAACTTTATATGGAGTAAATGAGATGTTGTTAATTCAGAATGAACGTGAGGTTGCAGTTGCGTTATCTTTGATAGGATGTGTTATTGTGTTGTGCTATTTTTTATACAATATAAACACCATGGGAGTAAGTGGCCGCGGTGGCTCAGTCGGTAACGCGTCTGACTACCATGCTAAAGGTCCCAGGTTCGATCCCCGGCCGGTTCAAATCCGGGAACTTTTCTAACGGTGGAAGCGGTCCCGGCGCCTACCCAGCGTCGAATAGCATGGGTACCTGGGGGGTAAAGGCGGTCAGGGGCGTGATGATCACATCACCCCCACACCCCCTATACGCCTTCATGGCGTGGTGCTATGCACAGGGGAACACTTTTTTTTTCTTTTTTTTTTTTTTTTAACACCATGGGAGTAAAACGTCGCAGTGAATGAATGGATGTGTAAACACTGCAGGCAAAAGTTACAACAGTGCTTTGCAGAAAAACAGGTGGTGGCTTGAAACCAGATACGTGTCTGGTCGACTTTCTCTGCAGCTGTCAAAGATACCGAACTGGTGATGCTTCCAAAAATTCATTTTTTCTGTAGCTTATATTCCAACAAAAACATATTACTTGAACCTGCCTTTATTCTTTGTCAGTCAGTAGTGCATACCGACTGCACATTTTTGCCATCTGTACTATTCTCCAGATCAGTAGAGTCAGTGGAAGATGATGTTCTCGATGTTCATTGTGTATGGTTTGAAAACATGTGTAAAAGAGTTAGGTTATGTATTGCACATGAAGGATGGGTAGGACCGAGCAGATACAGATACTCATGTATCGGAAATTACCGGTTGGAATTTATTTACCATCATCAACTGATACTTTTCCAGCATTTTGGTCTTTCATGAGGTCCACAAAAATGCAATATGACTCTTTCAAGGGTGTCTAATTATCCTGGAAATCGTGCAAAACTCTAGGTTTCTTTTTTGCACCAGTTTTGCGACAAAAATGAAACTTATGAAAAATGATTACATAACATGTATTTTAAAATTCAAGCAAAACTCTTGGTAAATTTATGCATGTAACTGGAGTGGAATACTTAATCACTTATGGGGTGTAGAGTGACACTTTCTGAAGACACCCAAATCCAAATGTCAACCTTCCTTCACCTAGTACACCCTGGACTGCAGACGAGGCTCTCGTGTTTGGACTCGCAGCCAGGGGGCTTGTGTTGTGTTGTGCCTACATCTTTGTGATTAGCCAAGAGTGACAGAAAAGCAAAGTAAAATAAATCAAACACAAATATTAATATTGTGAATGACTTTCAAGCACATGTATCGCTGGAAATATATACGAGCATCGGTATCGGTTCAGGCCCGAGTTTCAAAGATTGATTTACTTTCCTTCTTGTTCTGCCACTCTTGGCTAACTACGAAGATCATGATGATTGGTGATGAGACAGGATGGACAATCACAAACATTTATAAATCACAAAACATGAGCCCTAGAGAGAATTATATTGGCTGCGAGTCCAGATGCCAGTGTGCCTCTAGGGTGTACTATGTGGAAGAGAGATTTACATTTGGGTGTCTTTACAAAGTGTCACCCCGTACACCCTGGCTCAGACCTAAGGATGACAATTTCAACTTTTTACTTCAGAAACTGAATTATGGGGTAGATTTTCTACACTGCTCACCGAGACACTTATTGAACACTGTATTAGGAGAAATGTTCACATTGTGATTCCTGAACATACTTCAGTAACAAGATGTAATACGTATTTTTAACCTACGGTATATGGAACTGTCACAAATCCCGTTTCCTGCTATGGAAGTTCCTGGGTTCAAGCTTTGACTTGTATTTTTTTCTTTTAGTTGTCTCTTCATCAATTTCACCCAGTCATCCTTCATCATGGCAATTAGCCAAAAGTGGCAGATGCACAAATACAATACAATCTGACTCATTACTACAACCTTGGTGACAATGAAGTTCGACCAGAAAGGAATACGTGATTAAATGCACAGAGGCATAGGCGGTGGAATGGGTGACCCGCAGAAGTGACGCATGTGTGTAAGAGGAGGTGTGTGAGCAGGCAAGAATCCTGATCCCAGCATGTTGCACCCAAGGTCACGTAAAGAACGAAAACGGGGAACTATACGCGTTACATTGAACTTCAACCAGGCAACAGACCCATACGGAAAATTCCAGATTGTGGCGCATTCGACGGAAGCATGACGTCACGGACACGATAAGGGAGTCCGCCGTATATAAGCGCGGGCTGTGCACCGAGGAACTGCAGTGCATCATCACCATGGCCAGGGGCAAACCTATTGACAACACCGTGAGGAGAAGAGTTGTGGAGTTGCAACGGGATGGACTCAGTGAACGGGAAATAGGGCGCCAACTGAACTTACCCAAGTCAACCGTCCACTGCATCATCAAACACCACCAAAATACGGGTACTACAGAGCCAGGTAAGGCCCCCGGGCGAAAACGCCTGCTGAGCGTGCGTGACCTACGGATATTTAGGCGCTATATCCAGACCAACAATCATGTTTCTGTGGCCGAATTACGACTGTGGACTCGAGAACGCTTTCACATTGAAGTGTCAACCAGAACCAATCGCCGTTACCTACAGCGATGCGGTTACCGAGTGTACAAGGCGAAACGTAAACCCTTGCTTTCCATGTTGAACAAAGGCAATCGACTACGGTGGGCACAAATGTACCGGGGATGGACATTTCGGCAGTGGAACAGGGTTTTGTGGACGGACGAATCCAATTTCAATGTTGTGTACGGGAAAATACGGAAAACAGTCATTTGTCGGAAGGAGAAACAGAATAAAGCAAAATGTTATGCACGTCGGGTACAGAAAACTGCGTCAGTGATGGTATGGGGATGCATGACGCCATCTGGGGTTGGCCCACTACACGTCTGTGAGGGCATGGTGAATGCACACGCCTATACACGTATACTGGAGCGGCATCTTCCCACAGTGCGAAGGCACCTGTTCCACAGGCGGCGTCTCATCTTTCAACACGACAATGCCAGGCCTCATACAGCGCGGTTGACAAGAGAATGGTTGACTCGCCATCACGTGCGAACTCTGCCATGGCCACCATCGAGTCCCGACCTCTCGCCCATTGAGAATGTGTGGCGTGTTCTTAAGCGACGTGTGCAACAGAGGGGACCCACGACAGTGGCTGCTCTTATCGCCTGCCTGCAGGAGGAATGGCACCGCATCGATGTGGAATACCTTGAACGACTTGTCCGCAGAATGCCCCGACGCATTGCCACAGTTATTCGCTGACGGGGCGGCGTCACACCATGGTAAACAGGATCCCCTCTAACAGTGGTCGAACTTCAATGTCACGTGTAGATGGACGAAAATGTTTTATTTTGTGTGGACACCATACATTGCTGCGTTGCAGCGGAAATTTATGTTTTCCTTTGTTCCATGTAGCCTGCTGAATAAAATATGTTCAGCATATGCACGTGTTCTCCTTCTTTCACAACGCACTCCTATATTTGTGACTGGTCGAACTTCATTGTCACTAAGGTTGTATAAGAACCTTACAATGTCACAAAGTAGTGAAATTAGAACATTTCCTTTTTAAACATGCAAATACTTCTTTAAAATATCATTACCTAGGGTTGCACTGGGAAAGTTTTGGTTAACATTTCACACAAATAATCTGCCTAGAGCATTTATTTCTCAAAATTTATACAGCTATGATATGCATTTTGTTTGAAAGAGCATAAAAATAAAGCAATGCAGAATGGCAAACATATAACTTCTATAACATAGTGTCTGAAAAAGCAAATATCACATAAAAAATAGATATAAGCACAGGAATATGCAACTGACTTAGAATAAATAAGCAGATCTGTACTAGTGCATTTTAAGTAGCACATGGATTTGTCTACAATTAGGAACATGTAGCACTTTTTTTCTCCAAATACTACTAAACTGATCTAGCACAATTTTAAAAAAAGACAAACTGTTTTGCCAGAACTATTTTCATCATGAAAGGAAAAGTTACAGGAACTTTTGTCACAACTATGACAAATAAAATACCATTTTCAAAAAATGGTAGTAACAAAAATTACCTTAACCAACCATACGAGAAGGAAACCCAGCTTAACACTATGGCAACAAGGTTATCCATTCATATTGCATAGCAACCAATACAATGTATCACTGGCATTTTATGGAATCACGCAAAAGTCCAAATTCACTAACCCAAATGAAAGGAAAACAAAACAGCTGCTGCTCTACATAAAATAATAAAAAAGGCACCATCATCAGCATTTCTTATCCATCACACTACCTTTTACATTTTTTATTTGCAGTTTGGTTTTACCTTCATAAAAATAATGCAAAATAACAACAATAATTTTTCATATCCAATTTTGCAGTTTAATATTTATAGGTGGATCAATTTTTCGGAAAAAGTTTTGTGAAGTAAATATGTATCTTGGACAGTGAACAGAGCAAGAAATGCTACATTCAATGCATATATGTGAAATTCTTACATTTTTAATCTTGGCTAAAAATTTGTAGTAGTAATTTGGTGTAGGTAAAACTTGTACGTCAATACTAAAAACAACCTTGTTATTAATTTTCACAAACAGATTCAAAATAAGGGCTCACTGTTAAATTTTCCATCACAACCAGTAACCTTAAGCCTTAATTTTGTTGAATTCTTTATTTATATTCTTCTGGATCCACAGTCATTTGAATAGTTTATATGCATATTCTAAGGCAAGTTTAACTTATCGCTGGACCAGAAGTTGCCAAATTCTGGAACAAAATATGTGCATCATGCCTTCCTTTTTTTTATATCCTTATCAGCTGCATAGATATTGAAAATAAGAAAAAAGTTCCTTTAAAAAAAAGAGGAACAGAGTATGTGATACTGTGCACGATGGAATGAGGCAATAATAGACGATTTGCATGGATACTTAAAATATTGTCTACGTTACTGCATTGAGTCTTGTGGAGAATATATTTGAACTGACCACCAAGCTCTTGCAATGTTAACTGCACAATATCTTCAGGAACAAGAAATGCTGCTGAATGCCTGTTCATTTCTTTGTGTCAAAATAAAAAAAAATGGAATGGCACACCAATGAACATGGTTACAGAAAAAAAGTAAAATTATTTTAGAATGTGACCATTCTTAGGAACCAACATCATCTGGCAGACAAACTTCATTTTGCATGTTGAGATTCATCAATAAAATTTGACGTTTAATCCCCCACCGGAATATTCACGTCGCAAGGATGTCCATTAGTTATTTCAGTTCTTCATGCTGTTCACGTGTGCTTTTAAATCTTTTTGTCATTTTAATAGTGTCAGGGATCAAGCTGTTACATGTAAGAGATGCCAACATCTGGAGTATTTTAATGTGTAGAAAGTTGAAGGCCACAAACAGAAAAAGTGAGTCATGAGTTCATGCTGATAACTACCAAAATTGATGTGAGAAATATATTTATCATTATTTTTCGGGATTAAGGTGTTTCCTATGTATTTGAAATAGCACCATTTTCATCTTTTGAGTTTGTTTTTAAGCCACAAGGCTAACTGAGACTGTGCCTACAGTTTAAAGTGGAATTCAAACTTCACTATGTGGCTCTACTGGGACCCCTTGAATACATATCACTATGCCATCATGGAGGCAATTGTCCTCATGGAAAAAACAAAACAAACAAAAAAAAAATATATAGTTGTCTCAGGAATCAACTAAACACAAATATTACATTTCCATGTGGGTGTTTACAATTCTTAAAATAATTCGAGGTCTTCTGTAGAATTTTGTTCATAATACTTTTATGCAGATAAATGCTAGCATGGGACAATACTTCCCACCATTAACATAACTACTGACATACCACAGTTCCCTGCATAAAGATTTTGAAAGGACAAATCCCAATATGAGAATAAATTGTTTTTCTTTCCCCCAGTCCGTGCTCACAAATATATATGCTTCTTTATATCACCTTTTGTCACATGTCATAATAATTCATGCAATTCACAGCGGCTGACATCTCTACATTAAGTATGTGCAAGAAAACACACAGCTGCTTTAAAATTGTATAAGGCATATGTGTGTCAATTTTAGTATTAGAAATACTGCCTAGTTCCTGTTGAATTAAATTTTAAAGAAGGTTATTTGGGGGAGGGCTAACATCATCACATTACATGTAGACAATTTCTGGTGGATCTCCTGGTCTTGGACTTTAAGAGCACCAAAAAACAGACTTACTTCTAGAGAAGTCTCGGTTGAGCAATTAATTTGTGATCTAAAGATTCCAACCCTGTATGTTTTAATTCCTAGATGACAGCCAAAGGTTGTATTTTTTTATGTTCACGAAGAGGAAACTAGAAAGCTAACAATTATAACTAGGACTAAGATTTTTATGAGCTAGAAATCATTAGGATATGAAAAATTAGGGATGGGGCAGATATGAAATTTTGGTTGATACCGATAGAAGTACAAATATAAAATTGCAAATGATACTTGAAGAAGCTGAATGGTTCATTTACCTCTTAATAAATGTGTGTTTCCAGGTGACTGCAGTGCAAAAGAAGTTGCATATTTAGACATTTACTTTTATAAATAGCAAGGTGTGGGGATTATCCATAAAAATTATAACAAAATGACAGAACTTTGCACTAAATAAGATATTTATAGATGGATTGGTTCATACTGATAAGAGTACTGATAAATCTGTTCCATCCCTACGGAAAATAAGAAGTACTCATGATCTAAAATTTTTAGAAATAAAATTTTTAAAAAACAAGAGAAACAAATATGAAATTTGAAAGTATGTAAACCTATTTATTTCTCAAAATATATATATCATATGCAAATCCTCACCGTACACTCCACAGGTGACAGGTCGGATAGCTGAGAATACATATGTCGAAAAGATTCAACAACTCGAGTGACAATGAAAGGATGCATACATATGCCCTAACAAAGCATGTGTTTTCATAACGTAGTCATGAAAATCTTAGCCCTAATAATTGTTGAATTCAAAAGGAACTGATAATGTACGGATTTTTAATTAATTCACAATTTTTATTCAACTTGAAGCTAACAGTTTCACACCTGCACTTTTAACTGAGCTTATGTTAATCAAACTTGTTTCTCATACCAGTGCAGGCAATATGGATAACTTTCTTTTTAAAGGTGGCTTCCTGGTTATAAAAATTCCTGTCCAATGGGTGCTGTCGGTCAAGTCATGGGGGAAAATAAGAGAGGAGCACTCGCTATAAGATGCATTGCTATATCACCTGCGGAATACATTCCGGTTAAAATGATGTGCTGGTGTGGCGTTTCTTGTACCGCGTTAAAAGCAAAATTGTGTTGATGTGATGTTATATGTAAGTGTTGCCTCAATTCAGAAAACTAAACGAACGTTCACCTGAAAATGTATATGTCCTGAAGTGACTTTTCCCTTTTTAAATTACTTGCAATTTTTTCAACATCTCTTCAAGTGATAACAATGTAGAAAAAAAAGGTAGCGGTAATGATGAAAAACAACATGCACGTTCACTGTCTCCCTCATACTGCCATCATCCGTTAAAAACCCTTCATGTGAAATTAAAGAATGTGACGTTGTTTTCAAAACAATGTTAACTATTACCTGGGAGTGATATTTTTTGTAAAACCGAAACACATACATACATTTACTTTGCTTATTTTGGTTTCATCCACTCAAAAGATGCATACGATAAGCAGGTAAGACGTAATTGCATTAGAATCTTTCTTGAATCAACAAATGACAACCAATAAACAATTTTTTCCACACATACACTGGAAGTGTCAGTCAATAGACCCTGAGCTACGCCTACTGTTTGGAACAGTACCTTTACATAGGTTCAAATATTGCAAAAGAAAGCACACATAGCTGGGCCAACAAAACAAAATGTCATTTTCTTTCATTTTAAAACGTTCACAAAGTTTCTATTAAATTGCATACAGTATGTGGGAAAAAAAAGTCAGAAAGAGAGTCAATGAAAGAAATAGTGTTCGTCTACTTTTGAATCAATGTGGATATTAACAGCTTGTAGTATAAAATCCTTAGTGATTATCCATAAAACTAAGCTGCAATAGAGGAGAAATAAAAGCATCACAGACTATCACAGTTTTACCTGCAATTACAGTAGTCATTCAAGGATACATACTTCAGGTCATACCATTAACAAACTCCTTTCTCTTTTTACAATATGCATTTTTTTTTTTAACATTAACTATCCAAACTTCTTAATCTTAGAAAAATACTATTCACATTCATGACAATTCTAACAAGGCAACCACAGCCGATACAGTCCTTTGCACATCCCAACGCGAGGACACAATTCCCTGCATATGCAATGCAAAGGCTGTTGCACTCATTCCTCATTTCACATAAACGCATAAAAAAAATACAAGTCTTTAGTCACTGCACTGTACAAACATGCAGCACTTAAAAAATTCTGGTAGAATTTTACAGCAAAAATAAAAAAAAATAACACTATAACCTGCTGCAGGACATTTTACAACAGTCACGTATTACAACAGATGCAATAATAATCACTTAAATTAACTGCAAATATCTTGGAAGAAATCCCCCCTTTTTCGCCTCCGTATGCTTGGGATGTTTCCTACGAGCGCCAATGGTTTGTTAAGATTAAGGGGTGAACAGATTCTGTTTACACTTGAAACTTAAAGAACTACATCACGAAACTGGATATAATTAATTTGGTTATCACTACAGCAAATTTGAATATAACAGAAACAATGGTGAAGGGAACCATGTGTTCACACACGTGAAAATTGTTAATGATGCATATTCATACAAATACAACATGTGAGTAACAAGTAGTTGTAAATAGTACTAAAATCACGGCCATGAAATTAGGCAGGTGGCAGAAGTTCGTGTTGCCATCGGAGCACAATCCCGTGTGTTCGGAGGTTTAAGAGAAGTTTGACGTGTAGATATGGAATTCCATTTCTGGGGCCTGTAAAGCACTTTTAATTCACACGATGACCAGCTGGGTATCAAATGGGACTCGAAAGTGCCCCGGAAAGAGGTTAGTCTGATGCTCGAACTAGGCAACGACTTGTGTTCCGCTCTCTCTGTGCTTTTTCCATATGTGGCACCAGCGCAATTCTGCCCAGCTGCTTATTTTCACGGCCATGTGTTTAGTTTCCACAAATATATCTTCCCCCAATTCTGAATGCGAACTCCATGCTGTGGTAAAATATGGAAGTTAGGTTTGTTAATGTTCTTTGAGCACTTCTCAAAGAAACAACACTCAACTTGAACCATGCTCAAAGCAGAAACATTCCATCACAAGCTAAATTTTCATGGTGTACACACGGTCACAGTCACCAAAATGAAAACACAGTAAACACTGACAAGATTTAACAAACTGAACAAGTTCCATAAAAACCTTGTGCAATTAGAGGAAAAATTCACACATACAAGCAGATCAAGGATTTTATGCCACGTGAAAAGCAATCGCAGGATATGAATTCTTACAAAATCACCCAATTTTCTCACTTTTCTTCTAACACATACAATCCAACAACTCTTCAAAAATTAAATTTCTACTGAAAACACTCAACTGTTGCATACTATTGTAAACATTGCGTTTGTATTTGCTTGTGTGATTTTTCTTCTACAAAATCGATAAATTTACCAGTTTTCAACTTGTATAAAACCTAGGCCAGAAATGAATATTCAGTTACTACACAAATGAACACACTAAAGTCAGTGTTGGTAACTCTGCAGTAAAGTTTCATTCGAAGGCTACTTAATGACAGTCTAATTGGAAGCAACAGATGTAGTAAGGTATAAAATAGTAACCCTGCTTATAGCAATAGAGGAATTCTTTATGGGGTAACCAATTACCAACTTAAAAAAGCAAAACATGTAGTAACATAGATTCTGACAGTGGTAACCGTGGATAAAATTTGGTGATTACTATGCACGCATCGGTGATGGTATGCAAGTTATAACAGATTTGATGGAACAATAAGGAGATTTACCCAGCTAAAAATATTTTTGTAAAAAATTATCACAGCTGATGTAAACTACAGTGCCACAGATATTTTTTCTGCAGAAACCCCACATAGGTAATTTTCTAGCTAAGCTATGTCTCACGGTATGCACTGTAAGGCCTTATATAAGTTTACGTATTCAATAGGCAGATATCACCTGTTATACAACCATCATACCTGCAGCCTTGGAAAATATGCAAACTAAATAACTTTCCTATTCTTTTTTCAACTGTGACATTTAACAGGCTCTATTGGGGCTCTTGCCACAGTGTTGCCGTTTTTACTGTTTTCTTTTTATGCTGTTCAGCAGAGTTTTATGGTTTTTGGCAACAGAAATAGTGTTCTAATCAGCTAGTTAATCTGTGGATTGGTTAAATCTTTAATTCCAAATAACAATGAATATTGCGGTAACACTTCCTAATATGCCCACGTCTAGATTTGGAAACTAAAAAGAAAAAATACATGTTCTAACAGTCCCTTTCCCAGGTGTTAATACATTACGCATTTTTCAAGTCCATTTTATGTACAGAAAGGCTACACGGGACTGGACCTACAGTTTAAAGTGGGATCCAAACCACTATGTGCCTCCACCAGGTTTCAAACCTGGGACCCAAATCAAGGTAATCTACCCCCAATTAACATACCAATCAATTTTTTTATGACGCTCTCCTATAAAACTGTTCAGGAAGGCCTAATTCGAAGCTAAATTTGCCTCATAACCCACTAAAACCATTCTGCACCGTACCTAGATTGAAATCTAAGGTTAAACCCTTAAGATTTTTCTTGTATTTGTGAAAGAGGGAGTTTTAAGGTCGAGAACTGAAATTTCTGGAATACAACAGGGAAATTTTCATCTCACCTTCCAGGGAAAAAAACTTTCTTTAGCTTCTGCTTAGTATACACAAATGCAATGAGCAATAATTGGCCAATTTTCAACATGAACATGTATCTTGTCAGCATACCAAACAGAATACACACAAGCAAATACAAACAAACAACAGGCAGCATCAGCATCATATGACACTGTTTCATCAGGGGGGAGGGGAGATTGGGGAATGCATAAAAGGCAAAGGAACCAGTACACCTCTAATCAATATCAACAAGATATCAAGGAGAAGGTGGTCTCATGTTAACAGTCAACGGGGTTTAGTAACCTGTAACAATATTTCTTTGTGGCAGTGACTGCTGATGCTACGTACAAAATTGGCATTTATCCTGGCAGTAAATAATCAAACCATTTAACACCAGCACAAGTTGTAAGCAAACATGGCAAGAACATTAGCAAAAAATAAAGGCTGTCTTATAATTTTGTCTTGTAACATGTGGAGGTTAGGAAAATAACAGATTGAAATAACATTCTTTTTCACTCCGTCTCACGATAACTAGTTTTGTTACATGCTGTACCATCTTTTGTACTGACATCATAATTTTTAAACAGAAAAGTAACTGAAATTAACAAGATAAGAAAAGGCTTACTACACAAAAGGCACTAGTTTCTTCTTGAAATTTTTGAGCTGTTCAAAAGTTCTATTGTCTTTACTACCGTGCATCTACATCTGTGCATTAAGGGCCCTGCAATAAGAATTAACTAAAATATATTCACCACACTTTCCTTGCAACATCCTTTCACACTTAATGCACATTTCAAATTATCTTATTTTGAACTGCCCAATTGAATGTTGCAATGCATAATTGAGCAACTTGAAATCACAATTCCTGTATGTTTGTCTAACATATTGTGTACACCTTCAGTTCAAAAATACATCACACTTTTTCATTGCAGGTTTCAAACTGGAAAACATCATTTACTATAAAGGAAAATGAATATGTACATGCTGCAAAATGTATACAGCTTCTTTCTTAAAAAATCAGTTGAAATAATTGCAATACATTCTAGGATATGCATACAATCTTACCCTGTCAAAAATTTCTACATGCAGCGAAACTATATCATTCTAAACTTGTTTTAACAATGGAAAATTTAATTTCTACACAATTAAAAGGTATATCAGGAATATTCTTCACAAGTGTGTGTGTGGGGGGGGGGGATAATGAGTGATAAACTATAGTGCAACAGATGCACAAGCATTAATTACATTAGCACTTTCCAATCTGTCCACTATTGTTTCAGTAAAGATGGTGCAACAATGTATATACCAAAACTAGTTATCCAAATCAAAACTCAATTATTTACAATACATATGTATATTTTTCAAAAAATCTTATCTTTCAGTAACAATCACATTGCATACCGAAAATAAAAGTTTATGGAAATGTTACAAACTTATACTTCTTTTGGAGGTATGAGTACTATACAACAATACATTTTTATCGTATGAAATGTCGAGTAAGCCCGAGCATTATATGAATAAAACTTCACAACCATTTTTAAATTTTCTCGATTTAACTTATTTTGCTTTGACTTTACACATTACATGTGTATGATATGATCCAACTTTTGAAGTTGTTAGGTTCTTGCAAGCATGAACTTATCTGCACCTTTTTTTGATTACGTTACTTCAATTACCAACAACAAATAGCAACAAGTAGCCTAGTAGTAATAAAAATCTTGCTTATGCTAGGCATGAAAGTCGCAGATTTATTTTCTTGAGTATGCCGTCACAGAATCTACACTACAAATCATCTTCGGTGAGGGAGTGCACACGCACACACAAAAATACATCCACAGTTTCCACACAATTGAAAGTAGTTCCTAATTACATAAATATTTAAGTGCTAAGTCACTTGAGGAATGTTTCCATTTTTTTTTGTCTTCTATTGAAACATTAATGCACTGCAGTTAGCAACTAGATCACAAAAATGCAATCCCCTATGGCCAATTTCATTTCTAACTTGGTCATGTTCATTGTAAACAAAGCCTTATTCACACACAACATGAGCTGATTTCAAACATCACATTTGTCCAATAGCATTGTGCATTTTGAAAAACAACCCTAACTGAAGCTCATGAGAGCAAAATTGGTTTGAGAAGAATGGAGCTGTGCTAATTACAAGTAGTGTCCTTTGTGAACCACAAAGATCCCAACAGCAAATGATATCTACGTAGCCTGATGTCGGACAGAGGCTAGAATTTTAAGGGTGCTTACAAGAAGTATGACAGTGATCTAGGAGATAATAGTTTCCCATGCACCTGTGCCATGCCATGAAGACACACACATAAGGGGTAGCCCCCCCCCCCCATTAATGATCTTGGCCATGTTTGGTTGTGATGTGATCAGCACCATGCTCTGGGAATTAAACTTGGGTTTCCTGCAAGGTAGTCAGGTGCCCTAGCAACTAAACCATGGCAGCTGCAAGTGATCTGGAAACATGTTGCTTAATATAGCTGCACAAAGGACAAGAAGTTAGAAGAATATTGGAACAAAAAATGCCAAAACAATGTTCTTAAAACTGTAAGTTACAAGCTGGGGTTTCATGCAGCACAGAAATGCAAGGGCATTATCAGAAAAATTCCCACTGTGAACATCCCCACTGGAAATCAGTCCCTATACAAGACACCCTACAAACGAGACCATCATCCGACCTTACAAACACCGCGTAATAAAAAGAAAAATTTACGTTGTAAATTATCAATATTAATGTAATTTAAAAGTTCAGAAAAGTGAAACGTTACCAAATATTACGTATTTCTGTTTATTTTAAAAACAGACAGAGTATATTTGACCTATTCCTTTGAAAGTTGATGCGTTCGGACAATTTCGTATGTACAAATTTATACTGAATTCAACAACTAGATGAGTGCCACATGTATAAAGATCTGAATTAAAACAATCATCTTGTGCATGTGTGGGTACTTTTTGTAAACGAACTTGAGCCAGGTATTTTCAAGCCAATCCATGCACATTTCATATTTATTACTTCATTCAGTTTCTATTTAAAACACTGTTACTAAGGCATGTTCATGTGCATATAAAATATTTAGATCAGGATGAGCTAACTGGACATTTTTATTTTATTGCCAATGAGAGGATTACAGAGAGAGAGGATGTTAAATATAAATTCTCCAAAATACACAGGAATTTTGAAAAATAACGTACAAAATTCTAAAATCTTGAGTATGTAGTAATTATTATTTTGCAATAATTTCACAGTGTTCTGTGTACAATATGCTGATATTTCCTCTGATAAATACAGCAGATTTTAATGGATAAAATAATTGGGACTAGTACTTTGAGTGAAAAAACTGATTTTAGAGGAAAGATTCTGTGTGGAGACAAATATTAGTTTTGCTGTTAATACACAGGGGAGGTGTTGCATATTTCTTCATTGTAAATAAGTACTCTATCAAATGTTGCAGGCGCAAGCGACATAAACAATCCAAAAATACACATGGCGAGACTAGTCAATTTAATCGAAGTTTAGTAGGTAAGAATATACCTATAAATTCAATTTCATAAAATGTCAATACAAATCAACAACACAAATAGCAATTAATGCTAGATTTCAACAGTATAATAAATTATAACTCTCCCTTTCCTTTAGGGAATTCGTCCAATGCTGAAATGGGGACAATAAGTGGGACGGACTATTCTCTTTCAGCCTAATGTTATACTTAAAATGACAAAGAATAAGGTTCTTCATTTGTATCAATCCCATAAATCAACATTAATTCATTTACCCAAAAATTAATTTATCTTCATGCGCAATAATCTCTTATTAACAGTTCAGTATTTCGTCAAAATATTTTAAGGCACGTCATTCATACAGTGGTTTCAAGAAGATTTTACTGCAATATATTTTTTTTTGTTATGGTTTCAAATCCGATCAACTTTCTGTGAAATGTTTACACTGCTCATACCTCCAAAAGATTTTTCTTTTAAAAATCCTCATTTAAAACAAAACAGCACAAAAAGCAAAATTATACCAAATACGTAACAAATTAATATGAACTCAAATAACAAAGATATGTTACATCTACTTTAGGCACTGACGTTTGCATGCTTTATTGACATTTGAAAGAAACTCAACTTTGTCTGGAATACATCCTACCAGTCTCAATTGTCAATCTTCTACAAGAATAAATATTTGCAGTTACTTCCTGTGATACTCCATGTGGGGAATTCTACTCTAGTACTAGGTGAGAAAGGGAAACACTTATTATTGCCTCCTCTTAAGGAATTCAGGTGATGTAGTCGTGGTGGCGAGTACATGTGTGAAATTCAATACATTACTTGCCCATGTAAATTATGTGACCAAGAAACCACAGAAATTTGAAATCTTGGCAGCATGACATCATTTTTGCCTTATCAAAAGTCTCAACTGCAAATTATCTACAATTTCATTATACAGGGTGGGACAAAAGTCAGGTTACATCGGTGAATTGCCACCACAGTCGCCAGATCTAACACCTCTGGATTTTTTACTTGCGGGGACGCATAAAGGCCAGCGTGTACGTTAAAAAATTACAAGCCTGGACCACCTAAAAGCAACCATCACAGGCATCGTTTCCCAAATCATCCCCACCACACTAGCAGACATCTTATGCAACTGGAAGCATCAAATTGAAGCATGCAGATGGTGCACATACTGTACTGTAACTGTAACCATTACATATCAACCATGTGTTATGTTTGTATGCACGTATGTGTTCCGATGTAATCAGACTTTTGCCTCACCTTGTAGTACCCAGTCTTTGGCTATCATTTCCATCACATATGAAAAAAATAATCATATGTAAATTACAAATTGTTTCATACAGTTTGTTTGTCCTTGCAATGTAGCAAGGAAAATGGATACAGAGTAATTTGAAATTACAAATTTTGTAACAATAAAGAGTCCCAAGAGTTTCAATTTCATTAGTCACATCTTTATACTGCAATAGGACAAGTCATGTTTACAAATAACGATATTCGAATTTCACAGATCTTCAATACTTTGTGGGAAATTCTTCGTTTCCCCTTTCAATATTAATAAAAATTAAAAAATAATAATACTATGTTCACTAGAAAGAGTATTTTACACACTAAACTGTTTATCTACAAATACGTACGTTATGGCTGCGGATAAAAACTAAGAAATTATGAATGCCTTTAGTGTTTATCTTATGATACCAAATGTAATGAAACCAATATGCTGAAGATTATAAGCTTTCCTATGTCTGTATGAGTGGGCTGCCTATTGCTAATTAACTATGGTGAACAAAGGCTGTACAAGATATTTACTTCAATGGGAGATTAGTTCGCCTACTTACACGAGTTTTTTTTTATGTCTTAAGTCTACCATTTCTAGGGATTCTGAATGAAACACATCACATCACACATTCACTCACCGAATTTCACACACACTAACAAAAGTGCAAACTAACAAGCACCACGTCATCAGCTATTACAAATCTCAGGAACTTTGTAAGTTGACTAGCCACACACACATGACGTATGTGACGACACCGATGGCAGACGTACCATCATAATAACACCTCCCCGCTTCACAAGCAGGGGAGATTATTTCTTATAATAATAATAATTATATAATATTACAATAGTATCACATCACACTGCTGCTGATGTGTTCACAACACTTAAAAAACAGCAGTCACTATTTCTCACTCCATCTCTCTTTTTTTTAGAGTAATAATACTGTAAAATAATCTCTACAACAAAATCAACATGATGACAGATAACTATCACAATGAAAATTATTTTCATTTATAACATTTGTTCCTTTTTAAGTGTCTTCAGCAAAAGAGGAATGCTCGCGTACGGCATCTTCTCCAACCTTAAAAAGTCTGGAATTATGTTACTATGGAAGATCACTTGTTTTGATATTAACTGACACAATTAATACAACCGTATTTACTCACTTGCAAGAACAAGTTTTTTTTCTGCTTTGCATTAACAACCTTATCTCCACAAGGCATTTCGCAAGGAACTACATTATATCTTACAATTTTTTTCACTTCACAGCTCAATAAAGGAAAAAAAAATGGTACAGAAAAATAACATTTTTTAATTTACATTATTTTTTAAAAAACACAATTTGAGATCTTATATCAATAAATCACACAGTCCTCTTCTTTTTAAATGAATGTCATGTTAAAAACAAAAAACACTGACAGTTGTTACACACACACACACACACAAATATATATATAATTTAGCATCCCTCTGCAAGAATATTTGCTACTTGTACTGTTCACAAGGAAGCAAGCTATTCCTGCTCAACAACTATTTTGTTTCTTTTTTTAAAAAAATGCCACAACAAAGATACTTTACTGCAAATTACAAAGCAGCGCCCAGGACACACTACAAATTTCTAACTATAATTAACCCTATCACAGCTCAACAGTTGCCCTGGAAAGTGAAACTAAAGGAATATGCTTACCCACTGTGCTTACTCTAGGAAACATATGCTTGTACATTATTACTGTGGATAAAACTTGCATACTGCATAGAACTAGTATCAGCAGTATGTAGTCTTATGTATACTTTTTTCTTCAACCTTCCATAAACGTCGGTTTCATTTAAAACACTCATATTTCTTGGAAATGAGCAAATACGGTAGCCATAATTTTGCTTTTTTTCTTATTAGAAAAACTGAACTGATGTATTTGTGCTAACGTGTGTTGTAAATATTAGAATATTATTACCATGCCTATGTAACAAGCACATGAAAACTTCACATCTGAAAATATGTATACAGTTAAAACTGAGCGGAAAGCAACCTACATTGTAATAGAAGCACTACAGATTACGATCTGCTAATGTTACGGTTACCTATCAACAACAAAATTATTATATGACTGCTACACGAGCATGGAATTTTGACGCCAATGAGCGATACAGTGACTTTATATATATATTCCTAGGCAAATTATGGCAAGTTACAATTTTTATAACATTACTTTAGAGTGCATTATATTGGTGAGAGATTCCAGACACGTTTGTCTCGCATACGCTGCTGTCATTTGCTATATATACACACATTCAGGTTTACACATATGGCCACAATCTAACACAAACAGAGCATTCTGTTCTAACTTTAATAATTTTCATTACAAAAAACCAATGCCATACTAATTGGTAAGCGAATATGTTGGATCGACATTATAATTTATAGTTACTACGTTAGCTCTTCGAAGCTACTGCAAATAATTTTTACATGCTCTATTTCTAAAAATACATTATACTGAATGCTCACTATCTTTTAAATAATTCTTTATCGAATAGCACTGGTTTCACCTAGAACCTCACACCGGAAATGCACTTTGAAATAAAATATATGCGTGTATATATACTTTTTCTCTCTTTAACTAAATGAAATACCACAATGGTTACCAAGACTAGAAATTTGCTCTAACTCCAATATTTCTGGAAGTTTTCTTACATGGCATTACTATCTTTATAACAGCTTTCTTTTTTAAGTTATTTACCACAAGCACCAATAGGCAGAAAAGATATAAGACTCTTTTTTTAAAGCACTCTGACAATTTATAGTGTTCAACACTGTCAATAAATATATATTTATATATATATAACCTTTCCATTTCTTTACTTTATAATCAACAAAAATGTATAAGTTATTGCTGAGGCGCTTCCGTATCAACAGGACTAGGTGGCAAAAATTTTCTCATGTATTTTGGAAAATGGGTTTTCTCGTGAGCTTTCAGGATGGTGCTACGAGAAAACGTCTTCCCGCAGAGGCTGCATTTGAAGGGACGCTCTCCCGTGTGCACGCGGCAATGATCTTTCATGTGATGTCGGAGCTTGAACGCCTTCCCGCAAAACTCGCACTTGAAAGGGCGGTCCCCGGTGTGCACGGGGAGATGCGTGATGAGAGAGCTTACGTCCGGAAACGACTTCCCGCAAAATTTGCAGAGCACTATGTTCGACTGCCCCTCTCCTCCCGTCGTGAAATCCACCTCCATCGACGCGTTGTCCGGCTCGAGAGATTCGATCGGCGATCGAAAGTGGCAGTCCAAATTAAGCGGTTCCATTACTGGCACTAACGGCTGGGTCTGTTCTCGATACTTCAAGGTTTCGAGACTGTGCGATAAAATGTGTCTCGTCAACTTACTCTGGTGGGGGAACGTGGCACCACAATACATACAGGAATACAGCTTTGGGGAACTCTGACCTCCTTCCTGCTCCCCCACTGCCTCCTGGAATGAAACAAAAGAACATCAACTTCTTGAAGACATCCTGTCCAAACAGTACAAGAAGTTGACGCTCATTTGTCCAGTGGAGGAGATATGAAAAGAACATCAGATTTCCCCTTCAAACTTCACCCAAACTCCACATCTTCCACTCCTTCCCCCAAACTATTAACATTATGGCAAATGAAGGTCAACTTCTTGATGCAAATAACATTTGAGTAAGAGCATGCACTGGTATGGAATCGTAAGTGGTAGGTTACTTGCAATGCATATTTATAAAAAAAAAAAAAAAAAAAACAAAGCACGGCCAAATACTTAAATTTACATGAAAAAAGCATGCAAAAGTAACAACCATAAAAAAAGAAGAAAAATGAACTAGATTATTAAACTTATTACAACAAGAGAGGATATTTAATCTGAGACATCAAATGCAACATACATATTAGAAAATAAGCTTTAATACAAAAGTATTAAACTAGTCAGGCCTGATACATATTACACATAAGCCAGAGAAGGTGATTTCATATTAAAGAGCACCCAATACAAGAGAAAATATAAATAATTCTGAAATTTTTACAAACAATATTTTTTAAAAAATAATGAAGATAAATGTCACCAAAAGGAATGCAAATATACACAATAAATTAACTGAATAATACATATATATAAAGTATATGCTCACACACATTATCTCTTAAAAGTATGAATGATTAAACATTAAACTAAGGATTGATTAACAAATTTAAACTGCCTACAATTAACGACACTTAAATTCAGTATTTATCTAAGAATATACCTCTAGATTGTCGTTAAGTAGGGGAGCAATTAGAAAACAAAAAAGGGGGAGGGGGACAGCTTCACCCGTTTGGAACATTGTTCTCTTCAATTCCCCATGTAATACAATTCTCATACTGTTTTCTAGGTTTGTGCTTTAAAACTTCATGAACACAGTGTATTCCACGTAAAATTTGTTTTGATTACAATACAAATTACTGACAAATGGAAGAATAATTGTAGACTGCTCATAAAATAGAAATTGTATAGGGCCAACATTAAATATATGTTAACCCAATTCATTAGTGGATAACACTTTCTCATGTAGTTTTTCCATTCAACCAAATTACTAACACTCATTCTGTTTAATTTTTATTGCCAACATGGAAATAAGTAGGGTTGAGTATTACCAATGACAGTTGTATCGGTTCGAAACTAAATCAATGATATTGGCTGATGTGTGTTCAGTCTATAAATATCCTGAGAATTATGCAAAATGCATAATTTTCATTAATTTTGCACCAGTACTGCATGGATTTTGTGATTAACAACAGCTATTTTAATTCTTCCTTAATGGTGAATATTGCTTGTTGCACTTTACTTAAAAACAATAAAAATTTCATACGTTACATAAACAAATAGTATAATTTTTAAATTGACAATGTTTCAATACTCTCAGGTTACTTTTGTTAAGTTCTGTAATTGATGTTTGCTACAATTAATACATCCTAGTAACAATAGTTGTAATATAAGATGATAATTAGTAATAATTAAAAAATAGTTTATTTCAGAATTTGAAAAGAAACGATAAGATGTAATCTATTTCACCAGCTTCCATGTGCCTCATATTATTAGAATAAAATTTGAAATTGATATTTTTATTATTTTTTTTTTACTTGTAGCAAATATCACTTATTGCCACTTTCCAATTTATTGCTTATGTAACAGGTGAATTTTATTGTCTTGAAGGTTGGTTTTTTTAATGTTCTGATTATCTCCTGTGTTAACTAATGGATATTTTAAAATAAAGCTCTGGTAGGATGGTATGACGTATAGTTCCAATGGAATACGTATGTATTAATATTTATCAATCTGAACAACTTTCAATTGAAAAAAATGTCTATGGAACAGTCTCGATGTTGAAGTTTCTCTTGTGCATTTTACTGTTATGTTCCAAAACTAAGAACAACATTTTAATGCATGTTTGCTGGATGCTTCAATTTCCTGTGCTGACTTTAGAGTATGTTCAAACATTGTACACGATTTTAAAGAAAGAGGAAAAATCTATCTACTACAGACTTCATATTAATCAGTGGTACAAAAATTCCTCATGTGACTAAGTTTAAAGAAATTGGAATGTTGGTCAGCAGTAATGTAAATCGTGATACTGCAAAATAATACAATCACTATTAAAGTGGTGCAACGTTCATTCTAGTTCTCCAGAACACCAAGATATACATGAACACAGAACCTACATTAGTCAGTCTATATTATGGAAATATATTAACGAATAATGCTAATGCAATGTTATGCAGCAGCCATGTGCCTTGTGCTGTAATTGAACCTTATTAATTTCATATGCAAATAAGGATCTCTTCACATGGAGCAACAGAGTGGTATGTTTCATGCACAAAGAAAGCTAATGTATGTTTAAGGCGAGGAGGGACAATTTCCCCTAGGTCTTTCTCGATGGGGCAGCTGCCGATCATTGTTGCCAACTTCACTCTTTTGGAGCCAGATCTGGCTCTTTCGTGCACCCGTTTGACTGTGAACTGTGACACCCGCCCTCTGCCCCACCATGATGCAACCACTGGCTCTGGCCCATAAAGACCAACCTTTGCCATAGAGTGTACATTTTGCATGTGACGTGATATTTATATATAGGCTGCGTCACCCATACCCTCTTTCCACCCCAGGTATTTCTATATATATATTGCTGTGGCCAAGGTGAATATGACATTATTATCCAGGAATCCTTTATTTTCGATTTCATATGAACATCATTGGATTATTGAGATGGGTGATGCCTCCAAATCTAGGCAGTGAAAATTAAGAATAAATTGCCATCACTTTAAAGCTAACGGTGATAGCAGTGTCCCCACCTCTCTGACACCTAAAATTATGAACACACTTTATGCAGCCTTAGTTAATTTAGCTCCTTGAAAGTCATCTTCAGCTCTATTAATGGTGAAATGTAGCTCCTTTATGCACACTGCACATCAGGTTTGGCAACACTGCGAGGATGGCCATATGAGGCAAGGAGAAATGAATTAGGTTTATGGGACCATTATTTTATTCATTCTCTCAGGAATACCAAATATCCAATGACGTAGAAAAGTACATGGGACGGAAAAAGGACACGTTGAACTATGTCATAGTAGTAGGAAGAGTCGAAACTCCCATTTGATTAGCCATAACTTGTAGTTGAAGTTGATATCCCATAAGGAATACATGGGATTCTGTAAATACTTATTAATCTTATTTTTCAAACATCGTGTCTAGCTTATTAATCAACTTGAAAAACAGTTTCCACTTGCAACATGGAGAGAAATTCATACTCTCTTGCATACTAAAAACTTTTTTAAATAGCAGTACCTAATCCGACGATAATAAAATAAATGCACAATTAGTGCGTAATTGTCCCTCCTTGCCTTAAGAACCCTAACTTTGATCAATTCTAACATGAAAACAACGAAAGATATTCACTTTGTTCTTTTTCATTTATTAAGAAGCCTCATCGGTTAAGATATTTTTAAAATAATTTTTATTGCTAGTTACCATAAAGGAAATGCTAGTAGAGTGAATTTGTTTTTACTACAAATTATAGTTTTGTGAAGAAACCCATGAACATACACAGTTGCATAAATTAAAACACAGAAAGTGGTGTCAAAATGTCAAGATGGAAAAAGAGATCATCACGTTAAGTATAACATAATTATTGCATTAATAATTACTGCTTCCATGAGATATAGACTTTGCAAGACCCGACTGAATCAGATGTTTCATATATCAAGTTTTGTGATGTGTTCTGTATGCCATTTCATTTGAACAGCAGTGCATAACTAAATTTCATAACTAAAATTAATTCCGATGCAAAACGAGTATAATAGATTTGTCGAAAGCTCTATTTTTTTTTTTTTAAAGAAATTCATTTTAATATAAAGGTGCAAGTTTTTCAAATATGTTATGCACATCGAAGAGAACAGGTTGATGCTTGATTTATTCATGGAGGAACTACAAGGACTTCCACCACAAGAACTAAAATTTTGACATTCCGCCTTCATACAAATACAACTGGATTGGACCATACTGACTTGTCAAATGAATAGATTTGTGTAAAGTTTAAATTTTCTTCTCCTTCATCTTCGTGTTTGTTGGGAGGGAGGATGAAAATATTTCACTTTCCAAAGGACTGAGGTCTTTTCCCAGAAACAACAAAACCAACTCTAACTCTCTTCACAGTAAGTAGTTTCCCTTCTGTTTTTGCATGAGGTGCATCCAGAAAGTAAGTTCTGATGGCATCCATATGTGGCACTAGTGGTCGGAAGTTGCACGAAGATATATGCGGCTGTAATCTGGTGCAGCCGCAGCATTGTGAATGCAGTTGTTTTAGGACAGCGCTAGGAGAAAGATGGCAGCTGTCATACAGTCTCCCACTGATTGCGAGGTACGTGTTATAATCAGATTTGCGGCCTATTCTTACAGCTGAGAGTTCTTTTGCATCACTTCACGTGGGAGATCTTTGACCCTCTCCGTACACCCCAACCTCAAGTGTAGCAACTCTCATCCCTTCCTTCAGCTGCAGTGGTTTCTGACACAACATTACAGCAGTGACACTGCAGTACAGGCAGTTCAAGACATTGGTGGCAGACACACATAACATGGACACACAAAATTTAGTGTCACAATACGACAGGATTTGAGTCGCTAACAAAATAAATGTCAATTACTGATTTTTGTCTATGGGAGGCACGCAGGTTTGCGTCTCCTTGGGTGAAGCATAACAACTTTTGTTATGAGGAAATTGGGGGCTGCAAATGAGTAGTATAACCCGGTCGACAACTGGGGGTTTGTCCTGCTGACCACACACCCCATAACTGGTTAGATGATCCCACCTCTGGTGGGAATGAAGCAGGCAGTATGTAGTTAGGCTCTGGCTCTCAAGGCTTACGTCACGAGTTATTATTTCTACTGATGTTCTCCTTTTATATTATGGCTAATCAGAACTTACTTTCTAGACATGCCTCGTACATCACTGAATGTTTGAACAGTACGCACCTCAAAACCTCCTATCCAGAAAGGGTTTACAGCATAAAAAGGTCCCCTCCACTAAAAAATAAACCACCTCAAATATTAACCCACATAATCTTACAATCAAGACATCAATATAGGACCATAAAACAAACTTCAAGATCTCAAAATACGTATATTATGAAATTGAACACATTACTTGTACAAGTCTCAACACACATAAAAAATGTGATAAAATCGTATTAAGGCATAATGGTAAATGAGAAAAGAAAAGGCCAAGACTGCAACCATTCACCCAAAACATTTAATTTACTAATTTCTTGGATAAAAATATGTCCATTACAATAACAACAGGAGGAACATGCAAGAATAATGGACATGCAAAACAGACAATAAGAGAAACCTCACTGCAAAATTTATAAGCTGACGAAATAATTTATTAAGCTTTGCAGATGTAGTTTCTGCTTTCCACTGCAATTATGTTTGAATAAATAAACAATTAGAAGTACTGAGGCAATATTAAACGTACCAGCTCTCATGCCTGTTCTTCACTCTGCCAGCTGTTACGTCCAGCACCTACAGCAGTGTGCTGAGTGCCACGTGGACAGAGCTAGTTACGACAAAGTGTCTGTGTATTTTCAAACTTGGAAACACAAAATGCCCTACAAAGTAAAAGCTACTAATTTCAGGACTCCTACACTTTTAATTTCATTAAAATAATTCAAAAATATCTTTCTCTTTGGCAAAATTCACAAACTTGGAAGGTTAGGTTCTATTGATAATGTTGTATTTTTTAAAACACTTTCCTTCCAATGCAACAATGAAAATACACATTTTTAGGGAAACAAATACAATATTTGCATCACAAAGTAAGTGTTGTTTTGAAGGTAGAGCCCAATTAAAAAAAAACATTAAAACAGTTTGCAGTTAACTTACAGTAAAGTATCATGGCATTAGTACTTTGAACAGCGCATCACATTCACATTACCATTTAACAAGATTTTACTAATGACAATCTTTGGCTTAAAAGCAAGCCTGCAAGTCCCCATAAAGAATAGCTTCGGAAACCTGCTTAAATCTTAACAATAGATGTAAAGATACCATTAGTAGATGTGACATTTCATATAGTCTAGACAAAAGAATATTTTTAATAGAAGTAGCAATTTATATAGTAAAAATTACCGGCTACCATTTACTTTAGTAAGAAAGTTCCGTTTAACCACAGGTACTTTATGTTACACCACGGTACTTGTGAGGGTGGGTGCAGTGATCAGTGAGAAACACTGTAATATTATTGCAAATGTTTTATAAATTTGTACTTTGTAACACTGTAAAATCATTGCAAACTTCAGCACTATTCATATCATTGTCTCCACTAAAAAGAACACTCGAGTCGAGTGCATTGGTGATTCAATTTGAGTCAAAGCATCAAGTATTTTCTTTGTGTGTGTGTGTGTGTGTGTGCTTGACAAATTGATTACAAAGGTGAACACAGACATTTTATGAAAATTAAAATAAAACAGCTATTGCACAACTGCATACATTTACCAATGGGACCAAATTAAAATTTAAAAAAAGTTTTGAATATAGAGAGAATGTCGTGGTTGAATACAAGGACAACAACAGTTTCATACTGTTGATAAACACCAAGGACTTATGTTGCTGAATATTAATAAAATATCCATGAAAAATGTATCTGTCTGTTGTTCTGCCTGCACATGTAATGGCATTACAAAAATATCATATGCTCAAATGAAAGAAAACAAGCATATTCTTTTTGTGCACGAACAAGCAGTAGTGCATAGCAAAATATGCAGTAAATGGTAAGATTTTTTTTTTGCCAAACCTTCGATTAAGTACGCAATAATTCATTACATTCTTGGTGACACTTCCACGTGTAATGGCATTATGAAAAGAAATGTACACTGCAGTGTTCTGTACCAATATACATCAACAAATATTATGTTCTTACATGTTGGGTGTTTCATGCAATATGGCAACAAAAGATGAAGTGATTCTATTGAGATATCGACCGGGTGAGTATCGAAAAAGTTCCCAGTCACTCGATTGATAACCTGATCAAATATATATCTCTCCCTCATTTGTTGTCACAAAGAGCTTCAGGATGTACATACTTTATGGCATCAAAATGGATGTCATGCAAATAATGAAGCATTTAGTGCCAAATTCTAAAAGAAAACATAAAACTAAAAGAAGTTTTAATTCAAACTAATGATGGGTACTTCATTTGTTATTATAGTTATGCAACAAATGCTAGAGCTAAGATTCCTATACTTAAAAAGAAAACTTCAACTTCGTTCCTTGGAATACAGACATATTCCTAAATAAATACAAGACATATTTCTTTGTATCATGAGAACGTGAAGAACACATATGGGAAGGAAAGAAATTTATTGCACAATCAGTTAAATATTCAAAGTTTGACACGACTGTGTTAATAACATGGAACTGGTTAAACCAACAATAGTATCAAGTACACATAGTAACTGTCAAATAATTTAAGTTACAACACTAGGGGTGTGCAGGATCACGAAAAGGTAGGACCGGGATCAGGAAAAAAATTTCCTATCCCGATCCCGACTTCGGGAAATGACTTCTTGACTTTTCAGGGTCCCGAGCAGTCAGGAAATACCGAATGGTCGTTTTAAAAACTCGTTAATTCTCAACATTTTCTGCATTGTAAATGTCTGGAACTTGTCGGAAATTGTTAGTTTTTTGTACCAGAAATGCAAAAAAGAATAACTTAAGGTGAAAATGACATGTAGCACTCGAGATTTCCAGAGCTTCGGGAATCTCAAACATTTCCCATCCCGAATGTCAGCATTTAAAAAAATTCCCGTCCTGACGCAAAAAATTCTGTCCCGCACACCCCTACACAACACTATACAATGTGAACAGAACACTTCTTACAAGTTAAACCTTAACTCATTTCCGTCTCTATGGAGCACATTTATAACATGGACATTCAGAATGCAACTTTGTTTTGCAATGGTTAAGAATGACTAGAAATTAATTAAAGCTTTACATTACAACTATATTATAAATTACACTACCACTAAGATTTCCAAGCAAGACGGAATAAAGTGCTACCTATTTTCTACATTAATTGTTAACCTTGTTCTAATAATCTAGCACACTTTTAGGGTACACTATTCTTTTTAGTCTTACTCTTTACGTGATGTAAATTTGTCTACAGTTTATGCAGAGCAAAGAAAATGAATGTAATATGAAAATACAATGTCCTGGAAGCTCTTTATCCTCTCGACTATACCATACATGTACGCATATATGTGAAGAATTAAGATCATATGTGGTTGACACTTAAGTAAAAGAACTATATGGATATGTTTTACTGTAGAATATTAAAATGAAGACAAAATTGATTTTGTAGTTAATCAACAAATAAGCATGCCAACCAAACCATCACATTCGCTTCAGTTGGGATGAAAATAAGTAAACAAGTAAAATAATCTACATGTTGCCATCATAAAATAAACCAAGACAAGAATAACAACACATGACTTCTTTAGGATGTCCAAATTTTTGATCGGCTATGTTCTGGATTTCCTAAAACATGGTAAAAGGTTAAAACATCAGTATTTAGTTGGGATGGTTGATGCCGCTGTAGTAAATTATAATGGATCATGTTTTACACCTTTTAACCAATTTTATTCATGTTTTAATAGTTTATTAAATTTTCCTGTTAACCTTTCCAGCTTCGAAGAGGGATCAAGGTACATGCAAAAATTTGGACAGCAAAAACAAGGTACGTGTGTTGTCTTGGTTACATTTATGGAAAACAAATATTAGCAAAGTGAAATAAAATGAAAAAGTGGAAAAGGTTGTAAATTGAAGAAAAATAATATGATTCAAAGTGTCTTATTTGATAAACTTTTTAAAGCAGCTTAAAAGAAAGTTATACTGAAGCACATAAGCAGCAAGTACAACAAAGAAATAGAGAACAATGTTAGCTAATGGAAACAAAATGAAAAGTTAAAATTCTTGATAGCAAAGTTTCTTATTATCAAAGCTTCCCTGCTGTTGCAGCATGAGCAAATATCTAAAATCAAATATTTCTTAATATGCAATAGGGTTGAGCCGATGTATCGGTATCAGAAAGTATCGGTTGGATTTTATTCACCAATACCTGTCAATACTTTTCAGTCATTTTGATATATTTTATTGGGTCCCAAAAATGTCATGTGGTACTTTTGCAGAGTCTTAATTATCCTGCAAATTAGAAGTTTCGATCCATTTTGCACCAATATTGTGTGGAAAAACTGTACTTGATTATATAAGAGGTATTTTAATATTCTGATGTCATTCTTGAATATTTTGAAATAAAACACTGACAAATTATTCATTTGTAATAGGAATGCTATACTTACATACCTATATTCATCAATATTTTGAACAATTATTAATAATTACAGTTTTCAATCATAAGGATCTGGGAGAATCGGTAAGAACATCTACATGGATATCAGTTCAAGTAGTATTGACTCAGCCCTGGTGTGTATGCATGGCCCATGTGGACAACAAAATGACAGAAACTTAGGGTGCATATCGTCATATGAGAACCAGAGGGACAGAACTCCAATTTAGCAGGTTTGCAGGAGACAGGAAAGAAGGTATTCTTAGGAATATTTTCTGCATTTAAACAAAATGGCAAGAGCTTTATTGAAAAAAGCTTTCTGACATTACAAAATTAGTTTCAGTAGCAATCAAATGACTAGAAAAGCATTCATATTTTGTTTTTTGACGGAAACACGAAATGTGAAATAACACATAATGTTTATTTTTCATGTGTTTGCAAGGTCTTTTCCTACCATTTCTGTCACGAAATCACGCGAAATGGACTGCAAAATGCAAAAAAAACTCTTAAACATGAAATTTAGAGTTTATTACAAATGAGACATTTTCTGAAGTTTGAATTATCGTGCAAGTTATCAAATTCACGGAAAATTGATTAATTCTGCTGTGAATATTTGAGAAGCAGAAAATGAACTCTTTTACACAGGAGTAAACTTAATACTCTGACGACTGCATAAATGTACTATCAGAAGGGAAAAGTATATTTTGTGTTTAAAATCAAATTTAGCATTCTATTCACCACTTGAACACCAAAATGCTATTTTATATACTTCTTTGGATCCCGAAATATGACTAGTTTTTGTACAGAAATCTTCACCACAAATGTGTGGTTCTACAAATGACATTATAGCTTCAAAAGATACTGAAGTATATAAGCATTAAACATTCTTTGATAATGTGATAAGGAGATACGTTCTTCGAACTCTACACAAAACAAACTTACATTGTTAACAATGGTGATACACATGCAGCTCTTAGAGTATAAGAAATGGAAATGAACAAAACAAAAATTTAATTCATCAATCTAGATTGGTTAAACTCAGCACCGATTACCCTCTATCAGTTTTCTTTCGTGTTTCTTTACGCAATATCAACATCATCATCTGTAGCACCGTCGTTTGAAACTTCAACTTTCTCTTCTATAAGACTTATAGCAGGCACGGTCCTGTTCCTTCATTATTTCGGAAGAACACAGATCCATAACATCTTTCATTTTTTCATTCTGTAATTGAAGAGCTCAGTGATATTTGGGTTCAAGCTGACAGATGGTGTCTGAATTTCATGACTTTCAGGAAAACTTCCAAGTATTGGAATTTTTGTTCATGGCAATGTTTGAAAAACATTTTATTAGCATCACTTTTGTGATATTTTAAGTGGACTACCTTAAGCCACTGTACTTTGATTTGCTCAATGTCAACCTTCTTCTTTTTCAGTTGCTCTTTTTGCAGTGATGTGACACAGAAATCCAGAAAGTCCTTCTGATCCATTTCAATGATTTTGTACAATCTTTTCTTTAAGGCAGTCTGGACAACAGCAAACCATCCTGATGGATCCTAGATGTTTATCTTTTTGGCGGCTCTCTCTATATTGGAACTGAATCGCACTTCATTACAGAATGGCCACATTCAAAGAAGCACTGATCTATCACAGAAATATTTGGAGTTTGGATACCATGAAGAACCAAGGTACACATATTGGCATTCGGTTTTGTCCTCCACAAGTATCAGAGAACAGAATCATCAGCAATTTTTTTGAGTTCTTGATGCTATTTCAATTGACCCTCGCTTAGCCACAACATAATTGTGGATCTTTTGCATCGAAAATATGCATAGCTAGTAGTCTTTCATAGAAAAAATAGCCTGTGCATTAATAGCTGGGCAGTAACTTACAGCTTCCAAATCAAATTCCAGCAAAATGACAATCTCCCGCTAGGGGCTGGCCTTTAATTTTACTTTTCAGATTGTGGACTGGCTGTTTCCTAAGTGTTCAGAATACTGTTGTTGCTGTACCTCTTGCTCTGTTGTGGAGAGATTTTGAAAACTGTGTAACAGTGGTCACATTGGTCAATCGTTGTACAGGCCAAGAAGGCAACAGAGTATGACTAAGTTTGAGGCAGCTGATACATTCCAACACCACATTTAGAATCGAACCTGATACATTTCTATTAGTCCATAATTTCCTGACCATACAATATGTCTGGCTGACCCTAAACAAAAATAGTAAATTGGATACGTGACTCCACTATACTGCTAAGGAGAAAAGATGATCTGGCATCGAATAGAGCACTTTGAAGTAAGTCGATATATAACAAAAACCGAAAATTGGATTTTTGGAGTGGTGTTCCTCGGGTTCCCATATGACAATATAACAAATGACACACACATTTGTAGATATGCATAAAAACACATTCAGATGGACAATGTAAGGATCTGCAATCTACATGGAATGCCACATACAGGGAACTTCATAACTGGAAATGTGCACCAAATTTAGTTGACTTGGGTCAGCCTCTTGGCAGAAGTGGTTAGCACAGTGCTATGATGCCAGGGGTTCTGGGTTTGATTCCCAGCCTGGGCATCAGTGTTCTTTGTGATTGTCCTGCCATCAATTTCATCATATCATTAAGTTGACTTGCATCACACAATTATATTCTCTCTGCACATGCAGTAGTGTCATGCTGGACACAATATGTATCTAGTCTGATTGACTGGGTTTATTTTACTTTGCTTTTCTGCCACTTTTGGCTAGTGGGGACGAGTGATGATATGATGAAATTGATATATTGACACTCAAAAACACCCATCCCCAGGACTGAATTTGAACCTGGGACCCTTGGCGTAATAGCACAATTAGCTAACCACTCTGCCACGAAGGCCGGGATATCTAGGCTGAGTATATTGCTTGAGCAATATATACGTTTATCTCATGATTACATTGAGCAGTGTGGTTATGTATGTAATAAATATGTATACTATATTTTATTCCATTTCTGTCCATTTTATTTTACCATCTCATTGGAGGTTGATTTCCAAATAACTCTCACATACATAATGAATAGTGGCAAATGGGAAAGAAAAATGCAAAATAAAGCAAGCAAAGTACTCTATTTCTACTTTTCACATCTAAGTTCAAGAAATGATAGTGTTCACATTTCAAATACAGTCTCGAAAGCATCTATTCGCATGCTGAAGGGGGAGGGGGGATGGGCATTACTGCTAAACAAGTGCGTCAAACATTGCTAGCAAATAACGATTGTCTGTGCTTTTTCAAGTGGCATCTACTAGAATGTGCTGGCACTTTAAATAAAAATGAATGAATGCTTAGGAATTCATAATGCACACGCACACACAGAAAAAGAATGTAAACACTATGCAGTTTCTTACTCTTCATATATGAGGGGAGAAACAGCGGAAGCCTGATTTTACGTTCCCGGATTGTACATTTTCCCACATCATACATTCAATTCTCAGTCTCAATTTTACGTTTTCCTGCAATTCAAGTGTTTTCATCAGCTTGAAAAACGTAAAATCAAGATTCCACTGTACGTGGAGAACAACACAGCTATCAACAGATAGTCAAGCGGAGGTCAGTAAATTTCCACTAACGTTACCGATGCAGATAAAAGAATTAGTTACAGGGCTCCTAAGAATTACACAGTACTTTTTGTGACACTATTGTCTTTAAACAGCTTGAAAGAAAGGAGAAAAAAATCATCAAGGTCTCTCAAAAAACCTGTTTGGCCCCCATTCCTGATGCCCATGAACATATCAGCAAATGGGTTTAGATGCTTGTTGGTACTTGAGACATTAGTTTCCAAACTGCTGGATTGGCAGATATGGTTCAACACCATAATCTCCGCGTTCTCCTGATATTACACCTCTAGACTTTTTTTCTGCGGGGATTTACTAAGGACAAAGATGTACAGATTGCCAGTTCCAGATGTTGAAGGTGAGAATAACGGTAGCGTCAGCGATGGTGACCGAGGGGATGCTGTCTCAGTCACAGGGGGTGGCAAAAAAAAGTTTTAATCTGGTCATTTTAACTACAACAGTGGAGAAGAGGGACAAGATGTGGCAATGCTTTCAGATTTCAACTGTGGCAAATGCTCTGGTTCCAGCATGATAACGGATAAGGCAGGGATGCCTAAACATGGCAAGGACATTAACAGAAAACTTAAAACATTTACAAATATAATGGAAAACTTTATTTGCTACTATCTTCAAGTATTATCAATGACAGGAATTGCAAAGTGTAACATCAATGGTTCAAATCAGTATTGGCTAACCTCTACTTATCAATATTGTCACAATTGTAAGAAAATGAAACAAACCCACTTTGTCATCTTCCATGAGCACAAATCATGTCTTTTTAAAATCAAATTTATCAACAAAATATCAGCTGAAAAAGTGTTCATAAACGACTACTGTTTCTCTATACATTAAGTGCATTACATAATGGTACTATTTAGTTTCATGAGGAAAATAATTAATAACAATCTGTCTATTCCTCATCCACAAATTGGCATCGAAGTAGTGAAAAAAAATAACTAACCAACATACTGCAATGCAAAAAACTTCACAAAGAGAATAATAAATGTATGGTACTTACAGGGTCATGGGAATGCCTGTAGTCTGAAGAACTTTCACCAGCATTACTCCTATCGTCTACTGTTCCCCTATCCCAGTCTACTTCTTTTTTCAATGCCTAAAAATATAGTAAACAAACTATTAACAGGTTGGATTAGGGTAAATATCACCTGTGAATGAAGAAAGTTAAAATGAGAGGACAACCCCTGTGTACTGTGAAACATTGGTAAATATGAAACAAACACTAACATTGTCTATACTTATATCTATTTTGATGGTTTCTGCCACTATCCAAAGTTCCAATGGGGATGCTGGCAGAAGCTACTAAAATTAGGGAAATGACAAATAAGTAGCTGTGAACATAAGTACACTGCAGATATTTAAGTGAAAAATACAGGGCTCACCAGAACTCGAACCTAGATCTCTGGCACACCTTGCCAATAACAGTTCTAAACCGCAGAAGCACAAAATCAAGAAATGGCACAGTATGACATAGCCTCTGGATTCGAGTCCTGGTTGAGCCTGCATTTTTCAGTTAAATTTCTCCGTAGTGTAACTCCAATGTCTATAAAATTCTCAGGGAACTTAAGTAGATGTTTCACCTATTCAAAAAAGGGGATACTACAAGATATATTAGATAAACTTCTCTGCAATCCAGCAGAACTCTCACTAAAATGAAAGTAAATATGCTGACCAAGGCAGAAATTTATTTTGTTATAAAACATAAACTAAACGTAACGTTTCAACCTTCTAGCAAGGTCTTCTTCAGACTCTGTACCAAGTACAAATGTAACCAGGTACACAACAGGGCGAAATATATATATATACACAAAAATACTCCCCTCCAGACTATTAGAAAGTAGTTCTGGAACAATCTAGCAGGTGGCTAGAGGAACAATACATTCGGATGGAGGGTTTGCAGACAATTCATTCTCGAGTGCCAAAGATTTTTGCGAAATGCCAGACTCAGATTCCGAACATGATAGCATCGAAGCCCATGAATAAAACAGTTATTTCTTCACTCGATGTATTTCAGTATTTGCAGCATTTACCGGTACAATACATAAGGTAAGTTTATTGAATTGTTTTGCTAGCAAGCTTTTCTTTATGTAGATTTCTCCAGTGTTGCTGTCACCCACCCTTTCTTTGTTTACTTGCAATGCTACTCGAGGATTGTAAACATGCGCAGTGTCCCTCCTCAGCTGATTCGATTTCTGTGAGAATCTGGTTTCAACTTACGCATAAGAACTCCTCAGAGATGTTCTGAAAATGATTTGCCTCTACATGCATGGCTCCAGGGCTATTCTGCAATCAATGTCTGCATATCCCCCACCAGTGGTGATCACGTGACTCACTTAATATGCAGCGGAGTGGTTAGAACAGTGTGCTATGATGCCAGGGGCCCCAGGTTCAAATAATTTGAATAAACCAAATATCGGATATCCAGGTAATCTGCATATCAAAATATTTGAAATCCGGATAAATTTTTATCCGGATTTGACCATCCCTAGTGTGAACATGTGTTTTACAATAGATCCTGCCAAAAGATGAAAATTTCAATAAGTCCTTTTGTTTTGAATGACAGCGTGACCGCAACTGAACACTGAATGAGTGTTGTTTACAGATTGAACTTTATGAGCGGTAAATATGGTCGGTAGTGGTGCAGGTGGTTTCATGTGGGCAAATGCATGTGTATGATGAGAGGGGTCACAAATGATGACTATTAGTAGTGGAGGTGTGTTCAGTTTAATAGCAATGATTACCCTAACTTATAACTGCAAGTGGGGACTGAGTTGATACCGCACGTATCAGAAACTATCGCCTGGAATTTATTTACTGATACGAGCTTCATTTTCCAATATTTTGGTCTTTCAGTAGTCCACAAAAATGTCATGCAATAATTTCATGGAACCTAATTATCTTGGAAATTAAGCAAAATTCAAAGTTTATTCTTATTTTATACCGGTATTGTGTGAAAAACTGGATATTGTGATTACATAACATCTATTTTAATATTGAGATGTAATTCTTGTATGTTTAAAGCAACACCCTTGATAAATTGATGTATATAATTAGGAGTGGAATACTTACACACTAATGTCAATCAATATCTTGAAAAACTTTCAATTATTACGATTTTCAAGCATTGGTATTGGCAAGAGTAATTGGTGGGAATAATTAAAGAGTATCTGCACAGGTATGGGTTTGAAGTGGTATCAACTCGGCTCTAGCTGCAAAGTGTACTGAATACTCCTTGGAGCTGTCAAATGCTAGGAATAGAGCAGGTTTTGTTGACATAAATTGAAGGTAAAAGTCTTGCCTATGGATTTCTGCTATCAAGCGAAAGAACAAAGGTACCACTGGCTTGTGCACTCAAGTATTTCCAACGCTCCACAGACCATCGCTGTCACTGAAGTGGGAAAATTAAGTAATTATGCTAATTTATTATTTCAGATTCCATGCAGATATGAGCCGGCCCCCATGGTGGAGCGGTTATCACATCGTGCTACGATGCCAGGGGTCCCGGGTTTGAATCCCAGCCTGGGCATGGATTGTTCGTCAGTGTCCGTTCATCAATTTCACGATATCATTACTCATCTCCATCTTCGCAATTAGCCAAAAGTAGCATAAAAGCAAAGTAAAACAAAGCAAGTCAATCTATGTAGATATGATACACCTTTGCAAATAAAGTTTCGACTTGCAGCTTTTACCACATTCTGTTGGTTTTTGGTGAGGATTTCCACTGCAATTTACACATGCAGAGTATACCAGATTAATAAATGTCTAGTGGGACTTTTAATTCTACTACCACCTTACTTTTGCTAAGCAGAGGTTCAATTTGCTACATGCAAGAACCTGCATCAGCCATTCTAGTGACATCTATATTCTTTGACTACATACGATGTTCTGCTACAGTGGATTCATTGGAATTTACTAGACCCTCCTTTCAAGATTATTTCAATCTCCCATATGAAATATTGGCTAGGAAATCAATACTTCAATGTAAATGACCTACACTTTGAGGAGGTTAATTCTTCAATAAAAGTATACAGAAAATCATTTCATTATACGAGGGTCATTATTTATATTTTGAGCCTAACAATGAAAAAACAGGAATTTGGCATTGAAAACTGCTTTATTGTTTTTCGAAGTATTCTCCTTTATGGTCAATACACTTTTGCATTCGTTCGAACCATTTGTCAAAGCAGTTTTTCCAATCTTCTTGAGACACCTCCATAATATGGTTTATGAACGCATCAACGGCGTCTTCCGTCGATGAAAATCGTTGTCCACGCAATTTATTCTTGACATTGGGGAACAAGAAGTCATTGGGTGCCAAATCAGGACTGTATGGCGGATGACCCATCAATTCGATTTTTTGACTGTTCATAAAGTCGGTTGTTAGACGAGATGTGTGACAGATGTGTCTTGATGAAGAATGATCCGACGGCGTTTGTTTGTTTTCCGTATTTGACCGAAGACCTCTGGCAAACAAATTGTTGTGTACCATTCAGAGTTGACAGTTCTACGTTCCTCTAAAGGCACAGTTGCCACATGACCAGTTTTCCCGAAAAAACAGGCGACCATTTGTTTCGATGTGGTTCGAGCACGAACAACTTTTGTTGGATTGGGTTCATCTTGAAACACCCATACAGTCGACTGCTGTTTACGTTCCGGCTCATATGCATATATCCATGATTCGTCACCTGTTACAATCTTATATACGTCTTTTGAAGCACCACGATTGTATTTATTGAGCATTTATTTGCACCAATTGATGCGAGCATCTTTTTGAGTTTTTGTCAAATTGTGTGGGATCCAACGAGAACATACCTTTCTCACAGCTAAATAATCATGTAATATTTTATATATGCTGGTGGAACTAATGCCTATGGTTGCCTCAATCTCACAGTATGTCACATGACGATCTTGCAGTATTAGATTTTGCACAGCATCAATGTTTTCTTGAACACCAACTGATTTTGGACGACCTTCGCGAATCTCGTCGGTGAGCGAATGGCGGCCACGATTAAATACCAGCATTTCACAGTGGCAAAGGATGGGGTTTCATCGCCAAATGTGGAAGTAAGTTGATCAATGCACTCTTGTCTTGATAATCCACGTCGAAAATCGTAAAAAAATCATCGCACGAAAATGTTCATGAGTTAATTCCATTTTATTGTTGTCGCGCAATCTCCAAGGCAACATAAACAACACAAATCAAGCTATTGACAAAACATTTGAAGTACGTTATGGTCAATAATGCCAGATGATTCCGTGCAAACGTCAAATCGCGCCTAACTTCAATCAGTGTTGCCAAGGCTCAAAATATAAATAGTGGCCTCGTACAGCAAAGGGGCAAAATACAAAAGGGGTCACAATGAAAAGTAGGTCACTTTTGTTTGTAATTTCCAAATAACACTTGTTAACTACAAGTAATAATCTAGTGACCCTTGCAAAATACATTTTACCTCATTATACAGTGTACGGTTTTAGAAGCGATATCGGGTAGTGCCACACAGAGCGTGTCCATGGCAGCCAGCCAATGGCAGGAGTGCAATGCTGTACAGTTAGAAAACTGCGGCACACAAGCTAAATGCCATGTTCTATATTTTTCTTGCACACAAGAATTTTTCATAAAACTCTCCACTTTAAGGTTCATCATAAGATGGGGCAAGACATTTTGAACCTGACTTTCCAAGTCCCATAAATTTCAGTCGCCTACAGCCGGAGTTATAGTTTCTTGAAGAAACACTGGGAAACAACATGTCTCAACACACACATACAATGACCCTTTTAGTTTCCTTCCGTCTGCTTTTTCGTTGCCGCTATGTTGACAGCTGAGATGTTGTGTCTTGGGAAAACAATGGGTGTTACATTTGTCTCAATATACACAATGACCCTTCATTGTCGTAGGCGTTCTCCAACATTGTGAGTCTGAGTTCTTATATGCTGCAGTGATACGATATCATAATCATATGTAGAAATATTCACTATATACTGTGTATGCATTATATACAAAAAGGTTGAACATTGAACACAGCGAATTCTGTCTTTCCCTTCTGCTAGTAGTTAGTTTGCCAACAGCGCAATAGTAGTGGTTGCATATTTCCTGAACTCATTTCCTTCTAAAAGCGTACACCGTATAACAAATAATAGTAATCTGTCATTCCTCTATTATCACCCAGTAGTCAATGTAGACCTAGTGGAAAGTTCACTAAAATACCCTCTGCTAATTGTTGTAGCAAACATTGATAATGGCACCAGTTCAATAACAGTCTAACAAAGCATATGTAAATTGTCTTATGATCATCTCTGATGATACAAACCAGAATAAAAATTGCCGGACCAGAGAATGAATGTCAAGTAATGTCCAAGACATATTTCATGTAAGTCAAAAGGAAAATTATTGTGGCAAAATATGTACATTGTAGGTTTGATCCTCCACAACCAAAAAAAATATAAAAGATTTGTTCACCTGAAAACAAGAGAAGGGAAGAGGTGCTCTCCCAAAATGTAACTATCCAATTAAAATCACATGCTAATAAGAAACTGGATTGCATCATTTGTTTTCTTAGGTCATATGTATTTGGAAAGGCCACTGGCTCCGGAATCATTTTAAGATTTGTCTATCCCTGGTTGGACCTTCAAGTTATATCTTCATTTCAAACAGCAATAATAATATTCTACATCATAAAATTTGATTCATTCAATTCCTTTTTCCATATAATCTGGGCAATCTTTATGTAGATGTATATTTTGTTGCCTGGAATTTTACATAGAAAAAAAAGTTTATCTGCCAAGAATGCATTGTCTACATCAGGGCTGTTGTAATTTCAGACGTTAATCCTCCAATTTCACCTAGTCTGTTGCATCACTAGGGCAGAGATGCCCAGCCTCCGGAGGCTGAGAGCCTTGCGAGACTGGGGCCGTGTGAGGCCAAAGCCGAGATGGAGTTCGGAGGCTGAGGCTGCAGGCTGATATAGAGTTTGGAGCTGAGGCAGTGTGAGGCAGACCTTGAGCTCGGAGGCTGAGGCTGTTGGAGGCCAGAGTCCGATTTGGAATTCGGAAGCTGAAGCCCTGTGAGGCCAAGATGGAGTTCGGAGGCCAGAGTCCGATTTGGAATTCGGAGGCTGAAGCCCTGTGAGGCCAAGATGGAATTCGGAGGCTGAAGCCCTGTGAGGCCAAGATGGAATTCGGAGCCTAAGGCCTAGTGAGGCTGGAGTATGAGATGAAGCTCGGAGGCTGAGGCTGGAGTCTGAGGCCGACATGAAATTCAGAGCCTGAGGCCTCATGAGGTCGAAGTCAAATGGACATCTCTGCACTAGGGGAAGTAGGCAATGTGATTGGTCACACACAGAGTTATCCTTCCTATGGCTGCACTTTAATGTGTAAAAGAAAAAGGTTATCCAAAATATTATATGAAGAATTTTTAACAGACTTAAATTATTTAACAATTTGAAATCCTCACGTTCTTTAACATTTTAGGTGACTTAACTACCTTTCAGAAAAGGTAGGAGAATCAGACCAATTATAATCTTGTAGTTTATGGTTCTTACAAGCACATAAAGCAATTTTTGATGTAACGTTTCAGAACACACGCTTCATCAGGCATAAGCATAAATGTCTAAGGGAGTGTTGTTATTCTCTTGAAACGTCACACATTAAAAATTGTGTTTACTTGTTTCTACTTCTAAGAAATGTAAACTACAGGAGCAATAATTCTACAATGTAAGCAATATGTAGATATAACAAAAATCAAATAATAATAATTACCAAAGGAACTTGTTGAACTGGAAGTAACCCAGATGGCCCAGGTAAAGGTTCTGGTTTTGGAGAGGGAAGTCCACCTGGAGGGTCACCTGGAACCGATGCACTTTCTTCTATATCGGGAGTCTCTCCCCTGTCACTGCTGCCACCCGACTCGTGCCTCTCTCGAGATCTCTTGCTCTGTGGTGAAAGATTGGAAGTTGGGGTTTCTTGTGAACCTTCTTGAGGGCGATCCCTTTTATCGACAGGCGGCGTTCCCGTCGTCAAACACTGTCCTTCTTTACTTAAGCTTGTCATTTCTGCCAAACCTTTAACTTTTAAACTTTCTGCAGTCTTGAGCAATGTGGAAAGCTGACTGTATTCAATGTTCACTTCGCCTTTATACATAAATTCTAAAAGTGTTTTTAGTTCTATAAATTTCATGTCCTTCAGGATCACAATGGGGTGTCTATCTGGATGGTCAACGAAAAGGCTTTGAAAGTAAGACGAGCAAGCAGATAGCACAACTTTGTGGGCTCTGATAGAATGACCTTCGCAAGCTAGTGTCACGTCAACAAGGGTCTCATCCTGAAGTAGCTGGCTAAATACTCCTAATAAATTACTCTGATGATTGTTCCACCTTAGACAGTAATGTTCACTCCCCATGACTATAATGTGACCCTGGAGAGAAGAAAAAAATATTGTCAGTAAACAGCATAACTAAATTTGCAACAAAATTACAGTCTAAATTGAAAAAAAAAAAAAACCATGGCTGAGCCAACACTAATGCTGATGTATTGGTATTGGCAAGTATCGGTTGGAATTTATTTACCGATACCAGCTGACACTTTTCCGGCATTGTGAAAAGTGCACAACAACATCACGTGGAGTCTAATTTAATCATTTTGGAAGTTATGCAAAATTCGAAGTTTATTTATATTTTGCACAAGTTTTGTGTGAATATAACATGTAATTCTCAAATATTTTGAAGCAGAAATTGTGGTCAATTGATGTGTATAATTAATACTTACACTATTAATATATATTTTGAACAACTTTTAATTATTATAATTTTCGAACATCTGTATTGGTTCAAAGAGGTATCGGCTAAGGCCTAAAAAAAATTAAAATACAGGTACTATCAATCATCAACCAATACATCAGTAACATCCTCAGAAAAACAATAATGACACGTACACTTTGATTTTTGCTACTTTGGCAAATCGTGATAATAAGAATGAATATTTGTTGCATGAAATGAGCACTCACAAAAGAAATCATACTTGGATCAGGTCTCAAATCAGAATCCTTCAGTGGCAATATGACAAATGGATCACTTGACACCCTTACAAGGAGAGGGTACGGCTTGAGACACTGGGATTGATATGGAACTTCCTACAGTGGTAGGGTACCCTATACGTATTGATCAACCAAAATTGGAATTGTACCCAGAATAATTCAGCACATGAAACTTACATGCTTCCACCGGGACACACGGACAATATATTTGCCTCATGACTACACCTTGGATTTTTAGGTTCCTAAAAATCTGAAAATAGGTTCTAAAAACCTTAAATTAGGCTCAAAAAATCCTGACATAGGTTGCAAAAGGACTTAATTTGGTACAAAATTCCTGAAAAATATTGATTAGATAAAATCGTTACAAACAAAATTTCACAAGAACTGTAATAACCAAATATTAATCTGTGAAATCGCAAAATGCACAGCTCATGCTAACGAAGTAAAATTAAACTAAACTAGGTGATACGATATCTATTTCAGGGCCAAGGCCTTCTAAGCAGCTTTTCAATAAGCTGTATGAGGTCAGTGCACCAAGAGTAATCACCAGTTAATATGGCTTAACTTTTCTTTAGCACCCTATATATTCTCAAGCTGCTTGGTCATTAATAGACATAACCTTTGATTTTTCTTCTATCTTTTTATGTTATGTTATTTTATTCTCTTTTATACTTTTTAATATGCTTAAGTATGTATTAATTCCGGAGCGAATTTACAACACCGGGAATTTCTCCATTTTGTTTGAAATTCGGCATACTCACTAAATTAGGGCTCCTAATCACGAATCTGAAGTTAAAATTTGGCGCTCACGCGTCAAAATTGCAAAATAAGAGGGTCAGTCATCGCAACCGACAATGCACAAGCTCATTATTTATCGCAAGATTCTCCGTTTCGAATACTTAAAGAACGAAATATATATATTCCTGACATTACTACGACCCTAAAATTTAACTATGTTTCCTAACCTAACCTAGCCTAACCACGCACCAATGGTTCGTGGGGCTAGCCATAATTCAGGAATTTCTATACGTGAGCGCCAAATTTTAAGTGCACATTCGTGATTAGGGGACCCAAATCAGTAGGCCAAGTATCCGAAATTTCAAACAAATTGGAGAAATTCCCTGTATTGTTAAATTATACCTTAATTCCTTTGTACTCATACGATCCAAGTGGATGGAAATATATAAAATATAAACATTACAATTTTGGACAATTTGTGATCAAACTTGGATCCCTCAGACATCAGTGTGAAAAATTCAGCTATGTGGAAACACATCAGTTGTCACAAAGAATCTAAAAACCAACTTTAAATCGTATCAATCAATAACAGACAAGGAATGATGCATTAAATAAAAAAAAAAGTGTAAATCAAACCAAGTGGCTCGGGATATAATTTCAAAATTCATGTAAAAAATTAATAAACAATCATGGCTACTTTTGATATTTCTTTCTAGGAATGAGGTGTGACAATATCAAATTTTCTTGTAGCTATTTTTGTTATGAGGACTTTTAATACTTGTATTCTACATTGGCTGACTTAAGTGTTCAATACACCTTGGTAACAGTTAGATATAGTGAAAACAGATTTCTTCAAATTTACAGGAGAAATGACGGGAAAGTACTTACGGAATTGAGTTCCTGTGGACTTTTGGAAGCTGGGAATAGTGTTTTTTCCATTCGTGCAACTTATTCGGCCGGTAAATAATGTCATTTTCGACGTTAATGTATCTCCGTTGCACGATAGCTCGTGCCACCATTACCGTCGACTATGTGAATCAAATGTTCTGTGCGTTCGAATATGTAAGCCCGTGTCAGTGCAGCAACCACGTGGTAGTTTTACAAGATGACGTGTGAGCATTTTTTATTTTTTCAATTTAATTTTCTGTTTGCCTAACTTAACTGAACCTAACCTTCCGTGAATGGTTTGTGGATCAATGTTAGCCTAAAAACCATCATTTTTTTGGTTAATAAGTGTTAGTGTAGCAACCATGCGGTAGTTTTACAAGACGACGTGTGAGCAGGTTTTTTTTTTCCCCCAATTTAATTTTCTATGTTTGCCTGACCTAACCTTCCATGAATGGTTTGTGGATCAATTTTCGCTTAAAAACATTTTGTGAATAGTTTGTGTGGCATTTTTTGGTTCATAAGTTTGGAAACACTGCATATCAGCTGATGATAGACAACGTGAGTCAAGATTTGCCCGCCATATTGTGTGTAACGAAAGTGAATTAGCAACGACCAATCAATACTTGTAATGGCAAAAATTAAGCTTTTTTCAGTTAAAAAAACATAATCCCGAGTTGAAAAATGTTCCGCTATGCATATAAGGTAAGTACAAATGTAAATAATTCGGAAATAAAAGAGTTAAATGTGTTTTCACCATATCTAACTGGTACCTACATCTTCAGTTCAAACCCCTAGCAGTATAGTGGGATGCATAAGCACAGCAAGCAGATTGTCCAGCCCATGTTTATTCCATTTATTTTACACAATGAGAGCTTCAAAGATTGAAACAAAACGTCAAAACAGTGGCTAACAACCCTTGCACCAACATACTTAAAAATCAATACCTTAAAAAACAAAGGATGCAAAACAAAAATTAATGAAAATAATCATGGGCCAATTGCCGAGCAATGCTTGTGCATCCCACTGTACAAGAAGAGCTATGTGCAGAAGGTGTGGGGTTTCCAGATGCCCCGTATATACGGGATTGTCCCCCTTTTTAAAGAAATGTCCCAGTGTCCCGGAAAATGTTCTCGGGATGCCCATTTGTCCCGTATTTAGCTAAAGAAAAACAAATTAACATTTCAAAATCATTTTATACAACAAAAAATTAATAACAATTTATAACTAACCTAGGGATGTGCCGAAGCCAATTACAGATGTATGAAAATCGGCCGAAATTGACACATCGGCATCGGAATCGGCAAAAATCCGATATTTAAACTGGTACAGATTATACTAGAGTTTTACCTTCTAACAAGTTTTATATTCTAGTTTTGTAAGATTTTTTGAAAATTTGGTTATGATTCGTCACTATTGTAGAGTTTTTGTAATAAAATTATTGCAAACTCTCATTCAGAGGATCAACCTACCTATAAATCGGAAATAAAACAGTACATTGCTGAACCAGGATCTGCTGTTGTATTGGAAATTCAAAAGTGAGTATTCAAACCTGAAGCAAGTGCTGAGAAAATACTTGAGCATACCTGCTGCATCAGTATTCAGTGATTGAGTGTTCAGTGTTGCTGAACAGATTTGCGATAAGAGAAGAAGTAGGTTACTTCCTGAAGTGCTTCCAAATCTCGTGTTTCTGAAGTTGAAACTGGCAGAACAGGAATTAATTTTGCATTTCAAAGAACTGCTTGTGTACTAATGTTAAATCTCTAGGTTCACATAACCTTTTGAAGATGCAAATGTACATTCGCATCTCTTGAGAATATATATGTATATACATATGATATGCAATAGAAATGTACATAGCAAATCTATTTTTGTCATGCTGAAAATAACATCCCATTTCTGTTTAATAATCTTATGTATCGGAATCGGTTAAATATCGGCATCGGTATCGGTTCCAAAAATTATCGGTGAGTACATCGGCATCGGTAAATTTTCAGCTTCGTCACATCCCTAAACTAACCTAATTGGATACCAATTACAATTTACCACTCAATCCTCATATTAACATTGGCGTAGAACTGTTCATTGTCAATATATAGAATAAGAAGTGACTCACGACTGGAAAAGGCAGTTCTGGTTCTAATACAACTATCACTTGTTCATTTTTTTTGGTCAATGGAATCAGAGTGGAGTGGATAATATTCAGGGCTTAGGTGATGAAAAAAAAGTTTTCTTTTATTTTGTCATGCCAAAAAGAAAGTGTTCTTATAGTAGTGATTATTCTAAACAAAGGTCCTCTTAATGGACGCCAAGTTTTCACTCAAATATTAATATATTTTGTCAAAATGTTAAAAATTCGGCATTAACAATGCTTTAAACTGCAATTGATTTTGTAATGTTTAAAAATAAATTTAACTATATCCATGTCTATATGACCCGTTTTTTTTTTATTTCAGAAATCTGGCAACCATAAGAAGGTGTAGACTGATCCAGCTGCACTTAAGCAATTTGAGCCAGTCTCTGTACAGTGGGATCCATGAGTATTACCATGCAAATTGTTGATCACAATGTTCGTGTACTTTATTTGACCCAATAAGAGCTTCAAGAATTAAGAGAAAACTCAAAACAAGCTGTTGACAACTTCTACACCAGCATACATAAAAGTCCATCGCTTAACACACAGGATGTAAGAGAAAAATAATGAAAATAGTCTTCGACAATTTGCATGGTAAAATTCATGGATCCCACTGTATACCTGGCAACTTCAGTAGGTATCCATGTAACAAAATTTCCTTTAAATATAATGGTACAAAATTTGTCCATAAATATACAGGCTAATGTAATTATAATGGCTTAGACCTTAGCAAGCAACAAGATGCACTGGACCCCATATTCTTTGAAATGTCGTTCATAATTTCACTGAAAGAGCAAAAATATGTGAAGCTGGAAGTGACAGATATTTGAAAGAAACTGTATACAATATTTCAAAGATAAAATCCAGGGGACATCCAATGCAATAGGACACGATTTTGGAAAGGGGAAGGGGTTAGGTATACTTTTCTCAGTATTCAGTCCTCAATTTGCCATCTTTTCCTGCCTTTGGCGGTTATTATTTTTTTTTTAGGAATACTGGGCCAAAGATGGGGGTGGGGAGTTATGACCCTCACCAACATCCCCCCGGGCAGGCAAAAACAATCAATGTAACCAAAAAATCTAATTTAAGCCACTTTCACCTGTCACTTGGGACTCCCCGATGGCCGCAGTGGTACCGTCGCCACCTTGTAATCAAGGGTTCCCGGGTTCGATACCCGGTGAAGGCACATAGTGGTTCAATTCCACTTTAAACTGTAGATCCAGTCCCGATTTGCCTTATTGCGCATAGAGAGAGCTTAAAACACCAAATCACCTGCCACTTATAACTGTTCCCATGTCATCATTCATTAAAATTATTTCGCTGTGTATGTAACTAAACAATCGCATCACAATCTAAAAATACGGTAACTTTCCCTTGTCTAAATTCCTTACACCCTGAAAAAATGTCGAATCTTGATGGTACGTGTATTTTCGCGTTGCTCCGCTTTCATTTTTTTTTCCTTCTTGTAAATTCGGTTTATTTTACTTCGCTTTTCTACCACTTTTGCCTAATCGCGAAGATAACGATGGTGGCGATATTATGAAATTGATGAAGAGACAGTCACAAAGAACACCCTTAAACAGGCCGGGATTCGAACCTGGGACTCCTGACGTCGTAGTGCGCTGTGCTAACTCAGTTTTCAAGTGTAATATGTAATTTCTTGCTGGTGTCCACACAAAAATAAAAACCTTTATTACTTTCAGCTCCTAATTACCTCTCGAGCTATTCACAAACAAATACTGACAAAAAATAGCATCAATAACGAATGGAAACATCTATACAAGATTCGAGTTAACGGCGGTAAGTAGCCGGTACTGTTGGATACGCAACGCATTTTTTTTTAACACAAATTGCACAGCAGGCGCAATATCAACAGACGTCAATGCTAATTGTAACATCAGTACTGATATATGTTCGCATTGAAAAACTACGTGCTAATCCTGAAATCTTGCCCATAGCTACACCAGAATGCGAATAGAATTTGTAAATACACGCATCAAACTTACACGCGCAGATTTCGCGATTTGCCAACTGACACTTAATTTTGGAGAGAATGCACAGCAAGATGCAATTAGGAATTTTCTTTCGTTAAAAGTCACATTAGATTATGTAACTGCAAACGTGTACTTGTGTTAATATATTCTCAGATTAGTAAGCTGCATTTGGGTAAATGTCAATACGCAAAAATGCAGAATAGGCTTATCAAAGGAGCTGGCCTACTTTTCAATTTCGCACATGCAGAAAATAATTACTGTTGTAACTCGTATATTGAATCCTATTTATTACATGATTCAACAAAAGACAAATATAATCTTCTGTTTCATCAAGTACAAAATCTTATTATCATAGGCCTAGGTAATCAATCTCTTCAAAATGGCGGAAAATTTCTGCAAAGATTCACTACAGCAATTTGGCAGATTGACCCTTACAATTGCCGATGTGAAATTTCAAATATCAAGCAGTATTTTTGAGCGTGTAGCACTGCAGTGTTCAACCTTAATATCAGAACTATTACTAGAAATTATAAATGGACTACTATATTTGGTTATATATTCAAAATTTCTTACCTTGCTACATGAACTAGAACAAAGCCTACCACTTCTGCAACGGCGGCTTACCCGGCCTACTATGACGTCGGCGGCCTACTGTCAACTGCGAGTGAAACGAGTCAACATAGAAACCCTGTACTTGAAGTGTTAAGTCCTGCCCTTTTCGACAGAAAAATCAACGGGTAAACATTTCAGAGTAAAATAATTATTATTGTGCACAGCGTCAAATAATATGAAAAGGTGTTACATGTTACAATATAAATTAATATTTGGAATAAAGAATATAGTTGGTAATTTGACTAGAATTTCGCGGAGTGTGAAACGCTCACGCACGTATTTTGCACGGGGTATTGACACCATGCCGCTCGATAAGAATTGGATGCGTGAAAGTAAAAGGCTATCAAGAAATTGGAAGACGTTTTCGAGTGAAGTAAAGATTAATCCCTTCTCTTATCCTGAAGAAATCTTTGGACGAGCCTAGAATACCGTCGAATTGCATAATATAACAAGCGCTTCCTCCGAAAATGAGAACAGTTCAAATAATCGTAAATAATGATAATTTATCGGGTTATACCAATAACACACGCATAAAAAACACAAAAAAATCTTACATAATAATTTAAATAGTATTTGATATTTCCGGAATATTTTTTTAGTGTGCTAATTGCTGTAAAATATTCGGAAAGCAAATTAACGCACTGTATCCAAAGTTTTCAATTATCTTCTAGATAGAATCTGATAGAGTTCTTAAAAAGCGCACAATTTTTCGTATGAAAATAATATATTCCTGTGCACATCTTTTCTATCGATGCATTTCCCAAGGTGGAATTACTGCCTTCTAAAAAAAAATGGTTTAGTGGTAACGTAGTGAAGGAGTCCCAGGTTGAGGTTCAATACCCGGTTGAGGGGCATAGTGGTTCGGATCCCCCTTTAACTGTAGGTCCAGTCCCCATTAGATTTTCTGTGCATAAAGTGGACTTAAACTAAACCAATCCAAAAAATAGTTGTTCGGTTCGTCGGATAAAAGTAGGCACATCATATCATTTTCGTAAAGAGTTACGATGTGAACGAGTTTATCCCTTTCAAAAAATGGGGGGGGGGTAAACCACTATATCATGGGCAATGAGAGGGGAATCGAACAATCTGATTTATATTATTAATGCAAGAAATTGATTGCAGTTAGTATTCGAACAAAGTAAAACTGCGTTAGATGAAAAAGAAAACGAGTGTAAAATACTGGAAGCAGTTGTTTTGTTTTCATACACCACAATTTAATCCGGAGAGCAAGTGGCTCCACAGTTATCAAAATTCCAAATATTAGAGTGAGAGAGAACAACAAACTGTATGACTAAAGTTTTCTTGAACGCGGTATGTAAAAGTTAATACCTCTGTTGGCTCTATTCAAAAAATTAACTATTGTAACCAGTGGCGGCGATTGTATTGCAAATCTGGGGGGGGGGGCAAAGACAGTATATTTCCCTTTGTAGATAAGGTTTAGCATAGTGCGGGGGGGCAAGAGTGGCGAAAAGTGACGCCCCCCTAATCGCCTTGCTGCTTGTAACTTATTCCTCTCAAACACTGGAAACTGAGTTCTGTACAAAACTAGGCCCAGTACTGTCTTATAAGGATGGAAACGAACTGAGACGAACTCCGTAGCGTAGTGGTTAGCACAGCACGTTACGACACCAGGAATCCCGGCCTGGGTGTTTTTTTTTTCGAGTGTCCCTTCATCAATTTCATCATTTTATCACTCACCCTCACCGTCGCGATTAGCCAAAAGTGGCAGAAAAGCTACACTAAATAATGAAAATCAAATGAAACGAGACTTGAGCCTCGGTCTCGACTAGAACTTGTTTCGAGTCTCGAATTACACAGAGCGAGTAGAGGTCGTGAGGGAAACAAATTTTCTTGATAAAGATTTTCTATTCGCTGGCGCCGTGTTTCAAAGCTACAAACTCCAGAAGAACGTGATTTTATCCTGAATGTATACAACCACGCAGCACAGGCTCGCAAGTGTCCCCAATGGATGAATTTTGTAATTACCAGAAACTGACGTATATGTAAATACATATCATGTTAAAACCAATGTTATTTTGTATTATCTTTGCGAATCGTAGTATGCAATAGCTAGAAAAATGCTATTTTTATTTTCCATATTTTGCATATTTTAGTCATTTGTACACGTAAATTCCATACTCTTGCTTTTACTACATTTCCCTTGTGTTAAAAATTGCAGTTTTCCGTTCATCTGTATTCTGTTCGTTTTGTACTCTTTTAAATATTGACAGTAGACAATGTATCTGTTATTCCAACATGTTCTTGTCAATAATAGAGAGTGCAAGCTCGAGCTTTCGTGGTGAAATCCATTGCATATTTTAAATATAGGGTACTCCCATTAGCTGCTTCATGCGATATTGAACGCAACTTTAGTCAACATAAATTTGCCTTTAGGGACAACAAGACATCCACGTTAAGCACTTAAAAGAAAATTTGGTACTCGGCGTTCTCCATTGTTTTGGTTAACAAGAAATAAAGCACATTTTGTGTTCGAATTTTGTATTATAATTAACGTCATGTAAGGCTAATGCATTTTATTTAGCTGGGTCAGCCACTTTGACACGTCCTTTCCCATTGCACAAATATTTATTGTTAATATTTATTGTTATTAATTATCTTTTCTCTTGTGAAAATTATTGTTCTTAATTTCTGTAATTTACCTATCACTGATAATGTCAGGATAGTGACTAACCTGCATATACTTATCTTGTAAGGGCTGTTACCACGGCAATTACGAGTGTCTTTTGTCTTAACTAAAAATAGTTCGGGCTCGGTTTTTGGAATAGAGTGATCAAGTTGAATTATAAGAAGTTTAATTTCTTTGAGTGACATGGATTATATGTTAGGCATATAAGTCTTTAGTTTGCAAAGAAGTAAAATAGACTTCCTTTTTCTTAGTGCAAACTTAACTTTGATTTTTATTTGGTTTGGTTAACGAAAAGAGATATTACCCCATACCCTGAGAAGCATCAAGTGTATGCTTTCGAGTCTTTCATGTGAATTTATTATTTGCTCTGGTAATTAAATCATGTTCTTTTGACCAAAGAACATGTCAACTTTCTTAATGAAAATTGATGTTTTTCACAATTGAGAGTCAATATTTAATTCCATATTTTGATTAAAGTAATTAAATGTATATTTACATATTCAACACTTTTTTTTAAATACGTGCAAATCCTTTAATTGTAGTTTGCCAAAGTCTCGAAAGAGAACGAGAGTCTCGTCTCGAACTATCTACTCTCGTTCTCGATTGTCCTACTGTCTTGGCTATGCACACACGGAGGGGTCGGCAGGTGGGTGTGGGGCCTTGGCAGCTTATAACCAAACTTTTTCAGAATTCTGAAGAAATGACATTTTTGTTTCTTAGTCTGAAGTATAGGTGTCCTACGTAATTATAATATAATATTATTACAGTAATGCATATATTTTGTATTATTATCTAACCAGAACACTGTGAAGGTAAAAACAGAATTATACGAGGCCAATAAGTTGTTTATTTTTTCTTTCTCATCATTTCCGACATACCACTGTTAGGACGCACATTATATTTAATTACAAAACTCGGTGTGGTCAATATCAAACTGTTATTTTAGCTATAAATGAATTTACATTGATTAATATACAATAAATATATTGCTCTAGCACCAAGAAAATACTTCCAATTTAAGGCGCACAGATAGATCTACGCTCCTGTTCAGATAAAGTGGCACATACTTCAACTGTTCAACACTTTAAAGAGTGCCACCTTATGTGAACAGCAGTGTACATACCAGTAATACTGGTAGAGTTAGATTATTTCTGTAACATCTTTGGCTGTTATGCATTTGAAGCTTCGGAAGGAGTCACAACTCTCGAAGCAGCCTATTAACCAAGCGAGTCGCTGACATCATCACAACCCAGAACCTATCGCTAAGCCCTTGCTCAGGTTCTACACACCCACTAGGCTCGCTAGACAGACTCGCGCAGTCCGCTGGAGATGTTCCGAAAGTAATTCGACTATACTCTATTAGAACAGCATCGTTTAGTTTGACATTCACATTGTTATTGCATTTACCATTAACAATACTTCAACAATAATTTATTTTTAAGGGTGACTTTTATCAGTACCGCAATTTCGGTAAAGAAAAATTGATTATTGAAACTGACAAATACACATGCTCGAAGTGAGGGGGATGCGGGAGGATGGCATCCCCCAGCTAGCAAACGTTTGCGCTAAGCATCCCTCCAGTTGCTTCATAAAACCATAGGAGCATCCCCCAGCTAACCCCAAGGTCGACCAAACATCCCCCAGATAACATTTCCCACTTCAGGCGCTGCATTCTACTCCATTCCATATTACACTAAGGCCGTCGCATATTTCGGTTTCCCATATCGCACAACACTAGGACAACGTTGTGTTCTGACGTCAGACGAGGAATGCCTACGTTATTAGGTTTCGTTCTATTAGCATAAATACACTTCAAATGCATTATTTATGCTAATAGAATTAAACCTAGCTAGCCTAACCTAACAACTTAGGCATTTAACCTAACAATATAAGCACTCCCTGGTGACGTCAGTACGCAAAGTTGTCCTAGTGTTGTGCGATAAAGGAGACCCAGTATACAGGGTGTCTCATAAGTAATATCGCAAACTGACACAGGTGAAAGTACACGATAATAGAAGCAAAAAAGTCCCAGTAAACATGGGTCTGCAAACGAACCGTTTTCGAGATAATCGCGAATGTGTGATTGCAAGCCGCCACTGACTTCATTGTTTGTAAACGTCGTCCTAGTTGCTAAAATTCTAATAATGTGTGAGAATGTGTGGTTAGAAGCCGTCATTGACTGCATTTTGTAAACATCGAGTGCTTTACTCCTTGCGCGGTTTGATCTTTGTTTACAAAACAGAATATTTCCGAGAGGTGGCGTTGTAATCAAACAGAACATTTCCGAGAGGTGGCGTTGCAATCAAACATTACAATCCGTCTTGTACCCACACATTCGCACACATTATTAGCATTTTACCAACTAGGACGACGTTTACAAACAATGAAGTCAGTGGCGGCTTGTAATCACACATTCGCGATTATCTCGAAAACGGCACGTTTGCAGACTCATGTTTACTGAGCCTTTTTATCTTCTATTATCGTGTACTTTCACCTGTGTCAGTTTGCACTATTACTTTTGAGACACCCTGTATTTATGCATACATACTCAAATTTAAGACGCCATCGAATCCGAGGCGCATCTAGATTTTCAACATCCACAAACTGGAAAGAAAAATGAACATTAGTTTTGAAGAAATACGGTATGTGGAAAGTTTCTCCTGATAAAACCTACAAGCTTCAGATAATGACTATTGAATGAAAATAATGATTCACTGATTTGGTTTATTTTACTTCGCTTTTCTGCCACTTTTGGCTAATCGCGAAGATGAGGTTGAGGAGGAAATTGATGAAGGGACACTCGCTAAGAACACCCGTGCCCAAGCCGGGATTCTAACCAGGGACCGAATGAAAATAACGAGAAGTAGATACGTGGTTTTTCTCACAGAACTTTAAACAAGGCCCCAAAACATTTCTATTAATTTTTTTCGAGCACATGAATAAAACAAAATTGAATGGCTGATTTATAAAGATAATAAATTCACTTGCCCAGCGTGAAGAACCACTATATATGGAAATCTGTTCCTAATTACAGGAACAAAATAGCGAGCTAGTTTAGCCAATCAATGACTCCATGGGGAGGAGAGGGTGGGTTGGGGAAGACCTCCAATCATCACTGGGCAGAAAGCAATTGAACAAATATAAAAACATTATTGTAATAAAGTCTGACCTATTCCAGTGGCGAAATGACGGAAATGTGTGTGTGTACGTATGAACTTGCGTCCTAACTTTGGGGGAAGTGGGGGCAGAATCAAAACGTTGTTAATCATAAAAATAGCGTCCAGGCCTATTTGCTGTTACATTTGCGAAATCATAAAAAAATACTCGTTACTTTGCTCATCAGGCCCTAGCAAGTTATCAAAAGTAGCATTAACATGTAAATTTTCAGAAACCTGAAAATTTGAGGGGCAAATTCTCCCTTGTTCCCGCCAATTTATGCCTGTGGGTATGAATAATGAAGTCACCAACCTTGATACTAAATCCGAACTAGAGAATGATTACTTGTTACTTTTGGCATTTGCATTTCTTACTTTTACGTCGCTTTTGTCAGTTCCGGCTGATCGCAGCGATGAGAATGAAGTATTGTTAGGCTAATTGGAATTGATCCCGGAACTTTTTGGTAGGCTCAGGAACCGAGAGGACCCGAATTAGGAAAGTATCTAGTTAATTGTGACACTAATGCGTTATGTTTTCGCTTTCGGATCCCTGTTTCCTGTTCGCATATATATATATAAACACACACACACATACACTCGCAGAGACGTGTGGGTGGGTGTGTCTACAGGGCGCCCAGTCGCCGTTGCGCCTGAATTTTGAAATTCAGCTCTATTTTTTTTAAATATATTTGGAGTTGCTTACGAAAATTCCATTGCCTTGTTTAAAATTACGACTACAGTATGTATTTTTTTAATGTTTGTGTGTTTTCTGTATCACGTGTATCCTTAAATCAGAATAATAAACATGCTATTATAAATTATATCTATTGTTTATATATATATATATATATATATATATATATATATATATATATATATATATATATATTATAAATTTTAGCAACAAGCTCAGAGTGCGAAATCAGTTAAGACTGGTGGGGGGAGAAAGTTCTTCATCTTCAAACCCCTCCCCCACAAACATATGTGGTGTATATTATACGACATACATATTTGTAATGTTAATGAAAGTAAAAATAAATTACTCAACTAAAATATATTATTATTATTTTATTATTATTAATAATATTATTATTTTATTATTAATTAATTATTAATTATTATAGCTTAATTATTAATTATTATTATTAATTATTTTATTATTATTATTATTATTATTTACTATTATTATTATCAGCTATAGCAAAGAAGCTAATTTCTTTACCAACTGGTTGAAGATGTTAATAAATTATGAAATAATTCAAGTGGTTTTATTATGTGTAAGTTTTTGTTTAGTTTGTACTTTATGTTAATATAAATCAATTAGATTTCACAGTTACAGTGGAACATTGATAACTCGAACCTCAACATCTCGAATTCCTTGATAAGTCGATTTTTTTGTAATCCCCTTGAATTGTCCATAACACTCAATACTAATATTACCTTCAACAACTCGAATAAAGCCTTCATAAGACGAATTTTTGTACAGCTTATGGGATGCCGTTCGAGTTCAATAACTCGAAGGTACAGTATGAATAACCTCTGTGAGTCGAAGTTAAATTCTAATCTCACCTATAACTCGAAGTTTTAGTCGCACGGACCTCAATAAGTCGAAGTGTAGGGTAAGTACGTAGAATGTCAGGTGATCAACAATCGTGTCGGGACATACGTAGTGCCGACGTTCAGAAGTGTCAGTAAACTTTAGACGTCTATAACTCGAAGTCGTTGATTTCGGCCCTCATTAACTCGGACGTTGGTAAGTCGAAATCCTTGATATCTCGATTTTTTTATTTTTCCTCTGAAATTCGAGTTATCAAGGTTGCACTGTATTATTGTTTTGCATTCTTGTTTTTCTTTTATTGTGCGTATTGATGTAGATTTGTTAACGATCTCTTGGGAGATAATGCATTCAATACTCACAACTACACTAATTTGTGTGTTTTCGATATTATTCTTAGTAAAGTATATTTGAAATTAAAAGTAGCTAATTGCTTATCTTTTGTTTGTTATAACAAAAACTCTCCCACCCGGAAATTTTTGATGGAGGGAATTTTTCAGGCCAAGATTGTTTCCCGCCCATGATTTCGCACCCTGCTGTTGCTATCCGAATATTAAAGTTTGCAGTGATATGGCACATGGTCATGTATTAGAATGTATTGCATAGTTATTCATGTTTCGTTGGGAAGGCTACTCTGGTGTTAGAATTATTTATTTATTTATTTGTTCAAATTTCAGATACAGCACTTGTAAGGCCATTTTACACTGAAAATTCTAATAAATCAATAAGAACAAGTCAAGATGGTTTTAGGTAAAAACAACTACTTTTAATTAGTATTAATTAATAATTTAATGTTTTAAGATCACATTTCAAAACGTATAGCTTTATCTTAGTTCGATTCATGGTTTTCTGAGCCCGTATTTACCGGCCCCTTGGCGGAGTGTTTAGCACATCGCGCTACGACGCCAAGGTTCCCGGGATCGAATCCTGGATTGGTCATGGATATTTGTGAGTGTCCTTTCATCAATTTCATCACTCATCCCCATCTTCGCAAATTAGCCAAAAGTGGCAGAAAAAGCGAAGTATAATTAAGCAAATAAAAAAATCTTAGCCCGTATTTTGAAAAAAAAAAGGGGGGCTGGCGGCTGAATTATTTTTAATTTTGTCTCCTCCTGTCTATACACAAACACACACACACACACACACACACACATACATAGGTATATATTGGGAATGAGCCGATACTCTCGCCGATTATTTGAGAATTGTAATAATCAGAATTTGTTCAAGATATTGATTAATATTGGTGTGTAAATATTTTTTCTCTAATTATATTCATCAGTTTACCAAGATATTTCCTTTGGAATGTTCAAGAATTACATCAGAATATGTTATGTAATAAAAAATATAGTTTTCGTGCAAAATGTTTGAAAGTTTGAATTTTGCATAATTTCCAGAATAATTAGATCCCGTGAAACACCAAAATCCCGGAAAAGTATATCGGCTGGTATATATATATATATATATTATATAAAAAAGGTAAAGTGTTCCCCTGTGCATAGCACCACGCCATGAAGGCGTATAGGGGGTGTGGGGGTAACGCCCCACACTTTCTTGATCCGGTCGTGAGTGGGGGTGATGTGATCAGCATCACGCCCCTGACCGCCTTTACCCCTCCAGGTACCCATGTTATTCGACGCTGGGTGGGCGCCGGGGCCGCTTCCACCGTTAGAAAAGTTCCCGGATTTGAACTGGCCGGGGATCGAACCCGGGACCTTTAGCATGGTAGTCAGACGCGTTACCGACTGAGCCACCGCGGCCACATCTCCGTAGCCGAGCGGGTTAAGGCGTTCACTCGTCTTGAGATCGTTCGCTGCGGGACGGCGTAGGTTCGAATCCGGCTCTGGTCGGAATTTATTCGGCCTACGTATAGGGCCGGTGGCAACCCACCATCGTGAGGAAATTGGGGAGCTCCGAGTGAGTGAGCGTAATCCGGTCACGGAGACCTACTATAACGGCTGGGGATACGTCGGGCCGACCCCCCGACTATTCCAATACCGGTTGAAGATCTCCACGCTTAGAGGTGACGAATGAAAGCGTGGGAGGGAGACCGGCAGTCGGTAGGTACGCCTAGGCCCTTCATGGGCTGTTGCGCGACGGATTATTATTATATTATATATACATAATATTATTTTTATATTATATATATATATAAATAACTGGAATAAAATCTCACATTAATTATATAAATATTACCGCAATGCTCTGTTTTATGTGGAGCATAAGAAATAGAAAATCTGTTCATAACGAGACGAATATAATAGACCCTAGTTCCAGAGTGTGTAGGGGAAGGGGTGGAGCAGAGTATTCCCCCTCCATAACGATTGTGCTGGTGTGTGCCTAGAGGTGCACGAACGAGACGGCCGTCCGTGGCTACTTCGGGAGATCCTGTTCCGTGGCTATTCTCGTTGGGAAAGCTATTGATTGCGTCTGACGGACCTGCCCGTCACGAGGCTTGAACCCCTGCTCCAGATAATAGAAGCCGGTTTCTCGTCACAGCAGACGCTAGCCGGCTGGGGGGCGGGAGGGGCATGGGTCCACCTCCTAGCACAACAGCTGGCCTAGTTTTTGGATTGGTAAGGTAAAAAAAGAATGATAAAGCAGTGTGCACAAGTGCCATGAAGTGAAGTGGAGGTAGAGCTCCACATATTCTTGATCTCCGCCATAGTTGGATGATGTGATCAGCATCACGCCCGGCCGCCTTAACCCCTCCAGGGTTTCCCCAAGGCAGTGGCGGCGATTAGGGGAGCGAGGGGGCAATTGCCATCCACTTGTTGCCACTTTTACTCCCACACTATGCCAAACCTTATATAGCAAGGGAAAGTAAACTGTTCTTGCTCTCCCAATTTTGGCACCTTGCCCCCCTAGTTTTGGAATGCAATCGCCGCCACTGGCTCCAGGTATCCCTTGATTCGAGATTGGGTGGGTGGGCCTGAGTTTCACACAGAAACACGGAAATGACTGGACAAATTCCTGGTCCAGATTAACCGTCCCGGGATTCGAACGCAGGTCTTCCGCGTGGTGGTCAGATGCTCTTCCAACCTCTTTATACTGTATAAAGGAATACCTCTATGCGGTAGTATCCCCCGTCATTCACACATTTTCTCAAGTTTCACTCGTATCAATTTTACTATATTCTCGGTTTTTCTCATTACGGACAAACACAAACATCAATGTCCTAACCGGGATTCGAACCCGGGACTCCTGCCATCGAAGCGCGCTGTGCTAACCACTCAGCCACGGAGGTCAACAAGTCTGAGCTACCGCGGTTTCCGGATTGGCTTTATTTAAATATAGCTACAGAGAAAGCATACTGATATATGTACAGTTATTTTTGAGTGGTTGATCGGCCTCCCCAATGCCGTAGTGGTACCGTCGTGGCCTTGTAATCAAGGTAGTCCGCTGGAAGCACATGGCACAGTGGTTCGGATCCCACTTTAAACTGTAGGTCCAGTCCCGATTAGCCTATCTGTGCACAAAGTGGACTTGAAACAGGAATTCAATTGAGTGGTCGACTTTAGATCTCGCCACCGAAGTACCTGAATTCGAATCTCGGTTCGGGATTGTGGGTGCAGTGGCTTATCCAGAATTTTTCATCTGGGGGGCGGTGTAAGTATAAATTGATAGGCAAGATGATTATAAACTGGGCTCTTGTGAAACATTTAGGCGGCGTTGAGAAAATTTTGGCTGTGGTGTTATGGGGGTGCGGTGGAACAATCACTGCGTGGGTGTCTGTTCATCAATTTAATCATCACTCATCCACATTGTCGCGATTAGCCAAAAGTGGAAGAAAAGGACGCTAAATATCAAAAATACAAATTATATCGTTCCTTTTATGATTATGAAAATATACCTTAAAAATTTCGTTTACTTAAACTATCAGAAAGAAAAGTGGGCATGGATGTATCATTTGATGTTGATTGATTGGGTTGGTGCTTTATGTCCACCTTGTGCACAGTCAGGCTAATCGGGACTGGACCTACAGTTTAAAGTGGAATCCAAACAACTATGTGCCTCCACCGGGTATCGAACCCCTGACCCCTTGATTACAAGGTGACTACGCTACCACTGCGCCATAGGGGAGGCCCTTGATGTTGACATCGTGCTTTCTTTTTGAGATTTCCTACATGTAACGATACATTTTTGATCATTTACAATGTCTAAGCAGTACAACAATAAGAGGTCATCCCTACATCATTTAATAGCAACTCCCATGGTACAGTAAGATGCATAAGTATTACCAAGCAAATTGTCCAATCATTATGTATATTCACCTTGCTTTACGCAGGGAGCTTCACAAATTGAAACAAAGCGTCAGACAAGCTACTGACAAAATCTACGCCAGAGTACGTAAAAATCTATACCTTAAAAACAGGCAGGGTGCAATGAAAACTTATTGAAAATTGTCATGGACAATTTGCCAAGCAATACTTTTGACTCCCACTTTACAGATAAAATTACGAAATGAAGTCATTTTATCGCATTATCCAGGATATGAATTCTGCAAACTTTTATAACAAATAAAATATAATTACTATTATTATTAAAAGTTGACATTATTATTAACAATAATGATGTAAGCTTCCGGCATTGCAAAGTAACCAAGTCCAGCAGTGGCGGCGATTGGGTTAGAAAACGGGGAGGGGGGGGGCAAAGACAGTTTACTTTCCATTGGTAGATAAGGATTAGCATAGTGCAAGTGCAAAAGTGGCAAAAAAAATGTGGGAGCGGGGAAAATGCCCTCCATCGTCCCTTCTTGTCGCAGCCACTGCATTCCAGTTATAATATTAAATAAAGTTCAAAATACACTCCCCTCACACTCGCAAACTACGTCGAATCATTACACATGCGACGAGTTTTGATAGAACTTACATGCTACCGGTAATGATGACGTTCTGTTAGTTCCGGTTATTGCAGACTCCAACTTGTCCGAGAGTTGGTTTATTTGAATTCAGACGCCCCAGCGTAAAACTGGACTAGTTCGCTTTGCAATACATGAAAGGTTACATCTCTTGTTTGACTTTTTTTGATGCGAAGTTCTGTACCCGGAGTTAATCCATGTCTGTGTTCTACCTGACGAATATTTAAACTGACTCTCTACGTGAACCATTCTTTTTTTGTTTTGTTTTGACGTGGAAACTGGTAGAGATTTTTTTTTTTAGCTGCAATAGGCAGTGACATTACTATTGAATGAACATAAATGTTTGGAAAGTAACGAGTTGCATACTGATCTGCTTATTTTCAGAGTTTTAAGCACATGTGTCGTGCTTTAGAGAGGCACGTTGAATGCAGAAATATTCTGATTTGCAGAGACGTAAAGCAAGGGCGTATTTATAAGCCCCCCCTCCCTAGAAAGACTTACCAAATCCAAAATGAAATAAGCAAGCTACTTGTTTACTGTTGTAAAATATGGAGTTGATTTGTTTCCGCCGAACTACAAAAATTAGAGATCCACCATCGTATTTAAAACCCTGGCCTGTAAGCAAGAAGTGGCGCTAGTGTCGCTCGTATAAAGGCCGAATGACATGGACTGGATTTCCAGTAGGAATGCCCTACTTGGCACTGAACTGGCTACCTGGGTGGATATCATGGCCCGGGCTGGCTGCTTGACTGGTTTTGAGGAATAGGCCATGTTCTAATTGCAACTGGCTTTCCTCGACTGGATTCTGTGGAACAGCCAATCAGAGTGAAGTTTGGCCATGTGAAGATAATCTGTGACTTTGCCAAAGGAAAGTTTTTGTCTGTGCTTTCCGAGTGTTGGTTGTTTTTGTTCGTTTCTCGATTAAATAAGAAGTAATGTGCATTCGTGTTCAGTTCATTAATATTTAGGTTAGATGTGGGAAAAACTGCTTGGAGCGGTAATCCCAAATAAAAGTAAATAAAAATAAATTAATTAATGTTTAGGTATTTATGCAAAGCGATGAGTTAGGCCATTCGGTTGAGCTTGAGCTCGGACCTTCAGCTGTGCAGAAGCCTTCCGTCAGAGCGACGATGCGAGAGTTCCACAGAGAGCAGAGTTGCTAACTGCCTTAACAATTACCTATATTCATAATCTGACTTCAGAACTTATTGGTAGGTGTGTTCGGTACTTACTGCACATTTTTAAGAAGTGACAGTTTGAGAAGGTGATAATTCAAGGAAAAGAATGACAGAAGATTCTTTTTGTCAGTGAAACCCCCTCGGCGAAAGAGGCATCCTTACTCCCCCCTCTTCCTCTCCAGCCAGCGAGGGAGGGGGGTAATTCCTGTTATCACTAGTAAGGTGATTGTTGACCTGTGTGGCAGTGTGTTTTTATTCAACGGAAGCTAGGGTGAAAACTGGAAAAAATATTGGAGAATGCAAAGTGATTCAAAGTCAGAGTAGAGAAATTATCTCAACGTGCATAAGTTTATGAAGAAAGAAGCTGACAGTGATCTTGGGTTGAATGTTAAACAAGTGCAAAAGCATGTTTCCACTGTTATTGACGTGTCATTAAGTACTTCGAAATGCAACTAAAACGAAAATGATCGCAACAAAGTAACTGGGAAGAGATTAGTAACGCCTAGCGAACCACGCAGAAGAAAGGAATTTAAAGTGATGTGGACAAATTTGGCAAGTGTGTTATTCGTAGAACAATTGACGAATATCATGATCATGAAGGACAGAGTCCTACTTTAGATTATTAAGTTTTGTAATTTTTTATTTTTCTTATTTTTTTGTGAGACAACAGCATATAGCCTTTGCAGTTTCATGTCTAGTAGAATTATCACTTCCGCGAATTGCAACACTGCTCCTATGAGTCACGTGACGTCACGTCCAGTACGCATTGACTACCATATTTTCTTTCGAGCCATTTTCTAGTCCATTCATCTTATTTTTTTAATTTTTAATAACAGCAGTAATTCTCCTACAAAGTTTTTCAATTTGCTCCTTCATCTTTTTAGATTGTCTGCTCTGCGCAATGTCTTATGGGAACAAAAGAATGCCGACGAGTACGGTAACGAGTATCGTGTAAGGAGAAAACTAGCAGAAGGGTAGCCAGTGCAGCCCCAACTAGGGCATTCCTACTGGAAATCCAGGGACAGCTTTAGCAACTTGGGAGACCTATGCTAACAGCATCAAACCTGATCTGCCTGCCTAACCTAACCAGCAACTCAAAGTAATTACTTAAATTTCTAGTAAGAAACTTTTGTTGCTGACTGTACAGCCACCGGCAAAAAAAATGTCACACCTAGATCCTGAAATGCTCGCTAGCCCGCATGGCGTTATGTGTGTTGCCTAACTCGACGGCGATGAGAGAAGGTCGTTACGAAGCATTCTTTTTACACTCAAAGTGAGAAACCTAATGTGCAATGTTTCAAACGTCACGCAATAGTCGCAAAATATACTTGCACCAGGATTTTTAAGTTTCTACATATTTCTAATACTTTTATTTCCAAATTTGTGCAGTAATCCCCAGAAATTAATTAATGAAAATATTTAGGATAGTTAGAATAGATATTTGTCCAATATGTAAATTTCGGGAGAGAGAAAGAATTTACCATAGGATCGAAATTGGAAGTTTGTGAGTGACGTGGAGAACTTTAAGGGTTTTGGGATATCCATTTCGTGAGAGAAGTAGCCATATTCGGTTATCTTGTAACCAGGGTTGCTAAAGGTCCAGTAATTTTAAATAATTCAATTCCGGTCCAGGAGAGAAAATCAGCAAGCGCAAATTGGTTCTGGACCATAAATGAACTTTTTTTAATTAAGTATTTCAATTCGTTCCAGGAACCTATTTTGCGGACCATTTTAAATACGGTCCAGCAACTTTTTTTTTTTTTTTTAATCAATTTAAATACAATCCAGGAACCATTTTTCCGGATGAATTCGTAACAATCTATAGAATCTTGGAAACTGTTAAGTACAAAGAACTCCAAATTCCAGACATTTAGCCATCACTTTTCCAGACAGGAAATATCTAGAAATATCTGAGGAATGTCGTGCCAGACATTGCCGAGCTTTTTTGATCGCCATCGCCATGTTGATACAGTCTTTGGGGGTTTAAAACTCAGGTATTGTGCTTTGCCATTCATGTGTGTGTAATTAGTAGGCTACCTCTCGCACGTTACCATCAAGCTTACCATAAACAGCTAGTTTGCCATTTGTCGAGGATGAATGATGATGACTGAGCTACGCCCAATAGAATCGGTCCCACATACCGTAGGGTATGTTACGAATTTAAATATGGTCTAGGAAACTTTTTTAGGATCAATTTAAATTGGGTCCAGAAACCTTTTTTTACGGCTGAATTTAAATACTGTCCAGGAAGTTTTTTTTCAGGATGAATTTAAATGCGGTCCAGTTACCCATATTCCGGATCAGCTTAAATAAGATCCAAGTTCCGTATTCAAATGAAACAATACGTAACTTAGACAGAATTTAAATTGTGCGAGAAAAATTGCCCGCTGATGTTACGGAACCCAATAGAACCCATTAGAATGTATGGGTTGCTGGATCTTTAAAAATCCCAGGATTGGTTAAATTTTAGGTTTTGAGGTATTAAGTCCGCTTGATGTAAAGAAAGGCTAATCACGACTGGACCTACAGTTTAAAGTGGGATCCGAACCACTATGTGCACAGCTCAGCCGGATATCCAAACCGGGACCCTTTGATTACAAGGCGACGACGATACCGCTGCGTCATCGGGGAGGTCCGGGAATTTTAAATAAATTTAATTCCTGTTCGGGAGAGAAAATCAGCAAGTGTAAATGGGTTCTATACCGTAAAGAACCTTTTTGTGTTTAAGGTATTTCAATTCGGTCCAGGAACCTTTTTTTCCGACTGAGTTTAAACATTTCGATGCGATTATTTGGTTATATGATCAGTAATTTACTACATATTCCCTCCCCAGTTTTAGCAATAAACCACAGGTTATCATGGAGCCCGTCACGATATTTTGAATTATGGCTTAATTACGATTTGATATGACTCAAGTGTTTAGTGTTTAACTATTCTGGCCTTCATAATCATTATTTGCGTTTTGTTATGAAAAAGTTAGTATGAAATGAATTGGTACTCAAGAATTTTAAAACATCTTCAAAGGCATTGAATTCGATGGAACTGTCTCTTAAAATGTTCATGTTACAACGACAACAGTTGGCTTTCAAAACATTCTCTGTATATTTATTCTAAAGACACCAAGTGTATAATGTCAAAATGCTTTATTTGCAGGTTAGTAGTGAAAGTTATGCGCTCCACATGCCCATAGGAAACATTTCATGCTACAGTGACAAGTGGCATTTTACTTGAAGACCTTAGGAAAGAAATGCAATATCTTACAAAGGTTTAAGGTTTCTCTCTAGATACGCCTATAGTTTACGAATTGATCCCTCTTTAATCTTGCTTTGTAACGCATACGTTGTAGCAAATACCCTGAACATTTTGTGGGTTAACCTCGCACACACTTAGATCACTAAGCTCTGTCTTTCAATACACCACATCATAATGTGAGTCCTTCACCATATCATAAAGCATCGTTATATATCCTAAAAATGTAGAAACAAATGCATTATTAAATCGCATTGCTTATTACAGGATCCAATCGATAATTATAATTTGAAAACTCACATATCTCAATACAGTGAGACTTCAGCACTGTTAAATATACAAATTCAGTTTCTTTACTACTTCATTAATTGATCGGCGAAAGGTACACAATCTCACCCTTCTCTATAGGGCAATCAGTTCAAAGGAACCGGCTTATCTCTCGAGCAGATTCTCAATGCTTTCCGAATCACACAGCCTTGACACCAGATCGCGAGGGAGAACTCAACTACTCATCCCCCTTCATAACTCAAATTTTTATTCAAAATCTTTCACCGTTTCTACTTCTCGTCTTTGGAACTCACTGCCCCTCGAAATCCGAAACTCATCTTCAGTATATGTCTTTAAGACGCAATTAAAACATTTTTTATTGGGCACAAATAGTTAGCACATTATATTTTAGTGATAAATTGCATACAGTTAAGCGCAGAACAACACTGAAAATCCTTATTCACCTTAATATTTCAAATCCCTGACTACTGTCATGAATATCTGATTGTGTGTGTGTGTGTGTGTGTGTGTGTGTGTGTGTGTGTTTTGTTGTATGTTCGTGTGTATAGGTTAGGATTTTATTCCCGTATGTATTTTTTTCTTATCATTTTTTTTTGTAATTTTTTCTTTGTAATTTTATATTTCTCTTTTTATATTTTAAAATTTACCTTTCTATGTAATGGTTTAAATGTTGTTGTAAACATGGTTAAGTGGTAGAAAAGGCTACAAAGCCTTAACTTCGCCATGATAAACAAGACGCAATAAATAAATAAATAAATAAATAAATGTCACTGAACATTGCCCGTTTTGGATAAACTTTGGACTGTTCAATAGTTTATCAACACAATATGATGATACTATATTTATGGTCCACGCATTTATTTTCGTGAGTCTAAGTTTAAGCACGTATGTCCAAGTGAACCAGCGATCGTTAGTTGAGAAAGTGCTAGTCTTACGTACAGTTTTAAATCGTAGATTGTTTAGGAAATATCGCAACAAACAGTTGTTTGCAAAAGTGAATTATTTACTACTCATTTCACAACGATTTGGAAACACATGTGATTCTCCAAGTACTTCTGTCTTACCAAAGAAAGTATATTTCAGTGATTTAAAAGTACGATTCAACAAAATTCGAGAGGAAAAGAAACGTTCTTGTGTGATAATCCTGTAACATGTCTGCGCCTCTGTCCCTCCGTCCTTGAGAATTATCGATATCTCACAAATTACAAGAGCTACGAAAAGGTTGGTGAACTGATGGACATACCAAATAATAGCTCAAGGTGCCATAAATTATATCGATCAACTCGTCTGGCTGACCGGGACATCAATTGACCTAAAATGGCCTGTCAAGATATCGACAAGCAAAAAAACGTAAATATCCAAAATTTTATGAAATTTCAGCGTGAAATGGTGCTTTAACAAGATATGAATTATTTCGATTGCCTGTCCTTCTATCTGTGACAGTAAAATAAATGAATGTCAAAAAGCTATGAATTTGTAATGTTGCAATATACTTCATACTACTCACGCTTCAAGTAAGAGTGGACGCGCGCATCATTGTGTCTGACTTAACCATTTCATCAGTTCCGGACTGGATATTTGTTTGAATACGCCATTGGCTTAAGGTGACTTTTATTTTAGTCGTCGGTTTCTTCCTCGATACAGACAGTCCAGGCAACTCGGTCAGGTGTTCAATGAGCCTACGTTGGCCTTGCAAGATATCATAGATCAGCATCAGGCTCATACGCGTATTTACAAACCCTATAGTACTGCAGAACCTCCAGCGATATTTGGCTACTGATTGGCTGCCATTCCGGAAGTTGATGCAGCGTTCCTTCAAGTTAACGCTAGATGGCAGGGTTCAAATTAACAGAGTAGATTTCAGATATTCATCCCAACTAGATAAGAAACACATTTACAATAAGGTTCATTTTTTAGCAAAATTATTTAAATTAATGTTTTAGAAGACAGAAATTAGAACTCTTTTTGAAGTGAATGATTTTTCTATTTAAAGTCACATCAGTGCAAAAATTGTAACTACCAATGACTATTGAGAAAATTATGTATATCCAACGTATAGCATTTTAAACATTATATTTTATTATATAAACGTATATTTATTAACATAATTTCGACAATCTGTTTACAAACTTTATTACTATATAATCAATCACGTCTAATATTTTCCATACTTTTGCTGTAAATGAAGAAACAAGGAACAATGGACACGGAACATAATCACTTCCGGTTCACACACCCAATAAGAAAGTGTTATATACCTCTGGTTCTGCAGCACTATAGGGTTTGTAAATACGCGCCGTACCCGGGGAGGGGGCAAGGGGGCTATGCCATGAAATATTTTGAAGCAAACCTATAAAAATAACATGGATAATTTTTAAGATTTTGCAAGAATTTACATTTTCTTCTTGTATAAATGAATGAATTGTCTCTGGAGACAGGCAGACTCCACAAGTCTGCAGTCTACTATATTTAGTAATTTTAGTTTTACAACCATTTATGCGAAGCTACTAAATGTTCCAATTCGGTCGGGACAGTTCACCATATTTACTCCCTGTTTTGACTTTTTTTCGAACTGCAGTCTTGATGAGAAAATGTCCTCTTTCACTGGTTAATTCACATTCAGACATGTTCTTCATTATAAAGATAATTCCATAGCGTGGTGGTCACATTCAGGGTACGAATTCCCATAGCGGAAGGAGGATCTCCCACTTTTTCCCACCAACGATCTTCTTCGATTAAAATTTCCCCCATTAAAATTTTCCGAGGGTAAGAGTTTGTGTTATAACAACAAAGATATGCAATTAGTTTGGACTTCAAACATACTTTAATAAGAATAACATCATAAACACATACAAAGAAGGAATAACAAAGAATGATGTCTGCCTGTGTGTGAATGTTGCATACATCTTTTGTTCTCTCTCTCTTTAGGGCTGGTAACAGCATGGGGTAAAAACATACTTCCACAGTCATAGATAAGATTTTAAAATTATATCAAATTGGACTAGTAAAAGTTGAACCGTAGCTGCGAAGGTGGTTGTCATTGTCACCCTAGGCCTCTGGAACATAGAAATTAGACCGACCTGTCATTTCTCCTCCATTTCTCACCTCCTTTCATCGGAAATAAAACATAGCACTTACATGTTAATTTAATAGGAAACTAACGTCTTTTTAAAGTTTCTCATTTTCTGTCCCTCCACCTATTATACAGGGTGTCATTTTAATGGCACCCACGAACCACAGATTCGTATAGAGGACATCAAAACAAACAACTTTTCTCAGTAATATTTTTCTCGTTGGTGCGTCGATTCGACGCTATAGTCGTTCAAAAAAGACCGTTTTGCCGACTGAATGCTGGCAACCCAACACAACATTTGATCGTATCTGTGACGTCATTTCCTGCGGCGAAACAGCACACGGCAGGGTTGCAAGTAACACGCAAATTTTGTGAAAAATGACAAACTACCAACCACATTATTAGCTGTAAATCGAAGCGAGAAACGCGTCCAGAAGACCGAACATCACAGCCTACCTATATATATATATATATACACGTAATTAGGGGGTGCTTAGGGTTCGGACCCCCCCCCCCCCGAAAGATTTATCAAGTACTAACATTAAATAATGAAAAATATATTCGTTTAGCATTTGTTGTATAACTTCCTATGAACTTATTGGAAGACAAGGATTATATTGGGATCATACGACTTTGAGGAACAGGAAGGACGTATTTAGGAGGGGTCCAGGGGTCCAGGGGTCCAGGGGTCCAGACCTCCCCCTAAAGACTTACTAAGTACTAAAATTAAGTAATGAAAATATTAGCATTTGTTTCATAATCGATGGTTATTAATTTCTTCTGAACTTTTTTTAATCAGAAACTTACTTTTCTACAACTACATGTGACATCATTTTTGTTATTCGATAATATTCAATTATTCATCTACTTGACATTAATTTCAATGCCAGAGCACTTGTTTTTATGAAAATTATTCCGACCTTAACTAAAGGGTCATTCCATGTCAAATCATCCAAAATTTTGTGAAAATGTCACCCACCATCTCCGATTTTGATGAAATTCGGTATACTTATAGAACTTTTGATGCTGATTACAAAAATGACAACTTCTTTGAGATTCATCAAGATGTTCAGAAGTTATACGTTTTTAAACATCTCCGTGTACGACACTTGCAGCTCCGCTTTGAATGACACGCATTAGGTTATAAATGATAGTATCTTCTCTCAGATTTTCCGTAGAATCTTCAAGTTTGTTTTCTTTTGCTCAAGATAGTGTAAGCTTTCATTTAAATAAGGTTTCAGATCAGTGTATCAATAAGCATGTATTTTATGTATAGTTTCATGTATTTTTTTAGAAAAATAAATGGCTAACTTCAATTTTTCCATCAGGAATTAGTACACACTCTGAGCTACCTGTATATAAAATTTGGGGGAAATTGAAGGGGGGGGGCATTGTACGAAATTCGCTGTTGAAGTTAGCCATTTATTTTTCTAAAAAAAATACATGAAACTATACATAAAATACATGATTATTGATACACTGATCTGAAACCCTATTTAAATGAAAGTTTACACTATCTTGAGCAAAAGAAAACAAACTTGAAGATTCTACGGAAAACCTGAGAGAAGATACTATCATTTATAACCTAATGCGTGTCATTCAAAGCGGAGCTGCAAGTGTCGTACACGGAGATGTTTAAAAACGTGTAACTTCTGAACATCTTGACGAATCTCAAAGCAGTTGTCATTTTTGTAATCAGCATCAAAAGTTCTATAAGTATACCGAATTTCATCAAAATCGGAGATGGTGGGTGACATGGCCTGGATGATTTGACGTGGAATGACCCTAAAGGTAAGCTACGTAATGAATATGCGCTGTTATATCTCTTATTTTTATAGCTACAGTCTTTTTACCTAATCGTGTAATAATAATAATATAATATTAATTTATGTATTGTAATTAGTATTAATTTGATTTAATATAATTATTTTAATTTAAAAATTATTATTATTATTATTCCTGAGACACTAGGTTCGGACTCCCCCCCGAAACATATTTTCTAGATACGTGCCTGATATATATATTGTATATAACCAAGGTTTCGGGCTTGCCCCCACCCCCTCAAAACAATCCTGGGTACAGGCCTGATCAGCATGACTCGTGCACTAACGTAGAGTTCCCCACACGGCGCGTGAAACCGAACAGAGGCTTGTATATTGTTCTTTGAGAGAAGGGGGAAAGGGACCAGGGAGGGGAGGTGTGGCGAGGTCCAGTGCCTGCCTGAAGTGTTTTGTTGCTGTTATTTTCGTGGGTCTTTACTTTTGCCTTATATATTTAATTATTGATTTAATTACACTTTATTTACTAAGAATTTACTGCAAAAATACATGCAGTTCCTCACACTGCACTAATTTCTTCGTTTGTTAATTTCTTCAACAAGAACAAATCTGTAAAACATATGAGGACTAAAAGTGGTAAACGTTGTAAGTGCCAAAAGCGAAAGTGTTGGGAAATCGCATCGTTCAGCACATCAGCCCGTAAGAACGTGCACACTAGTGACCTCTTTACACGCCCTTTGAACTACTTAGAGGGTTACCAGCCCCATTTCACGTTTACCACATTATAAAGCATGGCACATTTCACAGTTTAACGTGGAAAACGGTGTTTGAATTATTGTGACACTTACAGCGGTTACCAATTTTAGTCTTCATATAAACAGCTTCCATTTCTTACATAGCAACAAATTAACGAACTTCCGTTAGTTTCGATCAAAGTTCTCTCTCGTCCCTCCCCTCTCTCACACACTTAAATATACGTGTATGTTTATACACTTATACTTATATATGAGGCTTGGATCTCGAAGAGCTGGTGTTATGGGAATTATTATGAGAATGAGACTGGATGCTAAATTTCTTGTCAGAAAAGGTCTAAATTGAGTGGGCAATAGTTCCAACCTAAACTATTATAATAATATTAATAATAATAATAATTCCTTTATTTAGCGAGCGAGGTTCAGCCGTAGGCTGCTCTGCCACCTAACCCTTGTCATGAGCTACATAAGAAAATATAAGTATATATAATATAATATGATAATATATGAGTACAGTTGGAAAGCTTGATTACACTAAAGAGAAATTTAAAAAAAACACATTACCTACAATTACGAATATTCTCATTTCAGTAATATTAGTCATAAGATAATATAAATGTGAATGTTAACATAAGGTTGCATTTAAGAAAATAATAATAATAATAATAATAATTAAGTAATACTGAATAGGATTTTACTTGATTTTTGTTATTTAGCGTCGCTTCTCTTCCACGTTTGCTTAATCGCGACGATAACGATGAGTGATGATATTATGAACAGCCATGTTCATGCCAGGAATCGAACCCGGAACCCCTAGCGCCGTCACGGAGGTCCACTCTTTGTTTGTTGTGATGAAGAACAGAAACATGGAAATGAAAATAAACGGGAAAGTGACTATCTTAGAGCCGCAACTAGAAAGGAGAAGGTTGAAGGCCAAAAAATCAGAATAAATTTCCAGATCTCATCAAAACAAATTTTTATTTTAAAATGGGTCAATTTCAATGAGTGCCGTTATACAAAATTTCATATTTTTTTCTGAATCCAAGGAAAATCCTAAATTACAGTCACATTAGTTACAAGCAGTGTTGTTAAAGGTAAAAAAAAAAAAAAAATTGTAAAGGGTTCTATTGGGTTCCGCTGCAGGCGCGCAACGTTCTTTCTTGTACAATTTAAATTCCATACAAATTGCATATTGTTTCATTGAAAAAAAGGTTTCTGGACCGACTTAAATTGATCCGGAAATAAGGTTCCTGGACAGTATTTAAATTCATCCTGAAAAAAAGGTTTGTGGACCGTATTTAAAATGGTCCACAAAATAGGTTCCTGGATATGATCAGTTAACAGATAAAAAGTTCATTTACGGTCCAGAACCAATTTGCGCTTGCTGATTTTCTCTCCTGGACCGGAATTGAATTTACTTAAAATTCCTGAACCTTTACCAACTCTGGTTACAAGATAACCGAATATGGGTACTTCTCTCACGAAATGGATATCCCAAAACCCATAAAGTTCTCCACGTCACTCACAAACTTCCAATTTCGATCCTATGGTAAATTCTTTCTCTCTCCCGAAATTTACATTTTGGACAAATATTTATTCTAAATTAATTAATTTCTGAGGGTTATTGCACAAATTTGCAAATTAAAGTATTAGAAATATGTAGAAACGTAAAGATCCTGGTGCAAGTATAGTTTACGACTATTGCGTGACGTTTGAAACACTGCACATTAGGTTTCTCACTTTGAGTGTAAAAAGAATGCTTCGTAACGACAGGCTCTCATCGCCGTCGAGTTAGGCAACACACATAACGCCATGCGGGCTAGCGAGCATTTCAGGATTTAGGTGTCACATTTTTGTTTGCCGGTGGCTGTACATGCAGGAAGGCGCTTGACGAATTTGTTACGTTACTGTCTTGGTTCCTGTTTACAGTACTGTATATTGTTTACATAAAACAGTGCAAGTGTAGGTTAGAATTAATTCTCAGTGAGATGAGGTGCAAGACTGAAATTCGCCCCCCCCCCCCAACTGTTACTTCTAGATCCGCCACTACATGATATAGACAATCGTCGTTTACGCGTGGGGGCACGTCATGAAAAAGGCGCACCGCAAACCTGGAAGTAAAGTGAAAAGGTGCAGAGGAAGGGAAAAATATGTCTAGAGAACAGTGCGTGCAGAGCGATACCACCCCACCTCCTTCCCCGTCTACCAAAAAAGGCCGTAAAGTTAATAAATTGGAGCCGCTGGGGTGAGGAACTGACGTCAAACGTTTGCAGGCGAAAAGCACGCACTGCGAAGCGCCAGTGGTGCCATCTAGGGCCTAATTCAGCAAACCTCAACTTTACGTCACTGGCATCTACCTCCAGCCAATGTATTTCGTACGAGTCTTTCGAAACTCGGCGACACGGGAGACAGATTTTGGAGTGGGGTGAATTTATATATGTTTATTTTATTCATTCTTTTCCATACATAATAATAATTTATGTGTGACATTAAGTTTTATTGATAAATAATTATAGTTTTTAAAATATATGTAGCACATGGACGTCCGGAAGGAGGGGCCGTGGCACACCCCTGGTAAATGAAAGTCAACCAAACATTATATATTTCACACATATATAATTTCATTTCAGCCACAATAATGTGTTAATTATTGCACGAACATGGTAAATTCAAATTTAAGCAATGGTTTTAGAGGGAACAACACTATTATTGGGGAAAATGTGCTCTGTTTACCCTCCTTGAAAAAAAATACCTTCCTTGCCCCTCCCTGGAAAAAATCCTACGGACGTTTATGTGTAGCCACATAAATTTTCCAAAAGGGGTGGGGGATCTATATAAATTTTTAAATATATAAAATAGTGATGTCAGAAACTTATCTAGAAATACATTTCTGGAGGGGTCTGAGCCAAGGGCGCCCCCCTGAGATATCTGCAAAGACTTCAAATAATTTTGAAATTGTAGCGTGAAAACATGGACGAGGGGTGTCGTGAAAGACAGAAGATTCAGTACCTATGCAAATTTGCATCCTAGTGCTGCGGATGATTTAGCACTGCTGCCTCCCTGAGATATATCCTGCGGGCGACCTTGGACTGTACCTCGTTTATCACAAATAATAATAACAATAATCGAAACGCCTATAATAAAGGCATGAATATGATTATATGTATATTCACCATAATAAAAATTAAAACTGTAGAGTGTAGATTAATTAATATTGTTATTATTACATGAATATGTTAAAAGGTGGTATAAAAATAAAGACATGGCAGCACGAATTCATTCAGTTAATATCGCTAAAATATAAATAAGATATCTGTCCTGGCAAGGAAATTAATGCGAAGAAACAAGAAACCAAATATTTATTGAATAACAAAAGAGGAGGCGTTGTCCAGCTGATGAAAAGTACTTTTTGCTTAATATTTTATGAGTATTATTATCAAGGGCAATCGCAGAGTGGAGCAGGGCGACCCTTGCCCCCCCCCCCCCCCCCGATAGAGGAGGTGCCATGAAATACAGCAGACTAAGTGGTCTCTGTTTGACATCTGTGCATCGAAAAAATACAAGACAAAAAACTATTACTCCACAAAGTGATATATGTTTATGGAAAGGATATAAGTCGAATCCAGTTTCTATTTAAACAGTGGACTCAAGTCTGAACTTGAAAAGAAATGCCAAGGTATTTTCAATTCAGTTTCACTTTTATGATTTGTAAATATTGCAATAAAAGAATAATAATATTAATAAGATACGAAGATATCCGGTATTAAAATTGTATCAATGACATGCCCCCCGCACCCCCACCAAAAATTCCATTCGTGAATATCCTTATGGGTGTCCTCTTTTCGCGTCCTCGTGGTTCTTTCGCCGCCCGTGCGTTACTTCTCACTCGATTTGCAGCTTCCAGCGTGACACGGAATAAATCAAAGGTCGCTGGAACTGGTTTCGCAACTTGACTGACGTCCACGTGCAAACCAGCCTCCTGCACATAATGCGCATTCGTGCTCAACCATCTCAATGCAAGCGGAGCCATTCCCCAGGGCATTTAAAACTCTAAAGCCGGTCTCGCATGGTCCTTAACTCGGTCCTGAATTCAGGATGAGCCTCCAGCTTCCTTAGTTCAGGATGGTCTGAAAACTTTCTTGTCTTTCATGGTCCTTAACTCAGTGCTGAGTTCAGAATAAACATCCAGCTTCCTTACTTCAGGATGGTGTGAAAGCTTTCTTGTCTTTCATGGTTCTTAACTCAGTCTTGAATTCAGAATCAATCTCCAGCTTCCTTACTTCAGGATGGTGTGAAAGCTTTCTTCTCTCATATGGTCCTTAACTCAGTCCTGAATTCAACATGAACCTCCAGCTTCCTTACTTCAGGATAAACCCCCCAGATTCCTTACTTCAGGATGGTGTGAGAGCTTTCTTGTCTCATATGGTCCTTAACTCAGTCCTGAATTTAACATGAACCTCCAGATTCTTTACTTCAGGATGGTGTGAGAGCTTTCTTGTCTCATATGGTCCTTAACTCAGTCCTGAATTCAACATGAACCTCCAGCTTCCTTACTTCAGGATGGAGTGAAAGCTTTCTTGTCTCATATTGTCCTTAACTCAGTCCTGAATTCAATATGAACCTCCAGCTTCCTTACTTCAGGATGGAGTGAAAGCTTTCTTGTCTCATGTGGTCCTTAACTCAGTCCTGAATTCAGGATAAACCTCCAGATTCCTTACTTCAGGATGGTGTCAGAGCTTTCTTGTCCTCAAGTCATGAAAGGAATTTCTGCCGTTCTTAAATATCGAAAAGAACATTCTGAACTTCAGTCAACTACCAATCATAACTGACGATGGCGTTGGATGTTCGACTATTTACTCGACTACATATGATTGAGGGGTGAAAACGTTTTATCGATTGAATAATCTGCTAATTGTGGTTGCTTTATACAAATAGTTAACGTGTCTATATTTCCTACAATTATATTGATATGTTATTCTCATCGTGGCACATTTGGAACTGAATATACATACTCGTATGTAATCCTGTAATATGTAGACTAGGCTGTGAATAGCAGTGCGAGGAATACATTTACAGCGTTATTATGATTTGTGATAATTGTTTTTGAAATTATGAATAGCAAATACTGCATGACTTACGATATAATTTTAACATAAGTACTTTATGATCAAAGAGGAGGCAATGGAATATACACGTGATAAGCCTAAGATGAACACTACAGTTTTCGTAATTTGAATATTGTTGCGAGGTTTAATTGGTTCATTCGACTGGTTCATATTGTTAAGTTTTACAACCGTATGGAGAAGAAATTCGTTAAAAGATGTAAATCCAATCGAGAGTAATTGAACTGAATGCTACTGTATCCGTAAAGTGGTATATCAGCTTGAAATACAATTTGTTGTATACTCACACTTAGTGGTACAACCTACATAATGCTGCAGTTTTCCAACACTGCAACTGTTGTTGTTTAATTCTTTGTTGGAGAAAGCATTATTTTCCCTTTTCTTGTACAGTTATTAGCATCTAAACTTGTGAAGTGATACATCGTGCTTGTGCAAACGCCATTTTTAAGGCTGCGATTTTAAGGATCAAGTGAGAGCGCTCCTAGTATCTTCCTGAATTGAGGATTCAAAAGAAGAAGAAAAAGTCTATGGAAGATTCAAAACACACATTCCGCCCTCAGTATTAAGGATTGAGAAGTACCGTGCGACATGGGCGTCCGGAAGGGGGGCAAGGGGGGGCCGTGCCACCCTCCCTGAAAAATGAAAGTCAACCAAAAATTATGTATTTCACGCATATAATTTCATTTTAGCCACAATAATATGTGTTAATTATTGCATGAACATCATAAATTCAAATTTAAGCAATATTTTTTTTAGGAAACAACACTTTTGTTGGAGAAAATGTGCCTTGTTTCCCCCCTGGAAAAAATACCTTCCTTGCCCCTCCCTGCAAAAAATCTTGCGGACGTCCATGCCGTGCGACACTACTTTAATGGCGGAATATTTCCACCGAATGCGTAGTTTGTGCGTATACGCAGCACAAGAAGTCATCTCTTGCAGAAGCGGGTTTTAAGAAATATTTTATGTGGGGGGGGGGGCGCCCTTCATTGTGTTATTAAAAAATTACCATATTACGTAATACGACACAGCGTGTGAATGACTAAAAATTAGGAGGAGATGATGGTATATCCACTTTATGCACAGATAGGCTAATCGGGACTGGACATACACTTTAATTGAACCCGAACCACTACATGCCTCCACCGGGTATCGAACCCGTGGCCCCTTCATTGCAAGGTCGGTTGTTCCTTCATATGTAACGCGTCGTGGCCTTGTAATGAAGGAGTCCCGGGTTCGATACCCGGTGGAGGCAAATTGCATCGTGGTTCGGGATCCCACTTAAAACTGCAGGTCCAGTCCCGATTAGTCTATCTGTGCATAAAGTGGACTTAAACACAACAACTCAACGTTATAGTATGCGTAGCTAGTATTACGTATATACATATTCCGGCCTGTGGCGGAGTGATTAACAAATCGCGCTACAACGCCAGGGGTCCCGGGTTCGAATCCTGGCCTGGGCATGGATGTTTGTGAGTGTCTATTCATCAATTTCATCATATCATCAATCATCCCCATCTTCGCAAATTAGCCAAAAATGGCACAAAAAGTGAAGTAAAATAAGGCAAATCAAATCTACCGCTACATCACAAAAGCAAATTTCCAACTTTGCTAAATGGAAAACATTTCACCTGCTGCACGGTGGGAAAAGTCCACATAGATAGCAACACTGCCACAGGTGGCACGCGGTCGTTAGTTCAAGGAATGTTCGTTGGAAGATAGACGGGTTGCTGCTTCGAATCCCTGTCGAGACAAGTTTTTTTCCCCCATTGCTCTTTATTCCTTTTGTTGAATTGAATTTCCAGCAAGGAAGCCGGTACTGGAATCATGGGCGTAGTCACCGAATGGGCATAGGTGGGCTCTGTACAGACCCTCCGTGAAGGGGTTTTAGCCCACCTAAACATATGAGACGTTTATAGTCATTTTAGTGGTGAAAAAAAACACCCAGGGCAATAGAGAAGGGATGAAAGAGAGATAAACAGAAAACGTGAGACAGGGAAACAGAAAAGAAGAAATATGGAAAAGAATGATAAAGAGGGTGAGAAAGAGAGAAACAGAAGAAGGAAGATAAAACAAAGGAAACGTGAGACAGGGAAACAGAAAAGAAGAAATATGGAAAAGAATGATAGAGGGTGAGAAAGAGAGAAACAGAAGAAGGAAGAGAAAACAAAGGAAACGTGACACAGGGAAACAGAAAAGAAGAAATATGGAAAAGAATGATAGAGGGTGAGAAAGAGAGAAACAGAAACAGGAAGAGAAAACAAAGGAAACGTGAGACAGGGAAACAGAAAAGAAGAAATATGGAAGAGAATGATAAAGAGGGTGAGAAAGAGAGAAACAGAAGAAGGAAGATAAAACGAAGGAAAAGTGAGAGAGGGAGACAGAGAATAGAAGGAATATGGAAAGAGAATGACAAAGAGGTTAGGAAAGAGAAAAATAGAAGGAAGATAAGGAAAAACGGAGAAAGAGATATGTAAGCAGAAGTGGAAGAGACAGAGAGAGATATTGGGACACAGAAGAAGTAAAGATAAGAGCAGAGAGGTAATGAAAGAAAAAGATAGATGAAGAGTGGAAGAAGGAAGATAAAAAGAGAGTGAGTGATAACGAAGGAAAAAGAATCGAAGAAACAGGTAGCAAGGGAGAAAAACTGAGGTATAGCGAAAGGGGCAGATAAAGTGTAGAAGAAAGAGAGAAATGGATTTATAAACTTTTATTATACTCTAGTAAGACTGTATGTGTGCTGTGCTATATTTTGACGTAATACTGTGTGCAGAACTCCACGTGAAATTCAATACAATAATATGGATTGCGACATCCTGGGGGGACGGAGGGATTTCCCCCTCACGAACAATCTTTGCCTCAAAAATCTCCCCCCCCCCCACCAAGAATGTCCGGGGCAGAGTTTTTGTTATAACAAACAAAAGATAAGCAATTACTTTTAAATTCAAATATACTTTACTAAGAATAATATCGAAAACACATACAAATTAGTGTAGTTGTGTAGTAGTGTTGCCGGGGCCGCTTCCATCGTTAGAAAAGTTCCCGGATTTGAACCGGCCGGGGATCGAACCCGGGACCTTGAGCATGGTAGTCAGACGCGTTACCGACTGAGCCACCGCGGCCAACCAGTAAAACAAGAATGCAAAACAATAATAAGTATGAAATCTAATTTATTTGAAATTAAACAAGAACTTACACATAATAAAACCACTTGAACTATTTCATAATTTATTAACATCTTTAACCAGTTACTAAAGTTAGCTGCTTTGCAATATCTGATATGTATAAAAGTAACAAATTAATTTCCTTTATGTAATTTATAATAATAATAATATATTTTTAATTGAGTAATTTATTTTTACTTTTATTAACATTACAAATATGTATATCGTATAATATACACATATGTTTGTGGGGGAGGGGGTTTGAATGATTTCACACCCTGGTTTACACTTATTACATGATTCAATTAATACACACTTGTAACGACCCTGCGTGGTCATCACATTTAGCTATCCTGCGTAATAGCCATATTCTTAAATATATAATTATTAATGCTTGCGAAATGCCCTGCGAGGCTTACGCTTTTGATTTATCTAATTTTGAGTGCATTGTTGTTAAGCATATATTGTTATGGCACACACGTTTTGGTTAAAGAAAGCATGCTAAATACCCTGCGTGGTTTACTCATTCAGTTATCTTTTGTGCAGTAATTGTTGTTTAATTTGTAACTTGCATTGTTGAATCTCTTTATCTTGTAATTTCTTTAATGTAACGTGTTCAGTTTAGCACACAAGTGTTAAGTTTATATCGCCACATGCTAGTGGTTTTTACAATGCTAAACTTGATATTTTATAACGCACGAGTTGCATCTCGTGATTTGAAGGGAGTTTGCAACGCTGCAGCCGGCTTAGTTCCGATCTTCTCCACCCGCCTCAGTGCTGCCACCAAACAGTATATAAACAAAGCAGCGAGGACCGGAGCTCTCGCTCAGAGCAATCGTTCCCAAGGTGGATACCTCACGGTGCACAACTAAACCTTGGTCACTCACCGCTCGCGCCTGCGCAGCACGCGCCCGCGATGTCATCGATTGATCGGAACAGCGACAGATCCAGATCGCGGCACTCCAGCCGCGGAAGCACCTCCAGCCAGACGTCAGACGCTGCAAGTACCTCAGGACGGGCCGCTAACAGCTGCCCTTCGAGAACGCATCCACCAGGATTCGTCCGAACTTCAGATTGGGCCGCCATGGTTCCAGATGCACAACACCAAGATCATGACTCGAGATCTGCATACAAGCTCATCATTGATGAACAACCCCAATTATCACACTGCCTGTCTGCTCCTCCACCACAGCAGCAGAGATCAACTGTTCGAACCAAGAACAACCCCACCAAGCGGGACAAGCCACAAGGGACTCCACTTGCTTCTTCCCTCGAAGGGAAGGACATCAAGGAAAATTCATCTCGGCCTACCAAGCGAACCAGACCGGAATACGACGCAGAAGGATACCAGCTCGTGCAGCACAAATTTGCCGGGAACGAAGATTCAGTCTTACCACCGGCATTCACCGTCCAGACTTCAAACATGTTCGAAGGATTATCCAATTCCACCATCCAAGCACCCGATAAGGACAACCTTCACGATGACAACATGCAGGTCGAACCCGACGACCTGGACCTACCGCCCGCCACCCCAGGGATTCGGGTTCCACCTATCTTCGTCTATAACCAGGCAGAAGCAAATAGATTCGTAGGTGATGCCGTTGCTCGCACCGGCATTCACCCGCTACGAGTTCGCATCACCATGAACAACATTCGAATCCAGTGTCGCTGTAAAACAGACTTTGACAAACTTACTGCCTACATGCGAGAAAAACAAATCGAATTTGCAATTGCCCCTCAACGGCAAAATCGGCCGCTGAAAGTGGTACTTTACAACCTACCCATCGATTACAGCTGTGAGACGATTGTGCAGTCCCTTCGTGAACAGAACTTTGATGTTGAATCTGTCAAGCAGATGTACAAATATGACGCCAAGACAAATTCGCGGAAGCGAATGCCGCTATTTCTAGCCTCTCTCCATAGGGGCCCGAACTCATCAAGTGTATATAAAGTAGAGTTCATATCGTACTATCACGTACACATCGCACCTTATCAACAACCTTCCATCATTCAATGTTACCGTTGCCAACGGCTCGGGCATACCGCATCCTCTTGCAACGCCACCCCCAGATGTGTGAAGTGCGCGATGAATCATCCAACTGCCGAGTGCTCCAAAAAAGACCGCAAACGACCTGCAAAGTGCGTCAACTGTAATGGAGACCATCCCGCCAATTTCCGTGGATGCAAAGTGTTCATAGACATGGAACAATATAGACAGCGAAATCGTCAACCCACACCTTCTCAACCCACTCCAAGCACCTCGACCTCCGCCACAGCTCGCCCTGCTCAGATTCCTGCTGCACCTATCACAAGATCGCAGCCGCAATCCTATGCAGGGAGGGCACAAGCTGCGTTACGAGGCCAAACTAACAAACGACGAGAAGAAGAAGCTGCCTCCAATCAAGACTTCACCTCCTTCCTCGACACAATGTCCAAATGGAACCTCTCCAAAATCTGGACACATATTAAGAGGGGTCTGCAAAAACTTAGTCAGGCTTCGACTGGTATGAATATGATCACGGCAGTCATCCAAACATTGATCGAAATGCAAGAAGATGGCTGCTTTCAATAGACAATCGTACCTTACTCAAATGAACCTGCTCATCTTCAACGCTGACGGGATAAAAAACCAAACCCAGGAATTTAGTCAACTACTTAACTCCAAGAACATCACCGCAGCACTGATCAATGAAACACACCTCAAGCCTCATCTGGATTGGAGACTCCCTCATTACAGAATTTTTCGCCTAGATCGTCAAGGACAACAGAAAGGTGGATTAATGATACTGCTGCGCAAGGGCATTCCAGCCGCGCAAATAGCCACCCCTGTGATGACCTCCCTCGAAGTCCTGGCCATTCAACTCAAAACCAAAACCTCCGACCTCATCCTTGTCGCAGCCTACCGTTCACCGCGGGTGCCCTTCCACGAAGAGGACATCTTGCAACTAGAGACCCTTGGCCAACACGTAGTGATCGGGGGCGACATCAATGCCAAACATACTTCCTGGAACAGCAGAGTGGCTAACCCTGCTGGAAACAGACTTTATGCTCTTCTTCCGCAAACGGAGTTTTCCATCAGCGCTCCACTTGACCCCACCTTCTACCCAAGAGGACGTGGTCAACCAGATGTCTTAGATGTCGTCCTTACGAAAGGAGTCGGTTACAGCACCACACCCTACGTGGAAACAGATCTTCTTTCCGACCACCTGCCAGTCTTTGCTTCCATCGCACAGGGAGTTTATTGCCAGCGATTCCGTCCCCTCCAGGAACACATCACTGACTGGAACAACTTCCGTCGAGAAACACATCACCAACTCGACCTCAGTATCCCACTGCGATCCCCTCGGCAGATCGACATGGCTATTTTCCATTTTTCCAACGTACTGGTAGACGCCTGGAAGAGAAACACCCGAACGAAGCCTGACCCTGTGGCCACGACAGCATCCCCGGTGCTCTTCATCCTGCTGAAATTAACACGATGGGCGCGCCGAAGATGGCAGAGAACTCAATACTTGCCACATTATGCGGAATGGACCCTCATAGGAAGGCATCTTCACCAATTCCTTCTTCGGGATCGTGTTGCAAGATGGGACAACAAACTTCGCAACCTTTCACCAATGGATCCTTCCTTTTGGAAGCTGACGCGATCGCTGACCAGCAAGGATAAAGCGCCTCTTTCCGCAATCACCACACAACATGGTCCAGTCCTTGATCCTCAGGAGCAGGCCGAATTGATGGCTGACCACTTCGCCCAGAGTTTCACCCCCAACAGTGACTTGCGGGATGCCTCCACAACACGTTTGGTAACTGAGGGACTACACTCCCTAAAACGCATGCCACTCGGTCTCGACGTGCCTCATGTCACCCCCCGAGAAGTGTATGCAACGACTCGACTGCTGAAATCTCGCTCGGCCCCAGGCATCGATCGTGTTCCTGCAGAAGCGCTCAAACACCTGACAAGAAAAGGCTACGTGTTCTTAGCCAAACTCTTCACAAACATGCTTCGCCTTGGTTACTTCCCACGAGACTGGAAACTAGCAAAGGTAATCGCCATTCCTAAACCGGGTAAAAACCCGCAAGAACTGAACAACTATAGACCAATCAGCCTCCTGACCCATGTGGGGAAGACGTTCGAACGAGTACTTCGAACCAGACTGGCACACTTTTGCGACCTTCATCACCTGTTACCTGACCACCAATTTGGCTTCCGGTTACATCACGGTACAACGGAACAACTGTTACGTGTGGTGGATACAGTGGCGGTCAAACTCGACCGCAGACAGAAAGTACTAGGTCTCTTCATGGACGTGCAAAAGGCCTTTGACAGTGTGTGGCTCCACGGGCTTTTGTACAAACTCCACCGAATGCACATTCCGACCACCTACTGTCAGATCTTGTCCAGTTTCCTCTTCGGGAGAAGTTTTGTTACCACGATTAACGGCCACCAGTCATCTTCGCGCCCCATTCTGGCCGGCGTTCCGCAAGGTGCAGTGCTTTCCCCTCTTCTGTTTGCACTCTACGCAGCTGACATTCCACCACCTGAAACAGGCATGCTAGCCACGTATGCCGACGATACGGCAGTATTTGTCTGGGACAAACGTCTTGAAAACTGCGAAGACAAACTGAAGAAGTACACCACCCGTTTTGAGAAATGGGCCACAAAATGGAAGATCAGGATAAACCCGGAGAAGAGCTTTGTTACGGTCTTCGGCTTGGGCCCCGTACCAGAACGAGCTCGAGTCACCCTCTTCAGACGCCGAGTGCCTCATCGTGATCAAGTGAAATATCTGGGTGTCCTCCTGGACAGACGACTGAAATTTGGACCTCACACAGATGCGGCCTGCAAGCGCGCACGCATGCGTCTTGGCTACCTATCTCCACTGCTACGTGCGCACACTCTTCCTTTTGCCACGCGCCTCCATGTGTTCACTTCGATGGTTCGGCCGATTCTACTCTATGCCAGCCCGGTATGGACCCAGATGGCACAGACCCACCACAACAAGATCCAGATTGTGCAGAACAGAGCGCTACGCATGATTGGGTCCTACCCCATGGACACCCGTATCACCCAGATTCATGATGATCTGCAATACCCAATGATAGAGGAGACGCTCCAAATCGCCAAACAACGTATATGGGCCAAGGTTCGAGCCCATACCAATCCCCTAATAAACTCCATCGGGACACTCCGCCCCCGACGGCGTAAGGTCCCTCTACCTCGACCATGACACAGTGAACCACACTCAGATCCTAGGGAACCTAAGAAATCACTTCACATGGTTTTTTTTTTTTTTTAACAACTGTATACTCTGTGCACTTGTGCTTGTAATCAAATTTCATGAAAATTATCTTGATTAATTCTTATATATCTTGTATGTGTTGTTGTTGTTAGTTGTATATGTTGGGCACATACCCACGACCTGTCTCCTGCGACAGTAGCAGGAAACACTAATGAAAAAGTGTAATTATCAATGTTCCTGTACATATTCACTATGTAAAAAACCCACATCCCAGTTCAAAAATACAATATGCTGGACATGAAAAGTCCTGACTTCGAAAAAAAAAAAAAAAAAAAAAAAAAAAAAAACCGGAGCTCAGTCGACTGACAGATGCCGACTGCGAAAGACCTGGTTCCCAGATCTAGTCTGGAAGTTTCCCCTACCAGGATCCAATAGCTTCCTTGAGAAGGAAGGAGGAGAATAAAAAAAGCCGTTTTCCTACCTACCTGGTCTGCCCCATAAGAGCTTGATGTGCTACCCTTGGGTCGTGGTGGCCCAAGCCCAAGTCTCCTGGGTGCTTCCAGACCTACCCTTTGTACCTTGCCGTCTCTTGCTACTGACTGGACATGCCAAGGGACCGAACCGTTCCCTTGTCGTAGCTGGATTGACTTTGCGGCGTCCTTTCACACCAACACCTTTGTGAAACCGCGGGCCCCTTGGCCCGTCCCTCGCTATTGACGCTTTCGCATGTTGTCCCCAGACGGCGTGGCACGTGACGGCTACCCAGGTTCCTATTGGTTACCTGTACTAGTTGGTTCCCCCCCTAAATTAGATAAGAATACTAATACTGCCCAGGTACCTCACTGAGGAGGATTTAAGAGCGTATGTGCTAAACTGGTTATTTACATGCGTGTATAAATATAAATAAACTTTTACAAGTTGACCTTTGACCTTTCCATACTAAACCCCGCAAGCCCTGAGATACTTTGAGTCCATGTCTTCGGCTGGCTACAAGCTAGCATATATGGGCACACTTTTGCACCGCTCCGTGGTGTAGTGTGCATTGCTCCGGCGCGCGGACGTTGCACACTGCCACCTAAGTGGCCGAATACATTAAGTGGTCGATTCATGATTTCGTCATCAAAGGTTAAGGGGTCGAGTCCTGGCTTTGTCATAGGCGCTCCTTGCTAATGTCCTTTCAACTAATCACCGTTCATCCTCATCGTCGTTACAGGTTTAAAGAGGCACATAAGCGTGTAAAATGAGACAAATACGAAACGAACATTATCCATATGAGTTGTGCATATTAGTGGATTTAGGTTAAAACAGTAATCGCAGGTAATGAGCACTTTCCTATATGAAAAACACATTTCAATCTATCATTGATTATTGTTGAACTTTATACTACATTACGAACGTCGCACCATTGACATAATGACAAATAATATGTTTAGATGTTAACTTAAATGTACTTAAGCGGAAATCAATAACACTCTGCACATTTTTAGAAGTAAATGCGTCACTTTGTCAAACATTGACGCGAAGACTTAATGGATTCTCTCCACATCGTCATGTGAAACCATTAATTTATCCCAAACCATGATTATGGAGTAGATATTTCTGCCTGTAGGTTTAACTTTGCTCCATTATTTTCAATAACATGTTCCAGTGCACATAGAACCGTCTACGTCATTTACCATATCCAGTGAGATATTTTATGAACAAGTAGGCGTATTGAGAGAAATGCGTTCTGTGAGAAACATTGTTAGGGAAGGGTCACTACATAAAGTACGAACCCATTGAGAGAAATACAACGACCGTTTCAGCTTCCTAATCTTGAAGATTCATTTCACCCAAGGTAATCTATCTATCTTTCTATATATATATTTTATATATATATAAATTGATGTATGTGTGTATATATGTGTCTGTTTGTTCCGGCATAACTCTCGAACGCCTGGAGCGATTTCAACCAAACTTGTTACACGTATCACTTGCAATCTGGAAAGAAATACTGTGAGGGTAGGCACCCCAGGGGTGGGGGTAGGAGGGGTGACGTAAAAATAATCGAACACGACAGATATTAGTGTGGAATAAATAGTTTTTGGGGTCGCTAAGATGCATAGTGACACTCCGAATGCCGTTCAACTCCAAGTTCATTTTACACTATAATCAGAATTCATTATATTCCTGCCTAATAGAAGATTGGGATAAATAAATATCCGGGCAACGCCGGGCAATCAGCTAGTATTTTTATAGTTGACTCACTCCGTTAGTTATATATTTATCATAGACTATCTACCTTAAAATAACTTCTAGGCAATTGCATTTATATAATTTCACATTTCTCCACGGACATGATCAACTCCATCATTAATGACAAGTTCTTACTTTCCAACCCATTCAATTTGGAGCATTTGGCACAAGAAAATTAGCACTAAGGGGAGTTGAATTCCACTGCAGACTCATTTCTGTCAATCCGAGGTGTGTGTATATATGTAGCCATGCATTGGCCTATTGGACTTGAATCAACCCCAAATTCCCTAACTTGTTCAAATGTACCGAATTGTAATGAACTTTATTAATTATGTATGGCTCTAGAAATCGTATTTCAGCTATATTTCTCTTTAGTTTCTTAAATTTTGTTAAATTCTCTTTTCTGTGAAGTTATTATTACAGTCATCTAACTTTCGAAATGCTTTAAATGCGGATAAATTTTTAGATGACAGATGGTATGAAATTCTGTTCAGTCAATGAGAGAGAGTTAACGTTCTTAAAGAAATCGGGAGAAATATAGTGTATTCATTACACAGTTTTGTCATATGATCCTGAATAACTAGAGCATACATGCAAAACTTTGTACCACCTTCAAGGGGAGGATTGTTCCGTTCGTTACGTCTACAAATACCACCCTGGTGTTACATGATCACGATTTGCATACACGCCTTGTGTTTAAATGATACTTACATAGTATTTTTCTTTATAGATATCCATTAACAGAATTCTATGAAGATGCTTCGAAAGAAAATCTACGCATTGCTACTTTTGTTCTGTTGTAAGGTAACAAGCAATAAAAACACCAGGACAATATGTGACATACTGGATGCTAAAACGAATATTTTAATTGAGGCATTACATTTCACAAATATAGCCGCTGATAATATGGAAACAGTTTCAATATTTATTGACGACGGCGCGCCAACAGATATATTACTGGGTACTGAATTTGTGCAACAGTTCCTTGATATCCCTATAGTATTACATCTCATAGGTACATGGAATTCTGAAGCTTTACAGGCTAAATATAAAGAATTACACAAAACATTACAAATGTATATAATAATTACAAGTGAAGAGCATAGAATCTTGGAAATACTTGATGATAGAATGGTTGTAAGGAATTTGAACTCAAGAGCAAGATTTTTGATAATTTTAAGTCGAAATTGCAGTAAACATCAACTAGAAGCAGTTTTTCGAGGCGTTTGGACTAAACAATTGTTGAATGTTGCTGTTATATGTGGGTCTAGTTATAACAGCACAATGTGTGATAAAAGTTTGCAGAGTTCAGCGTATATTTACAATTACAATCCTTTTCCAGTGAGATTTCCTAATTCTACCAAGACCAACATATTTGTATCTGAACACACACTAGCGGAAAGTACTAAGAATATCTTCAATGCAAACGTTGTGAATATGAATAAACATCCTCTATTCATAACTTCTTGCCCAATGGTAGCTGTAAGTACACTAGTTAAGAGAGGTAAAGATATTGTAAGCTACGGTGGAATTGTGGGAAATATATTTCAGGTTTTAGAAGAGAGAATGAACTTCACGCCTATTCATGCTTACCAACATGGTAGGAACCATATAGGATATAAGCTATCAAACAATACTTGGACATATATCATGGGAGATATTGTGTCTGGCAGAGCACACATGAGTTTCAATATAGTTCCTGTGTATGCAGAGGCAACTGGTTTTGTAGAATACTCGGTGCCTTTGCTTTTTGCAGGTATTTCCATAGTAGTCCCAAAGGCAAGAATTTTACCACAATGGATGAGCTTTATATTGCCACTCCAACCATACACTTGGCTTGCAACTTTCGCCTCGTTTATAATTGTGGAATTAACTTTTGTTTTCCTCAACAACTTCTGTTCAAGAATCCTTTGGACACGGTGGGAGAATGTAGACCTGCTTTTGGATACATGGGCTATAATTCTACAAGCTTCAATCACCACGCAACCTTCAACCTTGAAAGGAAGAATTTTGTTCTTTGCGATTGCATATTCGAGTATGGTTCTAACATGTGTGTACTCTGCAGGTATAATGAAACTCATGACGTGTTCCATGTTCGAACAGGAAATCAACACTATTCGCGATGTTGCAGCTTCGAATTTAATAATAGCGAGCAATGCTGTCGATGTGAATGTCATAAAATACTCTGAGAATCCAGCTATCAGAAAGTTGCATGAACGTTACAAACCTTTGTATGGGAAGGATATTTTGGTGTACATGAAACGAATAGCTTCCAAACGCGATGTGGCTGTGTTCGGGGTAGACTTTTTGCTTGAGTACACGGCTAAGAAGATCCTTGTCAACGATGCAGGGGACATGCTCGTTCATATAGTCAGAGAGAAGTTGGTGAACATGTTTGGTGCTTTTCCTTTACCGCTCCGTTCGCCGTACCTACCCAGGGTGAACCAACTCGGAACAAGGCTTCTGGAAGGGGGAATAATCGAGAAATGGAAGGAAACTACAATTAATGGAGGAAAATGGGGCGAAACAATGTCCTCAAATCAAGGAGTTAATGTGGTGTTAACTATGGGACACCTGTCTCCCATCTTCATGCTAACTATGATTGGACTGGGCATTAGTGCCTTGGTGTTTTGCTTTGAAGTTCTATGGAGCCCAATACTCAATAGACTCGCAACGTGCATTCAGCGCAATGTTTTGTAGACTCTACGTGGAATCGGGTGATTGCGCATCAGGTTGTGATATTGACCATTCTTTGAAAACGATTGTGAATCCCATTTGTACTCTATGAAATATCATACAAAGACTTTCCTGTTTCTTTATTTTAAAAGAGTTATTTGTGAGAAAGATTATTCTAAGTGCTTAAGTCGGCACCGAATCGAGGTGGAAAGGATCACAAGGTTTCATTTTGAAGATGATTTGTCACCGACTTTCATTGTTGGTTTCAAAATGTCATTTCTTGAGCATGTTCTTCAGGTGTTCAAGGTTCAAATTTAGTTAGTTACATACAATAGTTTACTTTAGTGTAATACAAAGCTGTAGTAAGCGTTTTAAAATAAAATAATGGTAGAACTACAACTTAACCAAGATGAGGAAATATCTCTGTCACTGTTCATAATTTTAATTGATGAAATTACAAAAATTTGCAAAAGAAAGATTAAACCCTTTACTGTTGGGAATTGGCTCATGAGACCTGTACTACAAATATCAGAACTAGCTTTTGCAGACGATCTCGTTTTATTTGCTAAAACTGAAAAGGACTTACAATATAATTTAGATGTATGGAACAGAGAACTACAAAAGTTAAATATGAGAATGAACACCAGTAAAACAAAAACAATGATAATAAGTAGAGAACATAGAAGTCATACCATTAAGATAGAAGGCGAGAGCTTGGAACAAGTAACAAAGTTCAAGTATTTAGGGTCTATAATAAGCAGCAGTGGGAAAATAGATGAAGAAGTAGATAATAGAATTGCTGCAGCAGGAAGTTTATATCATGCTCTAAATAGAAACTTCTTAAATAAAAAGGAAATTACGAAGAAAACAAAGTTGACAGTTTACAAAACAACGTATGCACCTACACCAATTTACGGGTGTGAATCATGGCACTAACAACTAATTATTCTAGCAAACTTCAAGCAACTGAAATGGGATACCTAAGAAGAATAGAAAGAAAAACAAAACGAGATAGAGTAAAGAATCAGACAATTCGAATGAGCCTTAAGACCCAACCTTTACAACAACAAATAGAAGCGTCGCAGTTGAGGTGGTTTTGTCATGTTCACAGAATGAGTGAAGAAAGGATACCTAAAAAGATATGGCAAGCTAACGTAGATGGAAAGAGACCAAAGGGAAGACCAAGGAAGACCTGGGACGGCTGGATGGAAGAAGTTTTGAGGAGAAGAGGATTGGATATCAAAAGGGCAAAAATGTTAGTCAGGGACCGAGAAGGATGGAGAGCTCTTTGCAAAACCTCTACACCTGACGGTAGAAGAGGATCGACTAAGTAAGTAAGTAAGTAAGTAAGTAAGTTAATTGATAGAATTTAAATACGGGGATACGCCTCTAACTAAAAAAAATAAAAAAATTGAAGACCCTTAATACAAGGGTAAAATGTCTGTTACAAACTTAAATAATTTTCCAGAACTAATATTGTCATAGGCTTAAGGCTACTAACAACAACTAAAGCTATAATGTCTCTGAGGATAAAATCTCCATACCATAGTTAAGGCTGATAATAGATGAACCTGGTTGGTACAGTGGTCGCGAAGATATTAACGAACATTCTAGACAGTCGACCACGTCCTGTTATCGTCATTCTTTCGTTAATAATACGGGAGAAAAAATACGCGTGGAATGTTCTTGGCAACTAAATTTTTGTGTATGAATTAGGTTCATTATTATTATCATCATCATCATTTCTTTTAAAGATATACACACTGAAGCATTTGTATTTTTGATATTTACTGTCTCTTTTCTTCTGCTTTAAACTAATCGCGGCGATGATGATAATGATGATTGCATGAAACGACAAGGGGAACCCCACAAAACTTTCTTAGTGCCATCGACATGAGTGTAAGGCAACTTTCAAACCAATGGGACAAGCGACACGGGATGTTCACACTGTCACACTAGTGACACACACTTCCAGACTGTAAAATAGCATTCATTGCACATGAGGGTCCAAACAGCAAACGAAACGTTCATATGGCGTATTCGCGTGCTACTTGTTACTTCGGTCGGAAAGCTCCTTAAAGGAAGGGTGCTGAGACCGAAGCGACGCGCTACAGGGGGAGTTCCCAACTAAGTGACAAGCGACATGGTGCCTTCAGTCTATTGGCAAGCGTTGTTTGCGAACAACAGATAGGCGACACGATAAACCGCACATTACAACAACAGATCTAGGCGACACGATAAGCCACACGTGTCGCTTTGTCGCTTCTGCCTCGCTCAAACTGGGCCATTTCCTCAATACCTTGCAACATGTTGCCGTGGTTTGTTGTTCGCGCATACGCGATGCAATGAGTGTCTTGCTTTAGTGAGATTGCGCACCAAAGCGACAAGCGGCACGCGACACTTATCGCTTGAGGATTTCACCAACAGAACGCTGGCCTGTGCTTCCCGTCATGCCGCTACGATGTGAAATGTTGCTCTTGATTGGCTCCTTTCCAAGCAAGATGTGTCACTTCGGTATGAAAGTTGCTTGGACAGAATGACCCGCGTCGCTTTGGTGTGAAATCCTCGTATCGTTTGTCGCGTGTCGCTTTGGTGTAAACTCTCCTTGAGGAAACGGTGCAGTCAGAGCTTGTGTCCCTACGGTTCGAAAGGCTGCATTGATTTCCGACTGCTCGCTTTCGAGCGACATTTGTGGTTTGTCGCCTCGGTATGAAATATCTCTCAGGATACTATTTATATTCTAATAACATAGAAAAATAAACTCTAATACACAGTCCAAGACCTGACGTCCGGAATCACATTGCGATGTCTCTTCTTGTGTTACGCATGCTATTTATTTATTAATTTTATTTTACTTTTCTTTCCAAATTAATGCCATTTCGTGACTGCAAATCACTCCACAGATATAACTGTTTCCATCAATTCACTTACCGCCTTTCTGGAGAAACAAATCGACACAATATATTCCAAAAACTAACTAAGCCGCATTACTTTCATAACAAAATTAGCACCTGGGTCGATCGCACTGCCATCTATTTGTCATCGTCTCGGGGAACCAGTTTCTTGGGTCGTTTTCCACACTACGTTATTCAAGGCGCTGTAATATAACCAATGTTGTAAGGTACTTAGAACCTCAAGGTAATAGTTTAGTTTACCGACTGGTAACGTACCTAGGGAGTGGCGGCGATTGGGTCCCAAAACCGGGGTGGGGGGGGGGCAAGGTGCAAAGGGCAAGGACAGTATATTTTCCTTTGTAGATAAGATTTAGCATAGTGTGGTGGCAAAAGTGGCGAAAACTGTGGGGGCAACTGCCTCCCCATCGCACCCCCTAATCGCCGCCATTGTACCTAGGTACAGGGTGCGAAATCCTTGGGGGAAGGGGGGATTTCCCCCACCAACCATCTTGGCATCAAAAATCCCCCCCACCAAATATTTTCGGGTCGGAGAGTTTTTGTTATAACAAACAAAAGATAAGCAATTACTTTTAATTTCAAATATATTTTACTAAGAATAATATCGAAAACACCAGTGACGTGCACTGAGGAGTAGCTAGTCTAGCAGAGATAGATCAATCAATCTCACGTCTCTAATTTATTTTCAAATCACAATATTTATTGTCTTGAAGCCTCAGTTCATATGCAACATTTCTTCTCGCTCCTCGATGTGATCAGCTGGCAAGGCTGAACACCCTAGCTGGCTCTTCTTCCGCCTTACCAGATCCAGGTATAGACAACCGCCTGAAGGGAAAGGGAAGATTTCTGCCTGTACCTTCCTTGCCCCTTCGCCCCCCGCTGCAATGGTTGAAAGCCCGTGGTTTCAGGTCCCCCAGTCTATCTCCTATAGGACAGATAAGGGATTGGTTTCCCTTCGATTCCTTTGTAAATCCTCTAAAGAACTCAGGGGTAAATTTTCTGCAGTACTTATGTTCTCTGTATTTACACAACCTTTTAAACGTTGTACAATATGTATGCATAATATGGGATGTAGTTTTATTTGTATATGAATGGGAACGTACTTGTATTATGTGGACAAAAATGTTATGTTTTTTTTTTCTCTTTTTATCAAATATGGAATATATAATGATTAAATAACAAATATCTCGCTCTCGTTTTAGTAGTGTTTTGTTTAAATATACTGATAATTTGGCCTCCAATAAAAGAAATGGGTAAGCTAAATAGTCATAAATACGGATGTATTAATTTGGGTAAGAAAACGCGCGTTCTAATTGTTGCTGTTGGTTTGGTTTATTTTACTTCACCTTTCTGCCACATTTGGTTATCGCGAAAATGAGGATGAGTGATGATATAATGAAATTGATGAAGGGACCTCACAAAGAACAATTCAGGTCGGGATTCGAACCCGTGACGAGCGCGCATTCTTGTTCCTATGTGTTGTACTCTGCAGTGAATAATGAAATAATTTGGAATGTAAAATGTATCCCCGAACTAGAAAAGCTAAATGAATATTGTTGAAGAAAGTACAAAAAAGTGTGTTTTGTTACCTGTTCATCCTCTCTAATATATTTAATTTTTACACCTTTCATCACTTTTTCTAGCTGTATAGAATAAATCGCGATAAGTAGCTAATGAGCTTATGGAAGTCACGAGGGACAATCATAATAAGAGAACTCTGGACTCCTGATTTCACAGTGCCCTGCAGATGCAGTGGGGGGAAATTATTTGTATTTTATTTTTCCTTTCTTTAGCGTTGCTTTTCCATCACTTTACCTAACTTCTGCCATGACGATGAACGTTGATTAAATTAAACGGATGAAAAGTGGTTACAAAGGAACACTCATGCACAGGCCAGGGTTCGAGCCCGGATCCTTCAGTAACGAGATCGTGAGATGAAGAAATTAGGGAAATCAACCAATGCAATTTTTTTTTTTTGGAAAAACGTTAATCATATGCAAATATGGTGTTTCAAAAATCCAATTAAAATTTAGGTACCACTGAGTAAATACGCAGTTTGCTTTACCGATGCCCACGTATCCGAATAGTTAGAGCTTTCCACTCATCTTTGTTGTCGGCCGACCTACGTGGGGGAATGCAAGTGGCCCCTGATCGGTACCAGGTGGACGCACATAGTGGTTTGGATACCACTTTCAACTGTGGGTCCAGTCCCGATTAGCTTTTATGTACATAAAGTGGACCGAACACCAAATCAACCAACCGCGGGGTAGTGGTTATCACTGCACGCTATGACATCAGGAGTTCCGGGTTCGAACCCCGACCTCGGCATGGGTGTTTTTGTGTTTGCCTCTTCATTAATTGTATTGTACCATCTTCGCGATTAACCAAATGTGACAGCAACGCAAAGTAGCATAAATCAAATCATTGATTGATTGTTTCATTTGGTTAGTTTTTCTTCGCTTTTCCTACAATTTTGGCTAATCGTCAAGATGATACGATAAAATTGATGAAGGGACAAACACAAATAACACCCATGCCCAGGTCGGGGTTCGAACCCGGGTTCTCTGGCTTAATAGTCAAATCAACTTGTTTTGAATTTTCGAAAGTGAGTGGGATTAACACGAGCTTCTTTTCAGTGGTCCTTCCTCATTTTGCAATCCTTTCCTTTCTTTGACGTTCTATTTTTAGGAATACTGGACCCTAAAGGGGGGGAGGAGGATTATGACCCACACCAACCTCCCTTGGGCACGCCACTGATTGCTACCCCAAGTGTCGACATCACCGCACGTCACTGGAAAACACACAAATTAGTGTGGTTGTGAATATTGAATGCTTCCTCTCTCAAGAGATCTTAACAAATCTACATCAATACGCACAATAAAAATAAAACAAGAATGCGAACCAATAATAACTATGAAATCTAATTGATTTGTATTAACATAAAGAAAAAAATAAACAAAAACTTACACATAATAAAACCATTTGAACTATTTCATAATTTATTAACATCAGTTAGTAAAGAAATTAGATAGCTGCTTTCATGGACGTCCGCAGGATGTTTTCCAGGGAGGGGCAAGGAAGGTATTTTTTTCCAGGGGGGGCAAACGAAGGCAAATCTTCCCCAAAAATAGTGTTGTTCCCTAAAAAACATTGCTTAAATTTGAATTTATGGTGTTCATGCTATAATTAACACATATTATTGTGGCTAAAACGAAATTATATGTGTGAAATACATATATTTTATTTGACTTTCATTTTCCAGGGGGGGCCACGGCTCCCCCCCTTGCCCCCCCTTCCGGACGCCCATGGCTGCTTTGCAATATCTGATATGTATACAAGTAAAAAAATTCTTTATGTAATTAATAATAATAAAATATTTTAATTGAGTAATTTATTTTTACTTTTAATAACACTATAAATATGTGTATCGTATTATTTACGCATATGTTTGTGGGGGAGGGAGTTTGTAGATGAAGAACTTTCTCCCCCCCCACCAGCCTTCAATAATTTCGCACCCTGCCTAGGTATATACAAATTTCTATTTTTCAAAATGAAATCACGAATACGCCCCACAGCAAAAAAGCTTAATTCGCACAGTGAACCTATGCGTTAATACGATCTTGCACAACCCTAATTTTAGTCAGGCAGGGGTAGCAAGTCATGTCGGACGCACGTGAAACTTCGATTTTCTAGCGGCCTGAGCGTCTGGCCTTTGCAAGGCGCGTGCAGTCTCCGGGCCAAAGGATACGGTCTGCAAAGCACACGCAGGCCAGCCTTCGTTTTCCTGGAAGAAAAAAAAGAGAGAGGCAAGACCAAAAAAAAAAAGCCACGCGGATTTTCGTTACGTGAGGTTCCAAGGTCGCTGTGAGAAGCTCTACGCAAAAGGAAGAACATAATCGTGCAGTTGCCGCGTTCTTCTTGCCCATTCTTGTTCTTATCACTTTTACCCTTCCGCCTTCCCCCAGAAAGAGAGGGGGTTGGGGAGAGAAGAAGGGGTAAGTAGCAAGAGCGCTCGCAAGGGGGGGGGCAGAGGGGGTCTTGTCCCCCATGAGATATCTGGAAAAAGTTCGATTCGAATGGTTAAATTGTAGCAATATTGTTTCTTGTGATTTATAGGCTGCTAGTAAGTTATAATAATAATAATAATAATAATAATAATAATAATATATCTTTATTGAGCGGGCGAGGTTCAGCGTACGCTGTTCTCCCACCTAACCCTTGTCAGAATACAGTCTACAGTTACAAAAGGTATATATATCCAATAAGAAAGAAAGAAACAAAACCAATAATAATAATAATAATAATAAGTAAGAAAGAAAAACGTATGGACAATTTGAAATCAAATAAGAACTGTAAAGATACAATTAATGAGTATATGTATACACATAAAACTACATAAAACTAAATTCTAAATACAATTTTAAGTATATATATATATATATATATATATATATATATATATATATATATATATATATATATATATATATGCACACATATGTACACGTAAATGCATATTTACAGCAATTAATTACCATGTCCAACAAAATAACGAGATAACGTTTTTACCGAGTCTGCGAAATTGTTGATTTTTATTGATTTACTTCATATGACTTTGCTTCTTGTGCCACGTTTGGCTAATTTGCGAAAATGGGAATGAGTGATGATATGATAAAATTGATGAATGGACACTCGCAAACATCCATGACCAGGCCGGGATTCGAACCCGGGACTCCTGGCGTCGTAGCGCGATGTGCTAACCACTCCGCCACGAGGGCCGGCCAGGCTACGAAATCAGTGAAGAATGATGGCGGTGAGGAGGAGATCTGACTACAAACACACACTTATCAAATACAAAGTAAATTGCTAATTATGAGAAATACAGTCCTATTAAATACATATAAAGGAATTAATTTGTTACTTTTACATATATATTTATAAAGCAGTAAACTATTTCCTTTACTAACTGGTTAAATATATCAATAAATTATGAAATAGTTGTGTTGTGTTTGTTTAATTTTGCTTTGCATTAATATAAATCAATAAATTTCATAGTTATACTTGTCTTGCATCCTTGTTTTTATTCTTATTGTGCCGTGTATATTGTTATTGGTATAGAACTGCTAATGATCTCTTGAAAGAGAAAGGGAAAAAGCATTCAACAACTTTGTGTATGTTTTCGATATTATTCTTAGTAAAGTATATTTCAAGTCAAAACTAATTCCTTATCTTATGTTCTTAAACAAGAACTTTCCCTTCCCCAAAAATTTTGATTGGGGGGGGGGATTTTTAAGGCCAAGATTGCTGGTGGGGAAAATCCTCCCTGTTCCCCCAGGATTTCGCACTCTGTTCCTACGAAAGGCAGAATCATATTGACTACCATATTATCGGGACAATCGGTGAAAGTCTCGAATTCTACACACTATTTCCCCCTCAAATGATTGTTTTTGCACTTCTGGAATAAAAAACTGCAAATATCAAGACATTTAGTCACTTATAATACAGAAAATTCCAAGAATTAAGTACTTTAAATATGTTCCTTTTGAAACATCTCGACTGTTCGGGATCCCAAAAATTCTGGAAATCATTTCCTGAAATCGGGATTTTACCATTACAATTGACGCACATTAAAGAGAGCAGATTAAGTGGGCTCTGTTTGATATCTGTTCATCGTAAAAACGTACAAAAACACAAGAACTATTCGTAAATGACATATAGCTATGTTTATGGAGAGGAAACAAGGCGAATCCAGTTTCTGTTTAAATAGTGGACACAAGTCTACACGTGTCAAAAATGCTAAACTATTTTTAATTAAATTTCAATTTTATATGTAAAATAATAATAATTAATGGTAACATATAAGTTTCTATGGCTAAAGGACAAATCTACAACGCCAGGAGTCCCGGGTTCGAAACCCTGAGTGTCCCTTCATCAATTTCATTGCTTCATCACTCATCCTCACCCTTGCGATTAGCCAAAAGAGGAAGAAATGCGAAGTAAAATAAAACCAACTCAATCGACTAGAGTGCGCGTCTAATCTCCTGCATATGGCCTTGAACGGCTGAATAGCACCAGCGAATCACAGACGTGCGGCGTTGCCTAGTTCAGAACCTGTTTCACCTCGCTCAACCATGCTGTCTCTTCTCCGTGTGAGATTTCGACATGGCAACGCTGCAGTGCGCTGCTATTGGCTGTCGCCATATGCAGGAGATTTGACGCGCACTCTAAAAGGCAAAATATGTAATCTTACTCCGCCCCCCTGAGAAAGATATATGCGGGTTCCGTATTTAGCGTCAGAGTAAGGTAATATCAAAACAAATATCACGGTCTGACATCCGAGTACATGCATTTTCTTTCTCTTTGAAGCTAGCATGATTTGCAAGCTTCTTAGCCAGACAGCCATGCGTTTCATAATTAGGGCCAAGGGAGAAAGAGTTACACATTAGTAAGTGCCCTACCGTGAAAGCAAGGGTTCTTCAACAATGCTGTAGCTATTGTTGGTCCTGTATTTGGTCCCCAGTATTGCTTTACTGGAAGGAAATTAATATTTCTTGCAAACTCATTACCAGGGCTGTGGAAATGATGAGGTCGTATTTTTCTCGGAGCCTTGAAGACGATGGTACTAATAATAATAGTCATATAGTGGCGTAAACATATTTTTTTAGTATTTGTGAAGGTTTTCAATTAACTTTTAATTTCTTTTAAGGTTTTCTTAAATGCATTTTGGCTGCCTTGCTGTTCTACGTCTGAATTTTAATCCAGGAGAGTGCCCATCCTGCCCCCTGCAGCCAGAACTTTATTTCGGTGGGGTTATCCCCTACCAGTATCTCCAATCTAAAGGCGAACAAGTGAGGGGGGTAGAAGCCCTGAAAATAAATTTCTCCGTATAATAGCACTCATTCTAGAAGATGTTTAATCCTGCAAGTAAAATTAATTACCACTACACACTGTTTAAATTTGTAGGATTTCGGGGAGATGGCTTCGTAAATTCTGGATACGACTCTTAGGCCCCCTCCCTTTTTAATTGTTACGATTACGAAAAGCCTCCAAAGTTAGCTAAACGAAGATTGTTTTAAAACATGTTTGCTGCCACGCGTACCATCTCGAATTACAATCAACTTTGCATTTTCAATGTGTCTCCTATTCACAGATATGTTCTCCTTATTGGACGTCGACTTTTTACGATGTGCGGTTACTATCCGTGATAAAAATATTGAGCCCTCTGTTTACGCGCTTGTAAAATTGTACTCCGTGGGAGGAAAAAAGTCAAATATACCTCATTGGAAAGCTTCAAGTATCTACTTTTTAATAAGCGTTATCTGAAAATTAATCTTAACTTTGTTTTTTTACTATAATAAAAAAATAACTGAAAAGTGTAGTTTTTTCTTCCAATTTTCACGAACGGAAAACTTAACACCATACAGTTCATAATTGACTGTACATATAACTTTGAGATTTTGTGTACTTGAAGTTTGATTATTTTTGCAGCTCTGTAGAAAAAATCAAATGCATATTTTTACTAGATACTTCAAAAATTGGCATTTTAGGGAAACGTGCAAACTTGAAATGCATAATTACAAATTCAATGAAATCGCAAAAAAACTGTTGATATAACGCATTTGATCAAATTCCAGAAGTTTGGCGTGTGTACCTCAAATATGGTTCCAGATATTAATTATTCTTTCGCTCTCCTAATATGGTAAACGGGTGCATGACGTATGGCGGGGTGCGGCCAATCTCAGACTCCGCGGGCAGCAAGCGACTTCACAGCGTTGCCGTTTCGCTGAACTTCGCTGCGAGAATCGCGCAAGTGCGTTCCGTCGAGCCGATCAAAGGTATTGTCACAGCATAAAATAATGAATGAAATATTTCTCATATTGCAAATTGAGTACTGCTGTACTGCACTCTTTTTTTTTGGGGGGGGGCAGTTCTTTTAGCTGTTAACTTCACATGAACGTCGTCTCCTTCGATACCCGGTGGAGGTACATAGTGGTTCGGATCCCACTTTAAACTGTAAGACCAGTCCCGATTAGCCTACCTGTGCATAAAGTGGACTTGAAGAGTGAAAACAACTCAACTCGGCTTTATATGAACATAATTTTCCCAGTATTATTTTATGTCGCACATTTAAACAGATATATTGAGTGCAAGGATGTTCGATGAGGACGATTTGAATCAAGTCGATGAGAGATCCAGTCTTCTCTGTATACAATAATAACGCACCTGCTGTGTACAGCAATTTCATAAGAAAGGGAAACAGAGCGAGGTTCGTACTAGCGATAGCAAAGCATAAAAATTATATTTTAAAAATTGCGCATTTGAAACCCTCACGCCAACTAAAATATATTTCGAGCAAAAACGCATGTAAATTGTGTTTATCTCGCAAAATTCACTTAATCATCGTGTCGAGTAGTGGTGGTGGTTTCAGCATTTAACGTGTTGCTATACATTCCACCTGAAATATTGCTTTTGCATTTTGTCTGTTTCACAGCTGCAACTCTTGTAATAAGCAAGGAGTTGTGGGTTCATTAAGAGATTTGATTCTTTAAAAAAATTGATTTGATTTATTTTACTTCGCTTCTTGTGCCACTTTTGTCTAATTTGCGAAGATGGGGATGAGAGATGATATGATGAAATTGATGAATAGACATCACAAACGTCCATGCCCAAGCCAGGCTTTGAACCCGGGACCTCTGGCATCGCAGCGCGATGTGCTAACCACTCCGTCACGGGGGCCGGCCGTTCATTAAGAGGGACAGAAGGACTAAAAACTAATAATTTTTCAATAAATATAATGAGTGAAAGGTAAAAGTATAAAATGCTGTTCATAATGGATTCTGTTGAACGTCACAACGAAAAACTGCGTTTTTATGCTTGTAATAACCGTAGACTACAAGAGAAATAATGGATAATTAAAATAAAAGTCGTGTATCTTTCTTCTCCCCACATCTTGCTAAAACTCGCCCAATAAAATATTGGGTCGATGCAAATTTTTGTTGTTCCCTTTTTCTTTACATACCTTTTTCACTGTGCTGACGTAACACCCAAACACTCCGCCGTGCACTTGATACCTTGGTTTAATCATTACACAGAACCGCCATCACTCAATACTGTGTATACGAACAAACACGCGAACTTGTGAGAGGCCGACAGCCTGGATAGAATGCACCTAAGAATTATCATGGCTATGTGGGTGTCCAGGCAATATTCATGGTAGGAATGTAAACACAGAAGTAACAAATTAAAATTTCGGCATCTCTACAATGCTTTCCTTTGCGCAACATTGTTTCGGCTCATTTCCCGCGTCAAAGCTGCTTGGACGCGGAGTTTAAAGGGCAAGCGGCGACGCTTGGCAACAAAGCTCACTTGTTCTTAGCAACGATGTGAATTGCGCGGGAATCGGTTGCCAAGAAAAACAATTCTCTCCGTTGTTTTAAATTCCTTCAGTGTGAAAGAATGAAATATGGAAATTTGATTTTTATTCTACGGCCATCATTTTGATATGCATTTCATAACCATTGGACTGGTCATTTCCGAGATTGCAACATCATAATTTATCATTAATTGTGGCTGTTCCACAGCTGATAGTACCATTATATTTGGCTGATATATTTCATAAACATAAACAAGCTTGAATCACAAGAAAAATCATATTTTTACGAAGGTTTTACACGAAGTTACATACAATTGAATTCGACTTATGTAAAAAATACACAAAAAACTACACTTTTACAAACATTTTTGTCTGAATAAAAATAGACAGAGTTAAAATCACTTTGTCTTGCGTTTGTCTAAAAGCAGACACTTGTAGCTTTCCAATTAGGTATATTTGACTTTTTTCCTCCCACGGAGTGCAATTTTACAAGCACGCAAACCGAGTGTTCAATATTTTTATCACGTATAGTAGTCGCAACAATAAGACTGATGAAGGAAAGAAACGCAAAGAAAGGGAGCGATATGAAGACAGAAAAGAGTTATATATAGAGAGAGAGAGAGGAAACAAGGGTAAAGAAGAAGAAAAAGTGACAGAATAAGGAAGAAAGGAAGTGATGAAGAGAAGAATGGAGAAACACTGAAGAAAAACAGATAGGGAAAGAAATAATAAGAGAATAGGGTAAAGAGAGGAAGAAAGATAGAAAAATATAGGGAGACGCAGGTAAAAGGAAGACAGTAAGAAATGGAAGAAAAGGAAAAGAAGGAAGACAGAAGAGGAGAAGAAAATAAATAGGGAAGGAGAGAATACATGAGAGAAAAGAAAAGTATACAAATACAGAGTGGAAAGATAAAGAAACGAAAAACATAAAAAGGGAGGCGCAGAGACGAAAAGAAAAATGTTTAGAAAGAAACGGAGAAAGAAAGACAGAGTAAAGATGAAAGAATAGAGAGACACAGGAGAATATGGAAAGAGAGAGAGAGAGATTAACAAAGGTAACAGCCATGACAACCGAAGCATCCACCAATGCCTATACAATACTCTCGATACTCATGACATATAGATTCGTTCCATTATCGATTCCAGCACATAAATGGACAAGCTCATCAAGAATACTTAAAACGCATTAATTTTATAATTTTTAGATCTTTCTGCCCGATAAACTACATATTTACAGCTTCGGTTGTTTTCGAGATATCGAAGACTAAGTATGTATTGATTGTAAACTTACCATTGTTTAGCATTCATTGACAAACGGACATATGGATCGAGCTTGTTTCATATGATTTTTGTTATTTGCCTCGGATTTCTGCCACATTTGGCTAAGCGACGATGAGGATAAGAAGATGAAATTGATGAAGGAACACTCGCAAAGATCACCACATGGTCAAGCCTGGTTTCCAACATGGGATCTCTGGCGTCCTAGTACGCTGTGTTAACCTCTACGCCACGCAGATCAGCTCTGTTTAGATTCCTTGCCCAGTATGATCGCAGGAATTGATTTGGTGGCAGTTGTCCGTATACAATTTAATTCAATCATAATTGCCAGAAAATGGTTGAAAAGCGACTTAAAATAAGAATAAACACGGAAAAGTACAAAGACCGAGAATGATATTCACTCAGAACCATAGCTGCAAACCGTACAATAACTGCAACTCGCACGAAAGCTTCAGAAATACGGAAGAGGCCAGCGAAAATTCACAATCAAATTAGAAGACAAAAACGAATCGAGAACTCTTACTTCCTGTTTCGTCGCCAGAGGGCAAGACAGGTCTCATCCAGATGGCGCAGATCTCTTTCCTCAGGTCCTGGACACACTAGCAATCACACACACCTGCACACAAGCATAAACAGGTAGCCTGTACATCCCATGCGAGGCTCGCAACTACTGCAATTAGAATATCGGCTCCCTTTCCCCCCTCCTCTTTTGCCTTGTGCGAACTTGAGGCACGCAGACCGGACGCAAACTGTGCAACCTTGGAGTTAAAAACCCGGGAGTTACCTTTCACGTGTGTGTGCGTGTGGATGCATGTGTGCATTTGAAAGCCTTCTTTTATTAGGTGCGTGCAGAACGTACTTTTTTTTCTCCCTGGTCTAACTTCTCTGCGTCGGTGTGTGCGTGCGTATAAAAGTAACCCATTCGTTATCGATCAAGGCCATACTCACGCATAGAAGCTTGTAGTCTGTAGCGATATTTGACACAACGAACGCAGACGAATACTTTTGCAGGGAAACAAGCCTCTAACAAGAGCAACAGTGTTTCCAACTACCAAAGCTGCTAAACCTTCACATAGAATTCACTTTAAAACCGTCACTAAATCGAAATTGCACAGAACATTGTCCACAACTATGTTCATTTAATTTTTCTCATGCATCCTACGTGCTTTTTAAGGATTGTATTTTGTATTGTATCGTACGTATTGATTGTATTTTACCAGCAGAGGTTGATAGCAGGGCCAATCCATGAGTTTCCGGGTGTGACAACCCCACACGCTTCAAATCTAAATATTTTGTGAACAAAGCCATTGAGCTCATCCATATCAACATTATAGTTTCAGAATGATGACTAAAAATAGACCTCGGATTTTAGTTTTTCAACCTATTTTTTTTCCTTTACAGGTTTGTAAGAAATAATAAGTTGTCAGCGTTTCGTTAAAAAAATGCAACAACTGATGAAGTTTTATAGTGCCTATAAAAAAAACTATTTTGCTTGTTAAAACCTATTTTTAGTTTATGTGCTTAAATCAAGCCTTTTTTTAGGTTTCTATATATTTTTAAAGGTTTTACAGGATTTTTATGTCACGCAGAGGCATTTGTTTTTATGATATCACGAAAAAATCCAATGACGAACGTGTTTGAAACGTACTCTCTGTCAATTTACTTCCTCCAAGTTCATGGTGATTTTTCAAAAACAAAGCAAAATGTCTGGTGCCACTGTTACCTGTACAATCCAAAGTGGTCTGATCTGTGTGGTCTTGCACTTCGGTGCTTTGCGGCATTCAGGCCTTGCAAACTAACATTTCGGCATTCAAGTCTGCACCACTGACTATGTTTTTGTTGAAGATTATTTTCAGCATATAAGATGATCCTCATAGACAAAATTGCGGAGTTTGACTGTGGATAACATGGAAAAAGATTGTTGCCTAACTATACGGCTAAGAGTGGATTTTAACAGCAAATTTCCGATGGTAAGTTCTGCCATCTCCGTAGGGTTAGGCAACACACATAACGTTATGCAAGATAGTTCGTATTTCATGATGTAGGTGTCCCATTTTCATTGCCGGTGACTATACCTAATCAGCATTTTTCAGGAATTTTGAACTATTTTAAGTTTTTTTGAACCTACTTCATGATTTATCGAGCCTAACTTAAGATTTTTAGGACCTATTTTAGGATTTTTAGAACCTATTTGTGGATATTTAGAGCCTATTTTAGGAATCTAAAAATCCGAGGTCTAATGATGACATTTTTACTGCCCTGAAGAATGAGCTCTGTGAACAACGTTGTTTTTGGGCAATTCAAGAATAACGTAAGTTCCGGGTGTGACTCACACGGCGGTAAGAGCTTCACCTACCACCACACAACTTGAAAAGTGTGAATTTTACTTTTTTTTTCCATCATATTTTTTGGGGGTGGGGGGAATGTAGATTGTAACCTTTGCTCATGTCTTTTATTCCAGAGAAAACATTTTTATTTTTACGGTTCCTAATTTTTAAAGAAAGTTCCGGGTGTGACTTATGTGAAAACATCATTAATTAACTCCATTCAATATCATATTACTCACCTAATACTGTAACTGAACAATATCAAAGGGGAAAAGAAAGTCCTCAACTCATACATTTTAATAATAACCAAATTCATTTGTGAAAATTACAAATTTATTGAGCCCTGCTTATATACTCAAGCCTTAATCTAAAAAGAATAACCTTTATCACATTTTCCACTTCTCTTTGTTAATCTGTATTCTTAAAGCCATTCAAGGACATGTAAATATCAAATTAGTAACTATTTAGTGTCCACTAAGCTAAAGCTAAAGTTTAATGCTGCTTAAATAGTATTTGGACTAATTTTACTTTTTGAGGTGGTAAGACGACTTTGTCATGGATTGGCCCAGCAGCTTGTTTTTTTTTTTTTTGTTAAAATTTACTTAAGCGTGGACAACAATTGTCTGTCATTTGAGTGGATGAGTTGTTCTCTTCATTGGAAAGAATTAGAACACTGTGCAATGGAAATAATCTGTAAATTCTCCGGATTTTCATTTGCAGAAGAACACTTAAAAAGCATCGAGAGTTGCGTGTCGCTTATTCATGACTCGTCGCAAACTGGCTACACAAACCTACCAGATTTAGTGTGTTTTCGTTAAAGCTGGCAACTCTGATGGGCACACGCTTCCTTCAAACACGTTGGCGGTTAGTTTCAAGAGCTTTGGCGTATGTTTCCGGCATTCCATAAAACCCTACACGGTGCAAATTTAACCTTCCCCCTGGAAAAGAAAAAGTAATTTTCATCCATATGTCGGATGATTCTGTCTCTTACTTTCTGTTTTGTTTTATTTAACGTCAATTTTCTACCTCTTGAGTACATTGCGATCATGGGATGCATTTTTTTGTTGTCCTGCGTGCTATTCTGTCACTTTTGGCTGTCGCGGCGATGAGGATAAATTGATGATCAGGTGAAATTCATGAAGGGACGTTTGCAAAGAAAAACCCTTATGCCAAAGGTGTGATTCAGTGGCAAGATCGAACAGGCAATGATGATGGGACAAACCCATGGTGACGAGGATTCGAACCTGGGACCTCTGCTCTGGCATCGTTGCTCGTTATTCCAAGCACTCCGTCCTGGAGATAGCCTTTTGGGCACGATAATGTTTCGGAAGCTTGTTTTCGCAGACTTCCGTGGCGAAGTGGTTAGCACAGCGCGCTACGACGGGTTCGAATCCCGACCTGGGCATAGGTGTTGTTTTTGAGTGTTCATTTATCAATTTCATCTTTTTCACACCCATCCTCATTAACCGAAAGTGCCAGAAAAGCGAAGTAAAGTCCCCGATACTCAACCACTTTCAAACAAATTGATCCGATTTAATCGTATCGTTGACGTCGAACTTCAGAATCTGTCGGCTTACAAACATAATTATTGACGTGTACGTAATAAACTCAGGCCTCACAGTTTTCGCTTAAGCCCCTATCACACGGAACTGGATTTCTAGTAGGAATGCCCTAGTTAGCGCTGAACTAACTTTCTAGGTAGCAATCATGGCCGCCTGGCTGACTGCTTCACTCGTTTGGAGGAATAGGACATGTTCTAATTGCTACTTGCTTTCCTCGACTGGATTCTGTGGAACAGCCAATCAGAGCAAAGTTTCGCCATGTGAAGATAATCTGTGAGTGTGCAAAGGAGCGCTTTTGTCTGTGGTTTCCGAGTGTTATTCCAGCAATGTATAACGTATACAGCATGAAAGGCGCGTTGAGTTACACCATCTATGACGAGTGAACTGTGTTTACATTTGAAACAACTAAAATATTCTTCCATACGTGTACAGTAAACGTTGCAAAGTATGTATTTAAGCAGCGCCATTGTTTTGTACCTAATAACGTTTTATACGAAACGTTATTCCTCTCGGTTGAATAGTTATCGGATTTTAAAAATGTGAAGTGATACATTGTTTACATCTCACGCGGCCGCCATTACAACTTCCCTCGTATGGGAACAAAAGTCTATCGACAGGTACGCTGATAAGTATCGTGTGAGGCGAAAACTAGCAAATTGGTAGCAAGTCCAGCGCCAACTAGGGCATACCTACTGGAAATCCAGTTCCGTGTGATGCGGGCTTTAGAAACCATGGGAAAACCAGTATGCTACAACTGACAAGAATTGCATAATGTAATCATGCGTTGCTTGGCCATAATAGAGGGGAAACTGTAATTATATATATGCAGCCAGTTCGGTCTGTCTCATGTCCTTGGGAGAAATTCTTGTCTTGAAGAGTTTGAACTGATTCATACGCAGTTCTGAATTCCATGATATATTGAGAAGACTTGAAACTTGTACTAACGGACATTTCTAATTTAAAATTTCTTAATATTAAGCCTACCTCTGTGGCGGAATGGTTATCACAGCACGCTGCGTCGCTAGGGGTCCCGGGTTCGAATCGCAGAATGTGTCTCTCCTCATCAATTTCATTATCATCGTCGCGATTAGATAAAATTGACAGAAAAGCGACTCTAAATATAAATTTAATAAAATCAAATCCTGCACAAATACAGGGTGGTGTACACGATGCACCTCCGGGATTTTGAAGTGATGGGAAATTAAAACGAGCACACCTGCACATTTCTTGGTAATTTTATTGCAAAGATCAACTCAAAAAGTTTGTAAAAAAAAATTACCACACTTCTATGTGAGCACCTTTAGTGACACGAAGAATGTCCAGCAGGTATTCCACTTCGCGCTACAGCACGTCGTCAATGGCAGCAACAATTCGGTCACGCAAAGCATTCACGTTTGCCACCTTCGTTGAGTAAACTGCGTCCTTAACATACCCTCAGAGGAAGAAGTTCAGAAGCGTGACATCTGGGCTACGTGGGGGCCAGGGGATAGGGCTCCCTCGCCCGATCCAACGATCTGGAAAAGTCGAACTTAGTATGCGTACAGACGCAGCCGTTTTCTTAGCACTTTATGAACTGCTGAAGGAGGCTTTTGCAGTTCTGTTGCGACTTGCCTGATGGACTTCCGCGGGCTGCGAACGAAAACATCACGAACTTGTTCAACTGTCTCGTCGCGGAGATGCGTGGTGTTCCTCTTCCTGGCTTCTTGAACACACTCCCCGTTTCCAGAAAACTTCTGTATCTGTACCATGCCCTGATAATCTTGTCCGTTGGCGGCGTTTCTTTAAAGACACGGCGAAACTTACGCTGCACCATGACAATTGATTTTGAGTCCGCAAACCATACCACAGCGTGTGCTTTCTCTTGAGAAGACGCCATTTCCACAGAAGCGACGACAGCGCTGCCAAGCATGACGCCCGCGAACTAAAAAAAAAAAACACTCAAACTTGAGCGTATATGGCTCCAAATAACAAAAGTGTCGGAACCCCGGACGTTCATCGTGTACACCATGCAGCTACTTGTAGGTCGCTAGAGTACGCAGTATTCTGTTTATCGGACAGGGCTAGAGTTAAGAAATAGGATATCGCATAGCTGCTTTCTAGGTAGAGGCGGGGATGGGATACACTATAAAATATTTCGTAATTAACGTACCAAATCTTCGTTTTTAAGGTTCTTCAAAGACAGAAATGGTAATAGGGGGTCACTTTGGGGAGGGGGGAGGGTTCCTTTACTGCTTTAATTTGATTTTTTGATTTTCTCAAAGTTTCGACAGGCGCTTTAGTCCCAACTTCTTCCTGAGTACGCCAGTCATAGTCATATCTTACACCAAGGTAGGGTTGCTAAGCATCCAGGAATTGCAAATAAATTCAATTCCGATCCGGGAGAGAAATCGGCGTAACTTGGGACCTAATTTTGAGGGGGCAGAATCAAACATGGACCTAATGTTTTTGAGGGGGCAGAATTAAACTTTGGCCTAATTCTGAGGGGGCAGAATTAAACTTTGGTGTAATTTTGAGGAGGCAGAATTAAATTTTGGCCTAATTTTGAAGGGGCAGAATTAAACTTTGGCCTAATTTTGAAGGGGCAGAATTAAACTTTGGCCTAATTTTGAAGGGGCAGAATTAAACTTTGGCCTAATTTTGAGGGGGCAGAACTAAACTTTGGCCTAATTTTGAAGGGACAGAATTAAACTTTGGCCTAATTTTGAGGGAGCAGAACTAAACTTTGGCCTAATTTTGAGGGGGCAGAACTAAACTTTGGCCTAATTTTGAGGGCAGAATTAAACTTTGGCCTAATTTTGAGGAGGCAGAATTAAACTTTGGCCTAATTTTGAAGGGGCAAAATTGAACTTTGGCCTAATTTTGAGGAGGCAGAATTAAACTTTGGCCTAATTTTGAAGGGGCAAAATTAAACTTTGGCCTAATTTTGAGGGCAGAACTAAACTTTGGCCTAATTTTGAGGGCAGAATTAAACTTTGGACTAAATTTGAGGTGGCAGAATTAAACTTTGGCCTAATTTTGAGGGGGCAGAATTAAACCTGGGGTTTAACTTTGAGGGAAGAGACTCTAAAATTTTCCATCAGATATAAATATTTGCTAAATAACTGACGTTTGCGAAATCACAAATATTTCCTTGCTCCTCAGATCCCCTAACTTGTAAATTTTAATAAACCCGAATTTTTTTTTGGAGGGCCCCCAAGTTACGCCTATGCACAAATGGGTTCTGGACAGCAAAGAACCTTCTTACCTTTAAAGTATTTAAATTCGGTCCAGGAACTTTCGATACCCAACTTGGACCGAATTTAAATTGTGCGAGAAGAAAGGTTCCGGTGCTGTTACGGGACCTTCATGTTTCAATTATTCTGACAGACGATGCCGTAGAGATAAAGAGTCGTACCGTGGGAATATTCTGTGAAAGGCTGGAATGCAATTGCGTTTTGCGTCTGTGGCCCTTCCGCTGTCGTGATGTCGTTTTCCAGCTTGTCAAAGGGTGCGTTCCGAAAGTCATAATTAGGGCCCCGGACTTTGTCAGTCTGTAACATATTTTTTATTTGGCATCAGATCGAATACTAGGATAAGTGAGATCTTTACGTATCTGGTGAAAATCAGCGGAAATAGATGAACTTGATAAGGCATATTTTGACATATTTTATCAATTTAGCGTTTTTACAACATATTTCTTCAATTTTGTCATAAGACATATTTCTGTATAATTTTGTAATTGTCTTGCATATAATCAGTTATTTTATAAATTATTCTTCGTACCTTTAGTGCAACTGATAGTACGAACAAAGAAATTAAGAGCAGATATCGTATTTTTTTACCAACTAGTAATAATAATAATACCTTTTCTTTATCCTGCCAACAATTGATATCTGTGCAAACATTATTGATGAAAATGTTCTGTCATTGTTGTGCAGGCATGAGAATCACCATAAACAAGTTTCAATTGTTCTAATTTCTTTACCTTTTTTTATCTTCTCACAGCAATCAGTCAAAAGTAAAGAAAAAACATTCGGTACATTACATTCCCTGCTCTATCGGCAATCAAGTACGAAAGTTTCAAGCTCACTTGTCGTTTGTGCCACGCCTATCTCTGTAACAAGCAAGAAAACACGCCTTTGCCCAAGTAGCTGCAAGACAGATCCACCACACAATTTCCACAGAGGTGTAAATCTGACATAGCCTAATAGTAAATGGAACTTAGGATAATTGCACTGAACCTCACAATTTTTTTTAATTTTTTTCCAACTACATTCGTCAGTTATGTGAATTCTTACTTCAATTAATACCCCATCCCCACCCCTAATCGATTTTCCCTGGAAGATACTGACTTCCCATGTAATGAGAAATTCGATGGTATTGTTGTGCATATTTTTGGCTTTACTGAGAATATTTCTGCATTTTTGTAACATATTTTTCAATTTTTGTGTTATATTTTTCAATTTTTATGACATATTTTTCAATTTTTATGACATATTTTTCAATTTTTATGACTTATTTTTCCATTTTTATGACATAATTACCTACATATTTTACAGTTTTATAGGACAAAAAGTCCCGGGCCCTAGTCATAACTAGATCTAGGATTTTTAGGATCTAAAAAATATAATATTAGTTTCCTAAAATAGGTTCTAAAAATCCTAAAATCTATAAAAATGTATGTATGTATGTTCCGGCATAACTCTCGAACGCCTGGAGCGATTTCAAAACGTGGTACACACATCACTTGCAATATGGAAATAAATACTGTGGGGGTTAGACACCCCTGGCACCCCTAAGGGTGGGGGTGGGAAGTGGTGATATGTAAAAATAATTGAAAACGACCGATATTAGTGCGGAATCCATAGTTTTCGGGGTCGCTAAGATGAATAGTGACACTCCCAATGCCGTTCAACTCCAAGTTCATCGCCTATCGGCATGGGCGGTGAGAGGGGGTGAAAAATAAATGTAAAAAATGACCTACATTAGTGTCCAATCCATAGTTTTCGGAGTAGCTAAGCTAATTGGTGAAATTCACGATGACATTTAAATTTAAGATCGCGGACAACTTTCTGTTGCTTGCTCAAGGGTGGGTTCACCAGAGAATTTATTTATTCTTGCTCCTGGAGGTGAAACTAAAAAAATGTTGTTTATAATCAAGTTTTGAGTTAAATTAATATTATAGTGAATTTGTAAAAGATTTTACTTTATAATTTCTATACTGTACTTATACTTTTAAATACCTGTAAATAAAATTAGTTACATTTTACACTATAGTTACAATTCATTATTTTCCTAATAGAAGTTTGGGATAAATAAATACCCGAGCAACGCCGGGTAATCAGCTAATAGGTTATAAAAATATTATACTAGACTAAAAAAATCGTGAACTAGGTCCCAAAAAACTTAATATGGTTCAAAGATCCTGAAAAATACAGCGTGTCCACAATGAGACTCCAACATTTTGAAAGTCTATAACTTTTTCATTTTAAATTGTACAGCTGTGATTCCGGAAGCAGCAGAAGCAGAAACTCAAAAAGTTTATGTGGTAACGTTTTAGTGCGCGCAATAGCCGTAGTGGCGCTGCAGTACTCGATTGTTTGAAAATGGAGATTCTAAACGAGCTTGCACAGGTTCATTCGAAAGGAGTCCACAGATGTCAGTAAGACAAGCAGTGAAGAACTGTGTGAGCTGTCGACCGTTTCATACCAAGTTCTCTCGCTGCTTGTCTTACTGACGTCTGTGGACACCTTTCGAATGACCTCCGCACATTTTCTAAAACCTGTTCCTGGATTCTGGGTTTACCACCACAGTGTCCTTTCAAAACATTGCCGGTCGCCAAAAACTGATCACACCACTTCTTTATAGTCGTGAATGTCGGAGGATCCTTATTGTACACACGACGAAAGTTTCGTTGCACTTGAATAAGTGATTTCGTTTCTGCACACCACCACACAACCTGTGCACGCTCGATTGGAATCTCAATTTTCAAACAATCGATTACTGCAGCTCCACTACGGCTATTGCGCGCACTAAAACGTTACCACATAAACTTTTTGAGTTTCTGCTTCTGCTGCTTCTGGAATCACAGCTGTACAATTTAAAATGAAAAAGTTATAGACTTTCAAAATGTTGGAGTCTCATTGTGGACACGCTGTACTAATTAGGTACAATTGTTAAAAACAAAAATTCAAGGAACTTTGAGAAATTTTAATAGATATACAAAATAACATCAAAAATATTAATTTTCCAACCAAATTTTCCTTCCTATGCATCATTTTCAAAATAACCTACTAATTATCAGTGGCGCAGGAACGTTTTTCATTTGGGGGGTACAAAATTCAGCCTCCCATATATATATAAACACAAATACTACTGCACCTAGAAATACATTTCGGGGGTCCAACCAAGTGTTGCAATAATAATAATAATAAATATAATTGTAATAATTATATTTAATTAACTTAAAATATTAATTAAATATGTAAGTTAATTAATATTGTATTGTTGGTTTTACATGAATAGGTAAAAGATAGTAAAACAATAGATATTAAAGCATATATTCATTATCTAGCTTAATTGTAGTTAAGATCGCCAAGATTTGCATAAAAACAACTGCCCTGGCAAGGAATTTAATGTCAAATAGAAAAATAATTGAATATTTATTGAATAACAAACAAGGAGTTAGATCCAATTAACGAAAAGTAAAATTTCTGATTAATATTTTATGGTTGATTTGATTTGATTTAGTTTATTTTACTTCGCGTTTTGTGCCTCTTGGCTAATTTGCGAAGATGGGGATGAGTGATGAAATGATGAAATTGATGAATGGACATTCACAAACAACCAAGCCCGACCGGGATTCGAACCCGGGACCCTTGGCGTCGCAGCGCGATGTGCTAACCACTCGGCCACAGGGTCGGGCTAATATTTTATGGATATTATCATTAGTTGTGTGCATAAATCTTTTGGAACCCTTCAAAGCCGTATGAGCCAAATTCCCTGCCTTCCGATACGTTCAGCGGAAATAACCATCGATTATATAACAAATGCTAAACAATTATATTTTGATCAATAATAATAACCCGACAGCCCGTGAGAGCCTTGGCTTACCTACCGACTGCTGGTCTCCCTCCCACACTGTTCCTCCGTCACCTGTTGTAGCATGGAGATCTTAGACCAGTAAAGGGGTGACGGGTGGTCAGCCCGTCGAACCCCCAGCCGTTGTAGGTCTTCTCGACAGGGTTACCGCTCACTCATTCGGAGCTCCCCAATTTCCTCACGATGGTGGGTTGCCACCGGCCCTATACGTAGGCCGAATAAATTCCGACCAGAGCCGGATTCGAACCTACGCCATCCCGCAGCGAACGATCTCAAGATGAGTGAACGCCTTAACCCGCTCGGCTACGGAGGAGGGCTTATATTTTGATTATTTACTTTTATTTCTTGGTAAGTCTTTCGGGGAAGTGTCCGGACCCCCTCCTAAATACGTCCTTGATAGTTATGTATAATGTGAAGGCAGGGGAAATATTCTATTTTAGAACAGCACACACGAATGTCCTGTTATTTAATGAAAAATTTGCATAACTATTTTTTCTTTGTTTTTCTTAGAATTTTTTTTAAATAGATTTTAAAACCAGATAACAATTCTGAAACATATAAAGCTCTGGACTTCGTTCTGGCCTCATTTTGGATTTAACGGAACGGAAAATCAGGAGTTCGAAATGTGAAAATTGCGAACAAAGATACATCTATTCATTTTAATGCAGGTTGAGATTAAAGGGGGTGAGGAGGATCTTGAGCCACCCCAACCAGGAATAATCATCTCCCACCCACTGGCTATAGAAACCACATTATGAATATATCATACTTATAGAGTTCCACTTCAATTCAGTTCATTCTAATTTTAAATTCCCATAACTACGCATAAAAATATCTTTAAACAATTTATGGCAGATGTGTACCACATCCAATGTCTTTTAGAAGCCATGTATTTGGTATTTACTCGGACATCTGTAAGGCGTCGTATTAAAAAAAAACAACCTAGAGTTGAGATAGTTCCCGATCAACTCGTAAAGAAGTCTAACTTTGAAATATTTGTGAAACATTTGACAAAGCATTTATTTGTTATATAATTAGCTGTACCTGATGACACTCTTCAGGCACTGAAAGTACTATCATTACATATACAAAACCGAAATACTTCAGATGTCAGAGGAAGCAAGGAAAGGCATACGCTCAAAATGGTTTTTTTTTTTTTCGTTTCAATCTTTGGTGGGCAATATGAAGAACCGCCCAAGGTTTCCTTTCGTATATAGTGGTATTAAATGCAGATACATGCGTGTGTTTTAGGGTGACATGTCAATTTCTCGTTTATGTGAAAAGGTAAACTTTAATGTCACAGTTAAAGATTTTCGCATCTACAAATAAAATCCAAAACACATTCCCACCTCGGCGCCCTCCGTGGTGGAGGGGTTGGCATAGGGCGCTTTGACGACAGAGGTACCAGGTTGGGCATGTGAGTGTTCATCAATTTCATGATATCATCGCCCATCCTCATCTTTGCGATTAGCCAAAAGTGGCAGAAATGCGAAGTAAAATAAACCAAATAAATCAATCAAACATTCTCATCTCACTCAAAGACCTTGCGAATCCAATCCAAAATCTACCAATAGAACCTGCAGTGAGTTTCATTTATCTCGTGCATTCATCTGACTAATGTAATTTTCTTACAGATTGACTTTAGGGTTTAACTTAAAATGGCGTTTTTTTTTGGATGCATTCTAATACATAGGTAAAAATAATTCCGTCCCTCTGATAATATCGCAAATTGCACCTTTGTTTAAATGTCGAGGAAAAATTTCATTTCACCTAGGAATGATATCGCGATGAAATGAGTCGAAAATTGTCACAGCCTCATCTCGTCTCCTGTGTGGGGAGGTCTTTCTCGTTCTTGTTTGTGTTAATTTTTGTTTCGGTTTCCACTCGGAAGTCATTAAAACTTATTCTAGATTCACTTCATGCTCAGATAGGCTAATCGGGACTCTATTTTCAAAATATCTTAATATATAGGTTTAAGTATAGTTTTCTGAACATCCCCTTACAAAGTTATGGGTGAGGTACATCAGTACATTGTACCCCCCCCCCCCCCCCAGGTTGGTTTGTAGTATCTCGTCTCGATCGTGTAAGTATTTCATTTTCGAAAATTCCATTTTAAATATTCAAAAGAAAATGGGATCAGTCATATACCCTTCGAATCGACGCGACCATTTCTTTAGAAAAGTCTTACCCCCCCCCCCCCCCCCTTACGCAAAGGAGCATTCGTCTGCAGCGTCAGAGCAAATCTGATTCCATCGTTCCACACGCATTTTCGCATTTTAAACAATTTTCATCTCCTTAAAGAGGTTTCCAAGAACTTAGGTCAATGAACTAACTAGTATTATAGCAACCACAATGTATAATGGAACTACAAGCAAAACAACCTGAGCACACCCGCGACTCCTGTGCACCGTACTCCCGCGTGGAGGGGAGGGGGAGAGTGGAACATGCTTCCTTAGGGCCCGAGCTGAACGGAAGAAGGAAAGCTGCGAGGGGATTTTTCGTCCAAGGTTTTTTCCTTGTGGTCTCTCAATAGTAGAATAAGTTTAGAATGGTTTGAATTTCTATGGTAAGGAAGATAATGTTTATAAGTTATAAACAATATACACTTTTTTATTGGGCGAACTGAAAATAGGTTCTTTTAACAGTAGCACCTTGCGTCTGCTGTCAAATTACCAAGGGGGGGGGGGGTACAGGGGGTGCAACTCGATTTACGGATTTAGGGGGGTACAGTACCCCCCTTCAAAAATTTGGGGGGTTACAATGTACCCCTGTACCCCCCCCCCCGTTCCTGCGCCACTGCTAATTATTGTAATGTTAATACTTGTACTGTTAGCAAAAGCTACTTATCGATATGATAAATTAATTATGCATCATTTCCTGAACAATACATAACAATATTTTTCACATTATCCTCAGACAAAACCTCGCCCTCCATTTATCTGTGAGGATCATCTTATATGCTGAAAATGATCTTTAAACGGATGCTTAGTCAATGGTGCAAATCTGAATGCCAGAAAGAACCAAAAGTAAGTGGATCAGAAGTTTGCACTTTGGACTGTGCAGGCAACAGTGGCGCCAGAAATTTTGTTTTGTTTAGAGCTTCAAAAAACATTATGTACTTAGAGGGAGGGAAATCGGCAGAGAGTGTATTTCAAAACAAGTTAGTTATTGAACTTTTTCATTACCAAACCTCTGTGTGATGTAAAAATAATATAAAAAGGGTACTACTTTACAATAGGGGCCCGACCCTGTGGCCGAGCGGTTAGCACATCGCGCTGCGACGCCAAGGGTCCCGGGTTCGAATCCTGGTCGGGCTTGGTTGTTTGTGAATGTCCATTCATCAATTTCATCCTTTCATCACTCATCCTCATCTTCGCAAATTAGCCAAGAGGCACAAAACGCGAAGTAAAATAAACTAAATCAATCAATCAATCAATTTACAATAGGGGTGACACCTACAAATAATTTATTTCGCACTTTTTTACATTGCTAACGTACTATTCTGGAATGCGGAACATTTCTTTAGGTGAAATAATGAATTTCTAACGAAAATAATGTCTATTTCTTACATTTACGAGTACTTACTGTTACTCGTTATTTCGATTCTGTAACACACATTATGGCGATAGCGTACTGGTTCATCGCGCGTTGTGATAGTGTTTTGTCGATTTATGCAGTGTTGCAAGCTTTTTCACCGGAAAATACCTACTTTCGTGCCCGGATTTGAAATTATGTTAATACCTCGCAAACCATTCACGTTAGCCTCACAAACCATTCACGTTAGCCCCACCAACCATTTTCCGTAAGGTTAGGTTAGGTTAGGCAAGCATAGTTAAAAAAAATAAAAAAATAAAAATACTCGATAGGTCATGTTATAGTGAAAACAAGGCGAGTTTGAAACACTGACTACGGGGTTTACGTCATCTAACACACGGATCATTGTGCTCTCGTGCAGAAAGCAAATGGCGGAAACAGCGTGTCGGACAGAGATTTTCGCGGAAAACAACATGCATTCGCATTAAAATGCATCAAAACTACATTCACGAACTTCCACAACGCTAAAGAAAATGATTTGCGTAAGTACTTTCTCCTGTAAAAAGTAAGAAATCCGCCACCCCTATAGTAAAGTGTTACCATACAAACTTTAAAAAAATATATAAAAACCTTTTAAAAAGGTTTGATTTAGTCACAAAAACCTAAAATAGGTTCTAACAAGCAAAATAGGCTATTTCAGGCACTATAAAACTTCATCAGTTGTTGCGGTTTTTTAACGAAACGCTGAGGTAACTTTATATTTCTCATTTACCTGCAAAGGAAATAAATAGGTTGAAAACCTAATCTGAGGTCTACTCATAACGAAACGAACGAAGTTTCCGCATGGCGTCCAATCGAAGGCATGTCCCTTCTGGCAGAAATAAACTCTACTTCGGACACTGTTACTCATTTTAATCACATTATAAGAACAGTTAGGCACACTCGTCTTGTGCATGTTGCTTCATTTCGCTCTCTGTTAAAATTATAATACATTTTCCGAAGTAGTGAGCCATCATGCACGCGCGTTGTACTCAAGCAGCAGACGATTCTCACCGAACAAACTAACCTCCTGCAGAGCGTCTCGCGAACGCATGTGGTGCACGCTGCGCATGCTTCAATTGTGGGGAAAAGGACAGCTTGCTCTGTGACGACATTCATGAGCATTTCTATATTCCAATTTCTTCATGTATGAGAAGTATTTATTTTACACGAGAGCGCTGAACTAAGCTTATATTACATTTCTTGAATCTGAAGTGAAAGATCCTGACCTCCTGGCCCCTGCGTTTCGACGCAATGTTAAAAATCAGAAAATAAAGTTACGACAATTCAGCCTTTTGTATTTTAGCATCGTGCGCAGAACCTGTTCGCTTGAATTTTTGGACCAGTAGCCTCATATTAGCCATAGTTGGACCAGATTTGTGAAATTTCCTTTCGAAAGTTGCCCAGACCCCTTTTAAGCTTAATCCCTGCAAATGTCCACGCACCACAGCTATTGTATCTTCAGCAGTCAGCATATTTCACATCACCTACAAGAGAGAAAAGAAATGAGCCGTCTTCACAAAAATTGATCGAAACTTTATTATCACCCTGTATTTGGGAACCTTATAAGCTAAAGCTCTTATGAAATGATCATTGTCGATCTTTGATGATAGCATATTATGTACAAATTCACTTGTTTTGTTACTACTTCTTACGTATAGCGTTTGTTATTTAAGTGATCCCAACCACTCCTCATATTTAAATGTTACATAGCATATTTTTTTGTTTTCATGCACAATAATCTGATAAATAATTTCTGAACTGATTCTATTTTTTCCATATGCAGCTGCTGAGCTCCATAATTCGCAACCATATTCTAATAATGGACGTACTGTATAGACATTTTTGGGATGTAACAATCCCATTGAAAGCTAATGGTATCTTTGCAACCCCAAAATGTCCGTGACTGTACGTACAATTGTGACATTAAAACCTGAAAGTTTCCAATCTGTTAAAAGAACACTATTTATAAAACATAAAACCTGCTAACCTCACTTTTTTGTGCTTTTTTAAACTTTTATTGTAATAATAATAATAATAATAATAATAATAATAAAGATATAAGATACCGAGTTAGCCAATTAGAACTCGAGACTATAGATATGTCACCCCTGCGTGTCGGAGTACATAGATGTCTGATTTCCGACCCATTCATTGGTGGCAAGGTTAAACCGCTGCAGAATGCAGTCGACACGCAACTGCATAGCAACCAATAGAGAAGGGACACGCATTTTCCAAGCCTGTTACGTGCAGGAAGGAAAAATAATCTTCCGCGACTCGACAGTTAATAGGCATAATAATGCAGAAAACAAATAGCGCCATTTGTCCGTAATGAGATAATACCTGAACCTATGCAAGCTCCCATACAAGCGGATGGGGAAGCTACATTGCCTCCCCCCCCTTTATAATTAGATGTCATCCAAGGACGTTAGCACATATTTTTTGTGTGGCGGTAAGAATTGCTTTTCATTATAGGAATAATTAGAGTAGAATTTTTTGTTGGGTGAGTCAGGTCATTGATATAAAATTTATTGCACTTAATTAGCCCGATTTTCTTACACCACTTTGGCTAATCGCAACGATGAGGATAATTGATGAAGGCAGGGGTGCCCATGCTTGACAAGCCCTATGACGCAAACTTATTGCAACAAACTTATTGATAATTTTCTTATTTTGCACCACATTTGAAATATCAGACTCGCAGGATGGAATTAAGGAGACATTAATCACTCGTCAGCCATATACGAAAGTAGTCAGTTTTTAATTTTTGTGTGCAGATATGTAGAATTGGTAGCTAAACTTTAAAAATTTTGTCCCCCCAATAAAATCCCATGACGCGGGTGCGTCATGACCCCTCCCCCTGTGGGCACCCCTAAATGAACTGATAATCACAAAGATCACTCACGTCCAAGTCGGGATTCGAACCCGAGAACTTCAGTGACGAGATCAAAGTTCAACCTCTTCATTTTCGGCCACCGATATAAAATTTATTTTGTAGTAGTAGTAATTATAACATTATCCATGATGGTATTGTTATAGCAAATACATAATATAAAACTTCAGTGGCGGAGTCTTAGTATAGCACGTTACGACACCAGGGGTACCGGGTTCGAAACACGGTCTATTCGTGGGTGTTCTTTGTGAGTCCCCTTTCATAATTCAATCGTGTCATCATTGAATCCATCGTCGCTCGTTTCAGTTCTTACGGCGGGCGCTCTAGAAGCTGGCAAGGGAAGTGGGGAGCGGAGAATTCGCTGCAGACCAACCAGACAACAACAGTGGCGTCGAGAGATACGACGTGGCGGAAATAAGTACTACGTGAACCTCGATCTACACGCTGCTCAGTCTCTTATCGCGCTGGATTGGTCGCTTTCCCGCTCCCCACTTTCCTTGCCATCTTCTAGAGCGCCCGCCGTAAGAACTGAAAAGAGTTATAGACAAATGTGGCAGAAAGGAAACGTAATATTAGAGGAGAAGGTCTAAATATGGGCGAAGGATTAAATATGGGTTTTGGAGTTAACAGCGCTGCAGCCTGGCAGAGGCTATGGGAACTGGTTATCTGTCAAGGACAAAGGTTGCGGCGCCAATTTGCAAGAGAAAGTGCTGGTTAGTTTCGGTCTTGGACGCTGTTATAGAATTGCGGCCTCCGAAAACTTTTTGCAGGTATGTTTTAACTCAGCGTTTTCTGAATTCTCATCTGCTTTGCATAGGTTATGATATTAGCGGTACATAAAACAAATGTGGGCTTTTATAATGCCATGATTTGTTTGTGAAATATGTACCACAGAGAGCGAAAATAAATTGAAGAAGGAAAATAGCGTGATGGTCTAAATATGGGCTATGACATGAGGTATAATGCTGAGATCACATTTTCAACAAATATATGGATGTTTTTCTTAATTTCGATTTTTCCCATTCCCCGTGATTTTCAAAACAACAGATTATTCATAAATATGAATTTTATAATGTTTTAGCGATAAATGACTGTTTTTTTTAAATTTTAATTGCTTTTTGTGATATTGCCACTAGTAGCCCATATTTAGACCACAATTATATATTTCATAGATATGCATTTTAAAGGCAGGTACTCGATATATTTTTTTTCCTCCGAAAATTACAAAATAAAAAGGGGGGGCCCATATTTAGACCTTTTCCTCTACCAAATCAACCATTCATAATAATAGAAAACCATTATTATTATTATTATTATTATTATATACAGTTCTTAATTATTTGGGTGTAAGGAGTGACCTTCCAATTAGTACACCCAATTGTCAACCTCACTTTCACGTAGTACACCCTGGACTGCACTTTGCAGACTAACGATGCTCTGGCGTCTATAGTCTTATGCCAGTATAATTCTGTGTCTTGTCCTTATGTGTGCTGACTGCTCCTTTACAGCCTCAGCTTTTAACCGAAGTCAGAATATTTTAATATTTTAGTTATACAGCATTACAGTTATGCTATTTTAGTTATGGTAAGGAGCTGGACTCCATATAACATGACGGGTGCAAAATAGCCTAAAGTTCAAATCACCAAGCCTGAGACCTTCTGTAAACAAAAACACGTGCATGCAGAAAGCATTGCAAACTCATAGAAGTAAAATAATCCACACGAAAATCCAGCGTTGTTACAGGATTCATTACATAAGGTAAAACAACGGCCAGTTTGTAGTATGGGATACGCTGCCGCAAATGACGTCTCACTTTAAACCCAATGCTCTTTCTTTTGTACTTATTGCTTCACCTTTATGGTTAACTCTTTGCACCAATATAATCATTTCCCATAAATTTGGCTTCTTTCTTGCATGCGAATTGAATATATTTTACTTGCATTTTATATAGATAGGAGTGTATTTGAAATTTGTTTGTAGATTTTATATAAATTGTATCTTATGTAAATAAAATATATAATGGGCATAAACAGCCATATGCAATGCTGTAAGTCCAATAAATGTATTGATGATGATGATCAAAACAAGACAAAGAAAGTTCGTAAATTTATTGCGGTTGGAAACTTTGACAAGCATCCTAATAACGATTTTTGTTCCGCCTAATATAGTGCACTTTGTAAAATAACTTGGTGACATGGCAAGGCAAGATAAGTGTGAACATTTCGTAGGAATATGCATTGTAACTTTCAATGAGTTTAGAGATTTGTGTACATAATGATATTTTATAACATTGGTTATTTTCTAAAAATAATCATGTGAACAGCAAGGAAGTAGTGCCACTTTCAACATGGCGAGTTCTATCAAGACCATCTTAGAGGCTCAGGCCATAGCGCTCAGTCGTGACGTCATCATCTGGAGGCGATCATTTTAACGCTCTAAAAGGAAGACAATATTTCATCGTAGAGAATTTAAGTTCGTTTGTTTCTTTTTTTGAATGACTGGAATCTCAGAGGAAGTCACATTTTAACATTTACCCTCACGTAAATATAGTTAGAAGAGATCGAAGAAAAAATTGAATATTTACACCAACATTTTCGTTCAAGAAGCCACTATAGCCACCACAAAAAATCCCTGTTATAACCCAAATTCATGTTGAAAATCGTAACAAACTTCCTGGTGGATTTTTTTTTAAAAAGTGCATGAATTTATGAAATATTATCCGTAATATTTTTAAGTTTTACAATAAACTCGTTACAGTTTTTATAAGAAAAGTATAAAACAAATAGAATAAGTTAATCACCGCCTGTTACGTTGACATTAACTTGATCAAGTTGTATAACCAATTAATAAACTCTTAGACACATCGCTAGCACTTTCAATATTATTATCATTTAATTTTCTGTCCGATAGCACTTTTTTCGACAACTGAATAATGCAAACAGCAAAAAAGTTTAGAGTGTGGAGAGTTTTCTTCTTTTGTGTCGGCCTTCAACAAAGTTATTTACTCTTTTACAATAATTATTTAACAAAACATTTGTTGAGGACCACAAAATTATTTTCAAAATGTTTTCGCATTCGTGTCCATTATTGCAGCTCACCAATCACTTATCTTCATCTTCTTTGAACTTCACAAGATTCAAATTGAATGCCACTTCCCGTTGGTTTGCTGCTTTCAAGAATTCCACTTCATATTCACGGCTTATCAGTTGCTGACAACAACATAATTAATCAGCACAATATCCACAACCACCTCTGAAGGACACAACAATCCACCTCTATCCGAACTTTTTATAAAATACAATTAATCATTTGGAATATCTTGCATAATCTTGTCCAAAACTAAAATGTTGCTACAGTCATCGCAAGTCAATATTTTTCTTGTAATGTAAGAGCAATAGCCTGCTAGGTACATCAAAATAGGAAGATCTCTCTTCGCTTCCACAATATCCGCAGCACGAATTTTCGAACTCTGAAACATAGCCAAGTCTGTAACTGCCAGGGAAAATTCAGATGTACCGTACTCGTCAATTTGATTTGCAAAGATGTCACCATATTTTAGTGACTTCAGTTTCAACTTCATTCTGCTGGCAACACGCAGTTTTTGTTCCGTCTCAAAAAATATGATGGAGATATACGATGTACAGTCTTAGAAAAAAATACCTGGGCCACGGGACGTAGAATTTCGTAACGTCTTAAAGCCTGTTGTTTATGCAACCCAAATAACAAAATATTCGCTTAAGTTTGCCTGGTGATTCTGAGTTTTCGGGAAGGATTGAGCTTTGATAGCATGAGTCACATGACTCGTGCCCCAGCCACAACAAACAGCTGGGTGTTACGATGCCTCCAGAAGAACATTTCAGGAACTGGTTTCTTGACAAGAGCTACTCGTAAGGAAATACTATTCTTTCAAGTGATATTAGAGTCATCGTCAAGAAGGTTCGCTGAAATGATGGTTCTCATCACAGACCACATGCCACACGTTAATTGTTTAAGTCCAGCTCACGCACTGGACCTACAGATTAAAATGGGATCCGAACCAAATGCCTCTCTATTTGGTATTGAATTCGGAAGCCTTTCATTACATGGCGAAGACGTTACCACTACGACATCAGAGAGGCAATGGAACCCCTTGAGAAATAGATAAGCGAAAATTGCTACGTGACAAACCATATTTGCCCGTAAATTTTAAAAATAAGACAATATTTTGTACTGACAGCTTCGAACCGTGGGAGAGGCATATATTTTTTTGTACCATCGTCCATTTCACGAGTTTATAATTCTTCCTCACCGACACAAGTAACGCGAATGGTAGAAGAAAAGCGAAGTAAAATAACTGAAACAGAAATAAAAGGAAAAAGCGAAATAAATTTTATTCATTATATTCTGCAGTCACTTGAGTTGCTTTCTTTAAAGGAAGCCGTGGTTTCTTCCTTGTTTCGCTTTCTTTGTGCTCTTGCTTCCCCCGTCACGATTGGTCTAAAACTAATTAATGCGACGTTAATTAAACAATCCAAACAACGAAACAATGCACAATCAACTGCACAAAACAACATTCCAAATGTTTTCGAATCGGAAAACAATTGAGATGCTGTAAAATGACTTAAGATGCAATAATAAAGTGGGAATTCGGTACCGTATAGAATTAAATCGGTAGAGATGTTCGATTTGATTGGATGTTTGTTATTTAGATTTGCTATTCTTTCACTTTTGGCAAATAGCGACGATGAAGATGAGTGATGCTATGATGAAATTGATGAAGGGACACTTACCAAGGACACCCACGCCCAAGTCGAGATTCTAACCAGGGACCCATGGCATCGTAGCGCGCTGTGCTAACCACTCCTCCATGGAGTGGACATTATAGCATATTTTGTGTGCTCAATTGGGATCAATCAATGGAATGAATAGGCATATTATATGATTAATAAATTCATATCATAATACCACGTCATATTATTCGGCACGAAGTAACATCAGAGACATTCAATCTTGTATTTTTGCCTTTCAACTAATTCTTTGAATTCAGGTTAATCACAACAATAAGATAAATTATGAAGCAAATGATAGTGAATGTGGGATATTATTACGAATTACCTGACAGAAACAACATTAAGCAGGCTCGGTGGTCAAGCTCATTAAGTGATTGACATTCGATATCGTCGCAAAAGTTCCCGGGTTTGAGTACCGTCCTTGTCGGGGGTATTTGATTATTTCGTCATCAATTTCATGTAATGGTCACTCGTCCTTATCGTCGCGATCATCGAACAGGGAATAAAAATTATAAAAATAAATACGATGGAAGAGTACTTATTTCATCTCTCACGAAATCTCCTACAAAACCGGAATATATGAAATACATGTATATTCATTCACATACATTTTCGATTTCTATATTTAACTAATCGAGACCAAGAACGGGAGAGCAATTTTCAATTCGACAAACCGAGAGACGGAAAAAACTGTAAAGTCTCGTTTCTTCTTGGCACCTCCGTAATCGAGTTGTTCTGTTTGTCATTGGCTTTGTATTGACAATTATTGTCATTATTCTTCCCCTGCAGGTAAACCATAACGATGAATTATGATGAAATGAAGCAGATAAAAGAGCAAGAACAAGAAAGTCATGCCTGTTCTAGACTCCAACCCAGAACCTTATGTAACGAGATTTGAAATTCTGGAGAAGGCGTCCGTGTTTCGCTTGGTTTTCTCTTTCCTCTACTTCTCTTATATTATCATACATGTATAATAAAAATGGATCTGATACGATATGTTGCGATTCATAATTGTGCTGGTTAGATGCTACAGATGTGAACTCCAACCTGCAATATATTATTCCCTTTTGTTTCGTATCTGGTTGAACATGAAATTTTCTTGCACTGTGACAATTTCTTTCTTAGTTTTTGTTTGGTGCACAGATATGCTAATCTGGACTCGACCTTTAGTTTAAAGTGGGATACTAACCACTATGTGCATCCACCGTGTATCAAACCCGGGATCCACTGATTACAAGGCGACGACGTTATCACTACGCCATCGAGGAGGACCCATGACAAAATGTTATTCACTCGATCTCTACCATAATTTATTTCAGCATTTACATTTTCGTTTTCTTCTTCTTTTTTCCTTTTGTTAACTACTCTTATACAACTCTTTTTGCGTCTTCGAATTTCTTCTTGTTTCAGGAAAAAATAATACATGCAGGCTGTATAAAAATCCCCCGTTCAAATAGATAAAACGTTCACTATCGAGAACTAATTTACATGTTTATCACTAACGTAACCATTAGGAAGGAAACTATTGAAATGTTAACTGATATAACTGCAGATGAAACAATACTTACAGCCACTAACGAAATATCTATTCTTGTGTAGCCTCACAGACAACAAGTATATGGTGAGTCATTCACTCTTGCTGACTACGGGCGAAGGTCACTGAACCAAAGGGTGGTGGCAAGCAAGCAGGCTTCTGCTTTACCAAAGACGAGGTCACGTGTTCCAGTTATCAATGGCGTACGAAATAAGGAGGAACACAGCTATCTGACGTATGTTTTGGTCCCGTCATTGCACGCAGAACACTTTATCGTCGTGGCCTTGAAGTTCCCTCAGGGCACTCCTACGTAAAGGCTTCTCAGCTAGAAGGATATCTTCCCCATTGACTGGAGGAAAAGTGGGTGCGTATAGAGGTCCTTCAACTTTCGTATTCTTTTTCATTTCAGAACCCGTGCTGTATCGTCGACTTAATCCAATCTATCCGATGTGGGTTTTAGGTTCTGTTTCTGTTCGGTTATTTCACGTTGTCTTCCTCCTTATGTTATTCGCGACGAAGGTTCTGGATTCGATAATCTGGACAATAACGGGATTGGGTTGGTTGCTTGATTTGGTGTCTAAGTCCACTTTATGTCCTGTTAAGCTAATCGTGAATGGACCTACAGTTTAAAGGGGGATCCGAACCACTATGTTCCTCCACCGAGTATCGAACCCGGGATCCCTTAATTACAAGGCGCCCACGATCCCACTGCGCCATCGGGGATTGTGTTCGAAACGAATGAATCAAATTTGAGTGATATGATATGCAACCATTGGAAGAAAAGAAAAGCTATGGGAACCTGCCAGTTTTTCTACTGCAGACAGGAAACCATAAACATGGAAGAGAAGCTTATATTCTATGAAACCTGACGCTATGTGCTCGAATACTTGCTAAATATAATCCATAGAGGCATAGCAACGTTAAACAACCTCTTATATGATACATATAGGTTTAAAAAGGTCGAAATACAAAGATTGTGTGCGCCTCACTGATGGCGTAGTGGTAAGGCCTTGTAATCAAGGGGTCTGGGGTACGATACCAGGTGATCGCACATAGTGGTTCGGATCCCACTTTAAACTGTATGCACTTCAGATTAGTCTATCTGTGCCGGTGACTCAGTCGGTAACGCGTCTGACTACCATGCTATAGGCCCCGGGTTCGATTCCCGGCCGGTTCAAGCCCGGGAAATTTTCTAACGTTGGAAGCGGCCCCAGCGCCCACCCAGCGTTGAATGACATGGGTACCTGGGGGAAACCCTGGGGGTAAAAGCGGTCAGGGGCGTGATGCTGATCACATCACCCCCACTCAAGAACGAATCAAGAAAGTGTGGGGCGGCGTGATGCTGATCACATCACCCCCACTCACGAACGAATCAAGAAAGTGTGGGGCGTTACCCCCACACCCCCTATACGCCTTCATGGCGTAGCGCCAAGCACAGGTAAGAACTTTATTATTTATTTTTTTTGCATAAAGTGGACTTACAACAAAATTTAAATTTGCGATAAAGATTATGATAAGGTATTAAAAAATTGGGTCTAACACATTTTTTTATTGTTTACCAATGACATTGTTAACTAATATTCTTAATTTCAGTTTCAAGATGAAATCGGCTACGAAATAAAAGGAGTGGGTTCATATTTCTGTTACGAAATTCCACTTTTGTAGTAGACCTGTGCCACACTAAGATGTGACAATAAACAAATCTGAGACACTTTCAAAGTATTAAATTGATATCTACGTATTTGGGAAAAATCTTTCAATATAATACTTTTTTTGGACGCGTCAAATCATAGTATTTAATTCCTGTTTTAGCAGCTTTAAGAAACCTGATTTGGGGGGGGGTTACAAATGCCCTTTCTGCTCCCGTCAAGTTACGCCTATGACAAACAGGAATTCAAAGTAAAAGACTGTCCCGACTAAATCGGGAGACACGTCTGATAGATTTACAATTGGGAAAATCATAATTAAGCGTGTAGTTCAAAACAACCTTTTTTCATATATTGCATGCAGCTCTACTTTTTCTGCAATGTGGATCAAGAACTGGGGACGTGGAGAAGCACAACACACCACGTAACCAATAGTCACGTGACCCTCTTTGCTTTCCTGTCATGTTGACTTTCGCTTGGAACACATTTCTCGGTGTTAAGACAGGCAAAATCACCCGATCATCGAAGGGTGCAATATGTGTTGCCTACCCTCCTGCATTACTTGCTCCTATTAAAGCCTTATGGGGAAGAACTTTTTTCCATGACTGTACTGCGCACCACCAAACTGTCGGTATTGGCCAAATCTTGCTTCAAGTGTGTCTGATCGAAATTTTCCTGGCAAAAGGTACTGAAGTTCTAACTCTTCTGTACAATATCTGGTTATTTCAATTACGTAGCCCATGTGTGGTTATTTTCAGGGCACTGGAAGTTTCTCTGGTGAGTTTTCCTGACGAGAATTTCAAACTTTCCCACTTTTCCAACAAATCAAGGAATTTATGTAGGTACAAGAGTCTCTCATCTGAGGATTCGTTTGTCAGAGGATACTGTAAAATATTTCTTAACCTCGCACGTTTTGCAGCTTCACAACTATCATAGACAGTGCCAACAATTGTACCTCCCTTGTATTCGATGTAGGATTGTATATGGATTTCATCCAATATCAATGAGCAGTACAACTCATGGTATTTAAGGGGAACCACTTTTCTTGCATGTGCATCACAAAATTACCTTCACTTTGCTCTGCAATTGGACATGCACGGATATCTGAACATAATTTCTTCAAACTTCAAAATTATCCTGAATCACGGATGAACCTATGTGTACTTGGAGACATAAAATTAAAAAAATGATGAGAAAACAATAATCTCAGAATCATATCTCAGTCGTTCCTTCCGTACATTTCACAATCGTATTTGGGATTTTATAAAATGAAGCACTCACACTCTGCTTTCATGCACAGTGTATTTTGCATTATCCAGAAGGATTTCAATGGCTTCCAAAACATCACTGCTGATATTACATGCTGATTCTACGCTGCCGAACATTTCCAGGAAGTGTATTGGATCTTCAATAGCATGTGTATAGTTGAAACCTTACGTGAAAATCTCTTTGCATTAATTTCAACTCCACGATAAAATATTGACAAAGTCCTATAATAATAATAATCTTATAGCGCAGCAGCCCAATATCGGGCCAAGGCTTACCTACTGACTGCTGGCCTCCCTCCCACGCGAGCCACCAAGGGGGCGTGGAGATCTGCAGCCAGACTAGAGGGACGGGTGGTCAGCCCGACCGACCCCCAGCCGTTGTAGGACTTCGCGACCGGATTACGCTCACTCACTCACTCGGAGCTCCCCAATTTCCTCACGATGGTGGGTTGCCACCGGCCCTATACGTAGGCCGAATAAATTCCGACCAGAGCCGGATTCGAACCTACGCCGTCCCGCAGCGAACGATCTCAAGACGAGTGAACGCCTTAACCCGCTCGGCTACGGACGAGGACAATATTGACAAAGAGAGTGAGTCATTTACAACAACATATTTAACTGCATGAGGTTTTTCAGAGAAGTTGAGGGATAAGAAAATAATGCAACTTCCCTCTTGCAAAATATCCCACTGTGAAGAAAGATGGATTTTGTTGATCCGACCCTTCAGTTCACTTAAGATCGAAAATGTGGGAGTTGCTTCATACTCTCTTTTTGTCCCTATTCTGTCTGCAATTACTCTTCTTAAAGCTTCTGCCTCCCTCTTTTCTTTCTTCTTTTCTGGACATTCTCGCACCTCTTCATTTGCGTTCCATAACACAGGTATGATGGACATCCAGAGAAAATAGATGGGATTGCACCTGAACGGATCCAAGGCCTTGCCAAAGCAACTCTGAAGACTTTTCCTGTACGGTGATCCAAGTGCACAGTCTCCCATTCAATGTCCCCAGTATTGAAATGTGCTTGGCACACCTGGAAATAGCTAACTAACTAACTAACTCTCTAGCCTTCTTAAACCCGAAGGTTCATGGCTGCAGCAACACAGGCCTTCCATCTGTCCCTATCTTGAGCAACATCTATATACTCTTTTCCATCCCTACGATTTCCCTTAGGTCCATCTCGACGTTGTCCCTCCATCTTCGTCTTGGCCTTCCTACTGGTCTCTTACCATCAGGTTTCCCAACAAGAATCCTGTAAACTCCTCTTTCCTCTCCCATTCGTGCCACATGGCCTGCCCACCTAAGTCTTCTTGATTTAATTATTCTAATAATGTCTGGACATGAATACAAATTATGTAGTTCTAAATTATGTAGCCTTCTCCACTCACCTGTCTCCTCATCCCTTTTAGGTCCAAAGATTTTCCTAAGGATCCTATTTTCAAATACTCTCAATTTATGTTCCTCCTTCAATGTAAGGGACCAAGTTTCACACCCATATAATACTACAGGCAAAATTACGGTTTTGTATATTTTAACTTTTAGTTTCTTAGATATTAAACGAGAAGACAAAAGTTTATGAAGAGAGAAGTAACATGCATTTCCTGAATTAAGCCTACTTTTTATTTCCTCTTTAATATAATTTTCATTTGTTAATATTACTCCTAAGTATTTGAATTTGGAAACTGTTTCAAACGAGTTGTTATCAATAATTAGATTTTGATTATTACCTAACACTTGGTTTCGGCCTGTAAGCATATATTTAGTTTTCTCTTTGTTAACTTCCAAACCTATCTCTTTAGCAGTTTTGAAAAATATTTTAGCATTATTCTTAATTGTATTCACATCATCCCCCAGTAAGTCTACATCATCTGCATATGCTAACAACTGAGTCACACCATTTAATTTTAGTCCTTCTTTAGTTTCTTTTACCTTCCTTACAGCATATTCTAGGGCAAAATTAAAGAGCAATGGAGATAATGCATCTCCTTGTTTTAACCCATCATGAATTGTAAATTTGTCAGACACATTAATACCCACACGAATTTTACTTTCTGTTTCACTGGTGCATATTTTTTATCATACTAACAAGCTTCTTAGGTATTCCAAACTCTACTAATATATTATATAATTTATCTCTTTTGACCGAATCATATGCTTTTTTGAAATCAATGAATAGCTGATGGACATTTTGATTACATTCCCACTTTTTTTCAAGTGTCTGTCTGATGTGAAAAATTTGATCTGTAGTTGATCTGTTACGTTTAAATCCACATTGATAATCACCTATAATTTCATTAGCATATGGGGTTAGTCTTGTTAAAAGAATGTTAGACAATATTTTATATGTTGTTGAGAGTAGAGAAATTCCACGGTAATTATTGCAGTTCATTTTATCACCTTTTTTAAACACAGGAACAATTATGGATTCTTTCCACTGTTGAGGGATTTCTTCTTTATTCCATATTAAACAAATTAATTTATGAATTTGACATAATAACGAATTTCCACCATATTTAATTAACTCAGCTGGTATTAAATCAAGGCCAGGTGCTTTTTTTTTGTTACCTGGAAATAGCACAAGGAAAAATATCATTATAACTGGGAACATGGAGGTAAAGTGGGGTCTTTACAATCACAGGCGGGTATGACATTCATTTTCACCAGCATCGAATGAACAAACTAGTAAAGCTCTTCCGATTATTAACAATGCACATTTACAGTATTTAGTTACTTAACCTGCCCTCAAGTATACATGTAATACTTTTGTTGACAGGAAAATAATATTCTCTCCTGTAGGTCACCTGATATCAGAGCCGACCTCCGTGGCTGAGAGGTTAGCACTCAGCGCCAGGGGATCCGTGTTCGAATCTTGGCCGGTGTTATTTGTGAGTGCTCCTTCATCAATTTCATCATATCGTCATTCGTCCTCATCGCGCGATTTGCCAAAATTGGTAGAAAAGCGACGCTAAATAACAAAGATCAAACATGACATCAGCAAGTCTCAACACTAGCAGTAGCTATACTTTATTTTTTTAGAAAAATTAACCAGTACTTTTTACAAAACGGTTTAAGATTTTAGGTTATAATTGGTACGCGGAAAAAATATTTGCTTAGACTAAAGAAAAAGGTTAGGTTGACAGTTTGGCGTTGAGCAGTTTGGCGATTTGTTTGTTTCCAATAACCAAACATCAGTGAAAATTTCTGAACCATTTTGTTTAGGAATACCAAGAAAAAGTCACATGAAAGTTTGTAGAGCCAAAATAATTTATACACGTGCAAAGATTTAATGTGCACGAATTAGACATCTTACAAACTTTTAGATTTGCTCATGTTTTACTTGTTGTACATAATTTTATTAAATACACTCAAGAAAACCCAAGTTAAAGAAAATGACTGTTTGCTTATTCACATAACTCGGTTAAAATGTATGCTTTTTTGTGTGAAAACTTTTATTTGAAACATAAACATTATATTCTTGTATAATTATACAAGGAAATATTCCATCAAAGTGCTTGTTGTTACACAGTGTAGCTACTCTGTATTTCAATGTATAACACAAATATCAACTTGTCTTTCATTATCTCGGATTAACCTAAAGAGGCAGAAAAGCGAGCTAAAAATAAGAATATAAATGTTCATATTTCTCAATCTTGCTAAGTTCCATAGTTTTCTTTCCTTAAGCATACTTTAAAACTGAATATTTGTATAAATTATATGGAAGTCTCGATAACGAACATGTTATCAAAGCACTAGACTGCTTTGGAAGATGTGACAATATTTTATAACGTTGTACAATTCATTTTGCAACGATAAACAACTATGTAACGTTAACCAAATTTGGTAATTCAAGTTATGTTATTTGGCATTTCTAAATAAATTAGCTTGGTTAGATTTACCAATTCGATACTGGTGATCAAAAATGATTGCAAGAAACAAGTAAAACTTGAGCAAATCTAAAAGTTTGTAATATGCCTATTTCGTGCACATTAAATCTTTACATTGTGAACTAAACTATTTCTCAAGTTTATTGATAAGTATAAAACCTGTGATACTTACCCTGGAGTTGATCGTAGGGACAACATTACGTGGAATTGCCCTAATTCCTTTCTCTTCTTTAGTAACATCTTGAGGAAATCTAAATACATTAGTTTTACTGATCTCATCATAATTTCCTCTACACTGGGGTACTCAACACTTTTAGACCATATTTGTTGTACGTTCACATTTCACTTAAACTTCGTTGTAGTTCTTAAAATTGCATTGCAATTCCACATTCCATAAAAAGGTCCAACATTACTTCCACCAAATAAATCAAACATGGCGGCTGTCTCGCCTACAGATGATGACGTCGCTCACGTGACTAGAAGAAGCCATTCGGCTTTCTCCAGTTTGAGAAGGTGATGGTTCTATGCGTGCGGGAAGGTCTCCGTGTTCAGTGATACATCGAATCGGTGAGACTGTTTGTTTACAGAAGGTCTCAGGGTTGGTGATTTACACTTTAAGTGCTGACGCACACAAAATTTTAGACTCAAAATCTTAATTATTGAAAATTTTCCATTTTTATTGCATTTTATTTGCATTTGCTTCTCTTTTAAACTTTAGGGTTGTTTTTTTTTTTTTTTTTTTTTTTTAGAAAGAGGGAGGAAAAACAGTTAAGAATTTCTACTCCCAATATTGAGTATAAACCACACGAGTTTCTCCGTCAGTGACAAGAATAGGGTTTGAGAATTCGGTGAGCTGTGTATTAAATTCACCCTCTCGTCCCCTTTGGGGCAATGCTAGTCTCCAAGCAGCGAAATCAGCAATATCTGATCTCGGAAGAAAGCCACAGAAAAATATATATCATATATATCATAGCATATAACCATAGCATGGAAATCTCAAAATATCTCGTGCATGTGTACGAGTTGGGGTCAATCTATTTTATTCAATGTTTCAATGATTGCTTGCAAATCCAAAAGAGTGTTTAAGTTTGTGCAGTGACCTTTCTAAACATATTTTTCATGCATTCGAAATCACGAAATAACGCGAATTGGACATAAAATTGTGGCGTTTTTGCCACACATTTTGTGCTTCAAAGACGAAAAATACCGCGAGAACTCAACATTACTTGTGTTTCAAGCTTATAAAATAATATTCACCCCATTTACTCTCATATATAACGCGGACGTTTTACAAAACATTATCTTCTGTCTCCAAGAAAAAGTATGGTGCGTGTTATACATGGGATAATTCAGACAGCTACACGAAACCACGTATCATGCTTGTTCCCTACGATTTTTCATCTTCTGTGCATCACCGAGCAAAGCGGCGAGGTTTTGGCGGTGATCTAGCACTCACCTACCGCCACACTGGAGCCGCAACATCGGTATATTTGTCGGGCAAGAAGAAATGGAGAAAAACTACCTCAAAAAATTTGTCTCCAACACCTGAATCGCGAATGGGTGTAGATCATGTGACTTACAGATTAAAATACTATTCCATGAAGGTATAATTTTAGATACGTTTGGCAGAAAAGTGTGCCAAAGTAAATACGCGAATTTTTGGAAAAAAACAGTACGAAAAATCTCACCCCATAGTGGTTTCGCGACTTCACTACTCTAAGAATTATCACAAGTATGTTTTTGAGTTCTTTCTAAATTAGTAAAGCTGTTATTTCAACTTGAATTTCTCGATTTTTTTTTTTATTTGGTCTTGCATCGCTTTTCTGGGAAAAGGCTTGCCATTATAAATTTTGTTTAGTAACCATGTGAATTTAAAATTTTCTCCCTCACGCAATTGTGTCTGCTGCGTAATTCCTGTGCGGAACAATTACACCTACGTAATTACACCCCCTTGTAAAATGGCTCCCTTGTCGTGAGAAAAACTGCATAATATTGCACTAATGTGCACTCTCTGCTTCCGGAACCTTCGGTTTTTTTTGTACGCAAACAACCGCCAAGGTTAGAGCGTCTCTCATAAATGTTTGTTTTTTTCCCTTGAGAGAGTGCTCCGTAGCTATGAAGGCAGACGTTACAGGTTCGAATCCCGGCATGTGTTTATGTCACCAGTTCGTTTTCATCGTCGTCGTTGCCGGTCCCCGTGGCGGAGTGGTTAGCACATCGCGCCTCAACGCCAGGGTTCGAATCCCGGCATGAGCATGGAAGTTTGTGAGTGTTCATTCATCAATTTCATCATGTCATCACTCATCCCCATCTTCGCAAATTAGCCAAAAGTGGCACAAGAAGCGAAGTAAAATAAAGCAAATCAATCAAACATTCAATCATCGTCGTGGTTAACCCAAAAATGGAGAAGAGTGACGTAACATTACATAAACATCCATGAAGGTTACATCAAGAGAGTGGGCGTACTAGAGGGCTCAGACTGATTAATGTGTTTCTACTTTGCTTTTCTTCCACTTTTGGCCAATCGCGAAGATGGGAATGAGTGATGATACGATGAAATTGATGAATGAATACTCACATAGAACATATATGGCCAGGTTTGGATTCGATCACGGGACCCTTGCGGGATAACCACTCTACCCGATGGCGTAGATGTAACATCGTCGCCTTGTAATCAAAGGGTCCCGGGTTCGATACCCGGTGGAGGCACACAATGGTTCGTATCCCATTTTAAAGTGTAGGTCCAGTCCCGGTTAGCCTATCTGTCCATAAAGTGGACTTAAAACAAAAAACTTAAACATCAAGGAAGAATTGAAAATCAGTTATACCGTAAAAGAAAAGGAGAAGAAAATAAGCTAGAAACAGAGAAAGTAAAAGTACGTGAAAACGAGAGACGAATAAAAAGAACAAAGAACAAGAGGAGAAAAAATGGAGAGGAAAGGTAGAACGGAAGGGTAGAGAGGTAAGCTTACCATACTTCCGGGATTATTCGGACAGTCCTGGCTTTTTAGTGCTGTCCGGGGTGATGCCCGAGATTGCAAACTGTCCGAGGTTTTGAGAATCTGAACATGAAAATAGCTACCGGTATTGAATATTCACGACCAGGATTTAAGACAAACAAGTCATTTCTGAAAGAAGTCATGTCTAGTGAAAAGTACAGTGGGATCCATGAGTATTACAGTGCAAATTGTCCATCACCACGTTCATGCACTCTATTTGACCAAATAAGAGCTTCAAGAATTAAAAGAAAACTCAAAACAAGCTGTTGACAACTTCTGCACCAGCATACACAAAGATTCATCGCTAAAAAACACATAGGATGCAAGAGAAAAATTAATGAAAGTAGTCATGGACAATTTGCACGGTAATACTCATGGATCCCACTGTACAACTGAGTCAACTAACAGAGAGGTTTCCTAAACATCAGAAAATATATTATTCAATTAAACATTTGAAAATTAATTGATTGATTTTAGAAAATAATGTTAATATTTTTCTTGTACAATTTATAGTTTAATGTTCCAATAAGGCTTTTAGTAATTTCAATTTATTTTTGTAAAAGCAAAAATTAAATTCAGCAGCAACGAGTTGATCGCCAATATGTCCTGGGTTGGACCCCAAAAAGTATGGTAAGCCTATAGAGAGGGAGAATGGAACAGAGCAGAAAAGAGAGACGTATATAGATTTTGAAAGAGAGCGGAGAAAATGAGAGTGAGAGAGAGATTACATAGAAGAAAGTGAGAGAGAAAAGAGAGAGACAAAGAAAGATAATAGAAGAGAGAGTGAGGGAGAGGGAGAAGTAGTTTTATTCTGAAATAGAGGCCGATAAGAAGAGAGTGTATGTCTGTGAGAGATAAACAGAGCATAAAGAATCAATCTGAAACACACCGTAAGACGAAGCAACTTTTCTTACACAGCTGGTATCAGTCGGTCAAAACGTCTAGCGAACGGAAGAAAGCTATTGAACTATTTTTAATACAATTTCTTTATAGAATAAAAGACACGCAAACCATGCATGCGACCTATTTTCCCAAGTTGTTTGTGGTCGATACGAATGAAGTTTACTTGAAGAAGGTTTCTTTATCTACATGTGCATCCTTGAAGAAGACAGCGGTGGTGAAACTTGACTTCAAATATAATTAAGTCGATGCTGTTGTGTATGTTGCTTTTACTACAGTGGAGTCCCGATAATTCCACGAGCGCGTCTAGTATCTGAGCGTTGCTCGCTCAGCAAGATCTTCGCTCGTTGAGCAGACAGATCATTTACTTGACGCTCTTTCCTCGTTGATCAAAATATCAGTGTCTTTGAATACTGTGATCAATTTTGCTGCGTCGAGTGGACAAGATTTCGGTGTTTGAAAAGCTGTTAATTATGGAAATAGTTGATGTAGACAAAACTGTCGAAATTTTCATTTTCACACCCTTGCACAACTTTCCAAGACTATGGTGTATATTTAGAATAAATCAACACTTTCATTTTAATACAATTACAAAAACTGAAATATTATACAGTAAAACCTCGTTAATTCGGACCCCGAAAAGCCGGACTTCGCTTAATCCGTACAGGCAAAAGTAAGAAGGAAAAAAAAGAAAGCAAATTGCAAGGTTTTAAATGTGGCTAGAAGTCAACAAGAGAACTTCCCAAAGAAATGGCAGTCAACCACTGATGAAATTCTGTTTCCCGCAGACTTTGTACTGTACTGTATAGTGTATTTAGGCCTGTGCCCTTTAAATACACCATAATAAACGTGTTTTGTTGCTATGATCGGAGTTTTAATGCACTTTCTACTGTTCTTGTAGGTTATTTCAGTTAATCCGGACTTTCGTTAAACCGGTCAACTTATCCCCCCCATTAGTCCGGATTAACAAGGTTTTACTGTATTACTTTTTATTGTTTGAACTTGTTCTGTATACGCCATATCGCAAGCCGTTAATCATAATTTCTCATTGGTCGCCAACCTGTTACCCTCGTTTTCTTCTTCTTACTCTCTGCCTCCCAAGAACGAAACACAAAACGCTATATTCTGTGGCTCAAACCTGTGGCGAGGAAGGTTCAAGTTCGCTCAGCGATCAAGTGAGCAGTGCTCGCCGAGCAACGCTGATTTGACCGTCAAGTAGCAGAGCGATCACGTTGCTCGCTGAGCGCTCAGATACTTCACGCGCCCCCAAGTGGACGGGACCGAAACTACCTCGAATTACTAAATACTCTATGGGGAATAACCTAGAGAAAATCGAAGAGGAGAGAGAGAAAAGCAATGTTACAAAAATTACGAAAATAATATACCCTGTCCCAGCTAACTGTGGAGCAGGGCCGGGCATATCGGCAGAGGAGGAGGAGGAAAATCGAGTGGTGAAAGCGCAGCGTTGCCAACCGTACGATCCAGACCTTAGTCCGTACGCTAAATGCACGGCTTGTCATGGGTGCGAAATCCTGGGGGGACGGGGGGATTTCCCCCCAGCAACAATCTTAGCCTCAAAAATCCCCCCCACCAAACATTTCCGGGGGGACAGTTTTTGTTATAACAAACAAAAGATAAGCAATTACTCCTATTTCAAATATACTTTAAGAATAATATCGAAAACACACACAAATTAGTGTAGTTGTGAGTATTGAATAAATTCTCTCTCAAGAGATCATTAACAAATCTACATCAATACGCACAATAAAAGAAAAACAAGATTGCAAGAAAATAATACCTATGAAATCTAATTGATTTATCATAAAGCACAAACTAAACAAAAACTTACACATAATAAAACCACTTGAACTATTTCATAATTTATTAACATCTTTAACCATTTAGTAAAGGAATTAATTAGCTGCTTTGCAATATCTGATATGTATAAAAGTAACAAATTAATTTCCTTTATGTAAATAATAATAGTAATAATAATAATATATTTTAATTGAGTAATTTATTTTTACTTATAATAACATTACAAATATGTATCGTACAATTTACACATATGTTTGTGGAGGAGGGGGTTTGTAGATGAAGAACTTTCTCCCTCCCCCACACGTTTTCAATGATTTCGCACCCTGGTTTTATCCCTAATATTTCCCTAAGAAATTCTTAAACCAATCGTACGGACCTGGAGACAAGAATACGGTCCGTTTGCCATGTGCGTTCGGTATTATTCTTTTCAAAAGTTTGCAACGCTGCATAGGAAACCGGGTAACTCCCCTCGCCCATTACACAATCCCCGTACCTCTCACTGTTCATTGGTGGATCCGTCTCGCGTCACTACTTGCGCAGAGACTTGTTCTCGTTCGCCTGGTCTACAGTTAGCTGGTACGAAGTCTAGTGTGTTTTAGGATTCAAAAAACCTATAACTTTTAAAGTAGTAAGTTTGTTACAACGAAATTTTGTTTGTTACACTTCGAAATTAATTCTTCTTTGTAGCTAATTAATGTTTGATATGATTTGGTTCATCGCCAGATCTCCAGCCGGGCACTATTCACGTCCAAACACTCTTGCAAACTTCGTCTCAATCCGAGAATTTGCGTTGTGATGGTGCTCGTCTGGAACGTTGTGAATCACATCGCGTATCTTGAACTAAGATCTGTCAGTTTCTGTGCATACACATGTCCCCATAGCCAGTCATCGCAAGGCGTAATCTGTTGGCCTTGCGGACCAAGTTCGGTCCTCTGCAGCTAATCCATCTCATATCCAAATTGACCATCAAGAAACTCACGAACCTCAAGGGCAAAGTGTGTGTGAGGGGGCACGGTGTGGGCAGAACAAAATTTTAAATTTTCCTCTGTGTAAGAAAACAATATTTCGTTGTAATAAACCTATTACTTTAAAGATATAGCTTCTCAGAATCCTGCACTTCGAAAAGATATACCACAGTATTATTAAGAATTTTGGCTATATCATGGGCAGCGGAAAAACAGACCTTCATTCAAAACACTTTTACTCGAAAACTATTTGAGACATTTGAATGAGCTTTGTGGTCAATTGATTAGAAAGGATGAATCTTAACAGTGAATATTGAAATTTTTTTATCACTTCCATATTTTAAAAGATATTAGCTGTCAAATATCTCACTTTTTGTATCGGTGTATAGAGCCCGATTCTAAGTTACTGTAAAAATTAAACCTTGCAAGGCTTTCTTGCATCCTTCCTGAGTAAACTGATTTTTTGTTTTTTCAAATTGAGAGGCCCATTGTGACAATACGCCATTTGCAAACATTGATATGCATTTTCAAACAGCTTTGAGAATGGCTTTATTCGAGCCATAGCGGGGCTGGCCATCGGCTGGCGGGGTTATGTTCAAGTCCTACAAGTTCAGCCGTCTGCCGATAGATGACTCTGACCAGGTTTTACAATAGTGGGCGTGGCTTCGCTTACTTCTTCTTCTACCCTTGGTATTGTCTTTTCCCTTGGGGGCGGCTTTTGACCGTGCTCCGACCATTTCGGAAAATCCAAAGTTGATTTCCTTGACCCGGCTGTTTTTTCATTGTGTTCCATTTGTCTTATTTCTATTTTCCAAAAGGATAAATACATTAAAACAGAGACTGTTCCAATTGAATCTTACATACATTATAGCAAAATTAAAGTTAGTTTTAAGTCAATTACATGCTTAAATCGAGCATGTAATCGGGACTGGGGCTACAGGATAAAGTGGGATCCAGACCACTGTGTAGTTCTACCGGGGATCGAACGTGAGACCCCTTGAATACAAGTCGAGATAATTACTACTAATTTCATCGAGGAAACTCAAGGACTTATTTGGGGAGGGGTCCGGACCCCTCCCCAAGAAAGACTTTCCAAGTGCAAAAAATAAATAATGAAAATATATTTGTGTAGCATTCATTTATTACATAATCGATGGTTATAATTTCCTTTGAACTTATTGATTGATTTGTAGTTTCTAAGTCCACTTTTTGCACAGAAAGGCTAATCGGGACTGGACTTACAGTTTAAATTGAGATTCGAACCACTACTTGCATCCACCGGGTATCCAACCCGGGATCCCTTGATTACAAGGCAACGACGATACCGCTGCGCCATCGAGGAGGCCCACTCTTTGAACTTATTGGAAGAAAGTTTGGAATTAGGGGGCTTAGAAGGACAGTACCAATTACCAAAGATTTATGATTGCACGCTACTATTTATAACAATATACATAAAATATTAATCAGGAACTTTACTTTTCGCTAACCGGATCTAACATTCTCTTTTATTCAATAAATATTCAATTCTTCATCAATTTGAAATGAATTTCTTTGTCAGGGCACTTGTTTTTTATGCAAATTATGCCGATCTTAACTACAGGTAAGTTAGATAATGAATACGTGCTGTTATCCGATCTTTTTACCTATTTATGTGGTAATAATATAATTTTAACTTAAACATCATATTATTATTATTATTCCTGACACAATTGGTTCGGTGTATTTCTAGATACGTGCCTTGGGAGGCCCTACAGAAATTACAGCGAAAGGAAGTGAGACAGTCGGGTACTCTTTCAAACTCTAAATCTTGTTCTTGTCCCAAGTTATGTAAAAGCTCTCTCGTTTTCGTCTCGATCTCTGAATACATTTTCAATTATAGTCACATTAACTTCAACGCATTTTAAAAATACAATTTGTGTCTATACAAAGAACACGCTTGGGCAATACATTCACATTTAAAGAACACCGATCTATTTCATAAAGAGGTAAGACAACCATGCTGAAGGTAGATAGTTAAATTTTAAAAATAATTCACTGCACATTCAATTATACTATATGTAATGTTATGTTATAATAATGGAACCCACATCTTGCAAATTTTTTAATTCTAGTTTCATTGATATTTTACTTTGGATATTATGTGAATACATTAATCGTGATGGAGGGAGAAAACACACCGGAACGACAAGTGACCGGCGACACGTGTCGCTTGAGAATTGCACCAATCGAGCGTAGGCATGTGCTGCTTGTCATGCCGCTACGGTGTGAAACGTTGCTGCTGATTGGCTCGTTCCCAAGCGACATGTGGTGCGTGTCGCTTCGGTGTGAGTTCTCCCTAAGAGGGCGAGTGACAATGAATTCAATTACATCTTCATAGCTTGTTCATGACTGAAAGAAGCTACTCGTGTCGCATGTCGCTCGGATTGGGACTTTCTCTCAATATCGTGTATCATGTCGACTCGGTTTGTTGTTCGTGCATGTTTTGCTTTAAACTGAATAGGCTCTTGTTGCTTGATGTGAATGTCCCGTGTCGCTTGGGAACGAGCCAGTCAACAGCAACGTTTCTCAATGTAGCTGCAGACCGAAGTGACAAGCGACACATACCTCTAGAGAACAATCCAATCAACAGCAACGTTTCACACAGCTGTAGAATAACATGTCATACAAGCCTGCGTTCAATTGGTGAAATCCTCAAGCGACACGGATATTTCATGCCGTCTAAAGCAAAATATTCACTGTGCATGAGCGAACAACAGGCCAGGGCGACACGATGCACGGTATGAAAAATAACTCAGTCCGAGGGACACACAAGCAACAGACAACACAAGCTGAATGTTTGGTAGCATTTATTACTGAGAGCCAGTTACCAAGAGACACGTGTCGCTTGTCGCGTGTTGCTTCGATATGAAGTATCCCTAAAAGTAAGCAGCTTTTGAATAGTTAATAGGTAAACAGCAGTGACAGCGCCAGACTTTCTTACGTGGGAGAACTACTGGATACCTGTCAAAGATTTGGGTGGACCACATCTTCACATAAATATATTTTGATATTCAAATTTTACGTGATCGATACTAAGAGGGTCCCTACCCTTGCAGCCACTTCTGTAGCCTTTTTAGCACATATGCTCTTAAGCTGACAATAACTATTAGTTAATCATTTTCAAATGTCATTTTAACATGAATTAATTCAGAGAACAACCAGCGTAGCATACAGGTATGAATAAGCGCATGATTTTCTAATGTCACTATATGTTTGTATTCACCACACCTACCATAGTTTATCAGAAATATATTAATTTACATTGAAGAACGAGATCAGATCCTGCGTGGCCTAGGGACACGAGATCGAGTATGAGACTCCGTCTCTAAAATAGAGCCAAACCAGAATTGGAGGTAGGATATTTATTCCTTCTCATGTGTGAGCCGACGAGCTGTAGCTATGTATACAGTTGTGAAATACGTTTTCTACCACATTTTCCTTTTCGTTTTGGAGAAAAACTACCAGTTGCCCTTTAGTTTCTAATAATTTTTGACACCGCTGATTTCCCAACACCAGCCACTTCAGCGATTTGCCGCACAGTCATGGATGTGTTCTCAGTCAATGTAATAATTCTAGAACGTTTTCTGGGTGTTATATCCATACTGAAAACACATAGGAACACGGAGCACAACAAAAGCGTGTTTACTACAGCCAAGCACTCACAGAAGTCTGTTGGTTAATAATTGGCATTGCACCACAACGACAATAATGAAACAACAGAAATACTTCAAACCTTGCAATTGTTGCAATTGTTGTAAACAGTATCAAGTATCAAACAGTTAGCTGATACTACTAGTATAAGTTTATGTTACGTATTTATTCGATTATCTCCCATAAAGCGTGGAGAACTGTGGAAGGGTGATTTTTCTCTCTTTGTCCGCATTAATTTGCACAGCACTGTATGTGTGAGTGTGTGTGCCCGTATCTATAGGTTAGATTACCATTCTTATATGTATTTTTTGTTTGTATTTCTTATTTCTCTGCAATTTTAATATATATTTTTATTTTTCAATAGTTTAATTATTTCACATTCATATTTTTTTGTAAACATGGTCAAGTGGAAGAAAAGGCTCCACAGTCTTAACTTCGCCATGTAAAAGAAGACGAAATAAATAAATAAATAAATATAGATACATTGTTTGAAAAGTAATAATAATTCAAAGGAATTTTAATGGTACACTTCTCTGGTACGGCTAAATGATCGGTCAAGAAATTTTATGTTAATTGCGCAGTACTTCCACATTTATGGTAAACACCAACAAATACTGCTGTTTCACTACATCTAACACGGATGATCTTTCTTCTTCCTCGCCATTACCTCATTTCTGCAGGTTTCATTTTTTAATTAGTATTTCATACTCTCGGTCTCGACTACTTCAAACATACCTGAACGTTATTTATCAACTTCATTATTTACAGATTATCATAATCGAAATTACAATCATAAAGATAAATCGTAAGTGTCAACTGTGAACCTGTGCGCCGTCATTTCACATATTCAGGCGAATTCAGTTTTCCGAGGTTCTAAGAGTTGAAACAAGACGCCAGCCCCATAGATCAGTCCCTGGGCAGGATTGTCGTTTGGTGCCTCCCTTTCCCCCGCACTACTAAGCACCGACATTTTATACTTTTTTCTTATGCAAATTGTGAAATGATGAAACAATTAAAACTCAGTAAATGAAACAACAACAACAATAATATACTAGACCTTGGTGGCGTCCCTTCATCATCATCGCGATTAGCCGATGTTGGCTAAAAATGACGCTAAATAACAGAAATTGAATAAAATATATAAATAATACTTGTTAAATTTGAAGATCAGTAAAGCCGGCGAATGGCAAAACTGTCATAAAAGTAACAACAATAACAGCGGCGCAGCGTAGCGACCATTTTATTTTCGTAAAGTGTTTGCGTTCCTAGAAACTACTCTATCCCTCTCCAGTAGTCGGGGCATCAACCCATCTCATGGTAGGTGTAAAGAAAATCCACCCACTGTTTATGAGTTAGACTGTAAATATTTATTTCCCACCAGAATACTTCCGATCTGCAGCAAATTTGAGCACCAGACCTTGAATATAGTTGTTTTTAATATACGAAGATAAAAGATACTCGTTCGTCTAGAGAACAATCCAATCAACGTTTGTCTAATATCACTAAGGGAAGGACTTAGGGCAGTGCGGGCTATTCTCAAAATTATATTATTGGTATCCTGAGATCCATGCCAACCCTATTAAACAAACACTTCAACTACCCCAACTTACGAGGAATTTATACTCAAGCCCTCAGCCTCGAACCCCTGTCCTTTAGTAATTTCAAGAATCTGAAATATTACATACAGATTCTTCTTTGTAGCTAATCAGTGGTGATTTATTCATCATGGAGTTTTGGACTTTTGACCACTGTTATTTTTTTGTAAAAACTAACAGTGGTCAAAAGTCCAAAACTCCATGATGAATTACATGCAGATATTCTGAAAATATACAGTTTCATTTCATGCAATGTACAAAGAGAAATGTCATTCCTTTAAATTAACAGTTCCTGTCACGTTTCACACAGTTGTAGGATAACATGTCACACAAACCTGCGTTCAATCAAGCGACACGGATATTTCACACCGTCTAAAGCAAAATATTCACTGTGCATGCGCGAACAACAGGCCAGGGCGACACGATGCACCGTATGAAAAAGAACTCAGTCCGAGGGACACACAAGCAACAGACAACACAAGCTGAATGGTTGATTGCGTTTATTACTGAGAGCCAGTTACCAAGAGACACGTGTTGCTTCGATATGAAGTATCCCTAAAAGTAAGCAGCTTTTGAAGCACAGTATGAATAGTTAGTAGACAAACAGCAGTGACAAAACATATGTAATGATATATATATATATATATATATATATATATATAGAGAGAGAGAGAGAGAGAGAGAGATAGAAAAAAATTGCCTACAAATCCGCACCCTAATCAAAATTTATTAAACATATCAAAACATATTTTTTCATTCATCAATTTTTTACGCTTACAATAACCTCTAATTATTACTAAATCAATTTTTGTATTTTCCATCTAATATCTTATTCTATTTAGCTCTTGCCAGTAGGCACTTTATCTTCATATGTACATTTTTTTGGCCTCCATCTCATCAGACTTAGGCTATCATTCATTAATTTCCTCAATTATCTCATCCAACTCGTTTGCATTTCCACCCTTCTACATAGGAGTTGTAGCTTACCTGGCGACGTCAATTGAACAGGGGAGGTCAAATCAGCGTTAGCTTCCATCGTATACATTGCTCTCATCTTCAGGGATGAGATGTTGTTGCTATGTATGTGCTCGAAACGTTGGAAGATAACGCCGATATAATCTGGCTGGTACACCTCTTCGAATCCTTCTACATGCTAAATTGAAACAACAGTCTTTCGTAATCATTAAACAGGATGAAATAGGGAGGCTTTTGTAATATTAGTAATTTAAATTACATCCCCATTAAAAACTGAGCATCCTCGATGGCGAAGTGGTAGCGTCGTCGCCTTGTAATCAAAGGATCCCGGGTTCCATGCCTGGCCCAGTCCCGATTAGCCTTACTGTGCATAAAGTGGACTTAAAACACCAAATCAATAAATCATTAAGAATTAATTTTAAAATTTTATAATGAATTTCGGGTGAAAGATTCAATATACTAACCTTCATTATTAATTCAATGCCTAGAGAATTATAAAAAATTGGGGGGAGGTTGTATTTATATACACGAACGCTCGGGAGCCAATATAAGTTTACAACCTGCAAATCGGGTTTTCTCTACCGATTCAATATCTCCAATGTTGTTTGTGCTGCACCTGATTCAAAATCGGTCATAATTTATTTCGGAAATTATTTTTGGGAGAATAAAGACAGTCGATAGGAGAGCTTGACTGCCGTTCGATTCCCGGAGGAGAGGGTGAGGAAAGTGGGCTCTCCCACTGCATGAGGTGCATCTAAGTACAAGGGACTCTTCTATATAACTACGGGGGAGCATAGAGACGATTTGCATCGCCTCTATAAATAACCGAGACTGTGAATATGTAAAGGGCCACCACCACCCACCCACCAATATGCCTTCAAAACACATTGCATAATGCAGGTTGGTGGCTTTACCGATTTCTTTCAAATACAAGTAGCTAATTATAGTAACAAAACATATTTTTATACATAATTGGATTTTTCAAAATTACAATAAAATAACAAAGCAACCAATTTTGTTGTAATTCTATAAAGAATAAGTTAACGTAGGCCAGAATCGGTGAACTTCCCGTTCGGACAAATGTCGCAGTTGAAGTAGTGGTCTAAACAGGTAAAAACTGCTTACTGGCACGTAATCTGACTTAAATTTGGCATAAAGCAGTCTATTTTTTTTAGTTTGAAAGACCTTGTGACATTTGTCGAGCCGGGATGAAGTTCTTCATAACTAATGAGATAAAGAAAAAGGAAAATTTAATTCGTAACACTACTAACGGACTTATTACGCCATTCGCATGATGTAATTAATAAATACAATAATTCTAATTACATGATTATTAAAAAGCAAACATTTCTTTGTAAATAATAATGTAAAATGCCTGTTTTTGAACAATCCCTCCCCTGTTGTAGGTTTGTTATCCATGAAATATCAATCTGGAAATTTTGTTTCACAGGTACCTGTCATAGAGTAATCCTTACGCTGTAAATATAATTTTTTTAGCTCCCCCATCGGAGACATCTGGGCTCAAAATTTTGAAAAAGAGAATCAAGAAACGATCAAAGAGCTATAACAGTAATTCAGCCGAAATACTCTGATATTACATAACTTCCCTAAAAAAAAAGATCCTAAACTTTGAATTTTGGTCAAAATCAATATGTTGAAAAAATACACGAAACATACAATGTAGCTTGAAATGAACTGAAAACAATGTTTCTTTACCCAAGCTAGATGAGTTATCATAATTACCGCAACTGTCTACAAAGGCTAAAAATGCCGCAAATCATAAGTCAAACATGGCTGCAGTTTTTAAACGAAACCAAGTTTAGGAAAATACTACCCTTGCATAGGGGTTACAACAAAAATATATATAAATAGAAAAACTTGACAATTTTGTTAATTATTATCTTTTTGGAAAACATGGTATTAAATAACCATATTTTGCTTTAGACCTAATGTTAATTAAAATATGCAAGTTTGATTAAATTAGTGCATATATAGCGTATCAGTGAAAGTTTTATAAAAATAGATCAAATACATTCACAGTGTTGGTTTTATGCAAGGATAATGTTGGAAAATTTTCCGCTTGAAATCATTCACACTGAGAATCAAACCTGGGTTTACTACGTGGCAGTCCGATGTCATATTTTCTCTGGTTTTCTCATATATCCGTTTTTACTCAGTTCCATATTTTTTCACATTCACATTCAGAACATAAACATCCATGTCTTACTCGGGATTCGAACCCAGGACCCCTGCTGTCGAAGCGCGCTGCGCTAACTACCTCGCCCCGGAGGTCAATAATAGACTACTGGGACTCCTTATTCGTTGAAGAGAAGACGCTTTCACAATTATGTATGTTACAAGCCAATATTGTTGCTGCAGGACTCTATATTATCGTCTGGAATTTTTACACGAAATGGTCAGATCAGCTTTTGGCAGTGAAGACCCGAACAGCAAAACCTAGGACATGTCTGAGGAAAGAAATGACAAGGGTTTTACGACCTGTCAATCACTAACTGCCCGTGTACCGGAGGAGGCGTGTTCTTGAGGAGCCTCGCGAAGCGGGCCTGGACAAAACATCTGGTGGTGTAAACGCTGTGCGCGCTCTATCGGCAAAAGGAAGGCGAATTCGGAAAAGGCCTTTCCATGATATACAGTCTTAACATTGCTCAGTACAGTGGTAACATGGACGGATCTACAATTTTTACCTAGGAGCAGCACAGACTATGCTGCTACCTCTGTTCGTGAATGCAACACTTTAGGAGCGCCAACTTCTCTCCTGACAGAAAAGACCCAGATTGGATAGTAAACATTTTCATCGAGCAAGGCCTGAAAAGGTTTATTACCCAACCTGGGTCTTTTCTGTCTGAGAAGGTGACGCTCCTGATTCGAATCAGCTGCTTAACTTCTCTAATCTTCTATATGTACAACGTATGAGGATTATGTCGATCATTGAGCTTCCTTTATTCCTTTATATTTTTTATTCGATATTTACAACAATTTAATCACTTATCATTCCCTTTTATTTGTTTTATTTGGTTTTAAATACTTTCTATTTCCTATTAGTTCATTAATAATTTACTTTCGGTTTTTCCACTTGTGCTACCATCTATCGTCGTTTTCACCAACTATTCCTCCATATGTTTATGGTTGGCTTTGCTTATTCTGGCACGTATAGTCGACGCGCTAGCTACGTTAACGAGCGGCTGGCTTTAAAGTCGACGGAGCGCGCCCACCAGCTCCAACAATACATTCACCGCACGGTTGAAACTCCACGAGGACTAGACGAGCAAAATGACAGCTGCGCCCACTGGCTCAAGGACTCCACGTGGAGTAGACGAGCAGAACGACAGCTGTCCCCATTGGCTGAAGGTTGAGTGTGATTGGACGAAAACAACTCGCCCGTTGTTTATCCCCACCCACGTTCGTGGCGGCATCTCGCTTCAGATCTTACACGTTAAACAAGTAAACCCGTCAACTTTAACAATGCTGTAAGCATATACGAAGTAACAATCGGCATATAATATGCAGATTTTTCTAGATATTAAAAACAGCCTCAAACATATATGAGCGGTTCAGAGCACAAGTAGCGTAACTCCACTTTTCGTGGAAATTGAGTTAGAACTGTGAAGTATCACCATTTCAGTGCTAGAAGTAAGTATCTCGTAAGTTTCAAATTCCTGCTCATAGAGGCACCACTATGTCTGTACTCCAACATCTAAAGATTATACTAAGAAGACATTCGATGTTAAAGTGTCCCAAAATCTCATTTTTAAAAATTAAATGCAATGCTGTAACTTTATTCTATCTTGTGAGTCAACAATCTATACTTGTCGTTCGGACAAAAATTAAATACAACCTTTGATCAATAAATACGGTGAATGAATTGCTGGCGTGCGGTGTAGTTGGTACTACTGGTTGACGGTCAGGTCAGTGAACTCCTAGGTCTGTCAGTCATCGTTCGCGAAGCCGTGTGGTTGTCCAAACGTGCAGTTTGTGTGTACGCGTTTTGGAAGTAAGGTGCAGTACAGTGACGCTGTTATGGGTGAAATGGAGCAACGTACGAACGTGAAATTCTGCTTCAAACTGGTATCTGCTGCACGATAATGCACGCCCCCATACCGCCATAACCGTGGAACAGTTGCTGGCACGTAAGGGGGTTGTTGTACTCCATCACCCCCTTTATTCACCAGATCTGGCCGCTGCCGATTATTTCCTTTTCCCTCGCTTGAAGAAACACTTAAGAGGACAACGGTTTTCGGACATTGCCGACATCATCAATAAAATCAAATAAAATAAAATCCAACGCAACGTGAACGTTGAACTCAATCGCATCACACAGGCTTCCTTCGCCCAACGATGCGAGACCTCTTCACGCGTTCCCAGAAGTGTATTACCATTGGAGGCGATTATTTTGAAGGACAATAAGCTGTATTCCTGCATACATGTACCGCCTTTCCTGCAAATAAATCATGAAATCAATCATTCAATCTTTCACCGTATTTATTGATCACAGGTTGTATTATACATAATTAAGTGAGAAGGTATTTTCATTTTTTGATTTGTTTTGTATTGTGTCCCCATCCGTGACAACAAAAAACAATTGATTTCTCCTTTAATTTACATTTCCCCTTAAATTCCACTAGAATATCCAAAAGTCAATTACCTTCTCTCTTTGTCTTAAATAATTTATTTTCCATCATTTGCAAATTCACAGAAATTAAAATAAATTTCTTATTAGGTAAAGAGGCAGGGTTTTACCTGTCCCACCCATGACACAAGATTGTTAACTTGTAGCTACAAATCTGTGAAAGTATTTTAAGGGTAGTTATGTGTAATCAACAGTGTTCAGTTTCATAACTCATTGCACAGAAACAGGAAGAAAAATGTTGGTTAACTATCAGCAAGACAGTTATTTTAATTCGTAAAATGTAGTCTCGGTGTTCCAACCTTGGCAATTGAATGCACCGTAAGTTATATAAATGTGCTGTTTTCTCAAAACTGTATTGAATAGAGTTACGGCGGTTGTTCTCCGAACCCCTCATTTCACATTCATATCGAGGCAACTACAAGGCTTCATTTTGGGCCCTATTTGTGCCCAGAAAAGAAAGAAACTAGGACTCTTTGATCAAAATGTGATACAAGTAGTACATTTTTCTGAAATTGAAGTTCTTTCTACGTTATTTGTATTAACGGTGATTACAGTTGATATAGAATTATCTCGCTATTGTAATCAGTTAGCCAGTTAACGTTGTTGTCTTGTAACCAGTGATGTGCCGTAGACTATAAGTTTACGTCTACATGCGTTGTCTACAGGTAATCTACGCGTACTTTACATTGGGTTGTAGTTTACATAGACTACGTAGACAATCTAAAGTGCATTAAAATTAATTTTCAAGGGTTTCATGAAAGGAAAGTGACATTTTCAACTATATTGGTTCCTAACAAACTGAAGAGAATCCTATTTACAACAAAATTTCTCTTCTCTTCTCTCATCAACTATGGAAGAAGATAAATAGTATGCAAAAAACAACAACAGATGGCAGTCGTGAGGCAAAAGTGGTCTTTTCCCCATAAAACACTAGAATATTTCCTATATTAGGTTTTTCCTAGGTGAGAAATTGTTCGAATTTGGAAGAAAGAGTACGAAAAGTTCTCCTCACACATCAGCAACTGATACGCAGTATGATTTTCTTCTAATTCCACGGCGCCCTTTGCTAAGTTATCACCTTTCGCCATGTTATTTACATAGATTACGTCATCTACGTGTAGAATGTAGACTGTCGTTGTTTACGCGTAGACGCACCTCACTGCTTGTAACCGAGAAGTCCCTTTGGATTTCTGCTGTCGGCTTAGTTAAGTGTCTGTTGAACCAAGTCTCGATTAATGAATTTATGCCAAACTTTGTCTTATCTGGAAAAGGATTATTAGAACATTTTCTGTTCGTTGTAATATAATGCTATTTATACTTTTTATAATAGTTACTCAACCTTTTGGTAGGGTCATGTTGCCACGGATTACTACTGAATATATTCTTTATAAAAGCTATGTAAATATTGGTTAGAGTGGGTGAAAATCCACCCTTCCAAGTGCCATTCCTGGATCGCCACTGCCCCAGCTAGAAGCATCCCCTCACATGTCTCATTGGCACTACTTTAAACAACTCATGCCCCCACCAACCCCCCACTGCAAGCGTTGCTTAAGGGAAGTTGTATTTTTAGCAGACACGAAAATCCCCCGCACAAACTGATGGATATCTTCCTCGAAGAAGAGATTGTAAATACAAACGCTGCAATCTCTAGAATCTAGACACGCAGTCGCTAGCTCTTGATGCAAATCGTTTAGAAAAAAGTAATCTTGACAATATAAGCACGAACAAGGATATTGTAGTACATGGACAAAGTGACGGTAAAGTGTTGTGTGTCGACCGTTCACATGTACCTCTCGCAAACTATAAACCAGGGTGCCCGCATGGGGAGCAACCAAGGCACCCCCTCCTAATCTTGACATATCATTGCCAAGAACTTACAAGATACACTCATTAGACAATGACTTCTTTCTAGTTTGACAATTAGAAATGATGAATTGGAATGGAACGTGGATGTTCTAAATTTAGCATGCAACCAAGCGTAGTTTTCTTGCTCGCGGCTAAGCTACAAAATATACTTTCACCTTAGCATCCAGAGAAGACACACAATTGCCATCTTTAGCTCTTCCCCACGTCATTTCCTAATATATGGTAGTAGATATGACAATCTTATTTTTACATATCGGCTTCTTGAGGATATGCTGCTGCCTGGGTCAACATACACAAAGATGAATGGATTCAAATATATTTATTTATTTGAGAAATCCTGAATACAGAGAGAATCCATTTTATATCAGGATATCAACAGAGAGAAAACAGAAATTAGCAAATGAGAAACACGCACATATATATGTAACAAGAATAAAAAACAAAAACAAACAACAATAACTAGAGTATAATAAATATTAATTACTCTTCAGCTGCTTGATGCACGCATTTCTGAAAGCCTGCTTAGATAGATGGAAGCCTGGACGATCATTTAGTGTATTGTACCTTGTTTGTAGCCTAAATGACCTATGTTCTAGGGATAGCCTTCAGGCTTTTGTGCAAAAGAAGTTGTTGCATTTGCTGTTGGTACGTGGGATCCGGATGTGAAGATGTGGCAAGAGTTCGTTAGTGAAAAGTTGTCCATTCATGATTTTGAAAATAAATGTTAGATCTGAAACTTGACGGCGAAGGGAAAGATCATGAATTTGAAGAGTGGATAGAATTTCATGTTTGGAAAAGTTTGCAAGGGCTGGACATCTGACTATTCTGATAAAGAAATTTACCAGTTTGTTTGTTAGCTTTATATTGCTGTCACAGGTCATTGACCAAATACAGGAACCATATTCAAGAATAGGTACAACGCACGTTGTGAAGTAGGTTTTGAGGGCAGAAACATGTGTGATGTCTGTAAATCTGTAAATTAACCCAAGGGGTTTCATGACTCTGGAAGTTATGTAATCTATATGGTGGCTGAAAGTGAGTTTGCTGTCGAAAATGACTTCAAGATCTTTGTGCTGTTGTACGAAAGGAATAATTTTGTTGCATAATCTATAGGATGGTGCTGTAAAATTGGACTTGAGGGTAAACCTCATATCAAAATTTTTCGGGATTTATTTTCAGATGCCAGTCTCTTCACCAGCGTTCAAAATGTTTGAGATTGTCTTGCGTGGAACATGTGTCTTGAACTGAAGCGATGTTTCTAAATAACTTACAGTCATCAGCATACAATAATATTGAGCATTCGGGAGAAATATATTCATGAATATCGTCCATGAAAAGAGTGAAACACAGGGGCCCTCGAGAACTTCCTTGAGGCACACCGGAAACTACAGGAAGCCATGACGAAGAGCAAACAGATATGATAACCTTTTGCTTTCTATTGTGCAAGTAAGATGAGAGTAATTTAAGAAGAGGTCCGTGAATGTTAAATCTGTTTGAAAGTTTATGGACGAGTTGTGTATGAGGGACAGTCAAGGGCTTTAGCGTTGGTGAGCAAACAAGCAAGGATTGTGTCACATGAAGCAAGTGTTGAGTGGGAGAGAGGATCGGAGTAGCATGCGCAAGGATACTATATTTGCTTGCTTCCATGCAAGAGGAAACACACCGTCGGAAAAACATTATGCTGATTGGTTTGGATAGAATATGGGCTAATCGTTTGAAATATGCCAGTGATATCATTAGGAGCGTTAGCTTTAGAACATAAAGAGATTTTAATAATTCGTGCACTTCATTGCAGATAGTTGAGATTTGAGAGAGTGTGTAAGGAATGATGGACTTGACTTTAGGCAGTGCTGTAGCGGTATTATTTGTAAAGTTGCTGTGAAAATACGACTTGTTCTGTGTGGCTTCATTTGATTTGTTTGTTCACAGTAATACATCAATTTAACATTTTTATAAGTGATCTATCACGTGACCTCTGTACAAAAAATGGTTTATCCGACCAGAACAGCGCTGCTCCCTTAATTTAATGCCAATCAAATTATCAAAATTTTGTACATTACAATAACATTTTTCGTATTGGACAGACAGTTCATTCTAAAATTAATATTAATGAACTCTAGCCATGTCAAATACCCACGGGGCATATTGTAGAATATGCAGTAACGTTTTTTTGTTTATTTATAGATTCCATTGCAAATAATATAGAACATAGGAAATATTACCAAGGACAACTGCGACTGATAATTTTAAAGACAAGCGCGGATAACGATGTGATTACACGCACTCTTTTTCTTTCTTTTTCTCAGTGAGTAAAGGGGAAAGTTACAAAACTCGAACAACACGTTAAATAACCTTGGGAGCAAGAGGAAACCATGTCATTACGTTGCACCATAATCATTATGTACTGCATTCCGTGCAGTTTCCGCATATGGACAAATATAAATGAGGTATCGTAAAGAAAGGCTTCCAGACGTTAAGCACTGAGGCAAGGTTTTGGAAAATGATAACTGGGTCGTTCCCTAATATGCACTATTTACTGCATTATTGATTTTAATGCATAATGTTCATTATTTCGAATTTGAATTTCTACAATCGTCGGTCGTATTTTGGTTGATTTTTCGTCGTTTTTCTTTCTCCACCAGTAAGCAATAGAAACTACGTATAAATGCTCTTTTAGCCAAATATGCATTTTGGTATGTATTTGAGGTATGGACGTCGCCAGAAATTGTTGTAGGGGTAGGGGGGTCAGGCCATTCATAAAACTTCAATAGTACAAACAATAATATCAACAATTCTTTTATCGTTATTATGATTGCTATTTAACAATAATAACTATTATAAAATTTACCAATTTATTTCAAATTATTATTATTAGTACTAGGGAGACACTTCTACTCGATCCAGCAGATGAGTGAATATCTAGCACCACTATTTCTTTACATTTCATAGGTTAGTGTATTGAAATGTATAGTTACCCTAACTTTTACATTCGTCGTTCAAGAGAAAGCTTTAGAAATTAGGGGGAAATTTAGTCATAAAGTTTGTTGTGTGACCTCCCACACGAAACTCTATTTTTATTTTATTTTTTATTTTTAAAAGTGTGGTCTGTAGTATTTATACGGATGTAAAACTTGGTGCCTTAAAAGAGGAACATAAATTAAGAGTATTTGAAAATAAAATTCTTAGAAAAATATCTGGACCTAAATGGGATGAGGAGACAGATGAATGGAGAAGGTTACATAATTTAGAACTGCATAATTTGCATTCATGTCCAGATGTTATTAGAATAATTAAATCAAGAAGACTTAGGTAGGCAGGCCGTGTGACAGGAATGGGAGATGAAAGAAGAGTTTACACGATTCTTCTTGGGAAACCTGATGGTAAGAGACCAGTGGGAAGGTCAAGACGAAGATGGAGGGATAACGTTGAGATTGACCTAAAGGAAATCGGTAAGGATGGAAAAGATTGGATTGATCTTGCTCAGGATAGGGACAGATGGAAGGTTTGTGTTGCTGCAGCCATAAACCTTCGGGCTTAAGAAGTCTACAGAGTTAAGCCAGTCTCACACGGCAGTTAGGTACGTCCTCACTTTGCCATCGACTTGTAGCTTCGTTGCTTAACGATCGTGTGAGAGCTTTCTCTTATTCAGTTCCCGACAGAATTAGAAACCGTCTCTAAATCCATCGTTAAAACCATAGAACTACCAATCAGAATTAAGGAGCACACTGGCCAGCTGAAGTAGGAAGTAGAAGAAGAAGAAAGGCAATAGATGTTCCACTGTTTATTCAATGCAGTTTAAAGAAGAAAAAGATTTGACGAATACAGCTATGTAAATGATTGGGGCGAATATTTTATTTGTTGAGTGAAGAGTCTACTAATTATTATTGTTTTAAATAAATAGTTCGTATGTCTAAATTTCCTACTGTGATACTGTTATTTTATTTTCACAATATAAATATAATATGGTAACTTAATGTAAACCCCACAATTTTCGCACTTTGAATGTTGTGAAGTTTATGTAATTTAATTGACTATTTCAAAACCGTACGAGACGGGTTTCATTAGAATATACAACTTCTATCGTAATATACGGATGCAACTTTATGCTAGTATGTCCGTGAAGTGGTATATCAACTTAAAATAACATACGTTTTATACTCACATTCACTGCCACTGATTACATGTGCTACATTTTTCAACAGTGCCAATGTTATTCTCTTATTCTTTTAAGAGAAAACATTATTTTCCCAAATCTTCAGCAGTTATTAGCATCTAAACTTGCGAAGTGGTGTACCGTGTTTGTGCAGTCGCCATTTTTAAAATGCGATTTTAAGGATCGTGTGAGACCCCTTTTGCTGCCTTCGCGAACTGAAGACGTAAAAAAATCTTATGGTAGTTTCGAGTCGGAGGTGGGTAGGGAAGTGGGGACCTACTTAATCACCGTGTGAGACTGGCTTACGTTAGTTAGAGAGTGGAACCATTTATTCTTTAGATTATGAAAACTTAACCTGGTTTCTGTATTTTACCCACAAGTTTTCGATCTAACACAGTGTTACTTTGGTTATTGTGTTCGATTAGTAACTAACTGAACTTTATTTCTCATTAATAATAAAAAGTAACAAGCTTTCGCCTTCATAGGCGTCATCTTTGACAAGCAGTGTATTGCTGAAGAAAAGTAAGGTAAGCCAATTTCTTCTTGGTACTTAGGATGGATGTTGAATGAACTTTGTTGTGACAGTCACGGAGCCACGAGAGAAGGGGAGAAGAAGAAGAGAGGAGAAAGGAACGTGAAGAAAGAAGAAGTCTCGCATCACTTCCTAGGAATTCTTGCGCGTGGAATCACGGGAGATTGAACCCAATCCGTCTCAGCGTCAGAAACACAAAGGATGAGACAAAGCTTCAAGCGACTCAATGTTGCCAACACTTGACAAGCAAAAAAGTCACTAAACATCCCCGAAATTTCACCAAATCAAACTTCCATTACAAAAAATAAACACTGAAAGGTATCGAATTCGCATAACTGAAGCATTTTAACAGCCATTCCATGGAGAACGAATGCTATTTTTATTGTGATAATAGAAACAAATAATAATTTCAACCTCCAACAGGATTCGAGGCTGCTTCATTTTGCTACTTCCGCTGATTGGTCTGCGTGGAAATGTCGCGAACAAGTCACACCACGATAGATCGTGTTATGTTATGCTTAATGACATATCCGGAGTTGTAATTTCCAACGCTATTTAGCCCAAGCACTTCACACTTGAAATGGATAAGCCAGTATCGTGAAATGGGCTGTAGAAGTGTATGGAAAGTTAATTTATATAAAAAATAACTGAGTTACAGCGGTTACTATTAACCCTCCGTTGGTCGCGCACGGGTCTCTCATTCCGCGTGTGTGATTTTAACATCGCTATTTATCAATGATTTTTTTATCAACACCCTCCCTGTGTCTAGATGAATTTCTAATCTTCCTCTTTTACCCGATGATTATGTTTTTAGTGTTAGTAAGATATTCGAACCTCTGGTGAGGGTTCATTGAAACCCCTTGCTGTCTGAGTCCATGCGCAGCTATAGGCGTACCCAATTGTTACTGAAAATCCGATATGCCGCTCGATGCCCGATTAACAAAGAGTGCCTCTTTATAGTTTTATAGAATTTCAATTTGTTACACCCTGCGTATCTTGATAAATTTAGTACAACATTTATAAAAAAGAAAGAAATAGAAAATGTATAAGGTTAAAAATTAAAGATTGTAAATTAAAGATGTTATGAAAAAAAGAGTAGAACTGATTGTTCCAATGAATGAAACATTATGACGTAATTGAATGAACTCCTATCAAATTTCAGAAGAAGTTGATGTACTAACCTTTATGTAATAAATTAATGGCGGAAGTTTTAAATCTTATATTTTTCATTGTATAAGTATTTGATATAAATGTGTAAGTATTTGTTAACAGTAAAATATGTATCAAAACCTTTTGAATGATTTATCAAACTCAACTTTTGTAAATATTACACATTATAATGTACATGAAGAAATATTTTGTCTTTGTAACCTACTAGTCAGGGGTTCGAGAATACAGAAATCGGGTATAAATACGTCGACAATTCACGGTAAAAGGGAGTGGTTTCTTGATATCGTGGGTCTGTTACCAAGCATAGTGTTGAGTCGCTCACACCCCGCAAAACTGAGCAAAGTTCTCATGAACAATCTTAGTCGGATATCAAAGAAATCGAAACAGTAATCACGTTTCTTAAGGACCCGATTTCTCAGTCTCGCGCTCCTAGTTTCCGTATGTTTGTAAATGAACTTACAAGAATAAAAACTGGTTAAATTCATATCCTATAGTTCGAGTTTTCCTTCTACCTATCTGAGATGGTTCCAGTGTGGACTGATGGAGTTCTTATGTTGCTGACTACAGGAGCTGTGGGTAATTAACTCAATTCTTATCACTACGTGTGTCTGTTAAGATACAGTGTCGAGTCTCTCACAGCCCGCAGTGGTGGGAACGTAACAATGTTTTGTAGTTTTATACGTAGAATCTCAAATGTTGAAAGGAAGAAAAGATCTATTCGTAAAAATTGTTGATTTGGCGTTTTAGACCATAATTTGGTATATTTTAAAAACTCGGTCTCTGAGACCGTGCGCGACCAACCAGTTTCACAGTTACTCATTTAGAAAAGTAATAATTTTAAAGTAACTGTATTTTCACAGATATAACTCGTATAACAAGTTGCATGCATACAAGCAAGAATTTCTATTTTCACTAATCGTTGTATAAGACTAAAATTATTTTTTATTAATTTATAATATTTAAATATAAAACTATAGAGGTAAGAAATTTTAAAGTTAACTCTTATGCGTGAAATAATTACATTGTGCAAAACATTTGTGGTATAATAGGTTGACGGTGATTTTGATATTCTTGCACAGGAAGATAATGTAGACAAAAGAGACATTTTTGCATTGTTACTAAAAATAAAGATTCTTTGAACTCCAGATTCTTACTCTAGTCAAATTATTTAGAGTGATGCAAGGAATAAAATTCGGATCAAAGGTTATATAGATCCATCACCCCATTTGAAATTGGGCTGTTCATTGCCATGGACGTCCGCAGGATTTTTTCCAGGGAAAGGCAGGGAATGTACTTTTTTCCAGGGGGGCCATACAAGATACATTTTCCCCAATAATAGTGTTGTTCCCTCAAACATTGCTTAAATTTGAGTTTATAATATTCATGCAATAATTAACACATATTATTCTGGCTGAAATGAAATTATATGTGTAAAATATACACTGCTGGACAAAATAAACCGGACACTTGCATTTTTTGTGATAACGCATAAATTTAGTAGTGCTGCGTAATTTATATAATAATTTGTTCTCTGTTGAATATATTCAGGTTTTCTTATTTCCAATAGTTTCTGCAACATTTAGTTAGCCTCTGAAGCAGAATTGTTAATAAGTTAAATTAGAATAAAATAATAAATAATTGCAATTCAGATGTCAAATATTAAGGTGTTCGGGTTTCTTTGTCCAGCAGTGTATATTTTTTGTTGACTTTCATTTTCCAAGGGGGGCACTCCCCCCTTACCTCAGCCCCCTTTCCGACGCCCATGATTATTGCGAAACTTTTCCGGTTTCCCAAAAGAATTTCGGTCGTCATTTGGTTGCCCTAAGCTTTACATTGGAGCGCTATGGGATGGCTTTTCAAAGATTATTTTCAACGAAGATAAGAATTTATCGTGTAAATCAATAATAAAAATGGGTTTTTTAAAGCTTTAAGATTATGTAGCAAGTCATAAGTTTCCTAAAATTAGATTCTCCTGAACCTAAGAAATGATATCTTAAAGCGCAACGGGAAACTGACTAAATATAGTATGTTTATGCACAAAGAGCACTAAACTTGACGTCATTTGGGTCGTCTTTAGCTGTCATGATGGGTCGATATTACAAAAATTTAGATTTTTACACTACGCTTTGTTTTTTCTGGTTGCGAGTATGTGTAATTCAAGGGCAGGAGTAGGAATCTGAGAAACTCCCAGAATTATAAAGAAAAAACTTAGGGCTGAGCTGATACCACTTTGAACCGATACCCTTACCGATTCCCACCGATACCGATACCGATATTTGAAAATTGCAATAATAAAAAATTGTTCAAAATGTTGATCACTATTGGCGTGTAAATATTCTTCTCCAATAATATTCATCATTAAGAATTACATAAGAATCTCAAAATAGATTTTATGTCACAAAATGCAGCTTTTCGTGCAAAATTGGCGCATTAATACATCGGCATCAATGTCATTAAGTGCGTAAGCGCATATTTATTATTATACACTGTGACACTATATTTTCATTGTATTAAGCAGACATTTTCCCTTTGCAGTTTCGTCCTTTTTTATTTGTTTATTTATTTATTTATTGATTTAGTTTATTTTACTTCGCGTTTTGTGCCTCTTGGCTAATTTGCGAAGATGGGGATGAGTGATGAAATGGTGAAATTGATGAATGGACATTCACAAACAACCAAGCCCGACCGGGATTCGAACCCGGGACCCTTGGCGTCGCAGCGCGATGTGCTAACCACTCGGCCACAGGGTTGGGCCCTTTTTTATTTGTAACAACATTTTTAGAATTATAATTCCTGTAAATAAGAAAGCCCTAGAGGTTGCGAGACATGAAACAGAAGATAAAATATTTTTTTGTAATAAATGTGTACAAGAGGACCATATTTACTAGCCACGTGGAAAAGTATGATATGGATATCACGTAAAAGAAAAGAGTTTGTTATTAATTACAACTTTGAAAATAAAAGTATATTCGCGCGGAATTATTATGTATTATTCTTTACCGGATTCACAACAATAAAGAATTTACATTGTGAAAATTGCAAGTGACGTAAACAAGTGCTCTGCAAATTTTAAAGCTTTTTTGAGTTCAGATATCTTTTCTGTTGTTGAAGATCGTCTTTTCAAAAATCTTACTTTTACAGCACTGATTATTCAACTATCATGTTCAGACATAAATCCTGAGGTTAAGATGAAATTAAACTTGCAATTTAATGTAATAGCAGCACATTCTTCTTCTTCTTCTTCTTCTTCTTCATGCCCCTTACCGCTTATAGCAGCACATTCAGCATCAAATTACCAAGGTATATAAATGGGAGAACAATTGCCCATCAAAATCGTGGTGACACAACAGGAAAGCTCCCACCTACATTAGTTTGCTTTGACCAGGCCCTTTCTGGCATGGGAGCAGTGGCGCTAGTATCGCTACTTTAAGTTACCGGGAATACTGTACAATTTCTCACATTTTCCGAGGTTTCTGAAATCTTGGCGCTAGGGGGATACTGTATCGCCTCCCCAAAATTGGGGGTGGGGTACCAGCATGCCCTTGTGCCCCCCCCCCTTTCCTGCTCCACTATATCAGCTAATGCTAATACTTGATATCGACATTTTTCCAGAAAGGATATTTTTTTCCAGAGCAGTGTTTTCTTCAGGTTCCTGAGTGTACCGATATATATTGCGTGCATGTTGTACTGTAACGATGCAAAAACACGGAACAAGTCATATGTGGGGGAGGGAGTGGTTATCTGGTGCCTTTTATGGGCGAATTGTCACGCTGTTAACCATACACAGTGCGTGTGTGGCTCGATTGTTGGCTGTTGATGACGTCAATACATGAAAATTGTTCCTATCCTTCCAAATGTGACATATCTGCTGGTAGCCTAAAGAATGATACAGAATTGGAAATACTATACTCTGTACCGGGAATATAATTCCTTGTAATATTTTACAATAGCACCAGTGATGTGCAGTAGACTATAAGTTTACGTCTACATGCGTTGTCTACACGTAATCTACGCGTAGATTACATTGGGTTGTAGTTTACATTGACTACGTAGACAATCTAAAGTGCATTAAAATTAATTTTCAAGGGTTTCATGAACAGAAAGTGACATTTTCAACTATATTGCTTCCTAACGAAATGAAAAGAATCTTATTTACAACAAAATTTCTCTTCTCTTCCATTACCAACTATGGAAGAAGATAAATAGTATGCAAAAAACAACAACAGATGGCAGTCGTGAAGCAAAAGTGGTCTTTCCCCCATAAAATACTAGAATATTTCTTATATTAAGTTTCTTCCTAAGTGAGAAATTGTTCGAATTTGGAAGAAAGAGTATGAAAAGTTCTTTTCACACATCAGCAACTGATACACAGTATAATTTTCTTTTAATTCCACGGCACCCTTTGCTAAGTTATCACCTTTCGCCATGTTGTTTACATAGATTACGTAATCTACGTGTATAAAATAGTCTACGTGTAGAATGTAGACTATCGTTGTTTACGCGTAGACGCACATCACTGAATAGCACCGATCAAGTTAGGTTAACGGTGCATAGATTATTTTTGGATAGGAAGATAACGTAAATTTTAAAAAAAAACACTTTTTGCGTTTAGTTATTATTTTTCTATTATTTGAAGTAGGATTACACTTAACCTTACAGTTTATTTTACACAGATTATCTTACTATAAAAACAGTTAGGTTACTAGAAACAAGATTGTGTGTAAAAACTTTTAAGGTTGTCTATCGAATCAAAGGATTTAGAGGGTACTGCGCTTCCAAGCACGTACTTAGTGGGGTGTCCAGACCCCTCCCCCCTCCAAGGACTTACCAAGTACTAAAATAATGAAAATATATTTTTTAGCATTTATTGTATAATCTCTACGGTTATTTGTTTCCGCCGAACTTACTGGAAGGCAAGAATTAGATTGACTTTGAAGGGCAGTACCAGATATAGTTTATCCACACTATAATAATACTTAAAATAATATGCAGACAATATTGATCAGGAACTTTATTTTTCGTCTAACTGGATTTAACATCCTCTTTGTTATTCAATAAATATTTAATTCCTTATATTTTTTACATTAATTTCCTTGTCATGATAGTTCCATTTATACAAATTTTGTCATCTTAACATCACGTAAGCAAGATAAAGAATGTGTGTTGTTATATCTCTGTTCTTATGCTGTCTTTTTACCTATTCGTACAATAATAACAATACAATATTTATTTACTTATTGTTATCAATGGATCTAGAAATTTGTATTAACGTATTAATTTAAATATGTATATTATTACTATCAATTTTCTTATTATTTCTGAAACTCTTGATTCGGATCTTCCCGGAAAATATTTCTAGATATGTACCTGTTTGCCTCCCCCCCCCCAAAAAACGAAACTGTCTCTCCATTGTGTCAGGTTGTGATTGCTAGTACTGTATACATGCCACGAAGGAAACGTAGCTCGAATTGGTTCATTCAGATAAGGATACGTCCCAGGTTAACACCATGAAAGGTTAAACATCCATAAGCGTGCCCAGACCGTCTGATTATGGGGGGTAGGGGGCAAAAGCCCTGATGAAAGTTCAGCCGGGGATAGCAAAACCTCATCCGATCTCATTGTTTTATTGTATTCATGGGTATGAAACAGGGACGTATATAGTGTTTCCGGAGTCAATAAAAATCACTGTATTAGAAGAATTCCAACTTACGTGGCAACAATCTTCTCACCCCCTTATTTCTCCTCTCTGTGTATCAGAGACTAATTTAGATATAAACATCGTTTCGTTTGAGTTTTTTTTCTTTTTAAGTTTTAGCTTTAAGTAGACTTTATGCACAGACAGGCTAATCGGGACTGAACAGTTTAAAAGTGGGACTCGATTCATAGTGTGCCTCCATCGGGTATCGAACCCGGGAACCCTTGATTACAAGGTGACAACGTTAGCACTACGCCATCGGGAAGGCAAAATTATTTTAGTACAGCAGATTGAAAACAAATACACATAATTTATTCATTTTCAATGTATGGGCAATTTATTCTGCAGACACATAGAGCTGGCACAAGTAAGGAATAAAGTAGGTGGGGGTGTTAATCACAAGAAATTCGCTAGCGAATGAAGTGCAATTACATAGGAAATAACAAATAAAATAAATAACATAAAGTATACCCTCCCAGCCTTACGTAGTTGCTTGGAACTTTCGTCGGCTTAAAAAATATTTTTTTTCTTCAATTTTGTTTAAGAACGGCTATAAGATTTCTCTACACTAAATTTCTAAGTGACAGTATTAGAGGGGGCAAGAACCCCCCCCCCTGCCCCCCGTGTACTAAAAACATCGTATGGTTATGAGAATGAAAGACTTCAAACTGCGAACACATGTCAGTTTCTTGTTCCCTTCTTCGCTTGGCAATCACCTGAAAGACCACTCTAAAGTTGCTTTTCTTGCGAGTAAACACTAATAACAGTCATTAGGAATTTAACCCGCAGCAAAACAAGCACTTCATGTTCGCTGTTGAGTATGCTTCGGTGAACCGGCATGCAAAAATATTGGACACAGGCCAGAGACCATGCGTGGTGGCGGAACCCGGCACTCTTTGAATGAAACGCTAACGACATACGCATGCTTTAATGTCTCTGGAATACACTGTGCTTAGGGGTACAGAAAGCACAAGCATGGGCATCGTCAGAAATGTTTGTAGGGGGCTGAAGCAATTGATAAAACTTGATAGTCAAAATCCTGACAATAGTAGACTAATTATTATTATCATGCTTATGATTATAATGATAAAATAATAACTACCAGGTGGGCCATAAGTAAGTTGTCACTAGCAATCGTTAGACTTTGTTTTGCCTAGCGTAGTGGAAGTCAGTTGTGAACTTGACTAGTGCGTATTACCCAATATAAGAATGCTGGGTAATACGCGCTAGTCAAGTTCACAACTGACTTCCACTACGCTAGGCAATACAAAGTCTAACGATTGCTAGTGACAACTGACTTATGGCCCACCCGATATTTTAAACCCATTGAAAAAAAAAACATTCTTATTGTAAATTATTATTATATCTTTGGGGAACTTTTGTACTCGATTCACAAGATGAGTGAATATCCAGCACATGCATTTTTTTATTATTATTTTTTAACATTTCATACAGTTAGTGTACTGAAATGCATAATTGTTATAAATTCTTGCACATATCGTTCAAGAATAAGCCTTAAAAGTTAGGGAGAAATTTTAGTCACAGTGTTCATGTTGTGTGACCTGTCACACAAAACTCTGTTTTGGAATTTTGAAAACTGTGAAACTATATGAGAACATAACTGGTTCCTGCAGAGGCGTGGCGTGCATGTAGCCGCTGTTACCGCAGGTAACACTAAAATATAAAGAATTGAAGAACCTGTCTTAAAATATTATTACGTACATAAACTGGTAATATTGTCGTAAAGTAAACATTGCAGACTGACATTTTTTCTGACACCGGCAAAAGCGAATAGGAGGACTGATCCGGTACGCTCCACAGGCAACATGAGGGAAGGACCCTGAGCCCACCAAAGGAAGACTTGGCGTAGCGGTAAAGACTGTTATGGCGGGAGGAGGAGGCGGGCTGTTTAGCCGTCGCAGTTGCCGGTGATCCTTACAGGAAACATACCAGTGTTGCCATATTCAATTGACAGAAAAGAGCTAAGTCGCCTAATCGGGTCTATCTTACTCTGAAGGTGTCCAGTCACACTGGGAAACGATGGCGCAGTGTTAGTAGCATCGCCGCCTTATAATCAAGGGATTCCGGGTTCGATACCCGGTGGAGGCACAAGTGGTTCGGATCCAACTTTAAACTGTCCCGATTAGCATTACTGTTCATGAAGTGGACTTAAATCGCCAAATCAAAATTTAAAAAAATCAAATCACACTGGGGCAAAAGCAAACTACCAAGTGATAATTTGTATTTACACTAAATATCAGCGATTATGAAAGTCCTCTTTGTCCTTCTTCGACATCATGGGCGAGAAGGAGAGGAGAGGGATGGGTATGGTCAAGGGGTCTGTCCTTCTAAAAATGTCAACCTAAAATTCTATATTTCACACATATAATATTATTTCGGTTACAGGAATTTGTGATAATTGTTGATAATACAGATTGACATTGACATACGTTGACGCAGGAATGCAATAATTTCGGATTGAAGCAATGTTTTTGAGGTGGTAGAACTGTTTTTGGGTGAAAACATTACTTACAAGCATAATTTCCCGATTGTTATCTTAGCACGCTCTGAAGTGTCAGGTGTCGCAGGTTCGAATCCTCAGCAAGAAATGGTTATTTCAATGTTCGTTGTTATTATTTTACTTACATAATTATAAAAATTAATAATTACATACACAAAGAAATAATAATTTTATTTCAATAATTCACCACGCATCGTCATCGTCACGATTATCCTATAAAGCGAAAGCCTTAAAGGTAGCAAAGGACGTAAAATATACGAAATAGTAGTGGTGTCAGAAATGAGATTTCAGTGGATTTAGCGAAACATGGGAGTGGGAGTAGTTAGGAAACAGATGAAGACTACATCTACTCTACATACGTCTTATTTGAAACGAAAATGTTTCGCGATTTGGGCAAATCTGGTTTCAAAAGAACTAAGATGGCAACATTAGTAGAACTGGACTTCTTGCAGGTTCCGAAGGAAATATTGGGGAAGGGCCGATGCTGAGAGGGGAGGGGGCAAGGAGGGTGCTTCACGTGTTACAAAAGTAAACAACGGTTTGTGGGAGGGACTGTGCAGTGGGAGTTTTGTGACTGGTGTCTTTCGTCTTTATGTTGTTTTCGGGCATTGTCAATTAATTTATGAAGCTTGCCCCGAGTTCCGAGGTGGCGGGTTCATCCTATCTGGACAGTGTGTGTAATCGTGCGATAGAAGATATTTTGAAGCAATCTTTCGGTTCGTTATTTTGCAGAAAACATCGAAATTGTGGCGAAAGGGAGGCCAAAGCCTATTTTTAACGATTTAAAAACCAAGTCGTCTGCTGGATATGACCGACATTTCAATGTTTCGTGGTATAACGACTATCCGTGGTTATGTGGATGTGTGCAGTTTTCTAAACTCTTTTGTTGGCCATGTACTCTATTTTCGGGTGAAAAAAAAAGTGTCGAATTCAGATGTGGATAACATGGACCATGACCATGACGCACCCAAAAATTCAAATTCAAATGAAAAACTTCTCTTTATGACAGCATCATAGAAGTTTTTTGATTTGATTTGATTGATTTTGCTTCGCTTGTGCCACTTTTGGCTAATTTGCGAAGATGGGGATGAGTGATGATATGATTAAATTGATGAATAGACATCACAAACGCCCATGCCCAAGCTAGGTTTCGAACCCGGGATCCCAGCATCATATAACTATTTTCAAAGACGGATTGATCTGCTCTATAAGTAGCCTTCGATGTTTCTCTAAGTATCAAATTACGTATTATTGTGTCAACAACCAATGTTTGCGATTTCACTTTAGTCCTTATGTCAACATTTTTTTTTTCTGATTAATAACTTTACCAAAATCTAGTATTGAATTGCATACGTACCAGATTAATATTATATGAACTACTTGGAAGACATTGGGGGGGGGGGGGCATGAGGTGGGGAGGCGCCCAAGTCTCCCTTAAATGTCCTACTGATAACCGGTAACACTTTTAAAAATCCACGCCACGCCACTGGGTTCCTGTATTTTGAACTGATTTTTTTTTTATTTAAGGTATTTTTCGATTCGTTATTCTCTTTGAATAATGACTAATTGGATATTGTTTCCATTATTAACAGTAAAAGTAACAATCATTTTTCTTCTTCAAATGAACAATTCAAATTTTACGACCATGACCCCCCCCCCCCACGCACACTACCACGCACAGACATTTTTTGTGCGTCCATCGATACTCTCTTATCTCATGGATTGTGATAGTTACATCCTACAAATTTTGAAATAATGGAACAAAGAAAAACTCGTTAAATAAAATATAGGTTATATTTAAAGGTTCGTAGTTTCTATTTCTGAATTTTAAAAAAAGTTGTTTAACAATAGCTTACTGAAGAACGGGAGGGAGGGGGGAGAGGGTGCAGTCAGGCCTACCATCTGTAGTTTTTGGAATTTTTACCTGTGAAAATTTTTATCAAAAATTGAAAATAAATTACATTATTTCCTACGGTGTTCCTAATATTTCTGTACTACTTTTGTTCGTAACAACATAACTGTAACATGTGTAGGAGGCAAAATTCACTTGAGGGGCCTATCAGGCACCCCCTTTGAATGTGTGTTATTCGAGACACTCATGCCAGTAACAGTGCACGATTGGTTGGTAATTATGGTAATTTTGATAATTATTGTAATTAATATATAACTGCATCTGTATAAACAAAGAGCTTCGAGGAAAAATTAATGTGATTTTTGAGAGTTTTAGCGAATCATAAAATGGGTGTGTGTGTGGCACTCATGCAATAATTGGTTATTATTTTTATTAATAATGGTAATTTTTGTAATTATTATAATTAATAATAACTGCACTTATATAAACAACATGGAATCAGTCTTTCAATAACAAAAGAGGCAAAAAATACTGAAAAGTGACCTACAACCCAAAAAAGGCCGAAAAATGAAAATAATGCAAAATAAAATGAATGTTTTCTGGTTCTACCGAAGATAAACTGACTGCTAGAGGGACATTATTTCCATAACGTCTTTGGCTGTTATGCATTTGAAGCTTCGGAACGAGTCACAACTCTCGAAGCAGCCAATCAACGAAACGAACCGCTGACGTCATCTCAACCCAGAACATATCGCTAAGCCCCCTGCTCAAGCTGTACACGCCCAGTAGGCTCGCTAGACAGACTCGCGTAGTCCGCTGGAGATGTTCCGAAAGTAATTCCACTCTACCAGGTTCAGCTTTGTTCTCAGAGCTCAGAAAAGAAATATGATTTTTCATTCATTTCAATATTTTCGTGCCTAGGAAAATAAATATTTTCACACGTGATAGCACCCAGAGATAATTGTCACGATATGGCGGTTTCAACTAAAAGCAGTGCCGCGTGTGGTATAGAGTTCAACCGGAAATGCAACGTGGGTAGAGGAGGATTTGCGTGTAATATCAGGTCGGAAACACCGTTAGAGTATTATGCAAGTTCGAACGAGTCTTGAACCAACCTGTTTGTTGCAGAATCGCAGTACCCTGTCTCGCTTGTAGATAAAACTGTGCCTTGTAGTTAAATGCAACGATGTAGCGAGTATTGCTTAAGATGAGGACAGTTGCCCTCCACTGCCCCTCGGAAATCGACATTGTTTGTAAGATTTTGAAAGTGGCAAAAGAAAGGTTTTCTGATCTGGAAACCAGATTGGGTACTAGCGTCCGTGTAGACTATTCGAAGCCAACCCCCAACGAAATTCCAATAACATCACCCCATCTAAACCTTCGCCCCTCGCTGCTCTACCTTTTTAACCATTCAAACCATTAACTAACTATTCTGGTGATAACACCATTAAGCATTGTTTCCATGATAACCAAAAACTCAATATGCTGACCAAGGCAGAATTTATTTTATTTTGAAACATAAAACCAAACGTTACGTTTCAACCTTCTAGCAAGGTCTTCTAGACTCTGTACCAAATACAAATGAAATTAAGTATAAAACAGGAAGATATACAGGGTGTCCGAATTGAAACGCCCTAATTTCAACTGTCTGTAAGTCCATATATATTTGATGCATCCAAATGAATTATACATTAGTTAATATACATAGTCTTAAAGTTTCTGTGAACAAAGTAGTAATTAGTTTATTTAGAATATTTGGTACATTTTTAGTACATTTAGTACATTTCTACATGCGCCTGACATTAACCCCTTTCGATTTCTTTCCTGTGGGTGTATGTTAAGGACATGGTGTATTCAACCAGAGTGACAACTCTGTACCGCTTCGTGAAAGGGTTACAGTTTCCAATGGGACACATGCTACAGACAACTTGGTGGAAAATTGAGTTTAGGCTGGACATCCTCATAGGTGCATGTAAAGGTGTACTAAAATGTGCTAATAATTACTATTTTGTTCACAGAAACTTTAGGACTATGTATATTCATTAATTTACAATTCTTTTGGATGCATCAAATACATGTAGAGTTACAGACAGTTGAAATTAGGACGTTTCATTTCGGACACCCTGTATATACACAAAAATTACTCCCCTCCAGACACAAGATTATTAGAAAGCTGTTTAGCTGGAACACCTGGAAAAAAATGTACCAGACAAACAACTTTCTAATAATCTTGTGTCTGGAGGGGAGTGATTTGTGTGTATATATAATCTTCCTGTTTTGTACCTTATTTCATTTGTACTTGGTACAGAGTCTGAAGAAGACCTTGCTAGAAGGTAGAAACGTAACGTTTAGTTTTATGTTTTAAAATAAAATAAATTCTGCCTTGGTCAGCATATTGAGTTTTGGTCTGGATTCCAGAATGGTTTTCCAAACTAACAAAAAACTAACTCAACACTATTAACAGTTAAACTAATTACTAAATAAACTACAAATTCTTAAATAAATAAACAATACTTTGTAAAAGACCTGTTCAGGTTTCCAGAACGGGTAAATACAACAATACAAATTTGAAGTCACCAATGTATGTATAGAATACTTCACTTTTTGATTGTATTTTGCTTATTGTATTTATGTATTAAATTGAATAGGAAGATTAAAAGAAAGATAATAAAAGGTTAAATTCAGATAAAATGACGTCCTGGTTTATTTAAAGGTACCAAGAGCGCATACCCTCGAATGTATACGGGTGGAAGCGGGATTACTTCGAGAGTCCCCCCTTATTGTTTATCTAATTAAAAAAAAACGGTTGCGTCTCTGAATCACAAATATGTATTAAGACTAGTGTTGGGCGATTGAAAAATATCGTCCAGGCGATATCAACTAGATGATATATCATCACCACCATATTTTAGCGATATGTCGTGTGGGCGATATATCGTCACGATATTTGGCAATATATTTAGTGAAGACGATATATCGCCGATATCACGATACGGAAAAAAACGATATTTTCTTGACGATATATCGCGATATCAAATTTCCCATATCGTCCATCCGTAAATAAACCTGAATCAATCGAAGTGTATCTTCAATTAATTCATTGATTGATTTTTTTTACCTCGCTTTTCTGCCACGTGTGGCTAAATGTGAAAATAAGGAGGAATTGTGGTAACATGAAATGGATAGAGAGAGTCGCATGCCCCATAGAAGATTACACTGGCTGTGAGTACAGACGCCAGAGGAGGCCAGTACCCAAGGAAGTGGCCATGCCCCCCCCCCCCTCAAGCTACGAAATAATTTAATATGAATCTATAAAAACCTACGAAAATAATGTTGATGATTTTTCAAGAATTTCCATTTTGTCCTTGCAGAAATGGATGGGTTATTTCTGGAGAGAGACAGGCTCCACAAGTCTGTGCAATATTTGGTAATTTTAGTTTTATAACAATTACTGGAAGGGACAGTCCATTACTTTTAATCCATGTTCCAACTCTTTTCGTTTTGAAAGTTGCTTTAAAATACCTGGAAAGTCGGGAACTTTGATTTGGAAAAATGGGTGAGAACCCTCATCTATCATCGCACTCTCATACGTTGTTCATCTTACGCTACTTGATTTGTTTGCATTAAAAAAGAGAGAATTCGAGAGTTTTGTAAGAGATATTTACCATCCACAGGTTCCATGTAGTCTGCCCATATCATCCTACAATTTACTCGTTCTCTGGCAGAAATAAATTTCAGCGTCAACTACGAATATTTGTCACGTTGTTACGTTAGAAAATGTCGTTTGTCATCGAAATGAGCAAAATGTTTAGAGTAAGTACATGAATATTGTCTTATTATGCAGCATCAATATGTCTTGAACGAAATACGTCTCCAGTATTTTTTTTTATATATAACTAACTCTCTAGCCTTCCTATACCCGAATGTTTATGGCTGCAGCAACGCAAACCTTCCATCTGCCCCTCTCCTGGGCAAGATCAATCCAATCTTTTCCATCCCTACCGATTTCCTTTAGGTCCATCTCAACGTTATCCTTCCATCTTCGCCTTGACCTTCCTACTGGTCTCTTACCATCAGGTTTTCCAACAAGAAATCTGTAAACTCTTCTTTCCAATCCCATTCGTGCCACATGGCCTTCCCACCTAAGTCTTCTTAATTTAATTATTCTAATAATATCTGGACATGAATACATATTATGGAGTTTCAAATTATATAACCTTCTGCACTCTATGTATATATATGTGTGTGTGTTTGTGCATAAAGCATTAGATCACATGCTGTGCCTCCATAGAAAATTTCTAGATCCTCCTATGGATCTGGCTCCACTAAAAAAAATCCTGGGTACAAGCTTGCACCAGAGATTCGTTAGCCTGCAAAATGTAGCCAAGGTTTTTACTACAGGGAAGAAAGGGTCATCCCATACACTATATATAATGTTTTAATATATATACAAATCTGGAAATTAGATTTCCCATGTTGCATCTTGAACATGACATATCTGAACAATATGCTCACAGCATAATCTGTGCCCTGTCCAGGAAACTATTCGAAATCAACCTACACCAGTACCAGACGGTTGAAAAGTCAACATGGATAGCTCTTTAGGGACTGGATACGTACATTATTCTTCGGGCCAGGTGTTAGGTTTCTTCGAAGCTGTTGAACGGTTGCAATACAGAAAGAAAAAAAGTTGCCACGCCAGCTCTGCCACCGTTGTGCTTATCAAGACGTTCACGAGAGAGAAAAAAATGGCTGGAAATCGCGTCTCTTACGGTTGACTGAGGATTGAACCAAGGACCGAGACCTGATTCTCATGCTCAGTGTTGCCATAACCTGAGAGCAGAATTCCCTTTCCCAGGTACAAAGTTACCCGTTTTCATCCAGTATTTTCCCCTCATATGGACGGGTTTAAGTTACAGTTATGTAAGTCACTTTTTTTTAAAAAAAAAAATACTTAGACACAGAAACCAGATCGAGATAAGTCAATCTGTTACCAGAAAACGTGAAGTAAGTTAGAGATTCATTCAACTGTTAACAGATGACAGTTTAAGGTCTAGTGATAAAGGAAACAGCTGTTGTGTTGATCTGCAGAGTGCTGTGAGTCAGACTCTATGCTTTTTTTTTTTTTTAAAGTGACTTACACCACTGTAACTTTAACTCGTCCATATTGCAAAAAATTGAAATCTGCAGTCAAAAAACTTCATTATCATCATCATTATTATTATTATTACTACTACTAGATATTTCATAATTAACCCATTCCTACCTACAGAAATATTAGGATTGATTGAATAGACGAAAATAACAGAAATGATGAGCATTATTGACATCCATGAGTGTCGGGGAGGGGGGTTAGGTAGAACTGGTCCGTCGAGCACCCTTGGAAATTGGCAAGTTACAAAAAAAAAAAGAAAAAAAAAAGTGTTGCTTTTATTGTTGATAACGGAAATAAAGTTCAGTTAGCTTTTACTCGAATAGAGTAAGGAATTAAATATGCATTAAATTGAAACAAATTTGTGTGAAATATAGGAACTCGCTTATGTAAAAAAACAAGGAAAAAGTTAAGAAAAATGTTAAAAGCTGTGCTGGATATTCTCTCAACTGGTGGATCGAGCTTAAAAGTAAATTGGGAATAAGATTGGTTTATTTCTATTTCTATTAATTTCTATTAATTTATAACAGTTATTGTTGTTTGAGACTAATCATAAGCATTATAATAATAATAATTATTATTATTATTACTTTTCAGGCTGTGTTAATAACACGACCCACTACAAAAATAATTCTGGTAATATCAAATTATGCTCTCCGTGAAAAATATACAAAAAGTGAAACTTTTTATGAGTCAGGTTAGGTTATATCATACGGTAATTACATTATTACAATATGTTCAAAAATATAAATAGTGCAACAGGATGTGTCTTTGTGAAGACCCTCAAATGTCAAACTGTCTTCCATGTAGTTTATCCTGGCCCTGGGCTGTATTTCGTAAGCAGTGGCGCAACCACAGAAGGGGGGGGGGGGGCATGGGGGCAAATATTGACGGCCAAGTGCACCTGCAGGGTGGCAGAGAGGGGCAGTTTAGTGTTAGAAAGTTGCATATGTATTTTCTTATTTTTACGTCGCTCCATTTTGCATATGAGTAAAACATATGCTCTACATGAAAGTTATACATGTGACATGTAAAAAAGAATTATTTTCGGAATGCATTTATCTTGCATTTCCTGTCTTTCAAAAATACAGTGTGCTTGTCTTCTGTTATTAATGTGAAATTCAACGTTTTGAAAAAAAAATTCAAATCGCTTGTTGCAACACAAATACTTCAGCAACGACCTCTACCCCTTTTTTGCTTAATTTACGATAATAACGTATTTGATACTAATAATAATAATAATAATAATAATAATAATAATAATATTGCTATTATTTTTACTATTATTATCATCATCATCATTATTATTATTGGTACTTTTATCCAGGTACTTCCCCCCCAAATCGTGGTTACGCCTATGTTCGCAATACTAACGTATCCTGTGTGGGGCTCATGTGTCGTCACTATGTGTCTGCGATTGTGTCTCCATCACATTTCATCCTCATTTTCCCTATTAACCAAAAAGTGGAAGAAAAGCAAAATAAAGTAAACTAAATCAATCATAAATAATGACACGATGTTAATTGTTCCCAGTCCAAATTAGGTATCATTATTATTTTTATTTTGTTGGTGGGAATGATTTACACGAGGAAAGCTTTCGATGAGATTGAATGTAATGTGGGCCCCGATATCTTCCCTACAACTTTCATTTTTCATAAAATCCCTTTCATCTAAAATGTTACCTAAATTTCTCTCCAACGAGGAAAATTTCCCTTCGTGTGGCTACACTGCCCATGCCGCGTGCAGGGTCTGTGAAATTGGCCAGCTTCTCAGAAGCGGCACCTGGACGACAACGGTCTCCTACCAGCGTGAGAAATGGGATCATTACGAGCGATGGTGTGTCCGATTGCCACATAGTATGCACACAGGATGCGAGATGCGTGTCTACGCATGCTATTTGCACTTAAGTCTCTATAATCGCAGTTTTCCTTATTGCTGCACCCATAGGCTTTGGTAGGAGGGGAGGCGAACCAATCCGCCGACCCCCTCCCCCCTTTCCCGGAAATTGGCATCGTTCATTTGAATTTTTGAAAAAGCAGAAAGTTTGCTGTTTTCATGTTAATGACAGAAATTAAGTTCAGTACCAAAGCAAAAACTCGAAGAAATTGAGTGTAAAATTCAACCAGCTTATGATTTCATATTCTAACATTTAACCCAAGTAATAACGGTTCCAAAATTTTAAAATTAAAAAAAAAATAAGAGTTTTGTGTAAAGTGTAACACAACATAAATGTTATTACTACTAAAATTTCCACCAACCTTCTGTGTATAAAAGTTACTAAACAAAACAGAATAACTATTCATTTCAGTGAACTAACTGTATGAAATGTTAAAAATACGTATATAATGAAAAGCAGTTATGTTAGATATTCACTTATCTGATACTACAGTTATATATAACACACTTAGCCCATATGGGAGGGCCTCCCCGATGGCGCAGTGGTAGCGTCGCTGCCTTGTAATCAAGGGGTCCCGGGTTCGATACCCGGTGGAGGCACAAGAGGTTCGGATTCCACTTTAAACTGTAGATCCAGTCCCGATTAGCCTTACTGTGCATAAAATGGACTTAAAACACCAAATTAATCAATCAATCAAAACCATATGGACCCCTCTCTTTTGTGAAGCAAAAAAAAGTAAAGTGCTCCCCTGTGCTTAGCACCACGCCATGAAGGCGTATAGGGGGTGTGGGGGTGACGCCCCACACTTTCTTGATCCGGTCGTGAGTGGGGGTGATGTGATCAGCATCACACCCCTGACCGCCTTTACACCCCAGGGTTTCCCCCAGGTGCCCATGTCATTCGACGCTGGGTGGGCGCCGGGGCCGCTTCCGTTAGAAAAGTTCCCGGATTTGAACCGGGATCAAACCCGGGACCTTTAGCATGGTAGTCAGAAAACTACAAAATTAAGATAATTTGAGAAAATTCTTTTCTTTTTAATGATAAAGTTAAGTATTAGAAATGAATGTTAAAAATTTATTTATTTACCTTCAACAGAGACAAGTCACCAATTACAGAAGGTTGTATTATAATATTACATTCACATTTACACACACATACACCCCCCCCTCAACATCAGTCCCTCTTTCCTTCTTTACACACACACACACAAACATAGACATATAATGCATAATAGTACATTTATATTTATATTTATATATATATATATATATATATATATATATATATACATATATATATATACATATATATATATATATCTTGGTGACAGAACAGGTTCACTGCCTCCCCCCATTTTTGCTACTTTGCTCCCCCACTATGCTAAACCTTATGTATCAAGGAAAAGTAAACTATTCTTGCCCCCTCCCCCCCGTTTTGGCAACTTGCCTCCCAGATTTGAAACCAATCGCCGCCACTCACTATAACAACAAAAATTATATCCATTTCACTTGAATCACACCAAACACTGGCACAAAATATTATTACAACAAACTTCAATGACAAATCCAATCCTCATAATAAATCCATTATTTAAGGATAATACCCCAATAATATATTCATAGATTTGGCCAGCGTCATACCAAAATCCAAGTCCACCCAATGATTTGAGATCTTATAAATATTCAAGGGCCATTTGTTGTAGTGCGGAAACTTTTATACACTTCTGTTCTTTCGATTTTGTATGTAAGTAAATGACCCTGTCTCACATTAAACCATATTCTTTCTAGTATAGTACTACTATCAATATATCCATTTATTTTATTATACAGAAACATTTGTTGAGAAATTTCACGTCTATTTGAAAAGGCTTGCAAAATCGAATTCATTTAACAAATCATTCTTTAATAGACAATAATGAACCAAAGTGAAATCCGTTTCTTTAAATCTATCTTAAAATGTCACACACATATGCATCCGTGTCAGCACCGAGCTTCTAATAGGCAAGCCATTCTACGTACATCCATGCGGATATTTGTAAATCTTGTTCCATTTGCCGCAATGTAGCTATCCGAACTCTAAATTGTTTATCAGCTTGCTTTAGTCCCATCTCTCTTTCTCTCTGACTGCAACTTATTCAAAGTTTACCATTTCTTTGGTGGTTCTAGACCCACATTTGTCCGCGGAATATATATATATATATATATATATATATATATATATATATATATATATATATATATATATATATAAAATATAAACAAACCTTTCTAAAACGCGTATGTAATATGGAACCTGGTTTCATATTACCAGCACCATGCGGGTTCATAATACAAATATTGCCATCTTGGAAAATATTGCCACTTACCATAAAACAAAATTAAATAAATCAGTGGTGTATTATGAAAATTTGACCTGATTTGCCGCAACAATTCTTATTTATTGTATGTATTTATTACGTGCTAATTAGATATAATAGAAACAAAACACCAATGCAGGCATGCAAGTAAAATAAAAACAGAATTCAGACATCAAATTTTCCGGCAATTCTATGTGAAAAAATTGGTTTAACTGCGGTAAACCAGGTAACATGGGAGAACACGCCACTGAAATGTAAACACGTGAAGGAGTTTTAAAAATATATATGCATAGTCACCACACCAGCAATAAAAATGGGACGCCTAGATCCTGAAGGCGTTATGTGTGTTGCCTAACTGTACGGCAATAAATGGATCTACTAGAAAATTTTCAATGGCAACTTCTATCAACGTTGAATTGTTAGGCAATACACACAACGCCTTCAGGATCTAGACGTCCAATTTTTACTGCCGGTGACTATAAGTAAAGTGTCTGGTTCTGTAAATAATCAAAAGCTACAGACAAAGGAGGTTTTATACACCTTTCTTAACTTAACAATCGACGACAGACAAAAGCGATTCTAAAACAACCACCATTACACAAAGGGCCAGGTTTTGCAAAGTTTGCGTTTTAAACACGTTTTAAACATAATGCTAGAAAGACTTACTTTCTAAGAATAATCGTTTATGAGGAATCTGTTAATCATCCAAGGAAGGACTGTGTTTTGTAGTTATAGAAAACACTTGAATAACTTCTAAAATCACCTATATACGTTACTCTTAAATGTTGGCATGTAGGCTGTTCGATAAGGTTAATCCACTGTTGCCAGCCCCACTCTATCAGTAACTCCGAAATATCACATTTTATTGTGAATGCAACAAAATATATTGACATTAACAACACTGTGCGTTAACCGCAGAAAAAAATCGTTTCATCGAAGTACTGTTCAATTATAAAAGTGTTTTAACACTTGCGAAAATAGAAATAGTCATGTGTTGGCCCACGGATACTCATTACTAGGGCCCGGGACTTTATATGTTATAACATATTTTTCATTTGGCTTCGGATCTAATATTGTGGTGAGATCTTTACATATCTGATGAAAATCAGCCGAAATAGACAAACTTGACAAAGCATATTTTGATATATTTCACCAATTTCGCGTTTTTACAACATATTTCTTCAATGTTGTTGTAATAAGACATATTTCTGTATAATTCCGTAATTCTCTTGCACATAATCGGTTATTTCATAATATTTTCTTCGTAGTTTAGCACAACGGATAGTTCATATTGTCGATGGCAGGATATGGAAATTACGGAGGAAGAAAGGTGCCATCTTTTCTTAGTACAGAACAATAATACCCCACTTTTATTATCTCGCCCACAAATTGATAGCCATTATTGACGAAAAATGTTCTCTCTCATTTTTGCACGGGAAGTATAGAAGTTTCGTACTCATTTCATTTCCTTTTTCTCTTTTCACAAAAATCAGTCAAAAGTAAAAATAACATTCGGTACATCACAGCCCCTACTCTACTCTACCGGGTATGGGAGAAATTCGAGAGTACTGTTGTGCATATTTTTTACTTCACTGCGAATATTTCTGCATTTTTCTGACATATTTGTAATTTTTCATGACATATTTGTAATTTTTCATGACATATTTTCAAATTTATATGACATAATTAAATACATATTTCACAGTTTTATAGGACATAAAGTCCCGGGCCCTACTAATTACGATAAATTTCTTTAGTAACTGAATATCTTTTCGGCCACTGAACAAATTTCTGTGCACATTAAACTAAATGACACATATTGAATGAAAGGATAGAGTTGCTAAACACACAAATAACCACAGATTATCAAATATTAAGTATCAAAATGTGTTTTAAAGAAGTGTAAGAAAACAAGTTGAAAACACTGTTCGAAAGCTTTAAAACATTAGTAAAAGTTCGGTATATCGGAGACACATTAAAATCGGATATTTTGTGTTTCGAATGGGTCGTACTTACCAATTGTGTATTGCGGAACACAGTTCAAGGTGCCATTATGTTTTTTACACGAAAACAAAGAGAATTTTTCACATACAGACTGATTGTTTTGATTCCTTTCTTCGCTTCCGTAACCCACGTTATGGCGGGCACATCTTGACTCACGTTGTGGGAATGCAGTGTTTCCAACCTTCTTCACCGAAAAATACCTACTATCGTGTTCGTCACGTGTGAAATTTTACATTATGCACGGGTAGCTGACGGATAGCCCCACGAACTATTCACGGATAGCTCCACGAACCATTCACGGATATCCCCACGAACCATTATGCACGGTAGCTGACGGTTAGCCCCACGAACCATTTCCGATAAGGTTAGGTTAGGTTTGGTTCGGCTAGGCAAGCATAGTGAAAAAAAGGGGTTGGAAACAATGACAGGGTCTTACGTCATCAAACGTACGCAGCATGCAGTTCACGTAGTGAATGCAATGGTAATTGTGCGTCGGTGAGTTATTTCTCTTGAAAAATACATGATTTTTCGGTCAAATATATTCCACGATGAAAGAAAATACCTCGACGAATGTTGGAAAGCTTGCAGAAACACATTTCCGTAAGTAGTTTATTGTGTAAAATTGAAGAAATGTGTCTCCGAGATACCGAACTTTTACCAAAACATTTGTAAGGAAAACAAGGGCGTGTGTTTTAAACATGTCAACCCTGCTCAGGACGAACCAGTAGACAAGTGACAACTTTCAATACTAGATTGCAATTACATTTTGAGGAGTTCCATACTACCATCAGGGTTCCATATTACCACCTTTACCTCTACCAAATTTCACGAGAGTACTTCGTACTTCCACGCTGTGCGTATTGGAGACTGCATTGAGGCTTGCCCTACCAGTGATCTAAATGGCTACGATTCACGCGGGAAAAGATAAGGTCAACCTTTTTTTTCTTCCCTGAAGCATCCTGCTGGCTTTTTCTCGTGGATTTTTTGCAGTCTGAACGTGAGTGCCCGAAGGCTGTGGGATTTCCCAAGTGGTCGAAACTCACGCTCCAGCGAATGCGTAGTCATGGACATTTCATTACGTCACGTACGAAAGCGTAGACGCCGGCTGGAAAGATCAGTGTTTCCATATGGCGGGAAATTTACCTCAAGATAGTAAATTTGCAGAAGGGAAATTCCACACTCCAAAACCAAGCACTGAAAGTTTATACGATTGGAAAGGTGTATTTTTAAATTTCAAGGTGGGTGTTAAAACTTTTTTTTTTAGTTTTAAGTCTACTTTATCCACAGATAGGCTAGTTGGGTCTGGTCCTACAGTTCAAAGAACTCAGGCCCTTTCTTACAAGACGATGATATTACCACTAAGCGAAATAGATGAAAACGCATGCAAAATTTTGAAATATACACTTCATTACTCTTACTGTTGGAAGGGCCTCCTCGATGGCGCAGTGGTAGCGTCGCCGCCTTGTAATCAAGGTGTCCCGGGTTCGATACCCGGTGGAGGCACATAGTCGTTCGGATCCCACTTTAAACTGTAGGTCCAGTCCCGATTAGCCTTACTGTGCATAAAGTGGACTTAAAAAAAACAAATCAAATCTTACTGTTGGAGGAAGGGGCAGGACCATTGCTTTGTAATTAAGGGATTCCGGGTTCGATCCCCGATGGTGGCTTAGAATAATTCAGATCCCAGTTTACATCCTGTCCCAATATTAGCCTATCTGTGCATAAAGTGTTTAACTCAAAACTGATTTCAACTCTACGACTATTTGCATTAATTTTTCTCTTGCATTCTACATACAGAATCTAAAATGTGTCAACTGACATAAATATGTGGACTTTAATAACACATTATAGTGCATAAACTGATAATGATAGTAATGGACTTTTGGTGCATCAAAATAAACATAGAATTGCACAAAACGGTGTCGTCATCCGCTGTTCCGTGTGATGGAATTAAAAATATATCAAATGAGCAGACACGATCATTTGCGAAGAACAAAAATTACATGTTTAAATGTTTCAATAAATGCATAAACAGTGTGTATGCTACGCCCTCCCTTGCCCGGGAAAACAAATGCTACCACTACCTAGATAGAGGCGGCAAAATCTCCCTCGGACAAGCGAAATAGCGTTACGGTCCAGGTTAAGTTCGTGTGTAGGAACCGGTGACCAACAGTGCATAGTGATAAGCCATATCGAATAAAAACAAAGACATATGTACTTTCAAATTACCACCTCTTTACCTGTAGCCGGGAAGCGGCTAGCTGCATACCTGAAAATCACGGGTAGCGACATGCATACGAAAATGATATAGCCCAAAATTAACATGAAAATAAAAAGTATATTCTATTCATAACCAACAAAAATGGAATTATTACAGGTCCCCTCACTTGCACTCTCACATTCTCTCTCAGATTCAATCCTCATGGGGTCATCGACACAAGAAATTATACATGACATGTACAGGTTTTATGACGACAAGCCCTAATTATTGCATTCTCAATTAATTTTATCTTACTTTTTGTCTAATCAGGCCATTTGTGATTTTTTGCTCCGGTGCTACTTAAACCTTAGCCAGCCCTTACTTAAGTTCACCTTTTGTTTTTAAAAAAAAGAAACTAGTCGGCGCGGTGACCATACATTGCTTGACCAGTATAAACAAAGGCGTCTCAACGGCAATTACATTCACGTGGGCGGACGTTTTCCTTTTACAAGACCTCACGTGGTTCAAACATAACAAATAACCTCCGTTGAGTGACGCAAACCTATACTCGCTAGCAGGCGGGACTTAAACACTTCGCCGCGACGAGCAATTCACATTACCAGGCAAATACTTTTACTAAATAATCACACATGCGGCCTGACATAGCTAGCATTGACACATAAAAAATGAACAAACCTCCAGTAGATTAAACAATTAAGTGGGCGGCGCTTTACTCTAATAGTACGCACTTTAAACAAATACAAAGGAGCACAAACAACAATAAATTTAAGACCATTAAAAAAATATCACAAGGAATAAGAAAAATTGACCTGAGACGAATAAATTACATATGACAAGCGCGACGGGAGTTTGATATAAAATTTCGAGTTGAGTGGGCGTTTTCAAAATGTCGTCGGATTTCAAGGGCGTTCTCTAAATCAATCGGGCCGTCACGTGTTAAGGTTCACACAGATGAATACTTTACCATCTCTCAGCTTCCGGGGTGCATCCTGGCGTCGTTATGGGCGATTGAAAAAACACATAGTATTCACACGGAAGGTTTCCTTTGGTCGCGACGATGAAGATGCGAAAAGGATTCAAACTCCTAGTTCCCCGGTTCCTCTTCCTCTCGGGATCGGTGGATCTCCGTGGTATGGCGCGGTTCGGACGTCGCATCTGAGCGGTCGTTGTAGGCGTCGTCGGGGCGTCAACATCTCTCTCTACATCTCTCTGTCGCGGCTGGTAGGCGTCGTCGGCGTGTCAACGTCTCTCTCTACGTCTCTCTGTCGCGGCTGGTAGGCGTCGTCGGCGTGTCAACGTGGCGGCTGGTAGGCGTCGTCGGCGTATCAATAGGGCGGCGTTCGACGTTCTCTCTCTCTCCATGGCGGCGGATAGGCATCATCGGCGTAGTTTCTTCTGACCTCGGGCGAATCGACGTAACGCCCTCATCTCCTTTCTTCCTCTAGCCCGCCATAGTTTCCGGTGTTCCCCGTTCCTCAAAAATTATAAATGGCGTAAGGTAATCACGGAAACGGTTTCGCTTCTTCCCCCAGCGGTTGAGGTAGGCGCACTCGTGTAGACTTACTGCCTATCACACACACTGGTGTTCGCACAACACAACAAAGTCCACTGTACACGAAAGGTAGCACGAAGGTGCTCTCGTTCCAAGAATCGCGGCAAAACTGTATATGGAGAGGTAGCACGGAGCTGCTCTCCCTACAAGGATCGCGGTAAGACTGGGTATCGAAAAACCATGTCCTTCGTTTTATTTAGATTTTGAAAAACGACGCTATGCGCACGTTGGAGTGACGCTTCCGAAGGGGTCAGTCCACTTTGCTCTATTGTCTCCAAACTAGGACGTACCGTGTCCGAAGTTGACTTGTGCGGATTAAGCTTCCGCCTGGCTGTCGCCCATAGCTCAATAGCAATCGCTGTCCACAAACTGATCAATTAGAACCGATTTGATCTGGCGTCCGTAATTGTCGCTTGATCGTGACGAAACTCCACACATCCGTCCTTGCACACATGCCGCTGCGCTGGTATAAGTTTCACATGAATCGGACCGTTGGAAACCGAGATATTTAAACGTTTGTCATTACGGCCGAATTTCCTAAGCTTTAGATGCATAGCGTGACCCTTCAGGTGCTTACCCTTAACACAAGCGAATCTCTCGTTCCTCCCGTCGGCTTGGCAAAAATCAAATATGTAATCTTACAAATTAAAACACTTAACACTTTGAATCAACACGTCTTTTTACCGCTACATACATGAATAATAATGATAATAATAATGACGGTAAATCTGACTGTCACAACCTCGCCCCCCTCCTTCTTACAAGGATTTCGTAAGCGTGAAAAATTCGCTCTACACAGGGACGGAAATTTTTTTGTTTACAAATCCTTGAACACTCTGTATATAAAAATTGACAAGCAAATACATGAACACCCTGTATATAAAAAATGACAAGCAAATACATGAACACCCTGTATATAAAAATTTACTCTCTGAACGGCACGGACACTGTGACCTTCCAGATACATAACATATATAATAACACCCTGAATATAAACATAACACGAAGAGTATGCACACAAAACAAGAACAAGATGTGAGCATTTACGTGTCAGCTTGCATTCCTACGTCGCTCATACTCTCGTACCGTGCTGTCCACTCTCTGCGCTTCTCATCGGAACAGTTCCACCTCTTACAGTTCTCTATATGTTGGGGTGCTATGGTCTTCCCAGACGTGCAGTCCACTAACTCCAGAATATTGGCGGCGAGCTTGCTCTTGCAGAAGTACGGACCATCATACATGAAAAAGAGCTTCTTGATTTTCCCTTCAATTTGAGAGCTAAGTCCGTGATTTTTTACGAATGCGAGGTCTCCAGTTCGAATCTCGGCGCCGTCTCTTGCCTGTCTTTCATTGGCCTTCCTCCTGGTTTCTCTCGTCCGTTCGACGGCCATCAGGATCTTTTGTTTGACAGTTGGGTCGCGGTTGTCCTCCCTCAATCCAAAGTGACGAATTACGTCTCTCCGAGGTGTGCTGCCGAATTGTAGCTCTGCTGGTGTGAACCCAAGGGTGTCGGATTCTGTGTTGTTTAGGAGGAGTACAATCGAGGTGACGTGCTTGCTCCATTCCTGATGCTGTTTATGGCAAAATAATCTCAAGAGGCGGTTCATTTCACAGTGCATGCGTTCGACCTTGTTTGCCTGCGGCCTGTAGCTCGGGGTCCATATGGGCTTCACTGCGTATGCTTCCAAAGTGTCTCTCCAGAGGCTACTTGTGAACTGAGCTCCGCGGTCCGTGAGTATGTAGCGCGGAGTTCCGAGGTGTACAAAGTAATTTTCTGTAAGCTTACGGAGCAGCACTCTCGTCGCGGTTGACCTGACTGGATACGCAACCAGAAAACGACTGCATCCATCCATGACTGTGAATAGGTACTTCATGCCGTCCTTGCTTTTCGGGAGTGGTCCCACGCAGTCTGCGAACAACACTTCCCGCGGTTTCTCTGCCACAAACGATGTTGGGTTTTTTGCTGCTCTGACGCGGTTAGGCTTAGTTTGCATACAGATGACGCAATCGCGCACCCATTTCTTAGCGTCTTTCCGCATCCCTTTCCAATAATAGGTACTCTCGAGGTATCTCCACATTTTCCTCCCCCCGAAGTGACCTGATTTGTCATGCGCTTCCTCCAAGATTTTCTTTCTCGCTTCAGCTGGCACATATACCCTCAGGCGCTCCGGGTTGTGGACATCCGTCTTGCACAGGATCCCGTTCGCGACGATAAAATGCTCTTTCACGCGTCGCTGGCGACGTGGATCTGCGGGTTGCTGGTCTTCCAGGATACTGAAGTACTGTGCGAGCTCGGCATCTTCGTGTTGCATTTCTATAAACCGCCCGCGGCTGAAGGTGGTCAGGTACAGGGAATCGAACTGCATCAAATTTACGTGCACTTTTGTTAATCCTTTCCCCCCAACGTATCTTGACAGGGCATCAGGCACAACATTCTCTCGCCCTTTCACATACTCCACCTCGAACGAGTAGCGCTGAAGGCGATTGCTCCACCTCGTTAGTCTCCCGCTCCAGTTTTTTGCGCGGTGCAGCCATTGGAGATTCCGGTGGTCTGTTCTCACAATAAAGTGTCCTCCGGCCAGATAAACATGAAAGGTTTCGATGGCCCACACCACGGCCAGGCACTCGAGTTCTCCGACGGTGTAATTTCTCTCTGCCCCCCGCAGGGAACGACTGGCGTACTGAATCACACGTTTCTCCCCCTCCTTTTCTTGATAGAGTACTGCGCCCACGGCCGTGATCGAAGCGTCGCACTGGACATAAAAGACGTCAGAAAAATCAGCGTGGTAGAGGCGAAGCTGTTCACAGACGGCGTCCTTTAGTTTATCTAGGGCTTCTTGGTGTTGATCCGTCCACTTCCATGCCTTTCCTTGTTTCAGCAGTTCAAATAGGGGTGACGCAAGTTCGCTGAAGTTCTGTATGAAGCGCCGGTGCCACGTAAATATCCCTAGAAGGCGCTGGACTCCTTTCCTTGATGTCGGGGGCTCGAGCTTCCTTATCGTGTCAAACTTGACTGGGTCCTGCCTCACGCCTTGCGCGTCTATGATGTGGCCCAAAAATTGCACTTCCGGTTGAAAGAAAGCCGATTTCTCGAGTTTAATTGTCATTCCCGCATCTCGTAATTTAGTGAGGATCAGGTTTTAGATGTTCAAAATGTTCTTCCACGTTTCTTGAAAAGCACAAGATGTCATCAACATACCACAGACAGAAATCTTTCACTTCGTCTCCGAACACTTCCGCCATGGCGTTCGTGAAAGCTTGCACGCCGTTGGAGATTCCGAACGGAACGACGGTAAACTCATATAAGTTATCCTCGAATCCGAAGGCTGTATAAGGCATGCTCTGTTCGCACAAGGGAACCTGCCAGAATCCAGATAACATATCGATTTTTGAGAACACGTGCTTGCCATGGAACAGTTGTAGGGTGTCCTGTAGTTTTAATGTTCTGACGCGTTCCAGCTTACACCTCGTATTTAGCGCGCGAAAATCTCCGCAAATTCTGAGGCTATTGTCAAATTTCTTCACCACGAGAAGAGGATTCAAATGTACGGAGCGTGATTTCCTAATTACGCCCCACTCCAGCATCTGCTGCAGCTGCCGACGCACTTCCGGTCGATGTGTAAACGCTATCGGGTAAGGCTTACTGACAACTGGACCTTCTCCCTCGACACGGATTTCATGCGTATACTTTTGGCACTTTCCTGGCCTTTCATCAAGAACGACGGCATTATCCCTCAAAAGACTGGCGAAAACTTGCTTTTGACTCGCCGAGAGATTCTCACATGAGGCAACTGCGGCGTGCAATCTTTCCTGTATTCCTTTGTCGCGGTCGACCTCCGAACATAAAGCGACGACGGGCTGGAACTCGCCCTCTTCTCCTGCGCATGACCTCCAGAATTCGACGTTAAACTCTTCGTCGCGATTATTCAAGGTTACAAAGTGTCGACCGATGTTAAGCACAGACGCATACCGGCTCAGGAAATCCATTCCTAGCAGCAGGTCCACGGACAATGACTGGACCACCAGAACCTCAACCTCAACATGATGTTCATCCAGCGTTGCCTGCAGAATGGTGTGACCGAGGGGCCTCTCTCTCGCTTTGCCCGAGAAATCGATGAGTCTAAAGTCTCGTACGTGCCGAAGTTGTGGCCTGCGCACTCCCTTTGTCACGCGCCGCCAAGTTGCCCCCGAGCATAAGCTTGCCTCACTTCCTGTGTCTAGGAGCCCCATCACAATTTCATCGCCCACTCGCAGTTTTACGTGTGGCGATTTCGAAGGCCAGCGGTCCTCGTGACTTTCCTCGGCTTCCTCGTCGGCGTGGATCTCCTCGTCCAGCCAAGCGGCACGAATCCTGATCGGCGTGGTCTTTGTTACATCCGGGTGGTTCGGCTCAAGCGAAGGTGGATCAGGTGTAGTCTGCCCCGCATCCGAGCCCTGACGCGAGACTTTTATTAGTTTCCCGGATGCTGGTATCCCGACGGTCCTGGCCTGGGCGAACCGCGTCTGGAATTCGGCCTGGTCTCTTCTCTCGCTGGGCTCCGTTGCGTCCTCGCTCCACGGCGTCCTGCATCTCCCCGATCTGACTCCGGGCTGACCGACCTGCTATCCGCGTGGCGCTGATAAAATCCATCCCGGACTTGGCCGTTTTGAAAAAAACCGTCGTTTCTCCTTGGCGACGCACGAGTCGGACCTCCACGCCGTCTCCTGCCTCTGAACGGGCGTCTTCGTTGCGGTGAAGGTGGATCTTGCAGCTGGCGGTTCCTTTCAGCCCCTGGAGCGTGGTGCTGTCCTCTCCATCCCTGCTGGACTAGATGAACGCGCGGGTGTTTATTCCGGTGCGACGAATCATCTTCCGGTCGGCGCCGCTTGCTAAACTTCTCACCCCTGGTTTTCTGCCTCTCCTCCTCGCACTGAAACAGGTTTTCCAGTGTGAGGGACATCGCGTCGGCGTCAAACACGCATGCTCCATTGAGATGACGACGAATCTCGTGTGGGAAATGGTACACCAGAGCGGCTATTATCTCCGCCGTGGTCATTTGGGGTTGCAGAGACTTGAACTCATTGTACCGTTTCCAAAAGTACTGGGCATACGTGAGTCCTCCGCCCCTGTCGTATCGTTCGTTTCGCACCTGCATCAGCATCCTCTCTACCTGCAGGGGACGTTGAAAATAAGTGAGAAACGCTTCTTTGAACTCCTCATATGAATTGAAGTTCCCCTCGTTCCTGTCCATCCAGTTCTTGGCCCGGTCCTGCATTAAACCTTTCAGAATCAGAAGCCTATCCTCGTCTGTCAGACCTAACTCTCGGGCGGTGGAATTAAATTCCTCGAGGTATGTGGAAGGAAGAATTCTGTCAGCACCCGAAAATTTTTTGAAGTGCTTCCGGTATTCGGGCGGAAACAGAGCTCTCCTGGTGGACGGTTGTAGTAACTGTAAATCCTCGTCCCTCTGCTCGCGGCGCGGACTCAACCGTGGTGACGCAGTGTCTTCTCTTCGAAGGGGGCGGGGCGTTCCTGGAGCTCGCTGGTCGCTTTCCCCGTTCGAACAAGTGGCGACGTCGGCTGCCGGTGGTGACGTCAATCTGGGCTCCCGCGACGATTGTGAAGTGCCGCTGCTAGTCACGCTCAGTTGACGCACTTTCATCTCGAGGTCCTCAATCCGTTCGGAAATCCCTTCGGCTTGAACTAAAATTTCTCTCACTTGTCGCCCCAGGGTGTCTATGCCACGGTCACATGTCGCTTCCAGCTGCACGCATTGTCGGGCCATCTGCTGCATACCTTCCTCCTGGTCGCGCACGCTCTGAGACAGTGTTGCCATCTGGTTCTCTTGCCGGTAGATCCGCACGTTGGTGTCGGCGATTTTGGCTTCGACACGGGATTCGCATTCCTGTACCCGAGTGACGAGTTCTTGCGTTATCACCTCACCGGAAGTACGGATGGTCTCCTGGAGGCGGTCTTCCGTCACTTGCATCTGGGTGCTGATGGCCTCTATCTTCCTTTGGGTGGCTTCCATTCCGCTTCGCGTAGCCTCCATCTTAGCTTTCATCTCGCTTCGCGTGGCCTCCATCTTGGCTTCCATCCGTAGTAGCATCTCGATGATCTGTTGGGAGTTGGTACCACTGAGGCTAGCTGCTTCGTTGACCCGTTCCGCACCTCCCGGAGAAACCTGTTGCGCGCTGGTCTCCTTGGCTTGCCCCCCGCTGTTCGGTAGACTGGTTTCTTCACGTGGACTTAACGGAACATCGCACCGGGAACAAACGAGGCTAGCTGTGCCGACGTTTTCACTTTCTGGGAACTCTTCGCTGCAGACATCGCAAATCACCCTTACGTCACTCATGTTTAAGTTCTCGATGCGGCGGTTGCGCAATCTCATGAAATCAAATATTCAACCCTCGGTCGATTCTCAATGCTCGCTGACAAGCGTAAACGTGAGCGCTCACAATATATACCAATATATATATTTAAACAATTCACAAACGAAAAAAGATAAGGGCGGTCGATTCCCCTTTTGCCAGAACTCAACTTAACGCCTAATGCCATATGCCAAACAAAAATTTTAAAATGCCTAACGCCTTAAGTAGCTGCCCTACTACCTTAACAAAAATAAACGCCTAATATCTCAATTACCACCTCACGTCAAAAATAACACAATAAAATCTCACAATGAAACACAGTTACATGACACCAAAATACGCCTAACGTAGCCCTTACAAAAACGACATATGCACCTGCACTGAGGGTGCTTTCGATTTAAATTATACCGGTCCCTGTTCGGGCGCCAAAAATGTATTTTACACCCTCCCTTGCCCGGGAAAACAAATGCTACCACTACCTAGATAGAGGCGGCAAAATCTCCCTCGGACAAGCGAAATAGCGTTATGGTCCAGGTTAAGTTCGTGTGTAGGAACCGGTGACCAACAGTGCATAGTGATAAGCCATATCGAATAAAAACAAAGACATATGTACTTTCAAATTACCACCTCTTTACCTGTAGCCGGGAAGCGGCTAGCTGCATACCTGAAAATCACGGGTAGCGACATGCATACGAAAATGATATAGCCCAAAATTAACATGAAAATAAAAAGTATATTCTATTCATAACCAACAAAAATGGAATTATTACAGGTCCCCTCACTTGCACTCTCACATTCTCTCTCAGATTCAATCCTCATGGGGTCATCGACACAAGAAATTATACATGACATGTACAGGTTTTATGACGACAAGCCCTAATTATTGCATTCTCAATTAATTTTATCTTACTTTTTGTCTAATCAGGCCATTTGTGATTTTTTGCTCCGGTGCTACTTAAACCTTAGCCAGCCCTTACTTAAGTTCACCTTTTGTTTTTAAAAAAAAGAAACTAGTCGGCGCGGTGACCATACATTGCTTGACCAGTATAAACAAAGGCGTCTCAACGGCAATTACATTCACGTGGGCGGACGTTTTCCTTTTACAAGACCTCACGTGGTTCAAACATAACAAATAACCTCCGTTGAGTGACGCAAACCTATACTCGCTAGCAGGCGGGACTTAAACACTTCGCCGCGACGAGCAATTCACATTACCAGGCAAATACTTTTACTAAATAATCACACATGCGGCCTGACATAGCTAGCATTGACACATAAAAAATGAACAAACCTCCAGTAGATTAAACAATTAAGTGGGCGGCGCTTTACTCTAATAGTACGCACTTTAAACAAATACAAAGGAGCACAAACAACAATAAATTTAAGACCATTAAAAAAATATCACAAGGAATAAGAAAAATTGACCTGAGACGAATAAATTACATATGACAAGCGCGACGGGAGTTTGATATAAAATTTCGAGTTGAGTGGGCGTTTTCAAAATGTCGTCGGATTTCAAGGGCGTTCTCTAAATCAATCGGGCCGTCACGTGTTAAGGTTCACACAGATGAATACTTTACCATCTCTCAGCTTCCGGGGTGCATCCTGGCGTCGTTATGGGCGATTGAAAAAACACATAGTATTCACACGGAAGGTTTCCTTTGGTCGCGACGATGAAGATGCGAAAAGGATTCAAACTCCTAGTTCCCCGGTTCCTCTTCCTCTCGGGATCGGTGGATCTCCGTGGTATGGCGCGGTTCGGACGTCGCATCTGAGCGGTCGTTGTAGGCGTCGTCGGGGCGTCAACATCTCTCTCTACATCTCTCTGTCGCGGCTGGTAGGCGTCGTCGGCGTGTCAACGTCTCTCTCTACGTCTCTCTGTCGCGGCTGGTAGGCGTCGTCGGCGTGTCAACGTGGCGGCTGGTAGGCGTCGTCGGCGTATCAATAGGGCGGCGTTCGACGTTCTCTCTCTCTCCATGGCGGCGGATAGGCATCATCGGCGTAGTTTCTTCTGACCTCGGGCGAATCGACGTAACGCCCTCATCTCCTTTCTTCCTCTAGCCCGCCATAGTTTCCGGTGTTCCCCGTTCCTCAAAAATTATAAATGGCGTAAGGTAATCACGGAAACGGTTTCGCTTCTTCCCCCAGCGGTTGAGGTAGGCGCACTCGTGTAGACTTACTGCCTATCACACACACTGGTGTTCGCACAACACAACAAAGTCCACTGTACACGAAAGGTAGCACGAAGGTGCTCTCGTTCCAAGAATCGCGGCAAAACTGTATATGGAGAGGTAGCACGGAGCTGCTCTCCCTACAAGGATCGCGGTAAGACTGGGTATCGAAAAACCATGTCCTTCGTTTTATTTAGATTTTGAAAAACGACGCTATGCGCACGTTGGAGTGACGCTTCCGAAGGGGTCAGTCCACTTTGCTCTATTGTCTCCAAACTAGGACGTACCGTGTCCGAAGTTGACTTGTGCGGATTAAGCTTCCGCCTGGCTGTCGCCCATAGCTCAATAGCAATCGCTGTCCACAAACTGATCAATTAGAACCGATTTGATCTGGCGTCCGTAATTGTCGCTTGATCGTGACGAAACTCCACACATCCGTCCTTGCACACATGCCGCTGCGCTGGTATAAGTTTCACATGAATCGGACCGTTGGAAACCGAGATATTTAAACGTTTGTCATTACGGCCGAATTTCCTAAGCTTTAGATGCATAGCGTGACCCTTCAGGTGCTTACCCTTAACACAAGCGAATCTCTCGTTCCTCCCGTCGGCTTGGCAAAAATCAAATATGTAATCTTACAAATTAAAACACTTAACACTTTGAATCAACACGTCTTTTTACCGCTACATACATGAATAATAATGATAATAATAATGACGGTAAATCTGACTGTCACAACCTCGCCCCCCTCCTTCTTACAAGGATTTCGTAAGCGTGAAAAATTCGCTCTACACAGGGACGGAAATTTTTTTGTTTACAAATCCTTGAACACTCTGTATATAAAAATTGACAAGCAAATACATGAACACCCTGTATATAAAAAATGACAAGCAAATACATGAACACCCTGTATATAAAAATTTACTCTCTGAACGGCACGGACACTGTGACCTTCCAGATACATAACATATATAATAACACCCTGAATATAAACATAACACGAAGAGTATGCACACAAAACAAGAACAAGATGTGAGCATTTACGTGTCAGCTTGCATTCCTACGTCGCTCATACTCTCGTACCGTGCTGTCCACTCTCTGCGCTTCTCATCGGAACAGTTCCACCTCTTGCAGTTCTCTATATGTTGGGGTGCTATGGTCTTCCCAGACGTGCAGTCCACTAACTCCAGAATATTGGCGGCGAGCTTGCTCTTGCAGAAGTACGGACCATCATACATGAAAAAGAGCTTCTTGATTTTCCCTTCAATTTGAGAGCTAAGTCCGTGATTTTTTACGAATGCGAGGTCTCCAGTTCGAATCTCGGCGCCGTCTCTTGCCTGTCTTTCATTGGCCTTCCTCCTGGTTTCTCTCGTCCGTTCGACGGCCATCAGGATCTTTTGTTTGACAGTTGGGTCGCGGTTGTCCTCCCTCAATCCAAAGTGACGAATTACGTCTCTCCGAGGTGTGCTGCCGAATTGTAGCTCTGCTGGTGTGAACCCAAGGGTGTCGGATTCTGTGTTGTTTAGGAGGAGTACAATCGAGGTGACGTGCTTGCTCCATTCCTGATGCTGTTTATGGCAAAATAATCTCAAGAGGCGGTTCATTTCACAGTGCATGCGTTCGACCTTGTTTGCCTGCGGCCTGTAGCTCGGGGTCCATATGGGCTTCACTGCGTATGCTTCCAAAGTGTCTCTCCAGAGGCTACTTGTGAACTGAGCTCCGCGGTCCGTGAGTATGTAGCGCGGAGTTCCGAGGTGTACAAAGTAATTTTCTGTAAGCTTACGGAGCAGCACTCTCGTCGCGGTTGACCTGACTGGATACGCAACCAGAAAACGACTGCATCCATCCATGACTGTGAATAGGTACTTCATGCCGTCCTTGCTTTTCGGGAGTGGTCCCACGCAGTCTGCGAACAACACTTCCCGCGGTTTCTCTGCCACAAACGATGTTGGGTTTTTTGCTGCTCTGACGCGGTTAGGCTTAGTTTGCATACAGATGACGCAATCGCGCACCCATTTCTTAGCGTCTCCAAACTAGGACGTACCGTGTCCGAAGTTGACTTGTGCGGATTAAGCTTCCGCCTGGCTGTCGCCCATAGCTCAATAGCAATCGCTGTCCACAAACTGATCAATTAGAACCGATTTGATCTGGCGTCCGTAATTGTCGCTTGATCGTGACGAAACTCCACACATCCGTCCTTGCACACATGCCGCTGCGCTGGTATAAGTTTCACATGAATCGGACCGTTGGAAACCGAGATATTTAAACGTTTGTCATTACGGCCGAATTTCCTAAGCTTTAGATGCATAGCGTGACCCTTCAGGTGCTTACCCTTAACACAAGCAAATCTCTCGTTCCTCCCGTCGGCTTGGCAAAAATCAAATATGTAATCTTACAAATTAAAACACTTAACACTTTGAATCAACACGTCTTTTTACCGCTACATACATGAATAATAATGATAATAATAATGACGGTAAATCTGACTGTCACAAGTGCACCAGCCTTGAGTTGATTAATCAATTTCATCTTATCTCTATTCATCCCCATCTTCGCGATTGCCAAACGTGGCGATTCGAAGTAAATGAAGCCGACGGAGTGGTTATCACAATACGCTACAACGCGGGGGGTTTCGGCCTCGGCATGTGTGTTCTTTGAGAGTGTCCCTTCAACAATTTCATCGTATCGTCACTTATCCTCATCCTCGTGATTATGCAAAAATGACAAAAAGGCAAATTAAACCAAATAAATCAATCTAGGTAATATAAAACAATCAATCAATAGTCTTGCGAATGAACAATGGAATCGAGAAATGGAGCAATATAGCGTAATTGTGATGTCAAATGTGAATTTCTACTAATTTACATAATTTAAATAGGATTTCAAGAATTACATTGCATAAATATGGTTATTTTCTGCCTTGTGACACTGTGACTGTAACCAAAGTATCGAAATATTCGTTCGTGAGGAGCAGCTTTCAGCTCAATTAGCCCAAACAAATGACAATCGATTTCCAGCTTTCTGCCTCTCTAAGAAAGAGTCAATACTCGTTTAATCGGGACAGTGCTAAACGCATGAGAACTTGACACTTTTTGCGTGTGGGAATTTTCGTGAGACTGGTCATACCAAATGATCACAAAACGTTAATTCTAGGGTGACTATATATATATATTTAATTAACCAGATATAATTCAATTGAATTGCCCAAAACTGTTAAAATTTTAATGCTATACTCCTCGGAAAGTCAAGGCCGTGTGACGTCATGTAATCGTGTGAGAGTACCTCTGATGGACCTACCTGTATAATTTCACCTTGGACTGGGAGATTGCCTGGCATTGTCAAGCCTTATCTGCACAAGGGATCCTTGTTTGGAAAGGACGATATGGGCACACGAATGTACGCAACGCACGCATAATTATTTTGCTGGCTGTGTAAACAACATCAAGGTCATAGGCAGGACACGTGTGGTTAAAGAATGGTAGAGCAAAGTGAACTGTATTTCGGACAGCACGAACGAGTACTATTATTTGAAACTAATAACTGGCGGCTTTTCCCTATTTCTCTGCTTGTATCAGAGGCGTTCCATGAAAAGATTCTACAACATACCACAATTGGCCAAGAGAGCCCGCAAGATTGTTTCTCTTGGGGGGGGGGGAGAGAAGTGCTCAAACTGGGGCTATCCTCCTCCCACCCAAGTTAAGAAGTTAAGAAAATTATCACAAAGCATCTCCAACTACGATAATTTACTTAGACATTTCCCCAGAGCCATACATGCTCTACACCCACTCACCTTTTCCCAAACTGGGCAAAGCCTCCCTCCCCCCAACTATTCCACTTCGAGCACTAAGGGCAGAGTAAGATTTCATATCTTATCCTTTAGTCACAAAAAATCATGTTTTACCTTTCATTACTATTATTTTTGTTACAAATCATAAAATTCAAAATTGAATTGTAAATGGCGTGGTGTTGTGAAGTTCAGACTTAAGTCCACTATTTAAATAGAAACTGGGTTCAACTTGTTTCCTTTCCATAAACATCTATCACTTTCTTGTTGAGGGCCTCTTCGATGGCGTAGTGGTATATCGTCGCCTTGGAATCAAGGGTCCCGGGTTCGATACCCGGTGGAGGCACATAGTGGTTCGGATCCCACTTTAAACTGTAGGCCCAGTCTCGATTAGCCTTACTGGGCATAAAGTGCTCTTCAAACACAAACTCCATCAATCAATGAACTATCTTGTTGAACAGATCTTTGTCTTTTTGTACTTTTTCACGATGTACACATAGCATCACTCGTCCTACAATTTGATCATCCGAATTATATAAGTTTTTCCACATCTCAGGGGGTTTTACGTGCTCCCTCTAGCCCCCCTCTGTGGACGCCCTTGCCATTCGCGTTATAAAATTTATTATTTTACGTCACTTTTCTTATTCTTGGGTAAGAATGGTCGCGAGGCTGCTATACCACCAGTGACCTGCTAGAAACATCGTAAATGGGGATGTTGTCCTAAAGAAGAAAGTTTTGCTATTTTTGCTTAATAGTCAGTCATATTTCTTACCGTTCTATCATCATTCCTTACTCGACCTTCCTTTCAGGAAAGTTTGCCAAAGAAGGGGTGTATTATATCGCCAATTAACGTCCTTTTGGCATACGTACATTATCCACTATACCATCAGTTATATAACATAAGATTATAGGAAACGTATTCTCCTATTCATAAAATTTACAACAATTTCGAATTTTCTATATGTAACCTCCCTCCCCCCCCCTTTCAGTACAATTATCTACATACTTGGATGTTTGTGCGAAAATGCCTTCAGTCTATTAGTATTATACTTATAGTGAAATCGTTCTAATTCCCGACGCAGGACACACCTTTCTGGCAGTGGCCATCTGTTGTCGCGTTTACTCGCGGTCAAACAGCCAATTAGACCCACCGCTTGGGCAACAAGCGACAACATTGCAATCCCTCCTCCCCAAAGAAGCCAGCTGGAAACAGAATTTTGTCAAAGTAACCGTTCTGCGCTGTGATTGCACACCGGCTAGTACACCGTCCCAACTTTAGGAACACTCGTATTGATCAACTTGTCCTAGAAGGTTAGAGATATATTCATTCAGTCCAAATTTGTTGGAGCTTATCTAAAAAATCGTCTTGTGCAATGATTTTAAAAAATCATGAACAACTTCTATAAGCAAGCATTCACCGCGCATGCGCGAACAACAGACCGAGGCGACACGATGCAGGACATTGAGAAAACGGTCTAGTCCGAGCGACACGTGCAGCTTGTCGTGTCGTGTCGTTTCGTTTGGAAAGGTTGCATTGATTAGTGAGGGTTCGCTGTCAAGCAACTTGTCGCTTCTGTTTGATGGCCGTGTGCACGAACGAAGATCAAATTTTAAAATCGGATCGGGAAAGGATCACTGGAAAATTCCATTGCACGAAGACGGTTCAACACTTGATCGCGATCTAGAAACATCAAAACGAGTTTATCTTCTGATCGGCCATTCGCCACCGTTTTGGTGTCTGATCCTGGTTCACGATACTGACGCTTCGACTCCAGGCAGTTGTTTTTTAATATAAAAATAGCGGAAAGTGATATCAAGGGCTTGCAAACGCTAGAGATGTTGGATGTACAATGCTGATAATTCGAGAACTGTGTAAACTAAAAAGTGGCAAAATAATAATAATAATTTGTGGTTCTGTGGTGCAAAGTCGTAATGTTTCTAAATAATCTACTTTCTATCCCAGAACACAAAACATATATAAATGTCATATATTACTTGCAAGTTCAAGGTAAATTAGAACAGAGCAATATTACGATATTGCTACATGGTGTTCGAAATATGATTGTATAAATTTACGAAAATACATGTTACGGGCTATTTGCACGACACGACAATATAAATATATAAGAATTAAGAAATTCAAAATTCAAATACTTACCACAGTACAGTAATAAATAATAATAATAATATATGTTTATTGAGCGGGCGAGGTTCAGCGTACGTACGCTGTTCTCTCAAAATCGAATGCATTTCATAAGGCGTTAAAGTCCCGTAGAAGAAGGTTCCATGCTTTCTCCTTCTCCTTTTGTGTTGTGTCGTCAGTTCTTTTTTAATATTATTTTTTTAAAAAAATACTACATCCTTGTACACGTTGACAAGGTTGATTAGTACATCTCTCAAATTCAGAGAAATTTGCAGCCCGAATTATTTTCTTCTCCTACATGTTGATACTTTAACACATCACATTACTCTATGGGGTTCTTGATTGTCATTTGTTTTAGCCAACCAATCAGGTATAGCGTTACAAATTAATCTCGGATCAGTTGAACGGAATCTCGTGAACGTCGTTTTTCGTTGGTGCAATGCAAATCTTTAAACCAAGTTCATTTAGAGTGGATTAAAATTGATCTCGTTCATCTGAACTTCGAAATAATCGGCGTTGGTGCATGCGGCTATGAGAGCAGAAAGCAAATAACTAAGGAACGCCTCAATGTACAGTGGGATCCATGAGTATTACCGCGCAAATTGTCCATCACCATGTTCATGCACTTTATTTGACCCCATAATTGCTTCAAGAATTAAAAGAAAACTCAAGACAAGCTGTTGACATCTTCTGCACCAGCGTACATAAGAATCCATCGCTTAAAAACACATAGGATATAAGAGAAAAATTAATTAAAATAGTCATGGACAATTTGCACGGTAATACTCATGGATCCCACTGTACGGGAGATGGCAAGAAAGCGATAACCCGGCATATCTCTGTGAATTCTCATCATACACGCTCACTATGCAGTGCAGTAATCTTTCAAACTTATAAAACCTTTTTCGAGCAGGCCTCATCTCCAGTAAGGTATCAACTCGGGCAGGCCTGGCACTTACCGTCCTGTTGGGTGAGATGAGTCAAGATAAGGACTTATAAAACCTTTTCCTGTTCCCCCCAAAATAGGCAATAGTTAGGCTGGAGAGTTCGTATGAACTAACAGCCGATCTCTAACCGGATCATGTGAGTACAATAATCTATCAAATGCAGAACCACAGATTATACCTCTGTGGCAGGAGTTCGTAAACTCGCACATCAGCGCTCTCTGCCAACGTCATCGAGAACTACGCACAGTCACGACTTCACGGTACCTGGTTTTCTTGTTTCTTTTTGCTCTCCTTCGAATTCCTGATGCACTCCGACGAGAATGCAGACGTTACGCATCAACGCTCACAGGAAAAGATACGCAGATTTTACGCAACGTATGTCGGCGTTTGAGAATTAATCTAACTGGATTGAATCTATGTGTCCCCAGTCTGCGCACAAAGTCTGCAATCCACAATTGAATTTCGGTTATACCTCAGGACATCCGGTAATGCTGTTTTGACTCAAACACAGAATTTTAAGTTTATAATTTCAACTAACATTCTTATCCGGTTAGAAGACATTTCAAGTGTGTGTGGGGGGGGGGGGCTGGAGCTCCGTAATCATTGTAAACACTAAAAGGGAACTAAAATTTCTGTCATATGATCATTCACTTTGTGTTGGTCTTGGTGGGGCCTCCCAGATCGTGTAGTAACGTCGTCGCCTTGTAGTCGAGGGCTCCCGGGTTCGATACCCAGTGAAGGCACATTGTGGCTAGGATCCCACTTTAAACCGTAGGTCCAGTCCCGATTACCATTTCTCAGTGTCGGCATGCTTAAAACAAAAGAATGTTTAAAACATATTCATATGTTTTCTTACAAATGTAGAAGATAATCTAAATGGAAAATCTAACATCATCGCATAAAAATTACAGTTCATCAAAAAATATTAATTTAAACTGTTTTGGGCCTACCCGATGGCATCGTGGTAACGTCATCGAATTGTAGGTAAATCAAAGGTTTTTGGGTTAGATACCCGGTAGAGGTTCATAACGGTTCGAATCCTACATTAAACTGTAGTCCCAGTTCAGATTAGCCTATCTGTGCATAAAGTGGACTTAAAAATAAACCTTTAAACTTTTTAAAATTTCGTTTACAAAAGTGCTGTTTAGAAACGAATAAAACAAGGTTTAAGAAATGCATCTAAAAAAAGAAACTATCTTCGACAAAGCTGTTCACAGCCAGCCAGCCGGTGTGGTATTCGAAAATTTTCAACAATTACAACTAGAAGCTCTCAAGCTATTATTTCATTGAAACTTCCTCGAAGTTCTTCTGGATATTGAATATTGTTTCAATGTATGAGACAGACATCGCTTTTCAAAAGTTTAAATGAACAATTAGTCTTTTCGAAGTGATTTCGGAAACAAAACTACTTATGTTGAAGTTTGGAACTTTACAGAGCTAGGCAGCCCTCTTGTGTTAGGGATGTTAAAGGATCTGATTGATTATTTGAATCGAAAATGTTGGGTGCATCAACACTTCGGATATTTGCACCAGTCACATTATACGGGGCGAGCTTCTTAATTCAATACAGGTACATGTCTCTGAGGACTAAAATCTCCTTATCTAATTAATAGCTGAGGCTGTAAAGAGGTACTCGGCACTATAAGGACATACACAGGACAACACAGCCATGGGCGTCGGGAGGGGGGTCGAACAGTTACGACGTGCTCTCCATACCAAGAGACCGGAGCTGCAAGGTAAGGTCATCAAACTCCATCATGACAATGCCAAGCCTCACACAGCCATGATGACACAGCAAAAAATCATGAAAATGGGATGGGAAGTCGTCCCTCAGCCGCCCTATAGTCCGGACTTGGCTCCTTCGGATTGCTTCCTGTTTGGTCGTCTGAAGGCCCATATGCGGGGAAAACATTCGACAGTGACAAGGACCTCATTTCTTGTGTGAAACAATGGTGTAAAAGTCAGCCACATGAATTTTACCAAAGTGCATTCAAGGCATGGAAAGAACGTTGAACGAGATGCGTCACAGCAGATGGAGGCTACATTGAGTGACATGGTCTTCTAGCCAAAGGATCAAAGTATGGTCACCTAAAATTTCATCATCATATTGCAACAAATAAAAATATTATAACCATCTGTGCAAAACTTATTGAACGCCCTTCGTACAAAAAAGCCAAAGGTTTGTTACTCTTATTGTTAAGAACAGAAATAAAGTTAATTTAGTTAGTATTTGAACAGAATAATCAAAGTAAAAATGCATTGAATCGAAAATATTGAGTGAAAATTACAGGAACAATGGTACGAGTATATTCTACCATTTCATCCAAAGAACAAATGGTTCCACAGTTTTCAAAATTCTAATAATTACAGTTGTAGGTGAGAGGCCACACAACAAACTTTATGCAAAAAAAAATTCCCCTAGAATTTAAAGCCTTTTCTTGAACGAAACGTGCAAAAGTTAATATCAAAATGCATTTCAGATACTAACTGCATAAAATTCAAAAGAAATAATGGAAAATAGTTAACTGGTATTCACTCGTTTCGTGGATCGAGTCTTCCCATTTATATAATAATAATAATTATTATTATTTTGAATAAAGTGAATTTTTGTTAGTTTATAATATTTATTATTGTATAATTTATAACAGTGGTAATAATACTTATTTGTCTACTATTCAACTTTTGTCATTTGTCCGACCCCCCTGCAAAAATTTCTGGCGACGCCCATGAACATAGCCTTACAGAGGATTATACTGGCCGTAAGTTCAGACGCCAGAGCCTCGTCGGCCTGCAAGACGCAGTTACCGGGGTGTACCACGTGGAAGGTGCCTTAGCAGAAGTTCACCCCTTGCACCCCGATAAATGATCCAGGGGTAATAAAATTATCCCCTGTGAGAGGGAGGAAACAGGTTATTTCTAGTTGGAAAAAATTGTTAATTTTTATGTAATTTTTAGGCCGTACCCGGATTGGCAAGCGCTCCGTCCCGTTCTCTCCCGTTGCTCTCGTCTGCCGTCGAAGTCGTCCGAATCTACATGTCCCCTTGCAGTATGGTTGTCACTTTTCCCGCCAGGTGTCGCCCCAAAGCCAAACGTCTCTCACCGCGCTCTAGGACGCAGGCGCACAGGATGGAAGCAGAAGGCCCCAAAGCCAAACGTCTCTCACCGCGCTCTAGGACGCAGGCGCACAGGATGGAAGCAGAAGGCCCCAAAGCCAAACGTCTCTCACCGCGCTCTAGGACGCAGGCGCACAGGATGGAAGCAGAAGGCCCCAAAGCCAAACGTCTCTCACCGCGCTCTAGGACGCAGGCGCACAGGATGGAAGCAGAAGGCCCCAAAGCCAAACGTCTCTCACCGCGCTCTAGGACGCAGGCGCACAGGATGGAAGCAGAAGGCCCCAAAGCCAAACGTCTCTCACCGCGCTCTAGGACGCAGGCGCACAGGATGGAAGCAGAAGGCCCCAAAGCCAAACGTCTCTCACCGCGCTCTAGGACGCAGGCGCACAGGATGGAAGCATAAGGCCCCAAAGCCAAACGTCTCTCACCGCGCTCTAGGACGCAGGCGCACAGGATGGAAGCAGAAGGCCCCAAAGCGAAACGTCTCTCACCGCGCTCTAGGACGCAGGCGCACAGGATGGAAGAAGAAGGCCCCAAAGCCAAACGTCTCTCACCGCGTTCTAGGACGCAGTCGCACAGGATGGAAGCAGAAGGCCCCAAAGCCAAACGTCTCTCACCGCGCTCTAGGACGCAGGCGCACAGGATGGAAGCAGAAGCCCGACACCAAGCACACGATTCAATGATTTCCAGTTCCACCTATTTACTACTAATCATAGGCGTAGCTAGAACTTTATATTTGGGTGTGCACAAAGAAAATAAATGAGGTCTTGTACCTTTTTAATAGCATATTTTGCAACACAATCACTTGCCTCTTTAACTGCATTGATGTTTGTAAAGGAATATAAATTCACTAAATGACAGTGTTGAAAATTTCTGAATATATGTAGTAGAAAAAAATCAAATTGCATAGAAATTACACACACACAAAATGTTCATAAATGTTACAAACAAATACACGTCATCTATAACAAGAGACGTCTGTAAAAAGGTACAATGTTCTTAAACTCATCAATAACTTCATTTACATCAATAGACGAAGTTTTTTCCTGTTCGACAAATAGCAACAGCAGGGATTCCAATCTATCCTGCTTCTGAGTTGGTCTTAATTTAGTTTTAACTTGGGTAAGCTTGGAGAAAGCTCTCTCTTACACGTGCAGCTTGTGACAGGTATAGAAGAATGGCGCTGCAGTACAGAGTAGAATGCAGTAAATATCTTCTTTCCCCAATGACATAAAAAAATCGAAAATCTATAGACACCCGTTTCATCAGCGATAATGCACACGTTTGTACCAAGTAATGACATTTTCAACTTCTTACAAACTGCCGCTTATTTTCTCTCTTATTGAAATATCTGTATTTAATTCTCTTTGATAAAGCAGCCCATTAGGGTGTGCCTTGGCACACCCGGCACACCCCGTAGCTACGCCTATGCTACTAATATTCGAAATGTGACATATGATTTCTTCATTTTCAATTTTTCTACATTCAGTTTTGTCGATAAAATGTCCAAGAATCACTGAGTTTTACATCATCTATTCAGTAAACGTTCTCTCCGCAAAGCGGAAGTTGCAATATGGCTGCCAAGCGCAGGGCCACAGCGAGTTTGGAGCGTGCATCTGTCGCGCCGTTCGTCTCTCCCCTCCGACTCCATGTCTGCCGCAAATTCGGACAACGGAAGTAACATGAGTCCCCGGATGGAACGGCGCTCTAGGCGACATCTGCTGCCGATTCGGACGCGTCCTTACTCGACTTATTTCTTGTTACTCCGCTACGGATCATAGTGCCTCTTCGTTGATCCTGGGCCCTGGCGTCAATTAAAACGGGGCAGCGAAAGGTTTTCCTAAAGTTTGCGACTTGCAGCCCGAGCTGGCAACTACTTGGGGAGACGGCCTTTCGTTCGGGGTTCACCAGGGATAAGAGGAAACGTCTTTCCCGCCAGTAATGGTAAGAACTCAAAGCGACTGAGAGTTGATTGTCACCCGTGCAGCCTCCAAATTTGAATTTCAACTGTGGGGCCGTTTTCGAATTAGAGCCGTAAGAGTTAAGCGACTTGCAGCCCGAGCTGGCAACCACCTGGCAATATGGCCTTCCGTTTGGGTTTGGAGATCAGCTGCAATAACAGGAAATGTTTTCGCGACAGTTGCGGTGATGGTTCAAACGATCTAACCGAAGAGGGGGGGGGGGGCATTGCTTCCCGCCTCCAAATTTGGAGTTGACAGACAGACACCACAGTCAAATTACTTTGTGCAGCAATTTTCATGAACAAATATATTGAAGTGGAAATAGTCTGATTAACTGGAATTTTCCGGTGTACGAAATGGAACATGCCAGTGAAAATCAGCACTTAACTAACTAACTAACTAACTCTCTAGCCTTCTTAAACCCGAAGGTTCATGGCTGCAGCAACATAGGCCTTCCATCCGTCCCTATCCTGACCAAGATCTATATACTCTTTTCCATCTCTCCCGATTTCCTTAAGGTCCATCTCAACATTATCCCTCCATCTTCGTCTTGGTCTTCCTACTGGTCTCTTACCATCAACATTCCCAACAAGAATCCTGTGAACTCCTCTTTCCTCTCCCATTCGTGCCACATGGCCTGCCCACCTAAGTATTCTTGATTTAATTATTTTAGTAATTTCTGGACATGAATACAAATTATACTTCTAAATTATGTAACCTTCTCCACTCACCTGTCTCCTCATCCCTTTTAGGTCCAAATATTTTCTTAAGGATCTTATTTTCAAATACTCTCAATTTATGTTCCTCTTTCAATGTAAGAGACCAAGTTTCACACCCATATAATACTACAGGCAAAATTACTGTTTTGTATATTTTAACTTTTAGTTTCTTAGATATTAAACGAGAACTCAAAAGTTTATGAAGAGAGAAGTAACATGCATTTCCTGAATTAAGCCTACTTTTTATTTCCTCTTTAATATAATTTTCATTTGTTGAATTTGGAAATTGGTTCAAACGAGTTATTATCAATAATTAGATTTTGATTATTACCTAACACTTGGTTTCGGCCTGTAAGCATATATTTAATTTTCTCCTTGTTAACTTCCAATCCTATCTCAGCACTTAACTAATTGATTTTTAGAGATATTGGACCCCATTAGATTCAGTCGCTGTCAACTAATTTGAACCAAATATTGTATTTGTCAACAAGCATGGACATCAGTGGCGTGCACAGGATTTTCGAAAAGGGGAAAGGGGTTACGTATACTTTTTTTAGTAGTCAGCCCTCATTTTGCCATACTTTTTTTCATATAAAAAATACAAAAATCTAAAATATAAAAATGGATGTATATGTATATGTGTGTGGGTGTGTGTTTGCGTGTGTTCCGGCATAACTCTCGAACGCCTGGAGCGATTTGAACCAAACTTGGTACTCGTATCACTTGCAATCTCGAAAGAAATACTCGGGGGTAAGACGCCCCTGGCACCCCTAGGGGTGGGGGTGGGAAGGGGGTGACATGTGAAACGACGTATATTAGTTTGGAATCCATAGTTTTCGGGGTCGCTAAGATGAATAGTGACACTCCTAATGCCGTTCAACTCCAAGTTCATTTTACACTATAGTTAGAATTCATTATTTTCCTGCGACGCCAAGGGTCACGGGTTCGAATCCCGCTCTGGCTTGGTTGTTTGTGAATGTCCATTCATCAATTTCATCATTTCATCACTCATCCCCATCTTCGCAAATTAGCCAAGAGGCACAAAACGCGAAGTAAAATAAACTAAATCAATCAATCCAAGACACTCCTGGCACTCCTATGGGTGGGGGTGGGAAGGGGGTGACATGTAAGACCGGTATTAGTGTGGAATCCATAGTTTTCGGGGCCGCTGAGATGAATAGTGATACTCCCAATGCCGTTCAACCCCAAGTTAATTTTACACTATAGTTAGAATTCATTATATTCCTGTCTAATATAAGATTGGGATAAATAAATTCCCGGGCAACGCCGGGCAATCAGATAGTTAATGTATAAAGGTAAGAAAATTAGAAAAGTGTTTACGAGTTAAATGGTTGGGATCGGAGCATTGACGTTTTATAAAAACAAATTTACCGGGGAAGGTTGAGAACAATTGCTCTAGATTAAATAGCGACGGTTGATAGTTCTGCAAAATGTTATTGAACAGCCTGCAGCATTAGAGCAAAGAGAGGAAGATGTATTTTTTTTTCACGACGAAAGACTGGAATTAATTACTGCGTTTTACGATCGACTATGTCCGATCTAAATCCTCGGCTTGTATGTGTGGTGCGTACTGTCTGGCCCAGGATATAGGTGCAAAAGGGGGAGGGAGATTAAAACATCTAGGAAACCAGTCTTGCGCGAGCGCGGACGTGCACACACACACACACACACACACACCCACACACGCGCGAGAGAAGATATTACCCGTAGACCCGTAGACACAACCCTAACGCCGGACGTCAATAATTATCGTCTGGAGTGAGAGGCTGAAGTATGAGACATGCGCAGACTAGTTTTCGGATAGTTTTTTACAGACGTACTATGTCTAGACGCTCACCCTCTCCTCCCTCTTTTCTAGGCACCCCTTGCGCTTGCAACCCCTTCATTCTGCTGTTCTAGTTTTTCCTTGTTCGAGGAACGAAATTTTCCAATATCTTTCCCTCTTAACCGCGAGCGATCAAATTTCATATCGGAACGGAATTGTGGGGGAACTTGCTCTATCTTAGACAATATAATATTTTCTCCTTCCACACTAAAACAAAACCTCTTTCTGTCTAGTACCAGTTTACAGGCTTCAAAGAAGCTAGAGCTGCAGTTACTTTTATAAAGCAAAGTTTCAAAGCAAAGAATGTCTTATGATATTCCTAAAACGGAAAGATTCAAGAATTCACCATTATTTGCGTACAACAAAATATCTGTATTGCAATCTAATCTTGATTTTAGTATCTCAATCAATGAGTACAAAATAATATTAAGACAAGTGTTTACAACATAAATTATCAGATTTAGTGTTATACTTGGCAATATATCACTGCATATGAATAAAAATGACATTTGGTTTGTTTTTTTGGTCTTGTTTTGTATTGTTTTGGGTGAAGCGCTTCTAAATTGCTAATTGGGTGTTACATTATTCTATAGTATAGTTTAGTAATTTATATTACATTATATTTGTGTATGTGTTCTGCCTGTGTTATGTCTCACTGTATTATATTATGTGTTTCTTTTTTTTTATTATTGGCAACCTTCTGTAAAAGGAGATAATTTCTCTGTTGAAGGAAATAAATAAATAAATAAATAATAGCCATACTGTGGATACTTTTGCCTACCCGTTATAATCTACTTGGCAGTCTACTAATATCTATAGCAAAGAAGCTAAAATGATAACACTAATTCAACTTCCGTCCAATTTTGTATGGTTTAAGTCAAATTTCCATCACAAAAATAATCTACATCCTCTTGACGCGCCTTTGGACACCCCTGATCTTTGTTACCCTGTTAACTCATCTTTTCTCTCTGAATTTACGTCTATATCTCGCTTTTTCTTGATCTCTTTTCTAGGGTGACCAGATATTTGTTGACCAAAAAGAGTATAGTCGATAGGTTGAAGGTGCGCATGCATTTTTGCTCTTTCACGGAGTGCGCAGAAATCCCGCGCGACTTCATGACAGTCTAATTATCTTGGAAATTATGCAAAATTAAAACTTCCTTTTTATTTTACACTAATTTTGCACAATAAAACTATATTTTGTGACCACATAATATCTATTTGGAACGAGTTTACAATACCGGACCACTCTCCAATTTCTATGAAATTTCGCCTACTCACTAATTGTGAACTCCTAATCACGAATCTGCATGTAATAATTGGCGGTCGAGTATGGAAATCGAGAAAAAGCTAAATAAACTATGTATTCTTAACGTAACGTAACCCTGCCATAAGAACAATAGCTCCACAGAATACGCCATTTTCCCCAAATGGGTGTCACTTATCGCACAACACTTTAGCATTTAGCAACATAGTGTTCTGACGTCACGGAATAGTGCTTTTTCATGTTAGGCAAGACAAGGTATAGTTCTCTTAGCCAAAATATTAATTTTTCTTTGTATTTATGCTAATGGAACCTAACCTAACCTCGTAGGCATTCCTCGTCTGACGTCAATATTGAAGGTAGCAAGATTGTTGTGCGTAGAGGAAGACCATTAACGAATTGCGAAAGAAAGATGGTTCCGAATTGCTCTGTATGGACAATGACCGTAGTAAATCGCAAGGTTATTTTACAAGTTCTACACGTAAATGTACAATTTTAACGCGTGACCGCCAAATATGAACTACAGATACGTCATCAGGACACCGACATTAGTAAGTAGGCGAAATTTTATAGAAATTGGAGAGTGGTCCGGTATTGTAAACTCATGCCGGAAATTCTTGAGTCAAGGAGTAAATAATTCAGTTTGTTGACATCTTGACGTTTTCCGTTCTGTGGATTTTAAGTCATTTTTACACGTAACATAATGAACGAAATTAAATAGCAAGGAAAAGAGTATATTTGGGGATTTTTGCAAATTGAAAAGAGTATAGAGTATATGAACCTCTAAAAGAGTATAATACTCTTAAAAAGAGTATGTCTGGTCACCCTATCTTTTCTCTGCTTTTCTGTCACCTCGTCTCTCCTCTTCCTGTCTTTTATCTCTCCATTTCTATTACAGCGCCTTCTCCTTCTATTTCTCACTGCCGTGCATTCTCTTTCCTCTCCCTCTTTGTAACCTTGTCTTTTCGCCAGGGAGGATTTGCCACTAGAGTGCGCGTCAAATCTCCTGCATATGGCGATAGCCAATAGCAGCGCATTGCAGCGGTGCCATGTCGAAATCTCACACGGAAAAGAGACAGCGTGGTTCAGGGAAACGCCTTGTCACGGAACAAGGCAACGCCGCACGTCTGTGATTCGCTGGCCATATGCAGGAGATTTGACACGCACTCTAGGCTACAGTTCTAAGGACCGCAGAAAAATGATTCGTTTTAGTGGAAGAAGTGACAAACACCAGCAACTATTGCAATAATATCAAAATATAATAACACACTATGAGCTAGTATTACTAGCTTATTTCATGAAAGGAGGTAGAAGGAAGGACTTTCTAGCGTTTAAATATTAAAACTGCCCCTAGAAATTCAGCGTCCAATGGCAGACTTTCTAGTTTGGCATCCTTCACAGCGAATACTATTAACATCCTTCAAGAAATTGACTCATTCATCACTTTACTGCTATGAAAGCCAGAAGGAAAGAGTTTTAGGTGAATGTTCTATTGTTAAATCTAAGTGTATTGTTTTAAGAAGATTAATAAGTAATTTTTAATCAGATGTGTCCATATTTAAAATTTTACAAGTGTTTTTCATACACAGCATGTAATTAGTGGAAACAAAGTACCACGATAACAAAAATAAAATAAAATATAAATAATAATAATGATGATGTCGGCCGGGCCCAAAACAAAGGAGAGCCTAGGCTAGAGGGCAAAATTTCATAAATCCCTCCCTGAAACTGTAACTTACTATCTTTTTAAAATGAGTAACTGTGACTCGATTAAATTTGAATCGAGTAATTGTCAGTCAGTGTCCCGCACCGTGGCGTCATGCATTGGGCTCCCGCTGCGGAACTCGCGCAGGTTCGAGTCTCGTGGGTGAAGCGTAACAATTTTCCTCCTGAGATTTCGGCCTGTGTATGGGACCTGTGGCCACCCACCATCGGGAGGAAATTGGGAGCTGCGAATGAGTAGCGTAACCCTGTCACGAAACCTACAGCAACGACTTGTGGAGTTCGTCGTGCTGACCACACGTCATTCCGTAGGTAGGCCCTATACTAGCATTCACGGTCTGTTCCGCCACGGGTTATTTAATTGTAACTCAGCAACTTTCCGAACACTGCATATAGAGCATCCGATACATTTGAGGGTTTAGTACGAGTAAATTATATTTCCTTGCATAACATGAAAACAATCAGCCAAGCAACAATATGGTTATGTAAAAAAGAAACGCATTCTAGAGGAGAGTAATTTGGCAAAATCTAGCGCCCAGTAACTCCATGATTGGCTACGCCAGTGCTAGTGCTAGATAGTTAATGCAGGTCATTACTGACTTGTGGGAGCTACGCATATCTAGAAGGAGAATTCGTTTTCGTGGCTGCAGATGCGAGGGTTTGTGAACTTCTTATCAGGTCATTGTAGGTTAAAGTTCGAGCGACCTTGCGTGCAGGACCAGCGAAGGAACGCACGGCACATGCTGGCGAATCACGACAAGCGGGCAGAAGATAGATAAAATACCTGCCCACCCTCTGGCGGGAGATGGGCGAATTACTCCAGTGTATCAAACTCGTTCTGTTCAGATCGTATGCTCAAGTGTCTTGCCTTCCAGCAAAGAGAACATGAAATAGCGTGTCCCAAGAATTTCATACGAGGCAGGAGTCTACATGGGCATCTGGAAGGGGGCAAGAGGGACTACTGTCCCTCCTGTTAGACACAAGTGACCATCATCAATAATAAGCACATTAGTAACAAATATTTTCATTACACTTTAAAAAGAACTTCTTCACGAAGCGAGTATGGTCTTGAGATTTCAAACGCAATGAATGCAATAGTTGACAGCACATTGTGAAGCAGTAGCGTACGCAGGATTTCATCAAGGGGGGTGTTATTTCGAAAACTTTCTACAAATTCACATTACCATTGTTTTATTATACCTAGGTACTTTAATTAATTAATTAATAGTAATAATTAATTAATAATTCTTATAATTAATTAGTTTAATTACCACTAATAATTACTACTAATGCAGCTGCTATTTATGAAAGAAATAGAACAAAATTACATTTCTTTTGTTTCTCTGTTACAAAATAATTGTCTAGTCAACGGTTATTTGTATATGATAAGTGAGACATTTTAAGTTTGAAGAAAATTCATAAAAACAAGCAAATATATTGGATTTATTGAAATAATCGAAATATGAAACTCATTCAAGGAGCCGCGCTGGTCTAGTCTGACAACTTGGTGGGATATCCGAGTTCGATTCCCGGAATTGGTTGGAATTTATCCAGCCTTGTCTCCGCACCCAGCTTCATAGCAATGGGTACCTGAGAGCAACCCTGGGGGATGAAGGCAGCCTGAGCATGGTGCTGATCACATCACCTGCAAAATAGTTCGAGATCGAGAATCTTTGGGGCCCACCACACCACTACGTGTGCCTTCATGGCGCAGTGCTATATGCACGGGGAAATGTACATTTATGGAACTCACCCAGGATGATGATGAAGCGCGAGAATACGTGTTGCTAAATTCCACTGAGTCTATGTTTTCGTTGAAAAGTAAGTTTATAGACATTCCAACACATTTATCACTTCTAGGTGATTCACAAAGCACTTCTTCAACATTATTTAATGATGTGGATGTAGACTCAGCATAACTTGAGAGTTCACAAGGGGATGTGAAATCGGTACCGGGAAGAACGTTTGCAATAAGGTCGGCACACTGCGACGAAGCAAGGATTTTTTACAATTCTCGCGAGAGTCACTGCGCGACTTTGCAAAAAAAATGCAAAATTGAACATTGCGCCCGCTTAGATTGTGTTTGGAATGTTGTGTTTTTCTTCATGCTGCATGGGAATAATAATTCAAATTATTATTATTATTACTGTCGCAGATCTTTGACTGTGATAAATTAGCCATTTTTATTTTTTTCTACAACATTTTCCATAATATTTCAAAAGCTCAAGGGGGGGTTTAAACCCGGTAACCCCCCCCTTGCGTACGCCACTGTGTGAAGTAGCTGGCATGTACCCTACTTTTTATCAAATTCTCAGCAATATTTAAAGTAAATACCTTTAAAAAAAAGTAGTGTGTAGTAACAAATTTAACACGAGAAGTTTAAAGGACGAGATAAATTCATGCCATATCGTTGCAAAACTTTTTGGCACGTCATTCTCGCATTAACTTCTTGCAGTAGTGAACTGTTCATAGTAACTGACACATAGTGTGTAAAAAGCGCTCCCCTGTGCTTTGTAACACACCATGTAGACGTATAGGGAGTGTGGAGTTAGGGCCCCACACTTTCTTGATCATGGCCGAAGGTGGAGGTGATGTGACAGCGCCACGTATCTGGCCGCTCCAGGTACCCACTTTATACGACGCTGGGTGGGCACCAGAGCCGCTTGAACAGGTGGATAAAATCCCGGTTCTCCCCTGCCAGGAATCGAACCCGGGTTCCTCGCATGGTAGTCAGACGCCCTAACGACTTTTTTTTTTAATTAAAGGAATACCCCTAAGCGGTAGTATCCGCCGTTTTTAACTTTTTTCTCAGTTTTCAGTTTTTCTCATTAGGACAAACACAAACAGTGCCGTGCCCAGTATTTTCAAAATGAGGGGGGTTATGAGTGCTTTTCCTTGGTAGTTAGCCCTCATTTTGTCATATTTTCCTAACTTTGACGTTCTTTTTTTTTAGGAATACTGGGCCAAAAGGGGGTTATAACCCCCACCAACACCCCCCCCTTGGGCACGCCACTGAACACAAATATCCATGTGTTATATCTGGGATTCGAACCCGGGGCCCATGGCGTCGCAGCGGTCTCCGCCACGTAGGTCGCCATAACGATACAATAAATGTTAAAACAGTCTTGTCTAAAACAAGCAAATGGTTAGGAGTAACAATTTGTGACAAATAAATAAATTCAAATGAACAAATAAATACCGTGAACTCGCAGAGAAGATATGTTGTGAGGAAATGAATAATTATTTTAATGTGTTCAAGTTCTTAAAGAACACAAGCAGAAGAAAAGCTTATTTTGCTGACTTTGATGCTTAAAAGTAAACTAATTGGTAGAAATTCAAAATCCATGCCCACTCATTACTTACTGAGTAGGAACCTAGACACTGAGTGAAACTGGTAAAAAATCACTGAGAAGAATTGAAAGAAAATACAACGGAACATATATGGGTCAAATTATGGAGAATGGAATATGGAGGCTACACTAATAATGATTTTGTTCCACAACCAAAGGAATCTTTGTTCCACCTGAGTCGAGGGAGCGTACAAGTAGGGTGTCCCAAAAGTAACGCAGGATTTTAATTGTGCGCCATTTTTTCCCCGCAAGGTTGACAGCGTTCTGAGAGGTCACATGTTGTAGGGAAAACATTGCGGTTAGTCAATATGGAGCGCTACATGAAGAAGGAGCGAGTGACGATCGTTAAAATTCGTTACAAGTACGGAAACTGTGGGCAAATTACCTGACATTTTCGATAGGAGAAGCGCCCCAAATGAAACAACTGTGCAACCTCACACCGAGCAATCTTTCTCTTCTGGGGATTCATTAAGTCCAAAGTTTATGCTGCGACAACGATTCCTGAATTGAAAGCAGAAATTCAATGAGCTATCGACGGCATTGAGCCACAGTTATGCGAAAAAGTGATTCAGAATATTGTAAAAAGAATTCGAGTGTCGAATGCGTCGTGGAGGACATTTTGTCAGATATTCTCTTCCACATTTAATGGGAATGTTCACTCTTTCATATAATGTAATAACTTTGCCAACTTATAAATACATGAAATGTTTTTTCCTTAAATTAAATCATGCGTTACTTTTGGGACACCCAAGAACCACTGTTGCCTGTGGTAACAATTAAAAATAGTAAGTATGTTCGTATTTAGAGGGTGTTTGGGTAAATTTATAGCCAAAATGACCATAAATTGGGCATCAGTCAAAATGTTGGAAGGGGGAGCTCAGTGTAGGGTGACCAACACTCTCTCCCGCATTTCCCGGGATCTCCCGTATTAGAGCTAGTCTTTTTTTAATCCTCCCGGCTCCCTTATTGACATTCTATTTCTCCTGTAATTTTCATTAACAACCAAGATCACAAAATTTCAACTCATTCTAGTTCAGCGGCCCACACAAAACTTCAGTTTACTGCAAGATCTTGCACGTTAAAACTTTGGCAGGTGGAAGTGACGTCATATCTTGCAGTAGTTGATTGATGCTTAGTTCTGCAGCAGCAGTGGAAACATACATATGGGTTAGTACTAAGAAACATGACAATTTTAAATTTTTATTCTCTACTTAGATCTGTATGTTATGTAAAATGTAAATTAATTCTTGTGTTTAATACCATCCCATGAACATTTGCTGGAGTGATGCCGGGCCGCTAAAAATGCTCAACATTTGTAGCGGCTGAATCCATCGTAAATTTAATACAGTTTTTTTTAACGAAACGCTGATGTAACTTGTTATTTCTTTTTAACCTGCAAAGGAAAAAATAGGTTAAAAACCTAAAATCCCAGGTCTACTGATGACACACAGCGAGGGCATTCTAGGTCAATATTTCCGTGTTTGTGAGTTTCAAAATGAACTCTGAAGCTCATCTCTTTCTGTAAACACTGTTAATGTAAATAAAACGTAGAACGATTTCTTTTTCAGACAAAAGCTAGTAATAGTACAACAGTGTAATGAAAGTCCTGGGTTCGATTCCTGGTGGAGCTACAGTAGTTCGTATTCCACTTTGAAGGCACAGTCGCGATAACTTTTTCTGACCACAAATCGGAAGAGAAATAAACCCTCGTAGTTGTCTTCATGTGAATTTGATATATAATATATTTGAACTTGTTATTAATGTATAGAAAAGGTCTGCAAATTAACTTTGTATTTGCTTGTAGCATATTGTGTGTCCCTTCCAAGAAAATATTAGCCTATGCTTCTATGGTTTAACATAGTGACAGTGATGAGACAGCTATTGCGGTGGTTTGAGAAAATTTTGTTACCTGGGGATATGCCATCCCCTACACACACCCTCACTTCAAGCACTGCTCTAATAGCGCGAAGAATTCTGTCCCTCACAATCATGACGGTCACGACTCCATCCCATATTTCGATGACGCCAGTGAAACTCACTCATGCCCTGATGCTTCGATAGAAGGCTAAAGAATCCACCTCCGAACAGGGTACAGAGGGCGCACTTGCCCCCCCCCCCCCCCTTTCCTCCAAAAGTGATAAGTAACAGGAAAAGGATGATATCTTGAAACTCCAACGAACAAAAAAAGTTTGAGCAACATCAAATAACAATATTTCGATAATGACCTTTCCGAACTACCAAAGAATACAAAAATAAAGTTTAACATAAATAGGCTAATCGGGACTGTATCTACTTTATATTTATAGGTCAATAATGTTAATAGACCATTAATATGTACCAACAGCTTTGGGCTTCTCTGCAGAACTGATTAAGGAAGTCCTTTATAAATCGTGCTTCATAATGTTTCCCTCTAGTTTCCAGTATGCAAGATTTTTACGCACAAAGGAATCTACCGAGAATCCATGAACACCATCGTGTTGTGTTATGCAAGAAAAATCGAATTAATTAAATAATAATGGTTACATATTATCTACAGTTTGATGAATCGTGTAAAAATTTGTAATACATTTTTTGTAAGCCTACTTGCTAGAACATTAAAATATGGGTCCCTTACTCCACCACGGATTCTATTTGCTTCAAATGAAAGACTCCTGCATCACTTCAGACAATCTTTGCCTACTGATTACGTTAACCATTTTGCAAAATATTGTGTTGTTGAAATACATGTGTTGACATCCGACAAACAAATAGGAATCCCTTGATTGATCAATGACTTCTTGGATTAGGCTACAGTGTCATCATTAATATTTCATATCAAGTTTTATAGAGGGAAATGTTGTATCCTCTTTGCATTATGAAAAATACCTTCCTTATAATGACTATGGCACGAAACCGAACGATACAAGGGGCTTCCTTTGCCTTACCACATTTCCGCGGCAGGAGGTCTCTGGGCCTCTTATCGCCACCCCTTTTTGAGCAGAAGAGTACAAACCCCAAATATCAGGTTTTTTTTTATGCTGATACTGATTTCTGCCAGTCACACAATGGCTTAAGATATATGAATAAAATTAGGAGAATCCACTCAACAGCAGAAAGTTGACATAATTATTTGTCAAAAAATTAAGGTTGTGCCTGAGGTACTTCAACAGACAACGTCTGCTAGAGACACAATGTAATATTATAAATATGAGAAAATAAATAGAATATAATTTGAGAGATTTTAAATCGTATTTATTTCACTACAGCTTCTTTCTACTTGTCATTTTCTTGAACCTATATTCATAAGGTGCCACCTGATAACACCGACAGCTTTTACAGTGTGTACAGGACATCAAGTCAAGCAACTTTTTTCAGTCACTATTTGCTCGTCTAATTCTTCTTTCGATGTTACAAGCAATCGAAATATGGCATCTTCTGTCCTTAATGTATGCAATCCCATTGTAAGCTTTGCAGTTGCAAATGTCATTTATTTTTACTGCCGTTTAAAATTCTGAGAGCAATATATAACATGCTATGGAAACGATATCATGCAAACAGCCAGGGTTAAAACTTAACTTTTCCTTTATAAAATGGATATCATAACACACACCTATGTTGCTTATCATATTTGATGCGTTTGCATAGAGAAATGATTCATAAGATTTGATATTTACACTCCATAAGATGCTTAGTGTAACCCGTATCAAACTACAAATTTTATCGCTTTCCAACCGAAATAATAAATGTGAAACACTATAACATTTTCATCGTGTTTGATAATAATTTGAGCCAGTGAGCTGTCCTACATCTTTCACTAGCCGTCCTACATGGTGGGATGGTTACATAACACACTACGAAGCCAGGGGTTCCAGGTTCGAGTCTGGGCATGAGTGTTCTTTGTGAGCAGAGGAGAAATGCTTATCTGGAAAGGAGGGTCAAGTACCAGGACAAACGTGCTAATAATAATATTATATAGCGGTGGTAGTAGTAGTAATAATAGTAGCATTACAAGATGTTATTATCGTCGTAAATCATGCAAAAGGGGGTAGAAGTCGGTGCTAAAGCATTTGTGTTTGATCAAATAATTTGAAATATTTTTCCAACACGTTCAATTTCATATTAGCTAATAATGGAAAGACAGAATATGCATGACGAACATTATTTTTTTTGTACATATGAGCGACATAAAATAAGAAAATACATATGCAAAATGTTAACGCTAAATTGTGTACGTATTCAAAGTTTCTTTAATTTATATATATATATATATATATATATATATATATATAAATATATAAAAATTTAAATACATTACACGATCAATTCATTTGACAAATTGTCTCTCAAATGTGCACGCTCCTTTTCACAAAATAATTGTTCATGCATTTAAGCAGGTCTTTAGAACCAAATATTTGCAAACTGAAAACAATATTGATTTATTAGGGCGCAAAAAAAAATCACAGGTCGCCATGGCATTCTCCTTGACATTTTTTTTTCATTTTTTTTTTCATTTAGATCGTTTTGGCTCCCAGAGCTGACTCTCGCCGCCCCCTAGCTATGGCTCTGAACTTGGACTATATGAATAGCAGAGATTGCGCTTGCGAGCGAAGTGAGCAAGAAAATTTTACGAAATGTATTTTTATTTCTATAAAATTTGAAATCGATGGGGCAATTGCACCTCTGTGCCCCCTGCAAGTGCCCTTAGCCGTCTGGAAGAAAAATGCAGGAAACACTTGAAAACTAATTCCATCTTGAGTATCCATTTGCCCTACTATTCTTAGATTCTGCTAGTCATGTTCCTTTACTTCAATGTGTGCCCCCCTAGATTGGGGGGGGATGCCCCTGCCTGCCTGTGATTCCAGCACTGTTTGCGAGTGTCTCTACATCAATTTCACGTCATCACTCATTTTCACTATTAGCTAGATGTGGCAGAAATGCAACGCTAAGAAACAAAAATCAAATATCCACCTCCTCTCTCTCTCACATGAATCGCTATTACCAAAAGGTAGACTTGGGAAACAAAAAGATATGCAGTTCAAACTTCATAGCAACACATCCAAGAAAAATATCCAAGTACATTAGGAATCTTTAATACAAGACTACTCAAAATGTCACAACTGTTCTAGATACTGAAAATTGTAAAATCATTTCCCGAAGTTTGAATCTGGAAGAGAATCCCCCCCCCCCCAATCCTGATCCGACATTATACGAAATCCCACACACCTTCATAAATCACAAAATCAATAAACGTTTGTTATGTTGCTAGAGTATTATAGGATATAATTGTAAAGATTAGTGAGAATTCCAGGTAGAAATGATTCTGTATTTTTACATGGGGCAAAGCAGGCTCTCAGGGGGCAGTTGCCCCCCCCCCTCTAGCTACGAGCCTGGTCCGAACGAAACGAAACGAGACGATTTGTGAGCGGAATGATGTCAATGTCACTACCGTTTGGTACAGCTACAAAAAATTCTGGCGATGCAACAGGTACAATTTTTAAAATACAGCAATGTTACAGCTACAAATTTGATTTTTGGCGCAGTGGTAGCGTCGTCGCCTTGTAATCAAGGAGTCCCGGGTTCGATACCCGGTGGAGGCACAAGTGGTTCGGATCCCACTTTAAACTGTAGGTCCAGTCCCGATTAGCCTTAATGTGCATAAAGTGGACTTAAAACACCAACTCAACACCAACAACAACAACAACAACAAATTTGATTTTCTTTGCCAGCTACAGATGTGTGCGTCATGGGTGTAGCCAGACTTTTTTTTTCGGAAGGGACAAACTTTTTCCGGGGGATGGTTAACGACACTTTTCGATTAGCTCATAATTGTGGCAGTGCTATATTTTGAAATATTCGGAAAGGGAATAACATTTATTTTATTTTCCAATGTAAAAACACAATGAACAAAATAAAAATTTTCATCTCTCGTTTTCCAGGGGTAAAGTGTCCCCCCTTCGCCCCTGCTGCATCGAGGCCTCGAACTGTATATATATCTTGCATTCAGTGCATTTATATTTAAAGTGGGTTTCTGGTCTACTGGAAATGTCCATAAAAGAAATACGTAAATAAATGTATATTTCGAAACGAAATGAACACGCTTTGCGAATTGGACGCGTTGCGCTTTTCACTTGTTTCTTCCTTTTTTCTGTGTTGTGGTTTGTTGATGTGACTGTGAGGAAAAAGTTTAGCTGGCACTGGAAGTTAGTCTTTGTTCGGATAAACAAAATTGGTTTTCATAGTACAAACATGTTTAGGTAAGTTAATAAGTATATTTTTAATGTATAGTTATTTACTAAACATTATGTAATAAATATGAGTGGTAATTTTTAGTAACAATACATTTCTGTCCGTCTGTAAACAAAGCCGTTTCACATTAATGGTTTCATGTGAGAACAAGCACTTCAAACAAAATTAAGTAGAAAGTAGTGAGTATTGAGACAGTTAAAAATCTCCATTATGTATGTTAAAGTGAATGAAAGCTAAGACTAATGTTAATCTGGCGTGATGGCAAATCACACACACAACACACACTTTGGGATGCATAGACCTACTTAAATGAAGTCGAGAAGAAATTAAACTAGGGCAATTAAAATAAAAACTTTTACCAACGTTAAGCTGCACCTAAGTATTTTCTACTTCTTCTATTGATGTGTATTAGTACGATGCAACCCCTCTTTTGTAGTAAATCGCGCGGAATTTCATGAAATCCGAGGGTGGAGGGACATACGTGGTGGAGGGATGTATTCTGCAACCAAAATAGTTTTAGGCCCTTTTGCACTATCTTTATAAGTTATAGTTAAGTTTTAAAAATAACATTTTGATACTATTATCGTATGGGTGAAACACCTACGAATCATATATTTCGGACTTCTTTACATTGCTAACGTGTTGCGGAACATTTCTTAAGGCGAAATAATGCATTTCTAACTAAGATAATGTTTATTTTCTCTATTTACGAGTACTTACTATTACTTGCTGTTTCGAATCTGTAACACATTATGGCCGTCATAGCATACAGGTTTAGGGGGCGTTCTGAGAGTGTTTTGTCGATTTATGCAGTGGTGCAACCTCGTTCACCGGAAAATATCTACTTTCGTGCCCCTATTTGAAATTATGCTAATACGTCGCATTTACGTGTAGAACTTGTAAAATAACCTTGCGATTTGCCACGTTCATTGTCCATACACAGCAATTCGGAACCATCTTTCTTTCGCAATTCGTTAATGCTCTTCCTTTACGCACAACACTCTTGCAACCTTGAATATTGACGTCAGACGAGGAATGCCTATGTGGTTAGGTTAGGTTCCATTAGCATAAATACAAAGAAAAAATAATATTTTCGCTAAGAGACGCGTTACCTTTGTATTGCCTAACATGAAAAAGGTCTCTCCTGTGACGTCAGAACACAATGTTGCTAGAGTGTTGTGCGATAAGTGACACCCATTCGGGTCGGAACCATCTTCCTTTCGAAATTTGTTAATGCTCTTCCTTTACGCACAACCATCTTGCAACCTTGAATATTGACGTCAGACGAGGAATGCCTACGTGGTTAGGTTAGGCCTGTTGGGTTAGGTTCCATTAGCATAGATACAAAGAAAAATTATTATTTTCGCTAAGAGACGCGTTAGCTTGTATTGCCTAACATGAAAAAGATCTTTCCTGTGACGTCAGAACACAATGTTGCTACAGTGTTGTGCGATAAGTGACACCCATTCGGGTCGGAACCATCTTTCTTTCGTAATTCGTTAATGGTCTTCCTTTACGCACAACAATCTTGCAACCTTGAATATTGACGTCAATGCCTACGTGGTTAGGTTAGGCCTGTTAGGTTAGGTTCCATTAGCATAAATACAAAGAAAAATTGTAAAAACAGCTCTCTCCTGTGACGTCCGAACACAATGTTGCTACAATGTTGTGCGATAAGTGACACCCATTCTGGAAAAATGGCTTGTTCCGAACTCGACAGGTGGTTCTAGTGAAAACACGGCGAGGCTGAAACACTGGCTACGGGGTTGCATCGTCTTAACACACGGAACATTGCACTCTCATCCAAAAAGCAAATGGCGGGAGCAGAAACAGCGTGTCGACAGAGATTTTCGCAGAAAACAAAACGCATTCACATTAAAATGGATCAAATCTACATTCAGGAACTTCCAAAACGCTCAAGAAAATGATTTCCGTAAGTACTTTCTTCTGTAAATTTGAAGGAAATTTGAAGGAATCCATTTTACCCATACGATAATGTTACCAACATTTTTAGCTCATCCTGTGTTAAAAACAATGTACAGTGTTTTCTCAGGAAGTTGAGCTAGTTATTTCAAATAAGTTTCAGTTGCATGCTACATATTTAAAATGGAGAAAAGATTCTACATCTGCCATTGCTTTCATATAAACACCTCCAGTTTTCTGTTAATAACCATTCTCTTTTGAATTGAAGCAACATTCTTTTTAGACCATAGTTAATCTTGCAATCATCTGTCATATTACACCGCAGTGTGCTACAATACTAAATAGAACATAATCCATGTGTTGTATTTCAATCTTTACAATGTAGATGCTTGAATTTGCAAAATACATATGTATATACTTACTCACCATTGTTGGCAGAGTTATCGTTTCTTCCATTATGTATCTTTCCTTAAGCCAAATTGTTTGACAGATGTTGGCCATTATTTACAAAGCCAGAGCCATCTACTCTTTTCCCACAACTAGAGTTAACATGATTAAAATACTGAACTTGAGGCCTATGTATCAATTGAAATTTGGTGTTAGTTTTATCACCAGCTGCACCTTAAGAACAGAACTCGGGGGCTGTTAACCCACTGTATCCCCTTCGAGAAATATGTTCAATTTTTGTTTAATTGACAGATTCCGATGTTTTACGTAATATAAAATTGATTCCACACAAATAATGGAGATATTTGATCCCAATGTATGGCTCACGTAATTAGAAAACTTGACTTACTTTTGGTTTTTTTATTAGTAAAAACAGTTTGTATGCACACTAAAATAACATTTTGATTGGGTCTAAACAGACAGAACTAAAACATCATGCGTTGTTTTCAAGGAATGGTGAGTTAATTGCTAACAATGTGGTGCTGGGGAAACTTCTTCCCAGTCATCCTCAACGGGTATATAGGTGGTGTGAAAACCACTTCCCATCCGTCCACTAAAGGTTAAAACAGACTTCAAAGTACAACCAACAGAGCTATTGTTCAATTTACAAAAACAAGCCAGTTATGCTCCTTGAGGCATTTTTCTCCTTTCTCCACCATTGCATAATATGACTCACTTTGTTTTACTTTTCAATTTTTACAAGTTTTCAAATGATACAATATTAGATAAAGCAGTATTAGATTTAATGGACCATTGTAAGTAAATTGGAGGAGATATTTTCATCTTTCTCTAAAACTGTATAATTTCTCATCTCGCCTTCAAGATATGCAGTTCACTCTCTTTATCACAACTAACCTCACTGAAGTTCCTGAGTTTGAGTTCTGTCTTCAGGGGCAGATTTATAAATTTTGGACCTCTATGCTATTCTTTGTTTTGGGCTCTGCCGACATCATTATTATTAACAGTTTTGTTATAGCGGTACTTCACTTCTGCTAATTGCATGCTCTGTATTAATAACGCTTGTAAAATTAAAAATATAGACACATCTGATTAAAAATTATTCATTAACCCATCTGCATACCTAGTCGTTGAATCGACGGCCTGTCTGGACATTCGCTTGCCATACCTAGTCGTCGAATCGACGGGTTCCCGATTTTCATCATGTAGTTTCTTTTTCTGTCAATAGATGGCAGAGGTTGTATGATCTTTCGAATCTATGATGTGTATGTTTGTTCTGCTAAGTTTTTCATACCATTTCAAGCTTGTTATGTTCAGTAATTTGTCATGTAAACAAACCTTCATTTGTTACGTCTTGCAAACATGTCGCGTAAGAATGTTGTAGACGATTCTGCGATTGAAAAGTTGGTTTTCAATAGCGATAAAGAGGAAAATGTGGATTTTGGAAGTGGAGATCAACACAGCGATTCATTTTGTGTTAGTGAGTGAAGAATGTAGTGAAAGTGAGGAAGAGGTGACTGTGGCAGGAAAAAAATGAAAGGTTGAGGAATGGAAATAGACAGATATGTGTGATCAAAACTATTAGGTGAGTTTCTATTTATTTTTCAAGTAAACTGCATATGTGCATACTTATTACTGTACTTTCACTTCAAAATATAAAATTTTCACATAAATTGCGTGGATAGTTTTTACAATATTTGACATCTTGTCTTGCCGTGCAACCATCACGGGAGATGGCCAAATTTAAATGGTATTTCATGGCAAAAAAGTTGGCATTTAAATGGTATGCGGATGGGTTAAACTTCGATAAAACAATACACTTAGATTTAACAAGAGAACACACTCCTAAAACTGTACCGCAAGAACCTCCTTCCTTCTTTCATGAAATAAGAAAGTAAAAGGACTTGATACGTTGTTTTATTTTGCTATTATCACAATATTAAGGAATTTTAATGGCCTTCGTCGCTTCTATCCCTTCAGGGTCTCATTTTTGTGGAGCCCCTAGGCTATAGCCTAGGATAACTTAGTACCAAATCCCCCCTGCCTGTCCTGGGCATGGGTGTTCGTCGTGAGCGACCTTTCATCAATTCCATCTATCATCACTCATCCACATCATCGCGATTAGTCAAAATTAGCAGGAGTGATGTAAAGTAGCAGAAATATAAATATAATATATATATATAATAAAACAATGGGAATAGGATGAGAGAAACAATTTATTTGACATAAATCTGGAAATCCAGTATGAAACCAATTTTTTCTTCACCATTGTAATACAGCATACATGCTACTATTTTTAGTATTCTTATGAATACTACTACTGTTATTTATTTAAACATCAAATTTTATTACACCAAATGAAATATAGTGCCTCCTTGATGGCGCAGTGGTAGCGTCGTCGCCTTGCAATCAAGGGGTCCTGGGTTCGATACCCGGTGGAGGTACATAGTGGTTCGGATCCCACTTTAAACTGTAGGTCCAGTCCCGATTAGCCTTACTGTGCATAAAGTGGACTTAAAACACCAAATCAACAACAATCAACAACCAAATGAAATATGCTAGCTTCCATGACAGAGTGGTTAGCACATCATGATACGATGCCAGGGGTCTTGGGTTCAAATCCTGGTCTGGGCATGTGTGTTCTTTGTGAGTGCCCCTTCATTAATTACATCATATCAGCACTCACCCTCATCTTCGTGATTAGCCAGAAATGACAGAAATGTGAGGTAAAACCCAATTAAGCAATCATCCAAATGAATTTTTTAATTTAAGAACAGCAGTAATAACAATAATTATTATATTGACCTTGAGATAATTTTAATAATTACTATTGCTATTATGTCTATAAGTTGTAGTGGGGCTGGAAGTAGAATAAGATCTTAGACTATTAAGTCACATAATATGAAAACATACTGCACCTCCCCAGGAATAGAACTGTATAATGATTCTATTACACTAACAACAATTGTCTGAGTCAGTTATGAATTTTTATTAACGTAGACAATTGACGGAAAATCGTTAAACTAACTTCAAGACCATAAAACTAATAAAGACAATTATCCAGGATAAACCTTGAAGTTATTTTTTAAAGGAAAGACAATTTATATTTTACAAACTTTATTATAAATATGGAAAGTATTGTGTGCAATTCTAGCACAGATGTAAAATACCACACATATGGGCTAGTGTGGGATATCTAGTAGATAAGCCAACAATGATCATTCTTCTTTACAACATTCATTAATTTGAGGAGAATTAAGTACAAGTCTGAAGTCAAATCAAACAAAATATCACAGAAGCACTTTATACAGTGGAACATGCTTTTTTTTTTTTGTTTACCTGTCAGTGAACAAAATTTTTATACCTTTCCAAAAACAAGATAAGCACCATTTGTTAGAAACCATTATATCACTTAAATTTCAGGTACTAATGTGGATTGGATAGTTTTTTATTGTTCCTTTTTCCCCCTTACAACTGCCACTTGTTTGTTTTTGTGCATTGTTTATTAACTGGACTTTCCTGGTGTGGATTGAATCTGTTCACATTGTTTAGGAGTTCTCTGGCAACATCTGTTACTGCCGTTGTGTCCATGCCATCTTGCTGTGTCTGGTATCCGGTCTTCATTTTTAATATTGAAACTAACAACACATTTAAAAATATCATAAATAGTCTGCATTGTTGACTTTCTGTCACTAATGATACTGAGCATGATCTGAAATGAAAAACATTAAAATATGTAGTGATTAATCTGGTTTAGATACCTCATATACATGCTCAAATATAGGTACGGTGAAATCCCAATTTTATGTATCTAGTTTGTACATTTTCCTTTATTCTTAGTTCCCTTGGTTCATATCCCCTGCTTTAAACTGTACGTCCAATCCTGATTAGCCGATATGTGCATAAAGTGGACTTAAAGCAAAAGCTCAAACTCAAGTGTTTGTCCTTTCATTCTCATATTCAAAGTTAAACAAAAGTGTCAGAAGAGCAAAAATCAATCTCTTGAAATACACATTTTGCATCACAGTGTTAACATCAAAATCAAACATTGCATTGTTGCTTTATTCTAAAATCAGGAATAAGCACCATTTTTAAACAGCATACAATGTGACTAAATGCCATAAAAGCTAAGGTTGCTTATATAAGATGCACCTTAACTTTTCGCAGTTGAAATTTGGATAAAAAGTGCAGCTTAATTTCGGCCCAATACAGTATACTCAAAATATTGAAACTAGGGATGGTCATTTTTGGGGGGAAAAAACAACAAAGAAATCTTGTGAAAGTGAAATTTATCATTCTTTGCTATTTTTGAAACATTTTTGTTTTTGAAGAAAATTTCCATTTTTTAAAATATTTGTTTTTCGAAAAAATCTATTTTTCATTTTCGGTCTTTTTGTTTATAGAAAAGTTTTTCATTTTCCAAGGTTTTCTTGTCTTTCGATGTTTATAATTTTCGAGAAAGATTTGTTTTTGCAAAATGTTAGTGTTAAAAAGGTAATTTCTTTCGACAAATCCATTACTTTCTTGCATTTCCATGTACTTTTTCCCAAAATGGATTTTCCAATTTTTAATTTTTCAAAAATGAATGACCATGCATAACTGAAAGATACTGGTAAAGAATGTTTCTCATTGTACTTACCATTGGAATGACTTGCATAGTTAGGAGTAGGAATAACAAAGCCATGAGGGAAGCCAAAGAGATAATTGTAGCCAATGGGAGGAGCAGCAACCACGCGATGTCCAATGGTTGGGGCAGCGTAATGACCATAATTAATGCTGGGAGCAGCAGCAAACCCGTGGTTGGCACCAAGAGCAGGGTAGGATGGACCATGAGGACCGGCTGCCGTAGGATAACGGGCAACCACTGCAGGAGCTGCAGGAAGAGGATGAGTGGGAATAACGGGAGGAGAAGGACCAGGTACCACAGCAGTGGCTGGAACGACATATTGCCCTTGCGCTGGATGGAGAACCTGGTTCTGGAAAAATGAGAAAATTATTTTCAGTAAAGAAATAATTAAGGCTCAGCTGGGCCTCTGGCTGCTGCCACAAATATTTCCCCACTATGATATTCCAAAATGTGAAAAATTGTCTGTTAGAATTCCTGCTAGAGCATTCACGTGATTTAAATTATCTCTTAGTTGACTCAGTTGCACTTTTCACTAGACATGACTTTTTTCAGAAATTGAGTAGTTTGTTTCAATAACATCATAAAATTCACAACATGGAAGTTCTGAATTAATTTTAACATTCAGCAGATGTTTAACAGTGGATACTAGAAGTCTACCTCTTTCTGCAGACCAAATATTCCCCATAATTGAAAAGACTCTCTCAACTGGAGCAGATGTTCCAGGCAAAGGCATAACAAACTCAACCATTTTAGAAATGTTGGTACATGAAATATCAGTCTATTAAAAGAGCTTAAAAATTGGTTGTGAATATTCAATACCGGTAGCTATTTTCATGTTCAGATTCTCAAAACCCCAGATATTTTGCAATCCAGGACATCACTAAAAAACCAGGACTGTCCGGGCTAATCCCGGACGTATGGTAGGCCTAGAACAGGTGTTCTTATCAGCCTCGTTAAATCAGAGTTGGTGCCAGGTGTTTCAAGCATATACATTGCTCTCATCATCAGGGAATGTAAAGAAAGGTAAAGTGCTCCCCTGTGCTATGCACCATGCCATGAAGGCATATAGGGGGTGTGGGGTTAGAGCCCCACACATTCTTGATCACGGCCGAAGGTGGGGGTGATGTGATCAGCACGATGCCCCTGGCCATCTTTACCCCCCGGAATTTCCTCCAGGTATCCACTTTATATGATGCTGGGTGGGTGCCGGAGCTGCTTGAACAGGTGGAAAAATTCCCAGTTCTCCCCTGCCGGAGATCGAACTCTGGTCTTTTGCATGGTAGTTCAGACATCCTAACAGCTACCGCAGCTATATCATCAGGGAATGTAGAACTGAAAACCAGTATTAGGTTAAATACATGGGCTGTAAATTTAAAAATGGCGACACTGTCAGGAAGAGGTGATAACACCGTGCATGTGATATCAAGCCATTGTCAGTTGGGACTGATGTCGATGTGTGGAGTACCAAAATTTGTCGGTGCAGCGAGTCTTGTTGTGTATGTACGAGGTTGAAATGAACACAATTTTATGTACTACCCTAAAACATGTTTACAAAGGTAGAACAGCAATTGTGGATCAAAATCCAGGTAGCCCGTGGCAAATTATTCACGAGAATGTCATAAAGACCTGCATGAAGCCTGAATCAACACTTGAGGAGGTTGGGATGTGTCTGTGAGAACAACCTCAACATGAGGAAAATTGCATAATGCTGTGTTCCCTATATTGTCACCATTGTGGAACCATCAGATATGGCTAGGTATTGTTGCTACAGGCTTCATGCAAGTCTTGATGACATTCTCGTGCATTTTTGCCACAGGCTACCTGGATTTGGATCCACAATTGCTGTTCTGCGTTTGTAAACATGTTTTAGGGCAGTACATAAAATTGTGTTCATTTCAACCTCGTACATACACAACAACACTCTGCACCGACGACTTTTGGTACTCCACACATCGACATGAGCCCCAACTGACAATGCTCAATGCTTGATATCACGTGCACAGTGTTATCACCTCTTCCTGACAGTGTTGCCACTTTTAGAATTACAGCCCACGTAATTAAGTATTATGGAGTAGAGCTTAGTCTTTGTCTTGTGATTGGTATGCTCTGGATGCCAATGTTTTATTGGCAGATGTGCTTTTAAGGAACAGTGGGTTCCAGGTGTGACTGAGGTGGAGTTCCATGTCTGTGTTAAGATCCGTGCTTTCTCTGGCAATGGCTTCCTTTTCTCTTCTGTCCCAGAAATCGTCACATTTGACTATGATTTGGTATCTGCAAATAAAATCCTGCAACCCTTGGAAATGCTGTGTTCTGCTAGTGCTGCCTTTTCTGATTGTAACAGTCTGAAGCACATGTATGCACTCAAAACATTTGATGGTAACACTTATTTTACCTGTGTGGTAACCCAAGAACATTTGTCCTAATCATGTTGCCAGAAAAGCTACAATTCCTATATTCACAATAGTTTTAATAGGCTTGCATAGGAATGAGACTTCACATGATTAAACTATTAATAAATCATTGTGTTCATTCTGATTACTCCACAGCAATTTTCTACACATCTATATTTTTAAAAATTCTGAATAATGTTGCAATTCTTATAAAACTAAACTGAAAATTTGATTAGACATGAAATGTAATTCAATTTCAAGTGGAGGAAAAACCCTCTTTGTAAGTAGTACATACATGGAAAGTCACAGTTCGTACTGGTTGTTGGCTTGAAGCTCTCAGTGTAGAATTACTTGTTTGAGAGTTGTCAGCAAGGGGCGTTGCAATGTATGTCGTTATGATTGTTTTGCTAACCGCTGGATGCGCTTGCTGGTTCTGGAGTGGAGGCAGAATTCCTGCTGGTGCATTAGCTGCGTTTTTGGAGTTTGTTTTTGTGATGGATGCCGATGGTAGTTGAGCTGGAAAATAGAATTTGACAAATGTACTGATGATTACTGTTGGGGCTTGGTATTTCTTAAGATGCCTCATATTAAAGTAAATTTAATCTAATTTTCAATATTGTAGCAGTGTCTCGAAATAGACAAACCTTTGTAATATTGAGACAAGATTGAGACTTCGTATTCGGGACTCGAAGTGGAGCCACATAGTGGTTCAGATCTCACTTTAAGTCCAGTCCAAATTATCCTTACTGTGAATAAAGTGGACTTAAAGCACCAATTCAATCATTCAGATCTACTCTTGTTAGATATCAGTGGCATATTCTCTCATGCCAATAAACAAACTTTTTTCATATATAGAGAGAAATTGCTGTAATAGAGTTGTAGGATTTCTGTTTTTATTCTACTTGCATGCCTACATTGGTGTTTTATATATATTCTATAGAGTAAATATGTACAGTAAATAAGAATTGTTTCAGTAAACCAGTCAAATTTTCAGTACGTGCCACTGCTTGATACTCACTTGATTATGAATGAGGGTCAAAATATTGTGAATAAAAAAAATAATAAGCTAGAACTACAATAACACACTCTACATGATTTTTTATAATTATTATTTGATTACAAATTATATTTGCACAACAGCTGTTTTAAATAAATTTTGATTTTAGCCAAGTGTTATTTGAACATAAGTCAAACGTGGTTCATGTTATTACAGCTGTTTTAAAAATTATTAATGGTCATTAATGTTTTTGGCCAGTGTTCATGTTGATGCAGTCATGTGAATAAAAGATACTTGATTAAACAGATTTTTATGTGCTTGTTGATTACTGCAAGTACATCTTGCATTTTGTTTTATTCTTCATGCTTCTCAAAATTTATATCATACTTAACTTACTAATTATGCTTCACACAAACTTTTGTATCCTTATTTATAATATTGCTAATATTTTATAACAGTGTTTAGTTAACATTGAATCATTGACCTTAAATCAATACTACAAAGGTGTTTTATTATCAATACTCCTTAGTTCATATCTTCATTATTGTTTGAGTTTTTGTTTTACATCCATTTTATGTACAGATAGACTAATTGAAACTGGACCTACACTTTAAAGTCGGTTCTGAACTATACGTGCCTCCACCATTATTTTTTTAAAAAGTACAACAAAATTTTTATTTTTATTTTACAAATCCATCTAAAATATATCACATACAGCTTCAAGGTATGCCACATTTGTATGTATTTGTGTTTGTGTGCATAAAATAGCAGGTTTTAGAAATATAAATTGTCACTTCGGTTATTTATTATGAAAAAGGGACCAAAATAAGTTGCTTTATTTTAAATACCAGTGCATATTTTTGTGAATATAAACCACACTTGCTTAATTTTTTGTAGTCTTGAAACATCCACATTATATAAGTTACAAGTTGAAGTAAAGATATTACCTGTGCTGCCTTCATTCAGTGTAGGAATTTTTTGAATTCCTTTACCCTTGGTTACTCCACCATCTTTAGCTGCAGTGGCAAGAGCTGTTGGGGATAGAAAAAAGAAAGTAGTAACCAAAGTGAAAGTGATTATTACATGAATTTATAACATGAAATTATTTTTCAGTCTGTTTATAATGTGGAATTATATTTTCATGGCTTGCCTTGCTCACTTGACAGTTCCATGCTATGAGGGCCATTCAGAAAAATATGGAACGTTCTGGTGTAAATCATAAATGACAAACGATGCGTGAAAAGAAATTGTGGTACAGAAACTACAAGGTAGCGCAAAAGTCATCACCTTGTTTTCTTACCCTATAGCTTTGGTTTTCAATTAAACAAAGTAGGTTTTTTGTGTTAAACTTTTATTGATACTTATAAGTTTTATGTCCTCAATTTTTAAAGATAACATCAAATAAATGACCACCATTCGAATTGTTGCAAATTTGGGCTCTTTTTATTGCATCTTCCATGGTGTTGGAAATCTGCGGGGAAATGTTTTCAATTTCATGCTGAATATTGTCCTTTAGTTGCTGTAACGTCTCTGGCTTATTCACATAAACCAATGACTTCAAATATTCCCAAAGGAAAAAATCTGGAGCAGGCAAATCGGGGGACCTGGCTGGCCATGGCAAATCACCAAAATGGGAGGAAAAGTGTCACGCAAAATTGTCACATTTTTCCACGTTCTTGTGGGGTATACTTATTCATTTTCGCACAAAATAAATTTTGTGAGTATCTTCTATTTAACTGACAAAACACTACTGATATAAACAACAAGATGTCAAAATAAAGGTCAGTTCAAATAGGATGATCACTTTTGCACCATCCTTTACATACCTTACTCTAATTTTCTGCATATTCGCCATACCCATTCAAGAAGTAATGTAGTATAATTTTTTTGCACACATCATTTGTCATTTGTGTTTTACACCAAAATGTTCCTTTTTTTTCTGTATGACCCTCGTAGTTTTCAGAAATATTCCTTTTAGTGTGTGTGTGTGAGGGAAATATGTGTGTGTGAGTGTGTGTGCCCGTATCTATAGGTTAGATTACATTTCTTATATGTAATTTTTCTTTGTATTTTTCATTTCTCTGTATTTTAATTATTTCATATTCAATTTTTTTTGTAAATATGGTCAAGTGGAAGAAAGGCGTCACAGCCTTAACTTCGCCATGTAAAAGAAGACGAAATAAATAAATAAAAATATATTCTGTCATTTTTGACAATGATGTGTTTTAAATGTTAATTATTGCTGATATGAATAGTATCGTTATTGGAGACACTCAGTTCTGGGCAATGCTTTTACTGGTTCAGGGTACTATGTGGAATTCCAACCACTTCCAGATATCGGCCATTTTGGGAGGTGATGTAATCATACATTTTAAGATGTGATCAGCCCGATGCTCCAGTCACCTTTACCTTCCAGGCTTGCCCCTAGGTACTCATTTCTTAAGAGACTGGGTGAATCCCAGAGCCGCTTTGCTTTATACAGGGACAAGGCTGCAAAAATTCCGACCTTAAACCCCCCACCCCAGGAATCGAACTTGGTTCTCCCGCTTGGCAGTCAGCTGCCCTAAGTTGGAAAATAATAGTCTCTTACAATGTTGGATGTTGAAATTGTGAATCAGTATTTTGACACCCATTTGAGAACTATTGATCAAGTAAAAATAATGTTTCTAGAAATAGTTTGACTTTGTTGTTTCAAATTAAGAGACCTATCAAACAATTCACTCTACCCCATTTGAAATTTTTGTGATACTGACCTAGTGCGCACCATGTACATTTTTTTTGACTCACTCTGTGCATTTTGGTAAATTGCCATTGGTAGATTCTGCAATATACAGGGTGTACACACAGTGTTGTGACAAATTTCAATTATTAATAAATTAGAAACTAATGAAGATAAAAATAAACTGTACCATATCAGTACACTTCTATGTGTGCTTCTTTTGTCGTACTCTTGCCTAAAAACAATTCTGCCATATATCCCCAGTGGGAAAAAAAATCATGGGGTTGTGCTGGGTGACCTTCGAGGCCAAATCCAACTTCCCGGAAAGCGTTCGTTCAAAACACGACGAACGTTACAAAAAGTGATGAACATTGATGAATTGAAAGCCAGAATAAACAACACGATAGCTACCGTGGATGTCAGCATGCTGACCCGAACGTGGGAAGGAATCGATCATCGTCTTGACATTCTCCATGCGACAAAAGGAGCACATACAGAAGTGTACTGATACAGGACATAAAACTTTTAAAATGTATCTATCATTGCCACCAGTTTATTTTTATCTTCATTAGTTTCTGATTTATTAACTATTAAAATGTGTCAGACACTTTGTGTACTCCGTAGTCTAGCCATTAAGAAACATTCACCCTGTTTTGACAAGCATATACTTTCTTAAGGAAATAGTTAGCTATTTTTTTTCTTTTTAATCTGAACTGATTTAAAATTGATCAGCAAGATTTCCCGAGAGATAGTCTGTAGGCAATATAAAGATAGTACAATACATACCAATAATTCAATTGATTAGAGTTTGTTATTTCGGGTTGCTTTTCTGCCAATTTTGGCCAATGAGAATGAGTGATGATACAATAAAACTGACGAGGGAACACAAAGAACACCAATGCCCATGCTGGGATTCGAACCTGGAACCTCCTGCATTGTAGCATGCTGTGTTAACCACTCTGCCACAGAAATCGGCAACCTTCATTTTGAAGACAGCACACTAATACATACCAATGATTGATAAACACACAAGCACTTTCATTTTGTGTTAGCCGCACAAGTTCACAATCACAAGCAAACACAACACTGAGAGACAGAGGAGGGTTTTGTGGTTTATATACAGGCCAAGCTGTTGAACCACTTTCAGGTAACCCAAGAGGAAGCTCTAAAAGAGAAAGAAAGAAGAGGTGCATCTTATTAATATGTTTGTAGTCCACTTCACCCAGAATTGGATTGGCGAAATTCACCACTTTCTTCTTCACAGCAAGGGAACAGGCGACTCACTCTCTGTTTTGTTGCCATAATATTTTAAAACTTTCCCTGCTTCAGACAATGTAAAAGGTTCCAACGTCTGGCCGGAGCCCAAACGTGCATTTGCACTCCAATTTTTGCATTTGCTGCGCTTGCATCCGTGTTTTCTCCTTTCTGATTTAGATTGACAATTATTTCCTCTTAATTCCGTGGTTCATTATACAAAGGACTGAGTGAACATTTTAAAAATCTGTCTTGTCGATGATCCTGGTTTGAAGCCTCTGGCTGTACGGAGGCCATCCTCTCCAGTGCAATGATATGTAGTTCACCAACCTTAATCAGTGGTCGTTTGTGGTTTGAGCAGGTTTTTTGTGCTCATATTAACTAATTGTTACAAGACTTACAGTTTTAAGTGTACCTGAATCACTGTATATGATCCCCACTGCGAGTTGAACCAGCGATTCCCTTGAGTTTTAGGGGTGTAAGGGCCCCAAAGGCACCCAAATATCAACCTCCCTTCTTCGTAGTACACCCTGGACTGCATTTTGCAGACATACAAGTCTCTGCAGTCTGGACTTGCAGCCAGAATAATCATCTATGGGGCACGTGTTGTGTCATCCATACATGTTTGTGATTAAACTTTCACCCATTTCATCTTATCACCATTCATTATCATCTTCACAATTAGCCAAAAGGAGCAGGAAGTGAAGTAAAATAAACTAAATCAATCAATCAATACCATGAGTTTGTTTTTAAGTCCACTTTAAGTACAGAAAGGCTCTGTGTCTCCACTGGGTATTGAACCTGGGATTCCCTTTAGTACAAAGCAATATCATTAACCAGTGTACTATGAAGAAGGCATGAGCATGTTGTTGATCACATCACTTTCATCTCCTGCAAAGTTACTGCACCTCCTTTGTACCATCATAACCATGTTGTTCATCCCAGTGAATAGCATCTGTCATCATGTATCCTGAGTTTGAAAATATTATTAGACTTTGAAAAATACCCCCAGCTTGTATGTTGGCATGAATTGTAAAATATAAAATTTCATTATCGTAGGAGATCTTTTACTTTATCTTAATGAAATGAAGAGAACACATGTCACATCCTGATTAGCCTCAGTGCATGAAATGAAGTTCCATTATTCAATAGTACTTTATCTAGTAAATGTTATTAATTGAGCGGTTTGGGAATAAATCTTAATAACCCACAAAAGTGTGAAACAGAAAAATGCAAGTGATAGTTCATTCATCGCATTGTGGCGTATGTATTACCCAGATGTCCCTGTGTGGTTTCGCCAATTACTAGCTTCTGAATACACTTTGTTCACTAATGTGCGAGTTGCTATAGACATTAACTGATACACAGTTTTTGTATAGTTGATGTTTGGTTGTTAAGACGTTAGGGGTCCTAGGTTTGAATCCTGGCCTGGGCATTGGTGTTCTTTGTGATCAGTTTCATCATAACATCATCTAGCAATAATGCATTGCTAGAAATAGACCTGTTAAAATTTGAATTGAAAGGCACATTTCTAATAATGATACTCATCATTACAATTAGCCAAAAGTTACAGAAAAGCAATGCTAAATAACAAAATTCAAATTCAAAAAGTGAATTGGAAAATAACCATGCACTGGAGAAATGTTAGGTTTTGCTATTTTTTTTCTGTTAACTAAAGCTCCAAACTTTCCAAATTAAGTTAATAATTTTTATATTACTTCATATTCATGTTTGTAACCTCAAATTTGTTTTCAAAGTGAAAGGTAGGAACTAAGAATTTTAATTCTTCAACCCAGCTACTTTCCCTGATGGAGCTATTTTTTGCTCATTTCCTTTCTTCAGAAAAATGGCAGGTGCAATATAAATCACTTGATAATGTAGAAAATTGTGCAGTAGACACTAAAGAAGCCATTCAAAAGCCCTGTCAGTATGAAACCACAAGATACTTTACAGAAATGAATGACTGTGGAATTCACCTTTGAAGTGGCTGCTGCAAATAAGAAGAACGCTACATAAGATTCAGCACAGTTATTGTTAACAGCAGGAGATCCGTTGTAGCCTCAGGCGGTGTAGAGATTTCAAAAGATACCGGTGTGAGTCTGTTGTAGAAGATGGTGAAAGTTATTTGTTGAGGTCCAATTATTTTGATGTGTGCTAACAGACTATCGATAAGAGACCTTCCTCCCTTTTTTTTTTGCTGTTAAAATTTTTTGAAATGAAAGGACTGAAAGAACTTACCTCTGGTGGCAACGACCTGCACGGAGAAGACACAGTCAGCCTCTAGACTGAAGTTCAGTGGCCCACTTAAATTTCTGTCACAGTGACCTAGAAACTTTGTTTTGCCCCGAGGGAAGAAAACTTGCTCGAGCAGGTGGATGATCTGCAGTATTCAAAACTGAAAGTGTTACTTACGGTTGCACGTGTTTATTTTTTCTATTTTCTCCTTCGGTTATCTTGTCCTCTTTTCTTTTTGTGATCAAGTACTTGTAAGTAAATGCTTACTGTGAGTTGTACTTTATACCTCTGTTCAGGTTTAGACTTGTAATGTATGAGGTTGTTAATGCTTATCCAAGTGTGCCTACAGGGTGTTTCTAAAATTGTTAGCATCTGCATTTGGTGAAATGTTTTATTGTTCCTCATATAGTATTTGTAATTTCTTGCTGTTAAACTTACTAATCATGATTTATCACCTGTGTAAAAAACAAAACTTTGATTCATAGTAAGAATTATTATTAATATGTCTTTCATGTCTAAGTTAAGTGTATACAGGGTGTCCTAAAACAACTTCAACAGTGTGTGGGTGCTGACATGGGCATAACTTTGGACCTAAGTTTGAGGGGGCATAATTAAACTGGGCCTAATTTTGAGGGGTGCAGAATTAAATTAAGCCTAATTTTGAGGCAAAATTAAATTGGGCCTAATTTTGAGGGGGCAGGACTAAATTAGGCCTAATTTTGAGGGGGCAGAATTAAATTAGGCCTAATTTTGAGGGGGTAGGACTAAATTAGGCCTAATTTTGAGGGGTCAGAATTAAATTAGGCCTAACTTTGAGGGGGCAGAATTAAATTAGTCCTAATTTTGAGGGGGCAGAATTAAATTAAGCCTAATTTTGAGGGGGCAGAATTAAATTAGGCCTATCTGTGAGGGGAAGAATTAAATTAGGCCTAACTTTAAGGGGGAAGAATTAAATTAGTCCTAATTTGGGGGGGGGCAGAATTAAATTAGCCTAATTTTGAGGGGTCAGAATTAAATTAGGCCTAACTTTGAGGGGACAGAATTAAATTAGGCCTAATTTTGAGGGGTCAGAAATAAATTAGGCCTAACTTTGAGGGGCAGAATTAAATTAGTCCTAATTTTGAGGGGGCAGAATTAAATTAAGCCTAATTTTGAGGGGGAAGAATTAAATTAGGCCTAATTTTGAGGAGGCAGAATCAAACTTGGGCCTAATTTTGGGGGAAGAGATTCTAATAGTATTCCATCAGATAAAAGCAGCATCCAGGATTATTTGCTAATTAACTGTGACGTTTGCGAATTCACAAATATTACTCTTTATTACTTTGCTCCTCAGGTTCCCTAACTTGTAAATTTTAATAAACCAAAAAAAATTGAGGGGGGTAAGTGCCACCCCTTGACCCCGCCAAGTTACGCCTATGGGTGATGGTAGATATCGTAAAAACAAGTAACTTTTCCTTATAAACATTACCTCGAAAGCACTTAAAATCTAACCTAGATGTATGCAACCCAACACAGTGAATGATCGCTCTGCTGTAACTTCCAGGGACACATGGCAGGTTTGCCAATATCGCCCCTTCTTAAGAGAGACAACTTGTAAACAGCAACTCTGGAGTCTTAACCTGAGTAAAATACAAAATAATAATAATAATAATGCTTGTGGTGTTGCAAGAAGCAGGTAAGAAAGGTAAACATTTAGGGGATGTGCAGGTAGGGCCCCACACATTCTCGATCTCGGCCATTTTGGAGGTGATATGATCAGCACCATGCTTTGGCTGCCTTACCCCCAGGTGCCCATTGATTTGAGGTTGGGTGAGCCCCAGAGCTGCTTTATGAGGGGACATGGTAGGAAAAATTCCGATCTTAGATCACCCACCCGAGGATTTGAACCTGGGTCTCCCGCATGGCAGTCAGACACCCTACCGACTAACTCTTTTTATTTTATTTTGCTCAGATAAGAGTCCCTGTTGTTTCCAAGTCGTCTCTCTTAACAAGGGACACTAGTGGCAACCATGTCATGCATCCCTGGAAGTTACTTCAGAGCAATAATTTGCATTTTGGGTTGCATACATACAGGTTAGATTTTCAATGCTTTAACTGCAAAAACTAAGTGCTTTTGAGGTAAATTTTAGGAAGAAAAGTTTCTTGTTTTTATGATATCTACCAGCACCCAGCCATTGTTGAAGGTGCTCTATAATATTTCTAGTGAATAGCAGCAACGTTGTTCTTGTGTGTCTGGAGAGATTTAAATGAATTAAAAGAAATATGTATACTTGGCATAAATACACAGAAAGTAACTCTCCTAGACATCAATTTTGATAAGATTTGCAGAATGAATTTGTTTTGTGCCTATTTTGGGAATTTGTTTCTGTGCAAGCTTAAACTGGTTCTGCAAATTCTACCCAAAATTTGTTAATATGAGGGCCAATACCTGTGTAATTTAATATGGAATGACCCCCCCTCCTCTCTCTCTCTCTCTCTCTCTCTCTCTCTCTCTCTCTCTCTCTCTCTCTCTTTCTTTTTCGTGTTTACGATCTGGTTTTATTTAATGAGAATTTTTTTTTAGTGAACAATGTGAAACATAAAAATGGACAGAAATTTTGAATTCCAAATCATTTTCCATGTTGGCATTTATCGTGTATTCTGGATTAGTTTTCAAACATTTGGTAACTAAAGTTGAGTTAATGAAAAGCAAGTATGACCCCCCCCCCCCCCTCTCTCTCTCTCTCTCTTTTTCGTGTTTACGATCTGGTTTTATTTAATGAGAATTTTTTTTTTTTTTTTAGTGAACAATATGAAACATAAAATTGTACAGAAATTTTGAATTCCAAATCATTTTCTACGTTGGCATTTATTGTGTATTCTGGATTAGTTTTCAAACATTTGGTAACTAAAGTTGAGTTAATGAAAAGCAAGTAGAATTAGTTAAATAAAGGCTCCCATTTATTAAGTTGGGTTTAGGTTCTGAAAGTATTATCTGTTTACTTCGTTTCTATAGTCGTTTTCACATTCAGAAGACACAACGGCGCTTATGGAGAAACCGCACAGTGTTGCCAATACAGCGCTAGCTCATGTCGCCGGGAAATGATGACCTTCCTTCACAATGAAGGTGTTACATATTTTGTATATATAATGATAATTATATGTAATTATTAATATTAATATTATACTGTGAACGTTACAGTTACCCTTTTTACTATGATCCATTGCGATCACTACACACGCGAGTGTAATGCACGAATATGACACTTCAGAAATCACTTAAAAAAGTAAAAATCACTGAGCACTCACACAACTGAAAACACTTTTTCGAGAGAGGAAAAAAGTCTAAACAGACCAAAGCAGATCTCTCTCACTCAAGTAAGGGGAACCTGGCACCTGGGTTAGATTCAAGTTGCAACCCAAACAAACAAATGAGTTATGGCCCACCTGAACTGATAAGAGGTGAATGACTCAAGCAAGGCATGACATATTTCTATCTTGAAGCCCCATATTTTGTCACGTGTTTGAAAGCCTTTCAAAGGTTAATGTGGTGTCTATGAATTTATGTGTAGTTGGAAACTGAAAGGTGATCTTCATTTCAGTATTAATGTCGACAGTAATGTAAACAAAAACAACTGTATTTGGGACAGCACTAATGTTGCTCACAACAGCAGCATTGGAAATAATTGTCAATTATTAAATTTAAGTCATTTCAATTCTATTATAACAAACTGCATGAAGTTCATATTTTTACTGAATGGAAATAAAATAACAACTTGAAAACTTGGTGGTGATTAGCCGGAATGCTCCGGTGAGTCAGCTCAAGATACAACGTCTCCTTACTTCGCACGCGGTTCGGGTTAAAAAGAAACTCCAAATGCATGGAAGTAATATTTCTGGGAACCTTTGAGTGGTTATAAAAAATAATTTCATTATTTTCTCCACAACTTTGTCGCTGGAAGTTTTTACTTGGAATTACAGAACAAAAAATGGCCAGCGACGACATTTTCTACTGCACGAATATAAAAAATCTCCACATACTTTATTTGAATATTTTTTAATGCAAATATGTTTTAAAGTATTGATAAATTCTGAGTACCACCGTCACCTATAACAATTAAAAAACAGTGTCGATTTTTTAATAATGAATGCTTCAATTTTACGGCATGTTTCAACGTTAGGAATGAAAACAATGTAAAAATTGTGTTTTCACAGAAAATTTGCGTTTTTAATTTATCTAAAATTATGTAAGCAAGTTACCAGTTTTTTGTGTTCACCATCGTATTCTCTACAAAATTTCCTGCAAAACTGCAGGTACTGATTTTACTTAAGCTAAATTTGTAAATCCAGAAATTTCACAACAGCGCGCTCGTATTTTCCATAAGAAAAGCATTGCCCATAAGAGCCCATTGTGTCTTCTCAACGTGAAAACGACTTTAGACAGTATTTTTTTAAAATTACAGTGTAAGGATTTAAGTGTCTCCTTTTTATATTCCCATATTATCCAGTCTGCGAGTTAATAATATTTAATATGGAAATTATGTGGACTATTTTAATCCTCATTCACACAACTTCTCACATAGAACAGATTTGTGTTTTGTTCCAAAATCATATGGTTGACCAGTTGGGTATTCTCTAAAGAGGGGTCTATTTGAATGGCCAATTGCTTTTTGGCAAATTTGCTCATAAATCACAATTGATTAACATGTTGTTTCAGAGATGAGTTTTGTTTGTGTATAGATAGGCTAATCGGGACTGGATCTGCAATTTAAAGTGCAGCCCAAACTAACTACTATGTGCCTCCACCAGGCATTGGACCTAGACCCCTTGATTACAAGGTGATGACTTAACCACTACGCCATTGTGAAGGCCCTGTTTCAGAGATGGATGTGTAACATATTATTATATATAAATAATGAGTATTAGAATTGCCAGTATTACCTTTAATATTTGGGCAAGAAATCTGCTAGTCATAGGAAAGCACTAAGGTTTATTGTTTCAAAGACACCCATCTCCAATCTATTTTCCTATTTGATGATGTGTATATTTGTTTTTAAAAAATCCCTTTCATAGAATTGTAATGTATTGAATTGTATTCCAGGTGCAGTAAATTGAAGAGTGTGTGACTGCGAGAGGTATCAGCAGATGACTATGACTCAAGATGGACGCAGTGGAAATGGCGAACGTACAGTTGGAATCCTCAGCACTTCAACCGTTGATCCTGGACCCAGTTCAACTTGCAACAGTAACAGTACAGGCATCACTTGACTCCGAATCAAACATTGTTGCCAGATTCTTTTTCATCCATTGGGAAAACCACTTCCATCACCTTACGAGTAAACTGCAAGAGTTTCTGCGTCAGAATATATTAACGGACGTCACGTTTCTGGGAGAGAACTATTGCTTGTCTGTTCATAGAACTATTTTTTCTTTTTTTAGTCAGTATTTGAAGCAAGTCTTCAAGCAAGAGAGTAAAAAGGCTTGTTATATTCTTGTGAAAGACATAAAGCAGTCCACGATGCAGGCGATCGTGGATTATATCTATGAAGGTAAGATGTCACTGCCCACGAACGATATCGAAACCATGTACAGAACGGCAGAGTTCCTGCAGGGAAAACTGTTCCATCAGTCTGAATGCCAAGAGATAGGGGATCATTCGTACTTCAACTGGGTACATTACCAAAGCGAAATTCTTCATCATCTGTGGCTGTCGAGGGCCGATGCCTCGCAGTGCGACGTTACGTTCATTACAAGTAACTACGTACTGGTCTATGCCCATTCGTGCATTGTAGGTGCCTGTAGCGAGTATTTCTTAAATATTTTTGTACAAAGTGAAGTTAAATCTGGGCCTTTTGTATTTGCACTGCAGAACGTCAGCAGTCAAGACTTGGAAATTGTGCTGGAGTTCTGCTACAAAGGGAACGTTTCCATTTCGAAAGAATGTATGAAATCGTTCTACGAGACAGCATCGTTGATGGGTGTTAAGGAACTCTGTCAGAGGTTACTTTCCATCGATGCTTCCTTAAAAGAAAACAAAGCTGCCATTAGTAATGCAAACTGCGTTACGAAAATCAAGACAATAGGCAACATCGAGCAGACAAAGCTAACAAACATCTTCTCTAATTTACTGGAGGTTGAAAGCCTCGTTGATGTGTTCATACTGAAAAACACCCAGTGCTTCAAAGTTCATAGTGCTATTTTGTGTGCCTTTAGTCCGTATTTCAGGAACTACTGTAAAATCCAGTGCTTTAGAAATGCCTTCTTTCTTATTAAAGACATGGATGTGCAGAATGTTCAAGCTTTCTTAAATTATATTTACCGAGGAGAAACAGAGTTTGTGGGCACCGTGGAAGATTTTTATCATGTGATGTCAGAATGGATAGATTTTAATCTTCTGCCAGTTTCAGAAGAAACTTTGCAAGTTTATGTGAAGAACAATGTCAGTGGAGATGTGCAGAGGAGCATTCATAGTGCAGTCGAATCTTCCATTGAACCTAAAGGGGGAGAAGTCGTATTTCAAGAAGATATCCACCAGGTCAGCTTTTCGTCAGAGGAACCCTCGGCGCAAATCAAAGATCTCCAGCATAGTGAAAGGGTGGACGAGAGTCAGAAACATGAAGAGACCACATTCCAAACCAGTGGGAACACAAAGGTATTTTCATTCTTTATTGTAATTAATGATATCTCTTCTACTCTTTGGACACTGTTTCCTATGGACCATATTTGTGATGTCACCAGCAGACAACTGAACAAGATTGAATCCAAACAAACTTGTCACGTTTGCCTATCTGATAGCATTGGATTTTCCATGGAAAGGGCCAACTTTTAAAATAGTGACAGCAGCTATGAAACAAAATTGTGATGTGTATCGTACATCATTGTTCAGATGAGATTTCTGAGATTACATCAATATGTTACACTTACTTTAGAGACCATAAAGTGAAGAATAACTGGAACTAGGAAATCATGCATATATATATATATAAAAAAAAAAACCTTTTTTGGTTCCGAAGTTCAGGAGCTTCACGTGACTGCAGCAGTGCCACCTATTGGCTGCGGTTCTGGATTGGCTGCTGGCTAAGAGCATTCACTTTATTTGATTTCTTACTCCAGATATTCTTTACCTTATCCTCTGTAAGGTATGTGTAATATATATAGACGTATTCTCTGAAATCTCATCTTAGATGTACGACATACTTCACAATTTTGTTTCGTGATTGCTGTCACAATTTTAAAATTTGCCCCTTGTGATGGATTTTCCAATTCTATTGTATAGGGAAATGCGACGTGACAAGTTTGTTTCATCTCAGTCTTGATCAGTGATGTCACAGTAATATGGTCCATTGTTGTCACCTAATTACATTCTTCAACCATAGCCATCATAACATGAAAAATAAAAGGGAGTAGCCATGCCCACTTTGTGACTGACCACTCTTTACAGTTTGGGCGTAGTTATGCTACTTATTTGTTTTAATACACTTTTAAAATTGGAGAATGTGCAGGGAAACACTTCATAGTATGAGAATCAGAGGAACGTATCTCCAAAAAAATGCTGTTTTTTTGCATATGTATTAACTTTAAAGATCTCTATTTGCAGGGTTCCCACATGATCTCAAAATGTATTTTCGCTGAGATTTGTCTTGAGTTCTCCAGGATCTTCAATTTTTTCCCAGAGTAATTAATACACAGTGCAATACTATTGTAAATATATTTTACATAGCCCATATTTCCCCTCAGAACCATTCCACCTTCACCTTCTTTATTATTATTAGATTTCGTTTGTTTTTAGTTATTTAACACCACTTTTGCCTAATCATGACGATGATGACTGAGTGATAGAATTTGATATGAAATTGATGAAGGTACAGGACAGTCACACAGAACACTCATACCCAAGTCAGGATTAAAACCTAGGACCTCTGGCTATTATTATTATTACAGATGGGACATAAATTCTTACTCTATTGGTATCGTCAATACTAGTCATAATTTTACCAATCTGATATATTTATAAGAAGTCTGTAATTTAGTGTAATATTCTGCCATTTTATCATAATTGAGGAAATGGAAGTGGTTATCTGAAAAAGAAATCATAACCGTTTGCTTTCTGATACTAATAACAAAACTAATTCAATATGAGTGAATATAACACTGGTCGACATTTTTTCAAAAGTTGAACGATGTTTTGAAATGAATAGGTGACTCTGAAAGGATTTTTCATGCTGAATTCAAATTTGAAAACCGTTTTGCTCCATCACGTCACAATTTTTCACAAATCGTGAAAACTGAACAGCATATAGGGGTCTATTATGTTATTATTGGGATCATTTGGGGTTTATATAATCATATTACAGACACATAGAATAAATAATTTTTGCAAATATAGTAATCAGTGGGACATATATTGAGATTGTAAAATCTATATTATATACTACAGGGTGATTTTTTTAAAACTCATGGTTTTCTTTGTTGTGTAAAATTTGTAAATGAAGTATTATTTCCATGCGGTTTGTGGCAAATGAATAAGGAAGGATGGGAGCTTTTTTGGAGTATGTATACCGGTTTATATGCATCCCGGGTAATATCGCCCACGCCTCAACAAAAACAGCAAATATTCACCAGTGTACCTTTCGCATCTATATGGTCTGGGGGTTTGGATGCAGTGCGGAGGTTTAGGTTTCCTCCTGTAGATAGCACCGTTGTCATTCTCAACAATAACCAGGAAACTGAGTTGTTATATTGTTGTGCTGGAAAGTTGTGTGCTTTTGCGTAATTGTTGTGCTGAAAAGTTGCATTATTGTGATCAGGACACACAGTAAGAATGGTGTACTTGCAGGAACGTGTGTTTATCGTGAAAAGTTTTTGGAAATCTGATTCTGTTATTGCTATGCAAAGGGCATTTAGAAACAAATTTGCCTCACGTTCTGCCCCAGACAGGAACACAATATTGTCGCTAGTGAAGAAATTGGAAAAAACAGGATCGCTTCTGAGTGAGACAGGGAAGCATCAGACCCCGCGGGCAGGTGTTGTGGAAGATGTCAGTGCTCGACTCTTGTGGTCGCCCAAGAAATCTCTCCGTCGTTTGTCACAAGATATCGGCTATAGCTATTCAACATGTCAAAAGGCAGCGAAAACTGCGAAACTAAGGGCGTACAAAATTACAGCTGTTCAAGAATTGAAGGATCCAGATTAAGTTAAACGTGTAGATTACTGTAATTGGTTTTTAATGTTTATTGTGCGTAATCCTGATATCCTGAAAATAACGTGGCTTACTGATGAAGCCTGGTTTCATCTCTCTGGGTATGTTTATTCTCAGAATACACTGATATGGGCAGCTGAAAATCCACATAGTGTAATCGAAATTCCGTTCCACTCACAGAAAGTTGGGGTATGGTGCGCTGACTCAGCATCACGTATAGTGGGTCCAATCTCCTTCAATGAAACAGTGAACACAGAGCGGTACAGGGCAATATTCATGGAATTTGTTGAAAGTTTGGACGACATTGAACTCACAAAGGGTTATTTTCAACAGGATGGTGCTACATGCCATACATCGCATGACAGTATAGCACTGATTGAAAGTTTCTTTGCGAATAGGGTTATTTCAAAGGGATTGTGGCCTCCGAGGTCTCCAGACTTAACTTCACTTGACTTCTTTCTGTGGGGCTTCCTAAAGGGACATGTGTACACAAACAACCCTACATCCCTGGAAATGTTGAAGCAGAACATTATCACTGAAATTGCGAACATTAGCGCAGAAACACTGTCAGACAGCCCTTAACATGGAGCGGCGTGTTCGACTTTGTTTACAGGAAGGAGGTCGACACTTTCAGCACCTTCTTTAAAGGTGAGATGTTATGTCATATGTCTGTGCTATAATTTTTATGTTTTATTTATGTTTGAGTGAATACAAAAAAAAAAGAACTCATTTTCATTAATTCATTTTAGCAAAAATCCAATACTTCAATGTTATTGTTGGGTACACTGGTGAATATTTGCTGTTTTTGTTGAGGCGTGGGCGATATTACCCGGGATGCATATAAACCGGTAAACATACTCCAATAAATCTCCCATCCTTCCTTATTCATTTGCCACAAACCGCATGGAAATAATACTTCATTTACAAATTTTACACAACAAAGAAAACCATGAGTTTAAAAAAAAATCACCCTGTATATTCATGTACATTTTCATTTACACATGTCTAGAAAGAGATATAACATAGTGCATTTGGAATTACTGAGACTCAGGATCAAACTTCATTCTTTTTGACTTTGTGCCTTCCCCTACACCCGAAGTAGGAACATCTCTTTTTAACATCCAACAAAAATCTGCCATCATGGAAACATTCCATCGTCCCTGGTATCTCCGTTCCATCTCTGCTATGTCCTTGTGAAATCTTTCCCCGTGCTCCTCGCTGAAGTGTCCGAGATTACTCGGAAAGAAATCTAGATGCGAGTTAAGATGCAATTTGAGGCTTATTTTACAACCAAGTTTACATAAATTCCTTAGCAGATTTTTCACAAAATGTTCATAGTTAACGTGTTTTTCATTGCCCAGAAAATGGGCAACCACCATTTTGAAACTTACCCAGGCATCCCTTTCTGTAGCAGTCATTATTTCTTCAAAATCTGCATCCAACATCAGTTTCCGTATCTGAGGGCCAACAAAAATACCCTCTTTGAGCTTATCCTCAGTGACGGATGGAAATTTCCTTGCAATGTATTTAAAGCATTCGCCGTCTTTGTCTAACACTTTCACAAACTGTTTCATTATCCCTAACTTAATATGCAACGGAGGAAGCAGTATTTTAGACGACTGAATTAATTGCTGTTGTGTCACATTCTTCTTCCCTGGAGAGAGAGATTCTCTACTTGGCCACGTTTTCACTTCCCACTGAATCTCCCTGTCCCGATTGTCCCATTCGCACAAGAAGCAGGGGAATTTTGTGTTCCCAGCCTGGAGATCCAACAACAAAGCTATCACTTTGAAATCTCCACAGACAGACCAACCATGTTCTTCATATTTCACTTTCAGTAGCGTGAACCTCAAAGTTTCATAAGTTTCCTTAAGCGACACAGAATATGCAACTGGAATCGATGGGAACACATTACAGTTATTTAACAGAACACCCTTCAGACTAGTCTGTGATGCATCAATGAAAAGTCTCCATTCACTTACATTGTAAGAAATACCATACAATTCTATGACTTTCCTTATGTTGTCACAATAAACAAGGTTTTCGTCTTCAGTAAAGTATAGGAGTAGCTCTGTCTCTCGATGCCTGTACCATGAGAAATGTGTTCCTGGAGACAACAGGTTTTTCTTACTCAGTCGGGAACCAAGAAGTTGGGCACTCTCCTTTGGTAAATTTAGGTCTCTTACGAGATCATTCAGTTCATGTTGTGTGAAAGGTTGCGGAGTGCCTGTACTTGTACCAGGACAGAAATCGTCACTGTCATCATAGTGTGCACGTTCAACTTCAGTGTCACTTGAAGTGCTGCAATTATCACTACTCGTACGTGGTACAGGTACAGGTACATCTGGCCCATGAGGCACGGGCCTAATGGCCGATGTTATGTTGTTGGGATAGCTCACATTGCTCTTGTTCTTAGCACTGAAACCGCTAACATCTATAGCACAGAAATAGCAGTCATCAATGTGATTTTTTGGTTCCCGCCATACCATTGGTATTCCAAATGGCAATGCTTTCCTCTTGCCACACTTCCGCAATCGCAAAGCTTCCACACATGTTTTGCAAACTTCATGTGGGGCCCAGTTTTTGTCCTGATCACCTACTTTAACACCAAAATATTCGGTGGTAAGCAGACCTCACAAATGTGGTGATACGTTGTCTTTGCCTCTTCACTACATAGCTTCCACAAATGTAACAGAATACATGGGGCAAGTTCAAACACTTCCTGGAGGACGACGACATTGTCTCTCGACACAACACAGCACGAACTATCGACAATGACGAAAACTTTATCAAATATTTTGCATTCCCTACTGCTATTTACATATATAATATCTACAATACACTTAACTAAGGTTTTCGGATCACGTAACCTTATACACGGTAAATAAATTAAAAACTGTACTATTTGCATTAGTTGGTATCGAATAACAAAACTTAGAAACAAATTTATTGGATCATTTATTGTTACTAGGCGTCTTCAGCAATTTTGTTAATCATATAATGTAATAAGAGGTGCACTGCCATCTATCGGGAATATTATTAACTTCTAATTTCTGGGCAGGAATTACGATTTATACAACAATGAAGATTTCTAAATAACTGAGGGTGATACAACAAAAACAAGGTCACTTCTGAAATCAGCATCAAATGTAGTTTCAGAAACCACAATTAGTTTCTAAACATCAGAACCCATGTCGACCAGTGTAATTAAGGACTAAGGTTGCATATATTTGTTGGAATTCAACACCTATTCAAACTGTATTACAGCACACAAGTTAACATTTCAAACATATCATATAGACTAAATATTGGAAATGGTTCCGAATGTTTAATGATATTTTGCAAGTTTAAATAAGTAAAGGGTGTCCCAAAAGTAACACAGGATTTAATTTAAGGAAAAAACATTTCATGTATTTATTAGTTGGCAAAGTTATTACATTATATGAAAGAGTAAACATTCCCATTAAATGTGGAAGAGAATATCTGACAAAATGTCCTCCACAATACATTTGACACACAAATTCTTTTTACAATATTCTGAATCACCTTTTCGCATAACTGTGGCCCAATGCTGTCAATAGCTCATTGGATTTCTGCTTTCAATTCAGGAATCATTATCTTCGCAGCATAAACTTTGGACTTAATGAATCCCCAGAAGAGAAAGATGGCACGGTGTGAGGTCACACAGTTGTTTCATTTGGGGCGCTTCTCCTATCGAAAATGTCAGGTAATTTGCCCACAGTTTCCGTACTTGTAACGAATTTTAACAATTGTCACTCGCTCCTTCGTCATGTAGCGCTCCATTTTGACTAACCGCAATGTTTTTCCTACAACATGGACCTCTCAGAACGCTGCCAACCCTGCGAGGAAAAAGTGGCACAGAATTAAAATCCTGCGTTACTTTTGGGACACCCTTTATTTGGAAGTACTTTAGAGTACTAGAAACAGTTGTGGGAGTAAGTTTCAAGGTTGGGCAAGCTAAATAGCACAGTTAAAAAGTTTCACTAAGTAGTATTGCTGGAGAAATTAGATTTCAAAAGTAACTTATTCGAGCATCCGCTTTTTGCACCAAGCAGCCGCTCTTGGTGTCCTGTTGTCTAACACACATAGTTTTAATGGATTTCATGGGATATTTGAAGGGGGTTTTGTGCTTTGGACCAGATTTATTACGTGATCAGGTGTTGGAAGCATTTAGGGATATTATAATAATGCCAGGAAGCACTAAACCTGACCCACCTAGCATTTAGGGATCTTTTATTAATGTCAAAGAGACGTAAACCTAACCTGCCTAACCTAACATTGATGCATTTAGTGATACAATACTTCTTGCATTCCACGCATGTAAAGTAAAGGACAGCAGCAGCCTGTTTGTACCCAAGACTAGCGTGAATGAACGGCTGCTCGGGAACAAAAAATCATATATGGAAGGGACAAATCGTTGTCAAGATGAGATGCAGTACGTAATCACTAAAACTCTGAAGTATGTGTTAACAGACATAATAGAAACTGGACCATGTAAAATATGCTTGTGTACCATGATTGATTCTGAATTAAACCCTTGAGAAACAGAAGTGTACAAATGGGCACAATAGTAACTAATCTGCAATGCAAAATTGACATATATCTAAAACCTATATCTTCAAAGAAGATTGTATAAAGCAAATTACTGAAGTTGTAACAATTGGTGTTGTAACTATTGTAATTATATCAAAAGGCAGGGTCATATTCTAATCTTTGAGATGTACTTCATTGAGACTCTTTGAGCAACTAGATGACTTACCCTGAGATTTCCATGAGAATTTTAATTTTTTCAAATTCCCTGAGATTTCCAAGTTTTTCCAGTTGTGTGGGAACCCTGATTTGGAGTCAGATGATGAATATAAAAGAAAAAAAGATCAGCAAATTGTGTGACTCCACTTTACCGCTAAAGGGATTCGACTCAAGCAGAGCTCTTAAAGTGAGAGATATGTTAAAAAAATTAATAAAGCATTTTCGGATTTATGTTTCTCTGCTTCTCACATAACAACGAGAGATTCATTTTAAAGAAAAACTTATTTTGCTGTTCAGATATTGAATGTGCATCTTTGTCATTGTATTATTTTGTAGTGGTAATTTTATTTTCTCCAAGTACTTTTTCGTGAGATATAAAAACAAATTATCTCGAGGACAGTGGCATATTCTCCATGTTATCTGATTGACCAATTGTAAACCAACCTTTTTTCACATATGTAGAAATTACTGAAAAATTTGAAGTTTCCGGACTTCTGTTTTGTTTTATTTGCATTCCTGCATTTGTTTTATTTCTATTATATCTAATGAATATATAATAAATATATACAATAAACAGTGCTCGAAAAATCTTCTTCAGTGCTAGGCGCCAGCTCTGAAAATCAGGTGCCAGAAAACCACCTGCTAGGAATTGTGCATACTATAAGAAGCTGTGCCGGCCCCTGTGGTGGAGTGGTTAGCACATCGTGCCATGATGCCAGGGGTCCTGGGTTCGAATCCCGGCCTGGGCATGGATGGTTGAGTATTCATTCATCATATCATCACTTATCCAAATCTTCGCAAATTAGCCAAAAGTTACAAAAAAAAAGTGAAGTAAAATAAAGCAAATCAATCAATCTGTAAGAAGCTGAGCATCACTGTAATCAAAATGAATCATATGAGAAAGCAGGAAATGGGGGGTTGGAGGACAAAGAGTAAGAAATTGTTACCGCGCCTATGGAATGTTCACAACGTTGATAAAAAAAAATCATTTGCTAACTTACTCTGTACTGCAATTTGAACTTAGAATATTCAAAATTTCGTACATGCAAACTTAAAAATGGCAATATTACAGCAAAAAATCACAGTCGGCAGGCTGAAATTTTTAGTCGCCATGGTGACCTGGTGACGGGGATCTTTCGAGCCTAGACAATAAATAAGAATTGTTGCTGTAAACCAGGTCAAATTTTCTAAATATGCCACTGCTCAAGACGTTCTGTCTGCATTTACTTTAAGCTCCGGTTGGTGTTTGCTTATGTGTAAGTTCAAACTTAAAAAAAAAAAATCAAACGTAAAGTCTCCTACAGTTAATTTCAATCTTCTATATACAGGTCAACGATGAATCTCGTCCTCACGTGGAAGACTCCGTTGAAAATGTTCGTCAAACACCAGCAAAACATGCAGCTGATAGAGATACAAAAAGCGTAAAATCAGAGGTAAGAGATGTACATATAAAGTGTAATAATATAGTGTCAGACAGTTTCAGGTCTAATAACAATAAATGAAGTATTGATATACAGTTGGCTACAAATAATATTTATTAGAATTGAGAAATTGAATGGTAAATATCTTTGCGGGCATTACCGTGGGTATTTAATGTAATTGTTAATAGAGTTTTTCATTTTATGCATTACTTATCATGCTAACTGCTTCTTGCAGTCCACAATAACATATATAAGACCCATTACAGATAGGAAGAAATCTTGGAAGGTATCAGTTATTATTTTTATTATTTCTTTTTTTTTTTGTAAAGAAAATGTGATAGTTCATTTTTACATACATATTCGACCTCCGTGTCAGTGTGTTAGGATGCCAGGGGTCCTAGGTTTGAATCGAAGCCCAGGCATGGGTGTTATTTGTTATCCCTTCATCAATTTTATCTAATCATCTTCATCCTCGCAAATAGCCAAAACTGGCAGAAAATTGATGTAAAATAACACGAATACAAATACTTTCATTCTTCAATCATCTAATCATCATTCATTCTCTTAAGCAAGATTAACTTAAGGATGTTACATAACAAAGTGAAAACCCGTAGAAACAAATAGTTGCATGCATAACCATACAATCTCTCATACAAATGGTGTATATTACATTATTTGTAATGTGTGTTCTTTCGAAACATTACATCAAAAATTCTTATGTGGTTGTAAGAACAGTGAACTACAGGAGGAATAATTGTACAATGGAAGCAATATGTACATACAAGAAAAATGATTTAGTCAGTTTTTGGAAAACTATGAGTAAAGGACTGCTGTCTCGAGGGAAATATGATTTAGAATTCTTGAAGTGTTTTGTAGTAAACTTAACTCTGTATGACTTTTTACCATTTGTGTACCTGTTTCCTACTGTATGCATGGGCATCACCAGAAATTTTTGTAGGGAAGGTCAGGCCATTGATAAAACTTGAATTGTATAATAATTATTAATATCATGGTTCAGATTGCCAGCATGAAATAATAACTATTATAAACTTACAATCATAAACCAATTTTTTCCAAATTTATTATCATCATCATTACATCCTTTGAAAAACTCATCTACTCGATCCACCATATGAGTGAATATTCAACACAACTTTTTTCTTCTTCATTATTTTGACATTTCACACAGTATGTGCACTGACACAATTACTTACTGTACTTTGTTAACTTTTATTCATCTTGTCCAAGAAATAGCTTTGAAATGTAATTGTGATTATTTTTTTTCATTCAAGATTGAAGATGCCGGAGACGACTTTGTTGGTGATTTGGATGAGGATGAAACCAGTATTGGAAAAAAGTCCGACTCTGATGCCCTTTGTACCTGTTATACATGTGGCGACAAATTCGAAACTAGGCGAGCTTTTAGAGAACATATGCTTATTCATCCTAATGCAAAAATTATGAAATGTAAGTACTGCGGAAAAGGATTTAGGAAACCAAGCCAGTTGAAAGCCCACGTAAGGGTACATACAGGATCTCGTCCATACCCTTGCAAGGAGTGCGGTAAAAATTTCATGGTGAAAAGTGCCCTCAGGAAGCATCAGGATACGCATCTTAGAAATAAGCAGTTTGTGTGTGACATTTGCACCAAGTCATTCTCAAGGAAAGAGTACCTGGAGGAGCATTTACGAACACATACCGGCAGCAAACCGTATAAATGTGACATTTGTGGTAAGGATTTTGTTGGCAAAACTGGTTTGAACCATCACAAGCAGACACACCAAAAAAACAACAAGAACTCCGTTTGCGAGATATGCGGGAAGTCATTTACTCGTCATGCACTGTGGACGCACATGAAAACGCACGAGAAGGTTTATAAGTGTGACACCTGCTTCAAGAGGTTCACTACGTCAAACTTACTGCAGTTTCACGTTGAGGGAACGCATCTCGGACAGAAGAAGAACCAGTGTGAAGTGTGCGGGAAAGGGTTCGTGCAAAAGAACCATCTGCAAAGGCACATGCAGGTGCACAGCGAAGAACGTCGGTTCAAATGCGACAAGTGCCTCCGGTCCTTTTCGGTAGAGTCGAAATTGCTGTCTCATATCCGAATGAGTCATTCAGATCCTGGAGAAAAGCTGTTCTCGTGCGACATCTGCCATAAAAAGTTTGCCGGGAGAAGTACAGTGATATACCACCGTAGGCAACACACGGGGGAGAAACCTCATACGTGCAGCTTTTGTAACAAGCAATTTACCCGTCCCGATGCCCTTAGACAGCACTTACGCTGCCACACAGGAGAACGCCCTTACGAGTGCCCGGTTTGTAGGCGGAAGTGCACCAGCAAAAGTACCCTCAACAAGCACCTAAGGACTCATATCAATGACAAAAGGAATGAAAAGGATTGCCAGTTTAGTTGCGAGATATGTGGGAAGGGATTTCCGTCATCAACGCATCTTCATTTCCACACACGTGCGCACAACAGAGAAAAGCCTTACAGTTGCGATCTCTGCAATAGATCTTTCAGATACCAGGATAGCCTAAAGAAACACGCAACCGTTCATGCTGTTCAAGCTTCTTATTCGTGCCAGATCTGTGGACAAACGTTCAACGAATCTAACAGCCTTCAAGAGCATATGGATATTCACTCAGATAAGTTCCTAGCGTGCAATTTCTGTGGTAAAGAATACAATAACAAGGACGAGTATCATGTACACATTACAGGTCATATTGAAAGTGACGCATGTCACAAAAAGACTGTGAATGTCATGATGCCTCCCGATGCAGTCGTCGCAGCTGTTGCTTTAAGTTCCGACAGTGCACGTCCGTCCATGACAGCACCATCGCACGATGGACATGCGGAACTAACTTTACATCAGCTTCAACCTCCTCCGTCTTCAATTTTTCCAGGACATCCTTCCAATGGGCATCAGCACGTGGAAATTCTCCAGCACATCACTCCTGGAGCGACGATGGAAGTTCGAATCCCGAACTCTATTGCTCTTTCCTCTGGAAATAATGTCCTGTCGTCTTCCGCAGATCTTGCACCACTGCAGCCTCTGCAGTTGGAGCACCAGTACATTCAGGTTCAAGTTCCTAGGACTTTGGAATCGACAGAAGTTTTACTGAATGTAAGAACACCAGGTATTGATGACACTTCATCCCAAACTTCTCAGGTACAACAACAGGTTCATCAGACGTGGAACGTAACTTATCTAGGATAGTAACAGTGTAGGTGTCAAAGTTCATATTTTTTGCATTTATTTTGCTTGAAACTTTATTATAAAACTTGTGGGTATTTGGGTTGAATCTCTTGTGACAAATTTTTCAGTTTCTTCAAAACCACGTTTATTGTAACTTTTTTTTTAATGTGTTTATTTAAATTGTTGATTTGTTCATTTCAAATTTTAGTGGACAAATAACTGAGCGCAATATACCAAGTGTGCCATAAGTAGAAATGCCAAATACAGAACCTGGATGACCTTTGTGTTGGAATCAGGGTTGCTATGCATCTGGAAAACCTGGGTGAAATGTCAGGGAATTTGGCAGATCATCTGGAATTTACGTGCATTTTGGAGTCTGCAAGAGAAAAAGTTGCAGAATGAACAAGCAGTTCACTTCCACTTCTGGGTTCAGTTTAGAAACTTGTTTCTTTCCTTCTTATGATTCTCAGTCTTGTGCAAAATTATTGTTCCTTCGAATTTCTGTAATAAATTTTCACTTTTATAATAGTAGATATTAGAAAGAATATCAAAGTACAACTTGCAGTCCAGATATCTGATTGATAACTAAAGTACATTGACAATATGATCATAATTATCAGACAGGTTGGTAAATAGGAAGTTATCGTCTTTTATTTTATAGACCTTAGTCTTGTTGGTATTTCCTATAGAATTCCTATATGCAACAAAAATTTCTCCAGATGCTGTGTACTTATAAATGTAAGCAAAAAAGCAGCATTTTGTATGACACTATAAATCTGCCAGAAAATGAAAATTGTGTATGGTTTATGAACTATTTCTGTTGTTTTTATATTGTGGAGATCTGTTATGGTGAAATAATGTACCTCTGTTACCTGAAAGCTAGATGCACGTGATTGTAGCACCCAATACATGTCATGCCAATTGTAATTTTACATTTTACTCGTTGAATGTCTGGAAAAATTTCAATTTTGGACTGGAAAACCTGGAAATGTCAGGGAATTTGATAATCAAAAAATCGTAGCAACTCTGAAGAATACAACCTTCACACATACATTTATGAAGAAGGGAATTCACTGTAATAAAGTTCCATTTGCAGCAGTGGATTCATTCAGCTGTTCATCAAACAATTAAATGAATTGAACATATATTACAGTTCTACATTATACTTGTTTGTGTTTTCTTTCAACTTTTTATTACAACTCTCTAATGTAACTACAAAACCACAATAACAAAGCATGCTCAGTCAACAGGATGCTACATGATACCGCATTCAAATGAAGGTAGATACAGGTTCAATTCTGAGATTATTCAATGTGAAAGATGATTTGTGCAGATTTCTAATATCTACCGCTATCGATGGTGTTTCAGTATTGATTTTAACAATGATTGAATTCGCGCTTGAACTAATGTGGCATCTAGCAAGCATGTTGTGACTTGCTATGCTATTCTTAACATTTTAAAATGTTTATTCAGGCTCTACAGAAAATCTGTACATATTTAACGCCTAATCACACGGAACTGGATTTCCAGTAGAAATGACCTAGTTGACGCTCGACTGGCTACCCATCTGATAGTTTTAACGTCACTCGATATTTGTTACCGTACTTGTCGGTATACTTTTTTTCGCATTAGGTATCCTGCAGAGCAGACAAGAAAAAAGATGGACGAGCGAATTAAAGAACGTAAGAAAATTACTGCTATTATTAAAATTTAAAAAAGAAAAGTTTGGACTAGAAATTGACTCGAAATAAAATATGGTAATCAATGTGTACTGAACAACCTTTTTAATGAACTTGGGTATGCAGATTCTTACATGAGATTTGCAGGATTCATTCACACTTTTCCCATATCTAACCTAAACATTAATGAACTGAATACGAATGCACAGTACTACTTCTTCCATCGAGAAACGAACACAAACAACCAACACTGAAAGCACAGACAAAAACTTTCCTTTGGCAAACTCGCAGATTATCTTCACATGGCCAAACTTTGCTCTGATTGGCTGTTTCACAGAATCCAGACGAGGAAAGCCAGTTGCAATTAGAACATGGCTATTCCTCAAAACCAGTCAAGCAGCCAGCCTGGCAACCATGATTTCCACCCAGGTAGCCAGTTCAGCACCAACTAGGGCATTTTTGCCTGGATATCCTTTTTATTTTCTAATACTAGGACATGCCTGGGGATTAGAGGACGTATGGTAACTGTGTTAACAGATCTTCAAAGATTTTATAGTCACGCTGCACAGCTTTTGATGTTTTTGTCCTGATTTTAACCCATGTATGAATATATCAGTATCTTGCTTTAATGGATCAGAATTGTGCAATTGTGCAAGGACCTGGGTATCAATGTAATTAATGTGAAAAATACCTGCAAGTTTTATAATTTGGTTTACATTATTTATCTTGAAACAGTAATGTGCCTAACTGAGTCTTCGAAATAAAGTAATTTTGTACATGAAGATTTGTTTTCTTATACAGTAGAACATGGTGTATTATTTTGTGGTTAAATTAATATTTATGACTTCAAATATTAAATAAACTCTACAGCATAACAGAAAAGTAAGTTATTAAAACTTATTTTAACTGTGCCGACTCGCAAAAATCTCCCTATCTTAGGCTGATGGGTTTCTGCCTTTGAGATTTGTGAAACTGTTAGTATTTTCTCACTCTTCCCTCCTACCATAAGAGACTTACAAGGTCGCAGAAGAAAAGCCATCACTAAAGTCTTACCAGAAGAGGTTGGAGAAAGTGTAGAGTGACTATGAATGTTGTCTTGATGCGTATGTGGTTACCAGTGGACCACACATCAAGAACTAGCAATTGTCATTATAAGTAAATTATCTGACATGTAATTTTTCATCTGATACCTCTTTTTGTTTACAAATAATTATAAAATTCTTCTACAATAAATGTTTAAGTTGTCAACATTTTGAATAACCCTGTATTTCATATATGTACAGTAACAAGAAGTTCAGGTATAGGGTACATGGTTCCCACACACCTGGAAAAACCTGGAATTCTAAGGAAATTTGAAGAAAAGTAAAAACTCAGGGAAAATCATCTAATTATCATTGAGTCCCGATGAAGCACATCTGAAGGTCAAACATATCTTGTTTTTGTACTAATAATTCCAACTTCACTAACTTGCTTTATATGAACTATTTGGAAGAACTATTTTTAGATATGTGTGTATTTTGCATTACAGATTAATTGATATTATAACAGGGTGTCTACCAGTCAAGAAATTATGCTTTAGGTGAAGAACTTTTGCTATTTTTTTACAGTATAGTGAACTTACATTGTAATATACCTGTACTCTGATTTGATAAAATTGAATAATTGGAAATCCAAAATTGTGTTGAGTTGTGGTTAAGATTGGTTCACTGTATTTCTTAAGAATATTTTTTATATGCATTAATAATTAAAGCAAGTCTAAATCTATTTTTAAGATACAGCTTCAGTTTCCATCGTAACCGGCCTTGGGGCAGGATTTTTTTATTGAATAAAAATATCTATTTTCTTAATTTCCAACTATACCTAAGTAAAATGTTAAGAATAAAGGAAAAAGTCAAGAATTTTGGGTAGACACCCTGTATAATCTTCTGTTTGCCGAAATTATTCTCCACATACACACCCAGTATTACCATATAAATAATACATTTTGAGAGAGTGGGGGGTGGTCAAACTTTGAACGAAAAAAAAACAACAGAAGATACTTTTAAGATATTATATCCTATGGATATGTGCTAGGTAGATATATTGTGTATACAAAGCACATAATGACCGCCTTTGACCTGCACATAGGACCTTTAGTCTCTGTGGCCACTCATCAATTGCACTACACCTGAATTGAGTGGGAAATCTTCCACTGCCTTCACAAGATAGTGGTTCAAAGTGGCAGTACTGCATTATATCTTCTTGCAAGTCATGTCTTCAAGTACAGACCACAATTTCTTGTCCAGAGAGCTGAAGCCTGCACTGCCAGATGATCCATCTGAAGAGGAAATAAAGTTGAGTACATTTGTCTCAAGCCAATGCTGGGTTGTTTGAGCCGTACGAGCTGGTGCACATTCCTGCTGAAAACTCTACTCCTGGCAATGGAATAATATTGCTTAGATCCTTCACCATTGTCTCCAGAACTGTCATAAAGCATCATTTCCCATTGGGCACTTTCCTTTTATTGCTTTCTGAGGCTAGAAAGTGGTCTGTATGTTGTTTGTAAGCTTTCAGTCCTACGTCACTTTTCAACATATGAGACATGGACATTTTGGAACTGGTCAGTTCACAGACCATTGCTGATGCTTCCGTACAATGATTCTTCCAGTTGCACAGTCCTTATAGTACCTGGCTGTCCGAGGCTGGGTCCGTCTTTCACTTTTCCAGTGTCACTGAAATGTTGGACAGTACGACATTTGAATCACTTGGAGATTTGAAGCTTCCATATCTTACAGGCTGCTAAACAGCCACATGGTTTTCGTAACCGCCCCATTCTATTATGAAAGCTGAAGACAAAATGTTCTATCACTTCTATAGGTCAATTAGCATTGACTTTAAACACCATATGATGAGCCACCTTCCGAAGTTTGTGACGTGTTTGAAATTTATGTTGTTATTTTGTGTGTTGTAAAGAAGTGTGAAAATTCCCCAAAAAACCTTACTCTTTAATTAAGTGCATAAAGATATCATTTTATTCTTTAATTTGTCTTGTATTGGCTGATACTGATAAAGTACTGCGCAAAATTTATTAATAGGCCTACTGATCTGATATAAAATTGCAAGTGCTCCTTGAATGTTCGATTCACCTCCTTAATTAATGTATGTATATATATATATAACCGGGTGATTGTGGTGGCTTTTGCCTTTGAACAGGAACTACCTATTTAGACATTTACTTCGCAAAACCATGACATTAATTATATGTTCTTATTCATAAAATAAATAACAAGATGGCAGAATATTGCACTAAATTACAGTGTGTTTATAAATATATCAAAACGGTAATATTACTGATAAAACCAGTGGCATCTCATCCCTTGGGGCTTCTGGGGCTTAGTCCCTAAAGAAAAATGGACGTACTGACGTAAATTTCAATCACCATAATACATAACTATCACACAATCTTTTAAAAGGCAATTTTTACCCACATAAGTTCATCGTCTGCTGCAATGGATACGACAGCGCTCCTAGCGGCATTGATGTCAGTTGTCGGTCTCGGGGCTCGTCGCAGAGGAAGGCGTGGCCTATGCTACACGCTACAGTGAAGGTCACGTGCTAGCAGAGAGAGCGAAGGGGGGAGTGTAATGGGTTTGGGTGTTGATTCGGAGCTAGTTCCGTCGCGTCACGTTCATTCGATTCCGAGTGTTGTAGTGTAGCATTGTGGTGGCTTTTATTCGCTATGAACAAAGTGGATTTCTTGTTGGCAATACCATTTCAGACATTGAGTGACCAAGAAAAACTTGTTGTTAAACAATTAGGTCCTGACCATCCGAGTGTTACATTAATACAAAAACACAAATCACAATCACGCTCTTTCAATCCAGACTGGTACAACAGAAAACCGTCGTTGACAGCTAGCGAGATCAAGAAAACTCTCTCTTGTTTTAATTGCCTTTTGTTTGGTGGTGATGCTTCATGGACAGTTCATGGTATAAGTGATCTCAAACATCTTTCTGAAAGAATTTAGTCACAAGAAACTAGTTCTTCGCACATTGGAAACTCGTTAAAATTGATTTTGTTTGGAAAGGTTGATGTTCGAACACAAATCGATGAAGGATATAGACTCTCAATTACAAGGCACAATGAATTAGTCCGGAAAAAATAGGCATATATTAAACAGAATTATCGATTGCTTAAAATTCTGTGGTCGACATACTTGCTCTACGAGGATATAACGAAAGAGAACGGTAAAAATGACGAACACAGTTTTAACAACTCCAGTGGCAACAGCTAAATGTGAACGATGTTTCAGCACATTGAAGCATATTAAAACCTACTTAAGAAATGCAATGGGACAAGACAGACTCAATGCCTTGGCAGTGCTTACAATAGAGAAAGAATACATTGCAAACATAGAGGGCTTCAATTAAAAAATAATTACAAAATTTGCTGAGCAGAAGAACAAAAGAGCACAGTTCTTGTTTAAATGAGAACCAACGTTCATAGAAAGGTACGTTTCACAGCAATACCTGTTTCTTTTGTAATTCATGTGAATGGTCATTATATTTTAAAAAATAAGTCCAATTTTGTAGTTTAGAGGAAGATAAATACCTGTTTTTTTGTAATTCATATGAATTGTTATTACCTTTTAAATACTTTTTTTAAAAAAAATAAGTCCTTTTTTGTAGTCTAGAAGAAGGAAAATACCTATTTTTTGTAATTCATGTGAATTGTCATTATATTTTAAATTCTTTAAAAAATAAGCCCTGGCCAAATTTGAGGCCACGATACGCCACTGGATATAACAGATGCACCATAGGCCATTGTAAAATATATTTAGAATAGTAATGTACTGGGTATTGAGTACTGTGGAAAAAATGTACTGATTTTGGAAATCTCAGGGAAAATGCAGTAAGAAACCCTGAGGTAGAGACATGAAGTTTTTGTTTTATTTGCCCCTAAATTTCCATGTTATTTTTTACTGCAATTAGGTGTTATTTTTCATGGTTTAGGGCAAAATTCGGTGTTATTAATTTGAAATCAGTGTTATTTTTACTGTTCCTTCTATGCTTAAGATTTTCACATTGTTTTAGTTGTGGAAAATTTTGACAATAAAAATATGGCTTAACTTCGTGAGAAATGACAAAATTTCTTACATTTGGAAAACTATTTCACTTCATCAGCAACTAAATATCAAATGTTAATTGAATAATATCACCCAAATCTTTGAACAGAATCATACACGTTTTCCTAACGATGGCAAAAATTCCCTCTGCAACCTCAAAATACCTTTTGTACACACACACATACACCCCTCCCAAAACACAACAGGTGCTTTTCCCTGCAAAATTTCCCTTCTGGGAAGATCCCCGGAGTAAGTTCTATTTCAGGATGATGTTAAACACTGTCAGTAATGTCTGGGCCAAACTGCAATAAATGAAGCGTGGCAATCTCTTTTGATTCGAACTATCACCAGCTAGACTACAAATGACAGATTTAATAGTGCTCCAGGTAGTTCTTTTTGAACAGAAAAAGTGCTATGTCCAGTCTGTATTGCATATTTTGCGTTAAAGTGCAAAATTCGCCATTATTCTGAACAATGGCATAATTTGCGATTCCGAAACACCGAAAACTTTCCTCCTCAACCTACCCAAATAAATTTTAAAACACTATTTTGATTTCTTCAACTTTTCGGTGTTATCATTATAATGAAAACTTCACTTCGTAGGTATAGGTAATTAGAATCAGTGGAATTGGAATCAGCTGCAGTCAAGCAATCTACATTCAGAACAAATTGACTCATTGCTTACCCTGCAAGGACCTTTGTTCCAAAAAAATAATGTTTACTAATCAATCTTTTCATCACCAGAAGAGCTTCAAGACTTACTTCAATTTACAGTGTGTTAGTGTGCAGTATACTGAGTACAGTTATAACGATAGAGAATCTGAATTATAGCTTACCTGGCGATGTAATTCAAACTGGTGCTCTCGGGTAACCAGCCATGTTAGATTGGCTTTAGCATCCCTTCCATGTGCATGCAATGCTCTCATTCCCAGGATTCCCCTGGCTGGTAACCCAAGAACATTTGTTTGAATTCAGAAAATAATTGTTAACAGAACTGTAAAAATGCAAGAATCGACAGAAGTTAATATAAATTTCATATTCTACTACTTAATATAAGAAATAAGGGTTTCACAAGTTTTCAAATTTCCAAAAATGAGATTTTTATTTGGGAGTTCACTGAATGGAAACTTCACAACTAAAATTCCCTCCAACTGTGAAATATTTTGGTTGATTGAGATGTATGAGATTTAGAAACAGAATGATTCTATTTCAGTGTACTAACAGTCATTGACGGCGATTAGGATGGGCAGTTGCCCCCACCTCTCAGGGCTAAGTCTTGTCTATGTAGAGAAAGCAAACTTGCCTCTCCAGTTTTGGCACTCATTCGCAAGCACTGTTAATATTCACTCATCTAGTGTATCAAGTAGAAGTCTTTCTGCAAAGATATAATAATAATAAGTAGGCAATAAAAATAAGTTTATTAGTTTATAATCATAATAGTTATTTGTTTATTATTATTATTTGAAGTGTTTAATTTCAGATTGAGGGCCTGAACCCGTCCCCTTCATCTTTTTTTTTCTTTGCAACATCCACACATGCAGACATGTGTGCTTGGACCGCCAACAATATCAATTTATCAGTTTTGTTGATTGATTGATTTAGTTTATTTTACTTCGCGTTTTGTGCCTCTTGGCTAATTTGCGAAGATGAGGATGAGTGATGAAAGGATGAAATTGATGAATGGACATTCACAAACAACCAAGCCCGACCGGGATTCAAACCCGGGACCCTTGGCGTCGCAGCGCGATGTGCTAACCGCTCGGCCACAGGGTCGGGCAGTTTTGTTGAGAAGAAGTTGAGGACATCAGGGAGATGGAATGGTCTATGACAGGGAATTCTTTGGCGAAGAGGTGGTGATCAAACAATATAAGTAGGAGGTGCATTACATCCCACCTCTGAATTTGAGAAACACAAGAAAGGCCCACCATTAAAATAATAATTTGGCCTTTCTCGAGTTACGGCTGGAAGGGTGAACCATATGTAGCCCCAGGTTCCCTATGGGAAAAAAAATACCTTGCTTGCCCCTCCCTTGAAAAAATTGTGCGGACATCCATGCACATTCTATGATGTTATGTGAAAATTTGTATAAATAATGAGGTAGGCCTATATATATCCGCTCGCTAGGTAAACTGTTTAATCTCTCCAACGAGACCGATAGTCTGAAATGCTAAGTCACGTTCTTGTTTCAATTTTAAATAGGCCAATCTTGTTTTTCACATCATTCTCAGAACCATCCCAGCAGCAAACGTTTGTAGATTTTTTTAACACCCTGCGTCTAGTATATATAGCTATGATTATCATCTTATTAGATAGATTTATCATAGGGACGTCGGAACCGGGGGGCAGGGGGCGACTTGCACCCCTCACTTATCATCGAGGGGGGCAAGATAGTATTTTTGCCCCCACCCCTCCGGCCGCTTGCAAAAAATGAGACTATCTTTTTCCAACTTATGTTTCGTTTTGAAAAAATGGGGGGGAAAATGCACGTGTTAAATGAACGCGGACTCAAGTTTTAGCTACTAACAAGAAGTATGTGACAGAAAAATCTACGTGCAGATAAGAATCACAGCCACGTCTCCGCAAATCAAGCGTAAGGTGGAATTATTCCCCTTGGAATTCGCAGCTTCAGTTTCCAGTTTTCCTTTGTATCTACCAGGTTTTGTATGAGGTGCGGTCGGTGTGAAACAATAAACCCAGCGTACCCCGATGAGAAGGGAGGGGGGCAGAGAACAGTTTAATTTTAAATATATTCTTTTCCATCTACAACTACATTGCATGCATGCAAGGACTCCGAACAGGGAGGGGGGCAGATGAAGCTTGAGCCTTCTAGCTTAGAAGTTCAAGGTGCAAAAAAAATCCTGATGAATGCGAGAGGACGCGGAGGTCTCGTCGGTAGGGCGTCTGACTGTCACGTGGAGAGCCGGGATCAATTCCTGCGGTGGATGATCTAAGGAGGTCGGAATTTTTTCCAGCATAAATCGGCTCCGGGGCCCACCCAGCCTCAAACGAATTGTTACCTGTGAGCAACATTGGGGCTAAAGACGGCTGGAGCGTGGTGCTGATCAAATCACATAAAAAATGTACGAGATCGAGAATGTGTGGGCCTTACCCCCACATTTCGTAAATCTGTCTTCATGGAACGGTGCTATATGCACGAGTAAAAAAACACAACTGAACATAAGAATAAATGGTGTTACCTCTCTCTGAGGTCTAAAACTAAGCCAATAGCCCTGAAAATGACGTTTCAAACAAATATTAAACTTTTATTAAATCTAAATGGCCAAGAAACGAACGTTCCTTCCTTGGTTGTTCCGCCTCTACCCACAAATGCTTTCGTTATTACCTGATGTGAAGAAACCACAGAGGACGGGCAAGATTGTATTTTTGCCCCCCTTCCCACCACACTCCCCACCCCCAGTCACTCCCTAAAAATGAGACTACAACCAGAGCGTATAGAAGAAATAGTGTGCGCACTCCCCGAGTTGCCGTGGTCCACCGTCTAGATGGCAGTGGTGACGTTTGAGACGGCGCGTTGCTTACATAACTAACTACATAAGAAACAAAAATGCATGTTACTTACGTTTGGAGAAGAGCTCAGCAGCTGGATAGTTTGGAGAATTTCCGAGATGATTTTGCTGTCTTCGAGGCACTTAATTCCTTTCTTATATCTTTGGTGCGGAAGAAAAATAGACATTTCAGATAGTGAAATACGAGTTTAGAAAGCGTACGCAGCACATGATCTTCACAGCATCCTAATTGCGTAGTTTTTACAGCAATTATATTTAAATTGTCCAAACACTCAAAAAATATATCACCCCATAAACTATTAGCACATGATAATTCTCTTTGCAACAACTTCTTCCACTCGTAGCAGAACATCATAAACACTTTTCGATACATAGGTAAGGTATTACAGCCGTCGTCCGAACCATAGGCTTGGATTAGCGTAAGTGGGGCAGGTACATTAGTTGGTTCCCCGTGCAGAAAAGTTGTACACAGTTTACAATCCGTCACTTTGGAAATATACCGCACTATGTATCCTGCCAAATGATACGCCAAGTATTATTTACCAACACTTTGTTCATTTAAGTTCGGTATGTTGTTTTCTCAGTTCGGTATTTGAATTTCATCTTCAACAATGCAAATTTTCCCCTTATTTCATTTTCAGCTTGCTTCTTCACCGAAAGATTTTTATTTTCGGTTGCTCTTGCCAGAGTTCGCATTTGATTAACAAAAGACGTCAGAGGAGATTCAGTCCTGTATTCACAGTTTCCGCCAGAAAGTAAAGCAAGTTTTGCTGGTACGTAAATTGATTGCATAAGGACATATAAGACCCTTCACCAATTTTTCTAAGTGATCTTCAGAAGGCAAAGGTAGCAAATCGTGATGCAAACAGTGTCTATACCCCTTGGGGACTTAATTTTTAAAAGAAGAGACTCCAGTATAAACTCAGAACTGTGTGTCATTCCTGTCTTACTTTTCAGTTGGCATTTCTTTAAGATTGTATCAATTACAATTTTTTGATTTTTGCTAAGAGACGCGAACTGTTTCGACTGTGTGACCGTTGTCTTTAACGCCTTTTTCAAGCAAATTTATTTTAGCCTGTGCGACCTTTAGTTTATTCTGCGTTCTAATTAATTGCGTTTCTGATTCTTAAGTTTTTCTTTAGCAATGCTATTGTATAGCTAGCATCCGCAGTGTGAAGCAAATCATCCTCTACTGATGAGCTTAATGATACATTGCGACGAGTACTTACTTTATTATCATCTGTCCGCAAGGATTGCCTTTTCATGGGAGATTTTCGCTTCTTAACTGTCTTAGAGAGGTATTTGAGCAGATTAGGAAATATATGAGGAACAGCTTCTGGTTTTAATTTCCACCTTTGTCGTGGAATTTCTGCTGTATCGCCATCCACTATGAACGAATGCACTTTCACTAAACGGTCAGAGATAAAATGAATATCACACACATAGCAATTATGACTTAGGCTAGTTTTTTATCTGTTCTAGGGATGGCACACTCCCATTTCGTCTTTAGTGGCCTAAAAAAAATGTCTACTACCTGAAGAACAGCGGTCATATCTAGATCTACAGCCGGGTACGAAACACGTAGGCATCTTGTAGTTTTCGCTCGCTGCTGTCTCAAACACAATGGGTGCGTTCCGAAAGTCTTAACGAAACGAACGCATTCAACGAAAATAACTGGGCTCGTGAATCTGGTGAAACCAGTTATTTTACGGACTTGTGGGACACTCTAGGCGAAAGCGCAGGCGCAGCGTTTTGTTTAGAGAAAGTTTCCGCATGGCGTCAGCGGAAGGAATGTCCTTATGGCAAAAATAAACTCTATTATGGCCACTGTTACTCATTTTAATCATATTCTAAGAACGGTCAAGGCATACTTATCTTGTGCATGTTGCTTCATATCGCTATCTGTTAAAATTATAATACATTTTCCGAACTAGTGCAGTTTGAATCCATCAGCACGCGCTTTGTCTGCAAGGAGCAGACGATTTTCACGGAACAAACCAGCATCCTGGCCCGTGCGTTTGGTGAATCTCGTTCTTGCACGAAACGCACGGAATGCGACTTTTGGGACAGCATAATGAAACTCACGAAACGCACGGAAGCACTTATGGAACGGCCAGTTGCCATAACTCGTTTAACGCGTTAAACTCGTGCGACTTTCGGAACGGGCCCATTAATAATGCGTTGAACACAACAAAAACTAGTCACAACGGATCAATCACAAATCTAACGACACTAAAGTGAATAACGTAATAACGTTGTCTTTAATAAAAGTACACAATGTTATTCTGATACAACAAAACACAACTCTCTACATAAAGCGCGGCCGCACTGCAAGCAGAAGACGCTCGCCGCAAGCGAAGGTGCTGCCAGTGTTTCGGTGGGGCACCGCTCTATTCACTTGGCTTACGGGAAGAAACCGAAGTGCACACACTTTCTCTTCTATACGCTCTGCTACAACCCTACATCTATTTCAATTTATCTTGGTTTTGAAGAATATTTGGAAAAAATATTTTTGCACTAGATTTGTGAACGTGCACTCAAGTTTCCGTTAACAGCAGGAAGCACGTGACATCGCAGTCAGGTGTCTTCAAAACAAGTATCCCCATAGGAATTCGCTGCTTCTGTTTCCAGTTTTGCTTTGAAGCTCGCAGATAACAATTCATCGCATCGGAGTAGAGGGACAGAGGACAGCTAGCTTTAAATCTTCCGGTGCACTTTCCCACCACGAGCTTGCTGTCAAAAAGGCCATCGACCATAGAAAACGTCCACCTTGCAAGTTCTTGGAAATTCAAGTCTACACTAATCTCCGCTTCCCTTACCAAATTTAGACTTGGTCAGACGACACAGTTATTGTTCAGAGTAGAACAACTGCAGAAGGCGTGTTTCAGCATTTACTCCGGAAATTGTAGTGACGAGTTTGGATTTCTTTCCGCACCAAGCGATATAACTGTGCACATGTACAGTGGGATCCAAAGTATTACCGTGCAAATTGTCCATGGCTATTTTCATTAATTTTTCTCTTACATCCTATGTGTTTTTAAGCGATGGATTTTTATGTATGCTGGTGCAGAAGTTGTCAACAGCTTGTTTTGAGTTTTCTTTTAATTCTTGAAGCTCTTATTGGGTCAAATAAAGTGCATGAACGTGGTGTTGGACAATTTTCACGGTAATCAGGCCCGTAGTCAGGCAGGGGCCAGGGGGGCTCAGCCCCCCCTGGCATTGTCGTCAGCCCCCTGGTATTAGGTAAAACTGTTGCATAATTTGTTTGCCGTTTCAAGTGAAATGTAGAGAGTGGATATTATTTGCTCATAACTTGATAGAAGGATAAATTCACAGAACATGAAGAGCAGCTATCACATTTGTTCATCTTGTTTATAAACCGAAGTTTAAGTAACGGGAAGTATTTAGAAGGTTCTCCAAACTTCTTCCACAGGGGATCTATGCACCTTCGCTCCCCCTCTTTCGGCTTTCCCTTGTAGCAGGTCCTTTCCATCTGCATCAAAGGTCATCGGCTCCCAAGTTTTGCGAAGGGGAGTTTTATTGCCCGGTCGGGGGTGGAATATAAGGGCTTGCACATGCCTTGTTGGGGGAAAACATTGACAAAGACACTTTGTTGAGTTCTTCATTCGTGTAAAGAAGGTTTTCGCGTTTGCGCGGGTGATATTGAGTTTCGTATCTTCGTAAAACTGATTCGTGTGATAGTGAGTGGTTTTAGTGGCGAATAATATATCCATGTTTCGTCCTTGGTGTGTAGTGTTGTGATATTTTAACGATTCCTCAGCACCATGGATAAATTTATAATTCGTAAAAAAAACATCTGAATCTTTGACCACGGCGACCACCGTAACTACTCTTTCCCCTCTTAGGCTGCCTCCCATCAAGAAGAGGATTTCTTGCCTACAGAAGTGAAGGACATTTCCAAACCAGGTGAGGAAATTAAACAGCTAAAACTCAAACATTACCCCAGAAATACTGATGGACGATGTTTTCAAAGTGACTGGTTTAAAAGGTCCAAATGGTTAGAGTATTCACAATTTCTAGATGCAGAATTTTGCTATGCTTGTAGACAATATCGGCCTTTCGGTAAAACCAAAGCAGGGCTAGTGAAACATGATGCGACACTTACACACGTAGAAGCAATGTCAAGGTGGCCAGAAAAGCAAAACCGTTCGTTGATGGGAAAATCTATCTCTACACTAGTGAATCAGAATGTTCTTGTAAAGAATCATTATTATATCAAGAGCATTGTTGAAGTTATTCAGTTCCTTGCAATAAACGAATTGCCTCTTAGGGGAACGTACCACTTAGAAGAACATGAAGAACAAAGCCTGTTTCGAAATCTTTTCGAGTTCACACTTCGAAAAGATGAGAAACTGGCAGTCTGTTTTAAGCAGGTGCCTAAAAACGCATCTTGCTTGTCCCCTGAAATTCAAAATGACATTATTGAAATAATGGCTGACATCGTACGTGAAAACATTGTTAGTGACATTAATAGTGCAGATGTTCCTTTGTATACTTGGCTTGAAGATGGTACATGAGATAAAAACAACAGAGAAAACTTAGCCATAGGAATTCGCTATGTAAAGAATGGGATAGTCGTGGAATCAATTCTGTGCATAGAAACACTGTCAACTTTTGATGCAGAGTCTATTGCAGATCTAACACTAAATATTTTCCAGAAATATGGTTTCGATAGTGCGAAATTGCTCAGCCAGTGTTTTGACAGAGCTTCAGTTATGAGTGGGAAGAAAAGGGGTGTGCAAGCTTTAATCCAGCAACGGCTTGGGCGTCTAATTCCTTACGTTCATTGTTTTAACCATCGGTTACATCTGGTAATTGTTAAATGTGTGGATGAAATTTCTCCAATCAAACACTTTTTCGAACAGAGTTCCATGTTGCACAATTTTCTAAAAAAGGGAAAAGTTGCCATCTTATACGAGGGGAGAAGTCTTTCGCGACATTTAGAACAACGTTGGTCAGGACATTTAGAAATGACGAGAACAATATTTGAAAACTACAGAGATATAATTCATGTTTTGCAGTTGGTGAAAAATGGAAATTTTAATGGGGATGACGTAGCAGCAAGTGTTGGTTTGCTTGTAGTCATTAGCAAACCTCAGTTTCGGTTTTGCTTAGTGTTCATGAAAAAGATCCTTGAAATATTAAGTCCAGTTGATAAAATGCTTCAAGCACGTAATGTTCATTTGGATGCTGGTAGAAAGATGATTGAAGCTGCCACAGAAACATTAAGGAGCATGCGTCAGGAAGATGTGTACGAAGCCATTCTGCAAGAAAGTAATGCACTGCTATAGTGCGCGTCAAATCTCCTGCATATGGCGATAGCCAATAGCAGCGCACTGCAGCGGTGCCATGTCGAAATCTCACACGGAAAGAGACAGCGTGGTCGAGCGAAACGCCTTGTCACGGAGAGCACGGAACATTAGATAATATAACATATAATAAACATAATGGGAGAAAAGAACATACCTGATTAGGGACTGCATAATTCTTTCAATATTCTCAAGATGGAAGTTGTAGAGCCTTTGTAAGATATTTTGTCCCGTAAAGAGTACGTTATCTTTTTGGTAGTAGAAAATTCGCCACGATCGTAAATTTCAAAGACTGTTCTACGAACTACGTCTTTTTTCAAAGTCATCTAAATTTGTCGTTCTTTTCGGTATATTAATGTGCTTTCTAGTCTAGGTTATTGAAACATTGGAGCAGGCCCCGATCCACATTGTTTTGCCCCCGAACATATCCGAGAAACGGTAGCTTGATTCACACCACACGCTTGAGCTGTTAGATCCTGGCACTTCTTAAAGTCAATTTTACTTCTTTGTTCGTCACTCAAACACTTTTTCTTTTAAAAAAATGTACACCTGAAAAATCACCTGTCGTGCCTGGCTTCGTACAACACTGTATTTTTCCCTCTTCTCTCGCCATCACTACCACTTGGTTTACTCAACGACATGCTGCACACACCCACTAAACACATGAAAAAAAAACGAACAATGACGGTATCCTCTTCGTCAACTTCTTCTGCCATCACTGGGAACGAACGTGCCCTGTTCCCTTAGCTAATCGGAAAGTTTCAGAATGCAACAGGAACGAAGGGAGAGCAAAAAGGATACAATGCAAATACGTTTATATTAACATTGCTTCTACAGAGGGAACGGTATAAGCTACAATCACGCTTGTTTTTCGTACATACTCGCAAATTTATTATCTTTCCATCTGTTGAACTACTGACACTTGAAATAATCTATTTATATCCGAGCGCCAGGTACACGATTTAGTAGCGAGGTGAAACAGCTTCTGAACTAGGCAACGCTGCACGTCCGTGATTCGCTGGTGCTGTTCAGTCGTTCAAGGTCATATGCAGGAGATTTGACGCGCACTCTAGAAGAGGTTGGAATTCAGGACGAGATTGTTGAGCACACCACAAGAAAGAGAAAACGAAATACACAGTTGCAAGACTTCGTTATCACTGACGTCCTAGGAGAGGAAAAGCACACATCTCTCACACAAATATTCTACGAATGTTTAGATCTTGTGCTAACAGAAATAAATAGACGCTTTACCAATAACAACGACTTATTGGAGGCTATATCATCGGCTGAGTTCCTTCAATTTAGCAATATTGAATATTTATCATCCTTTGGAATCACCATTCCGTCGAAAGAGGAACTAACTGTTGCCAATGCATATCTCAAGAAACTAGATTCCCATGATACTTTTGAAGAACTGTACAAAACTAGAATGGCCTACGAAGACACTTATGCTCTACTTGCTGGCATAAGAACTTTTGCATGCAGTACAGCGTTGTGTGAATCCACTTTCTCTGTGTTAACCCGCATCAATAGCTCTCAGAGACTGTCAATGTGCAGCAAGCGCCTGGCAAATCTTGTTTTTCTGGCATTTGAGAAGAAACGAGCATCGAACATAGATATGTCGAGACTGCTTCACAGGTTCAACAACATGAAGAATCGCCGACTCCAACTTTTTTAAGGCAGAGGTATGTACTGTAGTCTCTATTATTGAATATTGTGCATTTTTCATATGGGATACAAATATTTGTGTAATCAAAAGTGTAAGAAGTGTTTAGTAAGGAATGAGGTCAGTAACATTCAATTAACACTTCGAGAGATGAGAGTGTTTTAGAAGATATTGAAAAAGAGGGTACTATTTGTATTATATTTCTATTTAATGTTTTATATTAACTTAATGACCCCTTAACACACACAAAATAGCTTACCTTTATTTAATGTGAAACGTTTTTTTTTAAAAGTCACTCATTTTATAAAGCCCCTCCCCCTGATAAACTGAGCCCCCCCTGATAAACCGTGAGCCCCCCCTAGAGATCAATTCTAGCTACGGGCCTGACGGTAATACTCACGGGATCCCACTGTACGTGTAAATCATTTGCAGAAAGTACACAGACTGCAAATTCGCGTCGGAAGATCACTGCACTTAGTCACCTGTAAGTTTTACTTCTCTCCTTACGGTTTTTTTTTTACTAATTTATATTTTCTGTGTGAAAGGGCAGAAAAAGATGAAACTAGAGACAGACAAGTATCGTCTCGATATACCATCTGCGCTTTCCGGTTTTAACGCTGCAAACTTTAGAGTGTATGAACCACCTCCTCAGTGGGAAGGGAGGATCTTTTATTCCTTGGACATTTTTATTAAAAGTTTACTGTTTGTTTTAAACGTCATGTTCAGGACTGATGACTTAGTTTTAGACCTCAGAGAGAGGTAACACCATTTATTCTTATGTTAGCAGGTGATTATTTTTACGTTGGGAGTAGTAATTGTTTAGTTTTATGTGGCATGATCGATATTTTAGACCCATATTTGATACCTCGGCCCTCTCCAACCATGTACTACATTTGAAAGTCTTCGTTGGAACACTTTAGCCTATCAAATGCTCTAAAATTACTGAGAGTTTCATTTTTTAATCTCAATCTCTGAATAGCAGTCTGAGATTTGCAAATATCAGTAAAAGGTGAAAGAATCTGGTTTTTTCGCCATCTTCCGCCATTTTTTACACCTTTTAGAAGCAGAAATGTTTTATATTTTAAAATTTTAAAAGTATAGCGCCTACAAAATAAAATATTCCATAGCCTATTGCCTAAATGTCATAGACTGCCCTCGCTATTAGCCAAAATGGCAGAAAAGTGAAGTAAAATAAACAAAATATATTATTTCTTTCTAACTCTTTCATTCATGTAATTCTTCCTTAGTATGCGACGTTTTTGTTAAAATTATTCTACGATATAAAATGATGAAATGGTAAATGAGAACACGGGCAACTATCTTTGTAACACATCGATCAGAAAGTTGCAGAAACATGGATTTTCTCAATACGTTTGCACGTGTACTTCATCCCCTTTTAAAAGTAGCGCGTTTTCAGTTATGTCAGTAATCATTAAAGGAATGCCTCAATACCATCGTGTAAGGGCCTCACCGATGGCGTAGTGCTAACGTTGTCGCATTGTAATCAAGGGGTCCCGGGTTCGATACCAGGGCACAGTGGTTCGGATCCCACTTTAAATTGTAGGTCCAGTCCCGATTAGCCTCCCTGTGCAAATCAATCAATACCAACATGCCTAACTGCATGCGAAGATTGAGTACCAGGCAGAGATGGAAATTTGCGGTAATTATCGTAAGACATAATATATATAAGTTTTCTTGCATTAAGCACCGTTTAATGGAATTATAAGTAATAAAATAATTGAGGCATCTCGGCCTCCTCTTATCTCTTATGAGTCACTGTGTATATTCATATATTAAATAACTATATATAATATATATATATATATATATATATATATATATATATATATATATATATATACAACCTTGGTGACAATGAAGTTCGACCAGAAAGGAATACGTGATTAAATGCACAGAGGCATAGGCGGTGGAATGGGTGACCCGCAGAAGTGACGCATGTGTGTAAGAGGAGGCGTGTGAGCACGCAAGAATCGTGATCCCAGCATGTTGCACCCAAGGTCACGTAAAGAACGAAAACGGGGAACAATACGCGTGACATTGAACTTCGAGCAGGCACCAGACCCATACGGGAAATTCCAGATAGTGGCGCATTTGACGGAAGCATGACGTCATGGACACGATAAGGGAGTCCGCCCTATATAAGCGCGTGTTGTGCACCGAGGAACCGCAGTGCATCATCACCATGGCCAGGGGCAAACCTATTGACAACACCGTGAGGAGAAGAGTGGTGGAGTTGCAACGGGATGGACTCAGTGAACGGGAAAAGGGCGCCAACTGAACTTACCCAAGTCAACCGTCCACTGCATCATCAAACACCACCAAAATACGGGTACTACAGAGCCAGGTAAGGCCCCCGGTCGAAAACGCCTGCTGAGCGTGCGTGACCTACGGATATTTAGGCGCTATATCCAGACCAACCATCATGTTTCTGTGGCCGAATTACGACTGGGGACTCGAGAACGCTTTCACATTGAAGTGTCAACCAGAACAATTTGCCGTTACCTACAGCGATGCGGTTACCGAGTGTACAAGGCGAAACGTAAACCCTTCCTTTCCATGTTGAACAAAGGCAATCGACTACGGTGGGCACGAATGTACCGGGGATGGACATTTCGGCAGTGAAACAGGGTTTTGTGGACGGACGAATCCATTTTCAATGTTGTGTACGGGAAAATACGGAAAACAGTCATTTGTCGGAAGGAGGAACAGAATGAAGCAAAATGTTATGCACGTCGGGTATACAAACCTGTGAAACGCCCTCCCTTGCCCGGGAAAACAAATGCTACCACTACCTAGATAGAGGCGGCAAAATCTCCCTCGGACAAGCGAAATAGCGTTACGGTCCAGGTTAAGTTCGTGTGTAGGAACCGGTGACCGACAGTGCATAGTGATAAGCCATATCGAATAAAAACAAAGACATATGTACTTTCAAATAACCACCTCTTTACCTGTAGCCGGGAAGCGGCTAGCTGCATACCTGAAAATCACGGGTAGCGACATGCGTACGAAATGATATGGCCCAAAAGTAACATGAAAGTAAAAAGTATATTCTATTCATAACCAACAAAAATCAGTTTACTACATCTCCCCCTCTTTCACGCTCTCACATTCATTCACACATTCAGTTCTCACGGGGTCATCGACACAAAGAGTGATACACGACATGTACAGGTTTTATGACGATAAGCCTTAATGATTGCATTTTTGATTAATTTTACCTTACTTTTTATCTAATCAGGTCATTTGTGATTTTGCTCCAGTGCTACTCAAATCCTAACCAGCCCTTACTTAAGTTCACCTTTTTTTTTTAAAAAAAAAAAGAAACTAGTCGGCGCGGTGACAATACATTATTTGACCAGCATAAACAAAGGCGTCTCAACGGCAATTACATTCACGTGGGCGGACGTTTTCCTTTTACAAGACCTCACGTGGTTCAAACATAACAAATAACCTCCGTTGAGTGACGCAAACATATACTCTCTAGCATGCGGGACTTAAACACTTCGCCGCGACGAGCAATTCATATTACCAGACAAATACTTTTACCAAATAATCACACATGCTGCCAGACATAGCTAGCACTGACACATAAAAAATTAACACCTCGAGTAGATTAAACAATTAAGTGGGCGGCGCTTTAGTCTAATAGTACGCACTTTAAACGAATACAAAGGAGCACAAACAACAATAAATTTAAGACCATTATCGCAAGGAATAAGAAAAATTGACCTGAGACGAATAAATTACAAATGACAAGCGCGACGGGAGTTTGATATAAAATTTCGAGTTGAGTGGGCGTTTTCAAAATGTTGACGAATTTCAAGGGCGTTCTCTAAATCAATCGGGCCGTCACGTGCTGACAATCACACAGATGAATACATTACCAACTCTCAGCTTCCGAGGTGCATCCTGGCGTTGTTATGGGCGATTGAAAAACACATAGTATTCACACGGAAGGTTTCCTTGGTCGCGACGATGAAGATGCGAAAAGTGTTCATACTTCTGGTTCCTCGGTTTCTCTTCCCCTCGGGATCGGTGGTCTGGGCGTCGGGACTAGATGCCAGCATAGTCTGCCATGTACCTACCCACTGCCCGCTTGCACGCGATAACAGGTTTACCTGCTCGCCTGCCCACGGCAACGAGTCGACTTGCGTCTCTACCCGGGTTCTTGGTCTTCAAGGCGCTCTGCGCTTACAAGGTACCTAGGCATTCAACAAGACCCGGGCGCCTGCAAAACCTGCTGGAAGGAAACAGCCCTCCGGCAGCGTGTCGCTCCAGGTGTTTCATCACCACGTGGACGGCTGCAGCCAGTGTTGCCTACTTACGTAGCTACTAAATCCTACGAAGTCCTAGGAGGAGCTTCTTCTCCAAGGAGAATTTATATACTTAGCGATTTCAGTTCAGCGTAAGCAGTTTTTATCTTATTGCCAGGAAATGCACGCAATATTACAGCTTCATTTATCTAAATGAATGATCGAGCAAACAAAAATCTCCTCACTGAAAACTAATTGTTTTTCATTGCATGGTGCCTTAACCAGGCACGCAGTGGCGCAACCAGAGGGGCAGAGGTAGCGGGAGTCGGCCCTGAGCGCCGAACGATCTAAGTGAGAAAAGTTTTAAAACAGAGAATGCTATGGCGGCCCGTGATATTATTTGCTATTAATGTTGGTTTGTTACGAGTTGGATGAATTAATTATGTAATACGTCGCTCCATGTGAAAAGAAAATATTGTAGATGGAAATTTTACATGCCATATGCATGTACACTCGGAATGCATTTATCATGAACTTTCTTTCTTTCAAAAATAGTTTGTGTGCTTGTTTTCCATTATTAGCTAATGTGAAATTGACGTGTTGAAAAAAAATATTTCTAATCCTCTGTTTCAACACAAATGCGTGAGAACCGACTTCTACCCCCTTTTTGCGTGATTTATGAGGATAATAATGCCTTTCATGCTACTTTATTACTATTATTGTGATTGTTGTTGTTGTTACGTTTATCCAAGTACTTGCCCCCCCCCCAAACGAGGGTAACGGCAATGCCCCTGGCTGGCTACGGCCCTGGTGTTCGCAGTAGAACAGTGTGTTGTTTGACTCGCGACCTCAGCGTCGAACGTGACATGTTTCAGTCCTGCCCTATATCACTATATATACGTATGTTGGTTATTTACGACATATACTTATGGATTCTGTGCCACGGAAAACCTATTTCAATGTGTGTGGGTGGGGGGGGGGGAGCAACATTCGTAAAACCCATTTCATTGGTGATGTGGCTTACGAAGCTTTGAGTTCCCTTTTTTAAGTAGTGAAAATCTATTGCAGTTGGCAACACTGCAGAACGGTGTGGGCCCGGTGCAGTTTCTACTCGAAGCAACTACGTCATGGAGAGGGAGGGGTCTGCAGTTGATGGAAAGAACGAACTGAGACCTACTAGGTATCGTAAGACTGCGGGTACCCGGCGGGTCTACAATGCCTGCCAGGAACGATCTGGACAGGTGGGCATACAAGCTGCTCAAGCGAGGATGTTGCGCAGGTTGCATGGCATTTCAGGAGCGATGTCTCGCGAACGGGTCTGCTCCAGGTCTTGTGCAGGCCTCTGGTCGGGACGTCAACGTGGCGGATGGTAGGCATCATCGGCGTATCAATAGGGCGGCGTTCGACCTCTCTCTCTCTCTCTCTCTCTCTCTCTCTCTCTCCATGGCGGCGAATAGGCATCATCGGCGTGGCTCGTCGTTCCTCTCTCTCTCCGTGGCGTATGGTAGGCATCATCGGCGTAGTCTCTTCTGACATCGGGCGAATCGACGTAACGCCCTCATCTCTCTTCTTCCTCTAGCCCGCCATAGTTTCCGGTGTTCCTCGTTTCTCAAAAAATTATAAACGGCGTAAGGCAATCACAAAAAACACGGTCTCGCTTCAACTGCTCCCAGCGGTTGAGGTAGGCGCACTCGTGTAGACTTACTGTCTATCACACACACTGGTGTTCGTAAAACACAACAAAGTCCACTGTACACGCAGAGGTAGCACGAAGGTGCTCTTGTTACAAGAATCGCGGCAAAACTGTATATGGAGAGATAGCACGGAGCTACTCTCGCTACAAGGATCGCGGTAAGACTGTGTGTCGAAAAACCATGTCCTTCGTTTTATTTAGATTTTGAAAAGAGACGCTAGGCGTTCGTTGAAGTGACGCTTCCGAAGAGGTCATTTCACTTTGCTCTATTGTCTCCCAAGTGGGACGAGCCGTGCTCGAAGTTGAGTTTGTGCGGATTAAGCCTCAGCCTCGCTGTCGCCCATAGCTCAATTGCAACCGGTGTCCACAAACTGATCAATTACAACCGATTTGATCTGGCGTCCGTAATTGTTGCTTGATCGCGACGAAACTCCACACATCCGTCCTTGCACACATGCCGCTGCGCTGGTATAAGTTTCACGTGAATCTGACCGCTGGAAACCGAGATATTTAAATGTTCGTCATTACGGTCGAATTTCCTAAGCTTTAACGTGACCCTTCAGGTGCTCACCCTTAAGACACGTGAACGTCTCGTTCCTCCCGTCGGCTTGGCAAAAATCAAATATGTATTCTTACAACTTAAAACTCTCAACGCTTTGAATCAACACATTTTTTACCGCTATGGACAATAATAATAATAATAATAATAATGACGTCGGTAAATCTGACTGTCACAACCTCGCCCCCTTCTTCTTCCAAGGATTTCGTAAGCGTGAAAAATTCGCTCTACACAGGGGCAGAAATTTTTTTTGTTTACAAATCCTTGAACACTCTGTATACAAAATTGACCAACAAATATATGCACACCCTGTATATAAATTGACAAACAAATACATTAACACCCTGTATATAAATTGACAAACAAATACATTAACACCCTGTATATAAATTGACAAACAAATACATTAACACCCTGTATATAAAAATTGACAAGGAAACACATGAACACCATGTATATATAAAATTTACTCTCTGGACTGTACGGACACTGCGACCTTCCAGGTTCATAACCTATATAATAACACCCTGAATATAACATAATATGAAGAGTATATATACAAAACAAGAACAAGATGTGAGCATTTACGTGTCAGCTTGCACTCTTACGTCGCTCTTACTCTCGCACAGTTCTGTCCACTCTCTGCGCTTCTCATCGGAACAGTTCCACCTCTTGCAGTTCTCTATATGCTGGGGTTCTATCGTCTTCCCAGACGTGCAGTCCACTAACTCCAGAATATTGGCAGCGAGCTTGCTCTTGCAGAAATACGGACCATCGTACATGAAAAAGAGCTTCTTGATTTTTCCTTCGATTTGAGAGCTAAGTCCGTGATTTTTTACAAATGCGAGGTCTCCAGTTCGAATCTCGGCGCCGTCTCTTGCCTGTCTTTCATTGGCCTTCTTCCTGGTTTCTCTCGTCCGTTCGACGGCCATCAGGATCTTTTGTTTGACAGTTGGGTCGCGGTTGTCCTCCTTCAACCCAAAGTGACGAATTACGTCTCTCCGAGGTGTGCTGCCGAATTGCAGTTCTGCTGGTGTGAACCCAAGGGTGTCGGATTCCGTGTTGTTTAGGAGGAGTACAATCGAGGTGACGTGCTTGCTCCATTGCTGATGCTGTTTATGGCAAAATAATCTCAAGAGGCGGTTCATTTCGCAGTGCATGCGTTCGACCTTGTTTGCCTGCGGCCTGTAACTCGGGGTCCATATGGGCTTCACTGCGTATGTTTCCAAAGTGTCCCTCCAGAGGTTACTTGTGAACTGAGCTCCGCGGTCCGTGAGAATGTAGCGCGGAGTTCCGAGGTGCACAAAGTAATTTTCTGTAAGCTTACGGAGCAGCACACTCGTCGCGGTTGACCTGACTGGATACGCAACCAGGAAACGACTGCATCCATCCATAACTGTGAATAGGTACTTCATGCCGTCCTTGCTTTTCGGGAGTGGTCCCACGCAGTCTGCGAACAACACTTCCCGCGGTTTCTCTGCCACAAACGATGTTGGGTTTTTTGCTGCTCTGACGCGGTTAGGCTTAGTTTGCATACAGATGACGCAATCGCGCACCCATTTCTTAGCGTCTTTCCGCATCCCTTTTCAATAATAGGTGCTCTCGAGGTATCTCCACATTTTCCTCCCCCCGAAGTGACCTGATTTGTCATGCTCTTCCTCCAAGATTTTCTTTCTCGCTTCAGCTGGCACATATACCCTCAGGCGCTCCGGGTTGTTGACATCTGTCTTGCACAGGATCCCGTTCGCGACGACAAAATGCTCTTTCACGCGTCGCTGGCGACGTGGATCTGCGGGTTGCTAGTCTTCCAGGATACTGAAGTACTGTGCGAGCTCGGAATCTTCGTGTTGCATCTCCGCAAACCGCCCGCGGCTGAAGGTGGTCAGGTACGGGGAATCGAACTGCATCAAATTTACGTGCACTTTTGTTAATCCTTTCCCTCCAACGTATCTTGACAGGGCATCAGGCACAACATTCTCTCGCCCTTTCACATACTCCACCTCAAACGAGTAGCGCTGAAGGCGATTGCTCCACCTCGTTAATCTCCCACTCCAGTTTTTCGCACGGTGCAGCCATTGGAGATTCCGGTGGTCAGTTCTCACAACAAAGTGGCCTCCGGCCAGATAAACATGAAAAGTTTCAATGGCCCACACCACGGCCAGGCACTCGAGTTCTCCGACGGTGTAATTTCTCTCTGCCCCCGCAGGGAACGACTGGCGTACTGAATCACACGTTTCTCCCCCTCCTTTTCCTGATACAGTACTGCGCCCACGGCCGTGATTGAAGCGTCGCACTGGACATAAAAAACGTCAGAAAAATCAGCGAAGCTGTTCACAGACGGCGTCCTTTAGTTTATCTAGGGCTCCTTGGTGTTGATCCGTCCACTTCCATGCCTTTCCTTGTTTCAGCAGTTCAAATAGGGGTGACGCAAGTTCGCTGAAGTTCTGTATGAAGCGCCGGTGCCACGTAAATATCCCTAGAAGGCGCTGGACTCCTTTCCTTGATGTCGGGGGCTCAAGCTTCCTTATTGCTTCAAACTTCACTGGGTCCTGCCTCACGCCTTGAGCATCTATGATGTGGCCCAAAAATTGCACTTCCGGTTGAAAGAAAGCCGATTTTTCGAGTTTAATCGTCATTCCCGCATCTCGTAATTTAGTGGGGATCAGGCTTAGATGTTCGAAATGTTCTTCCACGTTTCTTGAAAAGCACAAGATGTCATCAACATACCACAGACAGAAATCTTTCACTTCGTCTCCGAGCACTTCCGCCATGGCGTTCGTGAAAGCTTGCACACCGTTAGAGATTCCGAACGGAACGACGGTAAACTCGTATAGGTTATCCTCGAATCCGAAGGCTGTATAAGGCATGCTCTGTTCGCACAAGGGGACCTGCCAGAATCCAGATAACATATCGATTTTTGAGAACACGTGCTTGCCATGCAACAGTTGTAGGGTGTCCTGTAGTTTTAATGTTCTGACGCGTTCCAGCTTACACCTCGTATTTAGCGCGCGAAAATCTCCGCAAATTCTGAGGCTATTGTCAAATTTGTTCACCACGAGTAGAGGATTCAAATGTACTGAGCGTGATTTCCTAATTACGCCCCACTCCAGCATCTGCTGCAGCTGCCGACGCACTTCCGGTCGATGTGTAAACGCTATCGGGTAAGGCTTACTGACAACTGTACTTTCTCCCTCGACACGGATTTAATTCGTATACCTCTGGCACTTTCCTGGCCTTTCATCAAGAACGACGGCATTCTTCCTCAAAAGTTTGGCGAAAACTTGCTTCTGACTCGCTGAGAGATTCTCACACGAAGCAACTGCGGCGTGCAATCTTTCCTGTACTCCTTTGTCGCGGTCGACCTCCGAACATAAAGCGACGACGGGCTGGAACTCGCCCTCTTCTCCTGCGCATGACCTCCAGAACTCGACGTTGAACTCTTCGTCGCGATTATTCAAGGTTACAAAGTGTCGACCAATGTTAAGCACAGACGCATACCGGCTCAGGAAATCCATTCCTAGCAGCAGGTCCACGGACAATGACTGGACCACCAGAACCTCAACCTCAACATGATGTTCATCCAGCGTTGCCTGCAGAATGGTGTGACCGAGAGGCTTCTCTCTCGCTTTGCCCGAGAAATCGATGAGTCTAAAGTTTCGTACGTGCCGAAGTTGTGGCCTGCGCACTCCCTTTGTCACGCGCCGCCAAGTTGCCTCCGAGCATAAGCTTGCCTCACTTCCTGTGTCTAGGAGCCCCATCACAATTTCATCGCCCACTCGCAGTTGTACATGTGGCGATTTCGAAGGCCAGCGGTCCTCGTGACTTTCCTCGGCTTCCTCGTCGGCGTGGATCTCATCGTCCAGCCAAGCAGCACGAATTCTGATCAGCGTGGTCTTTGTTACATCCGGGTGGTTCGGCTCAAGCGAAGGTGGATCAGGTGTAGTCTGCCCCGCATCCGAGCCCTGACGGATGCTGGTATCCCGACGGTCCTGGCCTGGGCGAACCGCGTCTGGAATTCGGTCTGGTCTCTTCTCTCGCTGGGCTCCGTTGCGTCCTCGCTCCACGGCGTCCTGCGTCTCCCCGATCTGACTCCGGGCTGACCGACCTGCTATCCGCGTGGCGCTGATAAAATCCATCCCGGACTTGGCCGTTCTGAAAAAAACCGTCGTTTCTCCTTGGCGACGCACGAGTCGGACCTCCACGCCGTCTCCTGCCTCTGAACGGGCGTCTCCGTCGCGGTGAAGGTGGATCTTGCAGCTGACGGTTCCTTTCAGCCCCCGGAGCGTGGTGCTGTCCTCTCCATCCCTGCTGGACTAGATGAACGCGCGGGTGTTTATTCCGGTGCGACGAATCATCTTCCGGTCGGCGCCGCTTGCTAAACTTCTCACCTCTGGTTTTTTGCCTCTCCTCCTCGCACTAAAACAGGTTTTCCAGTGTGAGGGACATGGCGTCGGCGTCAAACACGCATGCTCCATTGAGATTACGACGAATCTCGTGTGGGAAATGGTACACCAGAGCGGCTATTATCTCCGCCGTGGTCATTTGGGGTTGCAGAGACTTGAACTCATTGTACCGTTTCCAAAAGTACTGGGCATACGTGAGTCCTCCGCCCCTGTCGTATCGTTTGTTTCGCACCTTCATTAGCATCCTCTCTACCTGCAGGGGACGTTGAAAATAAGTGAGAAACGCTTCTTTGAACTCCTCATATGAATTCAAGTTCCCCTCGTTCCTATCCATCCAGTTCTTAGCCCGGTCCTGCATTAAATCTTTCAGAATCAGAAGCCTATCCTCGTCCGTCAGACCTAACTCTCGGGCGGTAGAATTAAATTGCTCGAGGTACGTGGAAGGAAGAATTCTGTCAGCACCCGAAAATTTTTTGAAGTGCTTCCGGTATTCGGGCGGAAACAGAGCTCTCCTGGCAGCCGGTGGGTCAAACTGTAAATCCTCGTCCCTCTGCTCGCGGCGCGGACTCAACCGTGGTGACGCAGTGTTTTCTCTTCGAAGGGGGCGGGGCGTTTCTGGAGCTCGCTGGTGGCTTTCCCCGTTCGAGCAAGTGGCGATTTCGGCTGCCGGTGGTGACGTCACTCGGGGCTCCCGCGACGGTTGTGAAGTGCCGCTGCTAGTTATGCTCAGTTGACGCACTTTCATCTCGAGGTCCTCAATTCGTTCGGAGTTTCCTTCGGCTCGAACTGAAATTTCTCTCACTTGTCGCCCCAGGGTGTCTATGCCACGGTCACATGTCGCTTCCAGCTGCACGCATTGTCGGGCCATCTGCTGCATACCTTCCTCTTGGTCGCGCACGCTCTGAGACAGTGTTGCCATCTGGTTTTCTTGCCGGTCGATCCGCACGTTGATTCCGGCGATCTTGGCTTCGACCCGGGATTCGCATTCTTGTACCCGCGCGACGAGTTCCTGCGTAATCGCCTCACCGGAAGTACGGATGGTCTCCTGGAGGCGGTCTTCCGTCACTCGCGTCTGGGTGCTGATGGCCTCTATCTTTCTTTGGGTGGCTTCCATCCCGCTTCGCGTGGCCACCATCTTGGCTTCGATTCCGCTTCGCGTGGCTTCCATCTTGGCTTCCATCCGCAGTAGCATCTCGATGATCTGTTGGGAGTTGGTACCACTGAGGCTAGCTGCTTCGTTGACCCGTTCTGCTTCTCCCAGAGATACCTGTTGCGCGCTGGTCTCATTGGCTTGCCCCCCGCTGTTCGGTAGACTGGTTTCTTCACGTGGACTTAACGGGACCTCGCACCGGGAACAAACCTGTCTAGCTGTGCCGACGTTTTCACTTTCTGGGAACTCCTCGCTGCAGACATCGCAAATCACCCTTACGTCACTCATGTTTAAGTTCTCGATGCGGCGGTTGCGCAATTTCATGAAATCAAATATTCAACCCTCGGTCGATTCTCAATGCTCGCTGACAAGCGTAAACGTGAGCGCTCACAATATATACCAATATATATATATATTTAAACAATTCACAACGAAAAAAGATAAGGGCGGTCGATTCCCCCTTTGCCAGAACTCAACATAACGCCTAATGTCTTATGCCAAACAAAATTTTTAAAATGCCTAACGCCTTAAGTAGCTGCCCTACTACCTTGACAAAAATAAACGCCTAATTTCTCAATTACCACCTCACGTCAGAAATAAAACAATAAAATCTCACAATGAAACACAGTTACATGACACCAAAATACGCCTGACGTAGCCCTTACAAAAACGACATATACCTCTGCACTGAGGGTGCTTTCGATTTTAAAATATACCGGTCCCTGTGTTCGCGGCGCCAAAAATGGCATATGCACCTGCACTGAGGATACTTTCGATTTAAAAACCATACCGGTCCCCTGTTCGCGGCGCCAAAAATGTGAAACGCCCTCCCTTGCCCGGGAAAACAAATGCTACCACTACCTAGAGATAGAGGCGACAAAATCTCCCTCGGACAAGCGAAATAGCGTTACGGTCCAGGTTAAGTTCGTGTGTAGGAACCGGTGACCGACAGTGCATAGTGATAAGCCATATCGAATAAAAACAAAGACATATGTACTTTCAAATAACCACCTCTTTACCTGTAGCCGGGAAGCGGCTAGCTGCATACCTGAAAATCACGGGTAGCGACATGCGTACGAAATGATATGGCCCAAAAGTAACATGAAAATAAAAAGTATATTCTATTCATAACCAACAAAAATCAGTTTACTACATCTCCCCCTCTTTCACGCTCTCACATTCATTCACACATTCAGTTCTCACGGGGTCATCGACACAAAGAGTGATACACGACATGTACAGGTTTTATGACGATAAGCCTTAATGATTGCATTTTTGATTAATTTTACCTTACTTTTTATCTAATCAGGTCATTTGTGATTTTGCTCCAGTGCTACTCAAATCCTAACCAGCCCTTACTTAAGTTCACCTTTTTTTTTTAAAAAAAAGAAACTAGTCGGCGCGGTGACAATACATTATTTGACCAGCATAAACAAAGGCGTCTCAACGGCAATTACATTCACGTGGGCGGACGTTTTCCTTTTACAAGACCTCACGTGGTTCAAACATAACAAATAACCTCCGTTGAGTGACGCAAACATATACTCTCTAGCATGCGGGACTTAAACACTTCGCCGCGACGAGCAATTCATATTACCAGACAAATACTTTTACCAAATAATCACACATGCTGCCAGACATAGCTAGCACTGACACAAAAAATTAACACCTCAAGTAGATTAAACAATTAAGTGGGCGGCGCTTTACTCTAATAGTACGCACTTTAAATGAATACAAAGGAGCACAAACAACAATAAATTTAAGACCATTAAAAAAATATCGCAAGGAATAAGAAAAATTGACCTGAGACGAATAAATTACAAATGACAAGCGCGACGGGAGTTTGATATAAAATTTCGAGTTGAGTGGGCGTTTTCAAAATGTTGACGAATTTCAAGGGCGTTCTCTAAATCAATCGGGCCGTCACGTGCTGACAATCACACAGATGAATACATTACCAACTCTCAGCTTCCGAGGTGCATCCTGGCGTCGTTATGGGCGATTGAAAAACACATAGTATTCACACGGAAGGTTTCCTTGGTCGCGACGATGAAGATGCGAAAAGTGTTCATACTTCTGGTTCCTCGGTTTCTCTTCCCCTCGGGATCGGTGGTCTGGGCGTCGGGACGTCAACGTGGCGGATGGTAGGCATCATCGGCGTATCAATAGGGCGGCGTTCGACCTCTCTCTCTCTCTCTCTCTCTCTCTCTCTCTCTCCATGGCGGCGGATAGGCATCATCGGCGTGGCTCGTCGTTCCTCTCTCTCTCCGTGGCGTATGGTAGGCATCATCGGCGTAGTCTCTTCTGACATCGGGCGAATCGACGTAACGCCCTCATCTCTCTTCTTCCTCTAGCCCGCCATAGTTTCCGGTGTTCCTCGTTTCTCAAAAAATTATAAACGGCGTAAGGCAATCACAAAAAACACGGTCTCGCTTCAACTGCTCCCAGCGGTTGAGGTAGGCGCACTCGTGTAGACTTACTGTCTATCACACACACTGGTGTTCGTAAAACACAACAAAGTCCACTGTACACGCAGAGGTAGCGCGAAGGTGCTCTTGTTACAAGAATCGCGGCAAAACTGTATATGGAGAGATAGCACGGAGCTGCTCTCGCTACAAGGATCGCGGTAAGACTGTGTGTCGAAAAACCATGTCCTTCGTTTTATTTAGATTTTGAAAAGAGACGCTAGGCGTTCGTTGAAGTGACGCTTCCGAAGAGGTCATTTCACTTTGCTCTATTGTCTCCCAAGTGGGACGAGCCGTGCTCGAAGTTGAGTTTGTGCGGATTAAGCCTCAGCCTCGCTGTCGCCCATAGCTCAATTGCAACCGGTGTCCACAAACTGATAAATTACAACCGATTTGATCTGGCGTCCGTAATTGTTGCTTGATCGCGACGAAACTCCACACATCCGTCCTTGCACACATGCCGCTGCGCTGGTATAAGTTTCACGTGAATCTGACCGCTGGAAACCGAGATATTTAAATGTTCGTCATTACGGTCGAATTTCCTAAGCTTTAGACGCATAACGTGACCCTTCAGGTGCTCACCCTTAAGACACGTGAACGTCTCGTTCCTCCCGTCGGCTTGGCACAAATCAAATATGTATTCTTACAACTTAAAACTCTCAACGCTTTGAATCAACACATTTTTTACCGCTATGGACAATAATAATAATGACGTCGGTAAATCTGACTGTCACAAACCTGCGTCAGTGAGGGTATGGGGATGCATGACGGCATCTGGGGTTGGCCCACTACACATTCTGTGAGGGCATTGTGAATGCACACGCCTATACACGCATACTGGAGCGGCATCTTCTCACAGTGCGAAGGCACCTGTTCCACAGGCGGCGTCTCATCTTTCAACACGACAATGCCAGGCCTCATACAGTGCGGCTGACAAGAGAATGGTTGACTCGCCATCACGTGTGAACTCTGCCATGGCCACCATCGAGTCCCGACCTCTCGCCCATTGAATATGTGTGGCATGTTCTTAAGCGACGTGTGCAACAGAGGGGACCCACGACAGTGGCTGCTCTTATCGCCTGCCTGCAGGAGGAATGGCACCTCATCGATGTGGAATACCTTGAACGACTCGTCTGCAGCATGCCCCGACGCATAGCCACAGTTATTCGCCGACAGGGAGGCGTCACACCATGGTAAACAGCAGTGGCGTGCCCAGGGGGGGGGGGTTGGTGGGGGTTAAAACCCCCCCATTGGTTTCGTCATTTAAAAAAAAATTAAAGCAGAAATACATTTTATTTCATAAATTGCCAATATTGTAAAATGTTTACATTTGGCAATGAGAAATGTATTGCTTCTTCAATTACTTTTGATAATACTGGAGTTGAGTTACAGCAATGCACAAGCATTCATTCATTCCTTAGTCACTGAAAAGGAAAGATAATTTCCTTCTCAGTATGGTCAAGAAAAGAGCCGCAACCCTTGGAATGCGAACTGAAGGAATCCCTCCTCCCCTTTCTTTCACCCACGATGACCCTCTTAGGAGAATGACCCTCCCTTTCCTGTTACGACAGTGCTGCTAACTTCCCTTTTCTTTCTTTCCCCTTCTTATACCATTTATACCAGCAGAGTAAAGTTCTGTGAGATTTGAATCACTACAATTAGTAGGCAAAGTAAGTCAAAATCTTATTTCGCACCTGGATGCATATTTATTTCAAAATATCAATAATTATAATAATAATAATAATGATTGTTGCAGGCAGTAGCGAGGCATGGTTTTACGAAGGAGGCAAGCAATGTTTTGTACAATAGCATGCCGGGAGGAAGGGAGGGATGCGTTATATAGCGCAACTGGCCCAGTCAGTTCATAAACAAAATAAAAGCAATTAATATGCCAAAATATTATACGTTTTACTCTTGTGCTCTTTACAAATTAGATAATTTTTTCGCAACCAATTTCCAGCCTTCAGTTTATTGAATTTTCTTGTAACATGTGTGAAAGATCTCGCTTGAATTTGTGCGTAAATAATTTAGCAGTTGCCAACACTACTGGTTGCTGTCAACACTGGTGACGTAATTTGAGCTGGACCAAGCTGGATGCATGGTTCAGACATTCGACCGCCCGGTATCTTTGTCCCAAGTCCTGGTGTTCACTGGGGTTGTAGCGAGTTGCAGTCTGCAAGGTAGCAAGTCGAAGTTGTCGTGTTGTGTGTTACGTTTCTGCGTGTGTAATAGATTTTTGACGTGGAACTAAAGATGGATAGAAAAAAGAGGAGAAATATATTATTTGATTATTTCAAAAAGAAACAAAAAATGGAAGTTGAAGCTTCACCTTCCACAAATAGAACGTCAGAAAAGGTCGATTTAAGTTCAGAGGAATTCCATCCGAATTGCGAGAGTGAAACGTGCGAACTTTCAGACTCTTGATATTCAACAAGAAGGCATAACAGAAGATATTGCAAACCTTGTTGCAAAATTATGTCAAGGAACTGTCGAGGTAAGTGACGTTCATTATTTGATAGCAGATATATCCATAGGCGGATTTAGAATTGTTTTTCTGGGAGAGCACAGCATGTGCTGTAAGCATACAATCGTGTGTGTGCAGGGGAGGGGTGTGCCCGCGTGTGTATGTCTGGAAGACGTGTGTAGGATGTCACCCTATATCACCAATAAACTTTCGCAGGGCGAGAGAACATCATGATGAACAAGTTTCCTCAATGATTTCAGGGGCCTCACCGATGGTGGTGTAATCAAAGAGGTCCTGGGTTTGATCCCCTGTGAAGGTGCATTGCACAGTGGTACGTATCCCGATTTAAACTTTAAGACCAGTCCCGATTAACGTATCTGAATATAAAATGGACTTTAAAATCATTTACTTTTTGTTTTGTTCACGAACCCTCGAAAAACGATATTACCTATCTTATAGATCCACCAAGGTATTTGAAACCCTGGCGTCGGAGCAGTGGCACTAATGTCGCTAGTGTATATGTATGCAACCACATTATAAAACCACGGTTGGCATGGACAGTTTTATTATTTTGTAGGAAAGGGATAAAGTTTGTTTTACGACACGGGATAGACTAGATAGGCATCCTATTAACTGTAAATATTCCTTACAAACCTTCTGAATATTTCTCTTGTACAAACGCAACAAATACAATAAGTAATATACATGTGCAGTAATAAATTCATTTTCTGAAAGCATCTTTTCTGGCATCAGTGGTCGAAGTAGGGGATGCTGCCTTCAGTTAAGAAAGTTTCACAAATCATACCCCCAATTAGAATAATTTTCATATTGAGCATCCTCCACCTACTGTATTGTCTCCATGTTGATCCATACAAGGATGTACCCCCTCGTATTTCCAAAATCGATCAAACATCCCCTCCCTTTTCGGCTACGAATTTGCATTTCGAGCACTGTCTGGCAAGATTTTGTCGGGCTCAGTGACAGATCCTGTGGTGCGGTACTGGGCTTCGGAGGGGAAGGGGGGAGTGGCCCCTTCAACAGTTGGTTTCGCAGTTCCATAACGTTAACATTATACAAAATTCCTCTCCATAGACCTAATATGAAAATGAATATGACACATTAATGACACTGTAGTAGAAAATGTTAATTACTGAAGTGGTTCGTATTTGTTTGTCGACTGTCAAAGAAATGTTTTGACCAATAATATAATAATACAATGCCAAAAATGTACACAATATTTAGCAAAACCATCTCCACAACAAGTACAATGTTGATTGATTTGATGTTTTAAATCCACTTTATGCACAGTAAGGCTAATCGGGACTGGGCCTAAAGTTTAAAGTGAGATCCGAAGCACTATTAGCCTCTACCGGGTATTGAACCCGGGACACCTTGATTACAAGGCGACGACGCTCACACTGAAATGAAACTGTGGTATCGTCATCTTGCAGCAATGCAAATACGTCTAGTAAATGCTCTTGAAGCAATTGATATATGCAGTGAAGTAATATTTCCCTGGGTAAACACACGTTTGCTCATATTATGTACATTCCCGGTAACAACAACATCAAATGAGAAATCATTCTCAACTTTGAGGCACTTGAAGACCTATCTTCGAAATACCATTTGCGAAGAAAGATTAAATGGGTTAGCTGCTCTGAACATTCACCGGGATATAAAAGTTACTTGTGACGACATACTGTCAGAACTCGCACAGAAACCTCGATGCCTAAATTTCAGAATTTAAGTTGTTGAACTGTGGTACCTTATTTATTACTGTCTTTAAGACATCAAGTAGTCTTAATCTCTTTAATGTTGTTACAATGTTGAGTGTACATATTTTTTGTTTAAAAATTATATTTGAGCAATTAAATATAAAATATTAATAATTTGGAAATATTGAAGCAGGTGCTTTTATATGATGCAATAAAAACATGAAGCATCCATAGCAAATACATTGATTGCGTTCATTGGGGTAAAATCCAAGTATATTAATTATCTAATTTATTACAAGAAATTTGACCTGTGAACTGGAAAATGTGTTAGATTCATAACCCCCCCCTTACGAAAATCCTGGGCACGCGCCTGGTAAACAGGATCCCCTCTAACAGTGGTCGAACTTCAATGTCACGTGTAGATGGACGAAAATGTTTTATTTTGTGTGGACACCATACATTGCTGCGTTGCAGCGGAAATTTATGTTTCCCTTTGTTCCTTGTAGCCTGCTGAATAAAATATGTTAAGCATATGCATGTGTTCTTCTTTCCACAACGCACTCCTATATTTGTGACTGGTCGAACTTCATTGTCACTAAGGTTGTATATATATATACAGGGTGTTTCTAAAGGTCGTTTACAACGCTTGGGAGGTGATTCCTCACACGAAAACAAGCAAAAAGTCTAAGTTCCATTTTTACGACTGAGGCTTCGTTTCCGAGATAGGAGCCTCGCAAAAGGTGACAAAGTGAACGTCACACCTGACTGGGACGAATACTATAACAGATAGAGAGGCGGTTCCAAGGGAATCATAAAGGAATCGTATGTGCTCAGTCCGGAAGTCACTATGAAAAGTTCACTGCACGCATGCGCAATGGAGTCCTCAAAGGAATTGGGGATTTCCAGCAAGAACAATGCATGGAAAGTGTATGTAACGCAGCAAGAAGGACCGTGACAATGAGAAATGCGTTCAAGACAACACATCCCGACCTCAAACATCAAAACATGAGCACCGAACACAAAATCCGAAAAGTTGAGCACGGTTGCATACCCCAGTTACACGCGAGGAACGAACGAATCATATCATGTGGCATACGAGAGGCACATTACTCCACCAGGAGGAGGGAAAGAAAAACACAATATCAGATGATTGCGACAACGTGTAATTTTACACGCGAAAACTGCGTAAATCCCCCCCCCACACACACAACAAACAACAAATGCTACAATGTCTTGCGTGTGCGTTTCACTGTACACCAACTGAAGATGTCACTTTCAACATACAAAGGGGGTGGGGAGCAATACCAAGAGTGTTCTCACTGGGATTTGCCGAGAACGATAATCACAGACGGTTTTCAAAATGTCTGCCGTTCACTTCTACGCAGAGATGACAGCGACGAATCAAGGATTGTCGAGTACGAGCAAACAAGCTAGGTGTATACGCTACCGTCGCGGCGGCGACGTTGATGCGAGCAACGAGGTCCTCAGCTGATGTGACAGGTGTGTCGCATACGAGGGTTTTCATATCTCCCCAGAAGAACAAATCGAGAGGGTTGAGATCTGGCAACCTCTGTGGCCAAGGCATAGGTTCATCCCTACCATTGAACCTATTACGAAACACGTCATGCAGGAAATGTCGTACATTACGATCGATATGAGCTGTTGTCCCATCGTGTTAGTACCACATTTCTTGCCGCAGTGCCAAAGGTACGGTCTCCAACAGTTCAGGCAGAACCTCACTAAGAAAAGCATGCTACGTGCGATCAATCAGGCGAACAGGGAGAATGTATGGTCCAATTAAATGATCATGTACTATCCCGCACCACACATTCACTGAAAACCTGTGCAGGTGATGGGCCACAAAAAGTGCATGTGGGTTGTCAAAGTCTCAGACATGACTGTTTCTACTATTGAAGACATCCATCCTGGTGAAAATGGCTTCATCTGCCCACAATACCTTTCCCCAGAAGTGATGGTTTGTGTCCAGCTGATTCAACAACCATTGGCAAAACTCAATACGAGGTCGAAAGTCACGAGGTAACAGTTCTTGTACTTTTTGCAGTTTCAAAGGGTGCATTCCTTCTTTTGACAACACTCGCCAAACATTCACATGACACGTGTTTCGTGCCCGAGCGAGCACGCGCGTACTGGTGCCAGGATGTTCTGGGACCGCTGTTAACGCATCTTCTGCAAACTAATATGTGCGTACACTTCGGGGTCTTCCAACGTCTTGCCGCTGTGGTAAGACTGACCCTGTTTCACGCAGTCGACTGTCCACTACCTGAAAGAAGGCGTGAAACGGTAAACGTTTATGTGGAAAGCGTTCTCCATAAAGACAACTTCCCTCACGGCTATTAGCACGTGCCTCCCCATACATGAGATGCATGTCTGCTAACTGCTGGGTCGTATACGCAGCCATCTATGTAATAGGGAGCTGGAACTGCAAAGTATCGTTTTTGTTTAATACTGGCACACTGCAAAAATTGGCCGTATCACCGTACGAACACCAAAGACCAATTGTTGCGATACTTGACTTGCCCACTCCACCACGTCAACTTCTTTAAATACAACATACTAGTACTCTTCAATGCGTATGACAACCTAGAGCGAACTGCTGATCATATCCCAGCACCTGCAACACGATTGGGACGACTGCCGGAGAGAACCAACCTTTCGAGCTCCTCTCGCGGGTACAGCAGCCATGAAGGTCAAACGTAGACTACGAGAGCCAGACTTGCCTGCGCAGCGCTTCCAAAACTGGTCTCTTTTACGTCACAGTGATCGCGCGCGAACACTCTTGGTATTGCTCCCCACCCCCTTTGTGTGGTGAAAGTGACATCTTCAGTTGGTGTACAGTCACACGCACTGTCCGTGCGTAAGATATTGTAGCATTTGTTGTTTGTTGTGTGTGTGGGGATATTACGTAGTTGTCGCGTTTAAAAATACACGTTGTCGCAATCATCTGATATTGTGTTTTTCTTTCCCTCCTCCTGGTAGAGTGATGTGTCTCTCGTATGCCACATGACACGATTCGTTCGTTCCTCGCGTGTAACTGGGGTATGCAACCGTGCTCAACTTTTCGGATTATGTGTTCCGTGCTCATGTTTTGATGTTTGAGGTCGGGATGTGTTGTCTTTAACGCTTTTCTCATTGTCACGGTCCTTCTTGATGCGTTACATACACTTTCCATGCATTGTTCTTGCTGGAAATCCCCAATTCCTTTGAGGACTTCATTGCGCATGCGTGCAGTGAACTTTTCATAGTGACTTCCGGACTGAGCACATACGATTCCTTTATGATTCCCTTGGAACCGCCTCTCTATCTGTTATAGTATTCGTCCCAGTCAGGTGTGACGTTCACTTTGTCACCTTTTGCGAGGCTCCTATCTCGGAAACGAAGCCTCAGTCGTAAAAATGGAACTTAGACTTTTTGCTTGTTTTCGTGTGAGGAATCACCTCCCAAGCGTTGTAAACGACCTTTAGAAACACCCGTATATATATATATGGGGGAAGAGTTAGTAAAATCTGGTTAACGGATTTGAAACCTACCCCCCCCCACTCCAAAATAAGTTCTGACGTCCCTGATGCTGGACGTAAACAGCCAAATCAGGCATGTATCTCTAGAAATATATTTGGAGGGTGGAAGTCCGAACCAAGTGTCTCATAAATAATATAAAAGTTTGATTGATTGAATTAGTTTATTTTATTTATCTTTTCTGCCAATTTTGGCTAATCGCGAAGATGAAGATGAATGGTGATAAGATGAAAGATGAAGGGACAATCAACACAAATAAGTCCCATAGAGGATTATGCTGGCCTTGGGCCCAGAAGTCCCAGATGCCAGAGCCTCAGTCCAGGATGCAGGTGGTAGAGCAGCCTACGGCCGAACCTCGCCCGCCAAACAAAGGCATTATATTATTATTACTACTACTACCAGAGCGAATAGAACGCTTCTATACGCTCTGCTGCTACTACTACGTGGAAGTGAGATTGACATTTTGGTGTCTTGAAAAAAGGTCACCCCTTACACCCAAGTTTGAACTAAATATTAAATATGTAAATTAATTAATTAATATTGTATTGTTCATTACATGAACATGAGCATTCATTACATGAATGGATAAAAAAGACTGTATAAGAATAGAGATATAACTGTATGTAATCATTATTTAGTTTACGTCCAGTTACAAGACCGTCAAAATTTATATAAAAACAATTGCCCTGGCAAGGAAATGAATGTGAAATAGGTAAAGAATCGAATATTTATTGAATAACAAAACAAGGATGTCGGATCCAGTTGACGAAAAATAAAGTTCCTGATCAATATTTTATATATGTTATCATAAGTACGAGGGGCATATTGAAAGTAATGAGAAACAATTTTAAAAAAATATATGGTATCCATCAACACACGTAGAGTCCAGCGCAGATAATTCTGCCGTGCGATGCGCGAAACAACTAAAGAAGCAGTGTTGCTAATGGAGCAGATAGAAAAATCGCTGCAGTGCGCCGATGCACAGCTGTTACGTACAACAATAAAATTAGAGAATTCAGGTCTATCTAACGTTGAGTTTTAAACGTCATGCATTATACCAGGACTAGGATTAATATGTACTAACAAGTGGCTTTGTATGTAGCTACATACATATGGACTAAAAATTCGCAAAATATGAACTAACACATAAGTAAAATTACCAAAAATGCTGCAAAGAAGACTTCTTCATACGATTCCTTATTTGAGTGATTTCAAACAAAATAAAAAAAAATATATATATTATTTTTCATTGCATTAATGCACTGGTGGCGTTCTAACTTTTCACTCCCAAAACCCGTATACACTGGTATGGAACTGCAACGGCAGATAATAACATGCCAACGTGTTAAACCGCTACAATTGCACCATAACACTCCTCCTGAAGCAGTATTATTATTTCTTCTCTGAGATCGGCGACAGTCGGTTGCCTTTGTTGTACATTTACAAAGGATGCCGGCTTCCACAACAATAACAAGTACATATACTGCCACTAGACGATAAGCTGCGCGGCTTTTTCTTTTGTTATGAACCAGGGCCGGCGCTAGTCATTTTGCCTCCCTGGGAGGTGGCGGCAGATGCCGCTCTATTTCGACCCCCCCCCCCCGGTTATTACGCAGCAACGGAAAATTGAAAATCAATATATTCCTAACTAAAACATCAAAATATAAAATAAATAATGAGACTTCTTATGCTATTTCAATACTATTCAGCGCAAAAGAATATCTCGCTCGATCACAGTTTTCAATAAGCTTATTTTTTTCTTCTCTTCAAATTTTGCCGCTCGGTTCGCCCTCCCCTTCCGCCGGCCCTGCTATGAACTTGGTCACCCATCAAAGCATGGCAATTTTAACACAGAAAACAATATGTATCGCATTAAGCAGCAAAAATGACAGCCTCCTCTATGCAATTTCTACAAGAACACGTGCCGGAGCCAGAGTTGAAATGATGTTGGAGCCACATAATTTATTTATTTTGAATAATTCCAAAATTATGAAATATGAACAATTTGTTGCTGCTGTTCGCTGCTCTCTTGCCAAAATGCTTTATTGGGATGCTAACACCATGACTGGCTTCCTCCTTCATGAACTCGTGCACGTTGCTTAGAATTTCCCGAGCTTGGCTATGCAAGGTTTTTGATTTCAACTTCGACAGAACTGGAGGCATTATGGAATTTAACATTCATTAGCAAACACACACTTTTACATACACACACGCAATACACGCACACAACGTCAAACCGGTCAAATACTTAGTATAAAATAAAAATATGGTGCTTCCAATCCAACAAAACTCACCGCCACTTTACCTGCCTTTTCCCCTTCCGTGACAGAAATAGTGCTTCATTATTACAGTTGGCAACACTAGTTACTAGCTAGCCAATGAACATGCACTGCATAAAAGAAGCAAGCACTACGCCGTGCTATATTGCCACATTAGCGTCCCTACCGAACGGTGGGAACCGCGAGCTGGAGCTCTATTCAATTGTTTTCAATGATGTTTGCGCGAGTGTGTCCAGGAATGGAATGACAATGTGGCAACAATAGCGAAGGCTTTCGAGCAGGGTAGAACACATGATGCTAAGAGAGAGGGAGACGAAACGAAAATTCGTTTCTACGCAACGGCAAATTTACGTGTGTGGCACTCTAAAGAAAGTAAATCATCGCAAAATATAGACTTGACTGAACGCGTCGAGGTAGTGTGACGTCATTAGCTTCGATCACATGAGCGCAGGCAGTTGTTTCAAAATGGCGGACAGTGACGTTTCATTTCAACAACGTGCTGCGATTGAATTCCTTGTTAAAGAGGCAATTCCTACTGCTGAAATTCACAATAGACTTCAGCGTGCGTATGGAGATGTATGCATGGGTGCTAGCAGTGTTTAGGGTTACCAGATCGCTGTAAGGAAAATGTAGGACATGCTGTCCTAAAATGTAGGACATTAAGTCAAAATGTAGGACACAAAACATTCTCAATAAATAATACATATTTCTATAGAGCACGTTAGAAAGTAGTTGAAAAATTAAACCTTTCAGTTTTAAAAAAAATGAATTCTTAATGAATTCTTAAATGCAAAACTTCAAGACTTGCATTCATACTAATCAATGCACCTCTTACTACATCATTTAAGTGGTACTTCTCTGAGGAGACAATTTTTATCAAAATTTCAGGTTTAGTCAAGCTATATTTATGTTAGAGTGGACAGTCAAACTCTTTGAAATTATAGGGACCAGTAACAGACATTTTACAAAATGATTTCTCTCGTTAGTCTGTTGGGTTGATGGTAATAAAAGTACTCTCTGAACATTTGAATTATGACCTGTAATGTTAAGCAAATATTCAGCAATTACCGTAATTTCAAATTCGAGAAGTTTAAAGTTCGAGAAGTTTCATCTTGCGTAGTCTTTAGTTCAATAACAGGGTGTCTACCAAAATAACACATCCAGAATTCTTGACTTTTTCTGGACTTTCTAGTAGACCTTTTTCCCGTCTTTCTTAACGTTTACTTATCCGACCCTACTTAGGTAAAATATTTATTTATTGAAAACCCCTACCAAAGGGCCAGTTAAGATGAAAACTGAAGCTGAATTTAAGAAGAGAATTATATCTGCTTTCTCTTATTAATGCATCCTGAACTGTGTTTGGCAGACGAGCAAGGCTTTGGCGTCTGTACTCAAGCCAGTAACTATAATCTTATGTGGGGCTTGTGTCGGTTGTCCCTATATGTTTGTGACTGTCCCTTCATCCATCTTACCTTACCGCCATTCATTATCATTTTCGCGATTAACCAAAGGGACGAAAGAGTTAAGTAAAATAAACTAAATCAACCAGTCATTATGATAGCCAAAATTCTTGACCACTAGAATAATTTATTACCTTTGTATTTACTTCTTGACCTATTTGTTGATTTCTTTACTTTTTCTTGACTACCATGACTTTCTTGACTGGTAGGCACCCTGAATAACTTTGTTCTCTATACCCCTGCTTTACAATCAAATTATATTGAATAAGAAAGGCAACACCTTGTTCCATCAGTATGCAAGAAATTCTGCTCAGACATTGAACAGTGTCGTGATCCGAAAGTGGTCCCAAAACTTTGTTCATTAAGTGCTTCCGTTATTCCATATTTTTAATAGCAGGACAAACTCTTTTATTTTTGGGCAATGACTGAATCAAAATAAATTTCAACATTGAGTTTGGAAGCGCAGTCCATAGACTTGTAACCTGCATAATTTTTTTTCGTTACCTACTTTCCTAATTAATATTATGTGACACTCAAAATGTAGGACATTTATGATATTTTCCAAATTCCTCCCGGACGCCGGACATAAGGTTGAAATGTAGGACATGTCCGGGAAAATCCGGACGTCTGGTAACCCTAGCAGTGTTAGAAGATAGGTAAAACATTTTAATAATGGAAACACGAGCATCAAAGATCAGCCTCGGAGCAGTCGCGCATGAAATGCTGGCAAAGTTATGGGAACAGTCTTCTTGGATGCAGAAGGGTGAATTCTGGTTGAATTTCTTGAACCTGGGGAAACCATAAATGGTCGCCGTTAAATCCAAACGCTTAAGAAGTTCCGTCGTGCATTGCGGGATAAACATCCTGGAAAGAAAATCATCCTTCAACACGATAACGCACGCCCGCACTCTGCTCAGTTCACCAGGGAGGTAATTTGGAAAATGGGGTGGGAACTTCTGCCTCACCCTCCCTACAGACCCGAAATTGCACCCTCCCGACTATCATCTGTTCGGTTGATGATGACACAGGAAACAGTGCGTCAGAGTCTGCGAAAAACTGGAATAGTAAGTTCGGCGAAAATAAATAACCATCGATTATACAACAAATGCTAAGCAATTATATTTACATTATTTTATTTTAGTACTGGTAAGTCTTTCGGGGTGTTAGGGCCCTCCGGACCCCCTCAATACGATCTTGAGCCAAATGTAAAGCTGCAAGTCTAATCAGAAACAATTACTAAGCTACATTGCTGATGATTACAACACGAATTATTCAGCTTGTTGCAAATATATGCTTCTTTTCACATGATTGCTATCTCTAAGATAACTGTGATGTGAACTTATGCGTGCAGCCTTTATTGTCCTTATCAGTATCTACATAATCTCTAGGGTCTTATCTGCGAAAAAGCACTTTCTCATCAAATTATCATCTTTGCCTTGTGCGCGGCGTATGTAGTTGCTGTGTTGCGGGCAGTGTAGCAAGCGAACCGAGCCACCTAATAAGGTAAGAATATAGCAACAATGCTTAATAGTTGACTAGATTGTTAGCTTAGCCGTTAGCCCTCTACAACATTGAGTGAACAATTATCTTTTATAAGCCGTCCGCATACGATTCAATTGTCATTGAAACTGAGCATACATGACCCAACTTACTCGACAATTGAAAGTCGTTGAACAACTTGTGTTGATAGGTCTGAAATTGCACCCGTATACGATCAAGAAAAAGTCGACAATTTCACATTTTTCCGAAAGGTGGCAGTGCGTACGGCATAACCTATATTAGAGATTAGTCGTGCGTGACAAAGATAATATTATTATTTACAAAGGAAGTTGTGTGGTAGGTCTATCAGAAATTCGAAAGAAGTGTGATTATTTTCTCGGTATTATACTGGTCTCGCTGTAATTTGACACCGGAGAAACTACGTGATCACAATTACATATAATAATTTTATTTTTTTAATTTAAACTACATGATTAGTTTAAGATCAACAGAAAATATGACATTTTCCGGTTGGTTGTTGAATATAGCTTATTATCGTCACTGCTCTAGAAATCTTACATTATTCTTTGTTGCATAAATGCTATTAAACAAACAGACACGAATGTTCCACAGCTCCTCATTTCCTTTCTCGCTTTTTACAACCACAATTTGCACTATTTCTTGTCGTCTTCTTTTCACCATAGAATAGAAATAAAATACATTCTATACTCGGTGCTATTTTTTTAATTTAATAATTGTAATAGTTTAAAGTAAGATCGGATCCACTTTTTGTCCGGAACCCTGAACCTCTAGGCAAATGATTGAACAGAACACTCACGAAAAATTTACAGCTAATCGAATTCTAAATAATCTGTAATTCTAAATAATTTGGGAAGCACTTATTTGTTGGTTCATTGCAATGTACTAGCAATGTTATTTTGTTATGGCAAAGATTTGTTTTAAATCCACTTTATGCTCAGACTAATCGGTATTGGACCTACAGTTCAAAGTACGATCCGACCCACTGTGCAATGTACCTTCACCGGGGATCGAACCCGGAACTCCTCGTTTACAAGGAAACAACATAACCACAACGTCATTGGGAAGGTATGTGTTATTTGGCAATGTAAAGCAATACGTTGTGTCTGTCATTCCACGTTTTGATTAATGGGCTACTTGTCTACAAATTCCTATAGCTTGCGTCATTCACCCATTAGAATAGATGATAATCAGATAGCCTATCTCTGTTTGCTCATTTCTGAAAATGATAAGCCCCGATTATGATTGATAGACCAAGGAATGAGTATTCCACTGTGGTCTTACTTCTTATTCTGATAATGATTTCATTTTATAAGGACAATATGTACTTACAAAATTGCATTTCTTTATTTCTTTATCAAACCTATTGTAATGGAATTTTTCCTTTTATCCATCATAAAACATTGCAGTACAATTCAGTGGCGAATTAACGGCCTTTCTCACGGGGTAGTTAGTTGTAGTTGTTCCCAGGGGGTGGTCGATTAATACACTAGTGTCCAAAATTAAAGCAACAAACAGAAATCCTTTCCTCGTGTGATTTTTTATATATATACTTGCCAAGTTTAACCTAATGCTATCGTGATTTTTTTGTTGATAAATCCTGGCACATTAAGGTTAGTTTATTTTCTATCTTAAACCAGTTGTCTATGACATCATAAATATTACTATCACCTGATCGTATTATGTGGTCAAATGGACCAGTGGCGTACGCAAGGGGGGGTTACCGGGTTTAAACCCCCCCCTTGAGCTTTTGAAATATTATGTAAAATGCTGTAGAAAAAAATTAAAAATGGCTAATTTATCACAGTCAAAGATCTGCGACAGTAAAAATAATAATAATAGTAATAATAATAATAATTTAAATTATTATTCCCATGCAGCATGAAGAAAAACGCAACATTCCAAACACAATCTAAGCGGCAGCAAAGTTCAATTTTGCATTTTTTTTTTTTTGCAAAAAGTCGCGCAGTGACTCTCGTGAGAATTGTGAAAATTCCTTGCTTCGTAGCAGTGTGCCGACCTTATTGCAAAAGTTCTTCCAGGTACTGATTTCACATTCCCTTGTGAACTCTCAACTGATGCTGAGTCTACATCCACATCATTAAATAATGTTGAAGAAGTGCTTTGTGAATCACCTAGAAGTGATAAATGTGTTGGAATGTCTATAAACTTACTTTTCAACGAAAACATAGACTCAGTGGAATTTAGCAACATGTATTCTCGCGCTTCATCATCATCCTGGGCGAGTTCCATAGGTAAAGGTAATGTAAATTCGCCGTGCATATAGCACCGTGCCATGAAGGCACACGTAGTGGTGTGGTGGGCCCCAAATATTCTCGATCTCGAACTATTTTGCAGGTGATGTGATCAGCACCATGCTCGGGCAGCCTTCATCCCCCAGGGTTGCTCTCAGGTACCCATTGCTATGAGGCTGGGTGCGGAGACAAGGCTGGATAAATTCCAACCAATTCCGGGAATCGAAACCGGATATCCCACGAAGTTGTCAGACTAGACCAGCGCAGCTCCTTGAATGAGTTTCATATTTCGATTATTTCAATAAATTTAATATATTTGCTTTTCTTTATGGATTTTCTTCACACTTAAAATGTCTGACTTATCACATACAAATAACCGTTGACTAGACAATTATTTTGTAACAAAGAAACAAAAGAAATGTAATTTTGTTCTATTTGTTTCATAATAGCAGCTGCATTAGTAGTAATTATTAGTAGTAATTAAACTAATTAATTAATTAATTATGATAATTATTAATTTATTATTATTATTATTATTATTAATTAAAGTATAATAAAACAATGGTAATGTGAATTTGTGGAAAGTTTTCGAAATAACACCCCCCTTCATGAATTCCTGCGTACGCTACTGAAATGGACACACGGGAAAGAATTTCCGTTTGTTGCTTGATAATATAACTTTAGACGCCCCAGAGAGGAGACTATATTCAATTATTAAATGGTTAATTCACGATGTGACGTAGTGTAGAGTCGACCTAATAAGGTAGGTGAGCAAAAGGTAACCCGTGTTCTCAAGGTGATCCACTGTACGAAAATCATATTAGTATTTAACACAGCTAATAAATGGCACTAACATTAATGTACCCAGTCCCCCTTAGATGCACCATGCAGAAAACGAACTGTCTCTGACTGCCCGCAGCCATATTATGTAAGTTTTTGTGGAACCCTGGTGTCGGAGGGACTGCAGACCAGTCCTTCGCAAAGGTCGGCTATTCGTAGTTACCGTATACAATGCATGTCGACAATCAAAAGTTTGAGACCAACAATCTAATAAGATGTAGAAATGTGAATAAATATGTTTTCTTGAGCACAAGCATAATTTTCTAAGCCAACTATAGGCCGTGGGCCACCTGAGGAACAGATGTAACGGTTTTGTAATTCATAATCTTTTTTTCTTTTTTTGGTACACGTTTTTAAGTAGTTATAGGAGTTATTTCTTTTATTTTCAGAAATTATCTCTCATTACAGATTTGTAAATTGCAAGCTTAACTATGGCCATCTTTGGAGGTCAGTGAACTTAGCTCGCCAATTGTCTAGAAAAATAACTAAATTTTGTCCATCGTTAGTGCTACGTTAGTGCTGGTTTCTGCCGCAATCAGTTCCGTTAGTGCTCCCATGATAAAAAAATTAGGGCAAATCGAAAATGGAAGGGCTAACTTCACGTAGCCCGCCACTGTTCTAGAAATCTCATGAAACTTTGTTCATCGTTAGTGCAACGTTAGTGCTCTTTTCTGCCGTAAAAAGTTTCGTTAGTGCTGCTATATTTTTGGAACAAGGGCCGTTCCAAAATGGGGCGGGCTTACTTCACAGTTTTCAAATTTTATACAAACCCCACCGAAATTCTGCCCATCGTTAGTGCTACGTTAGTGCTGTTTTCTGCCGTAAAAAGTTTCGTTATTCAAATAAGTGTTTTCACCTTAAATTTATTTTATTATAGTGAGATATGTCATACAGAATAAACTTTAGATGAAACAATAAATCGAAATATTCATTGGGGTCCTCAAAGGCCCCAAGTGCCCGTACGAAGTGGCATTATATTTAGGTAATAATAATAATACCCTTACAATAATATATAATAATAATAATAATAATAATATCGAGCGGTAGAAGAAACAATAACTCGAAATATTCATTGGGGTCCTCATAGGCCCCAAGTACCCGTACGAAGTGGCATTAGCTATATTTTGGACCAATTAACGAAAAAAGTAAAAAATGTTCGGTTATAATATGACGATGCTATAGAAAATAAATCAAAATAGGATATATCAACCGTTGGTGACACACGTATATATAATTTAGTCGTTAGCCTTGAAAAAGCACATACTCAGCAGAGGGTTAAGAAATTGTATACACTATACTTTAACCCCATTTTCTTTGAGGGGGATAAAATCATCTCTGGCAGGGATAAAAATATTTTTTTGGCGGGAATAAAACTTCTTGCGGGGGAAAATCCCCGGTATCTTCCCCGTTAATTCGCACACTGCTTACACCTGTATTTATGTGTTCCCTGGCAGTTGTGCAACCACAGGGGGGTGGCAGGGGTGACATTGCCCCCCTCCCAGTGGCGTCTCCTGACCCTGAACTTAAGGCGTTGTCAAAGAAGGAATGTTAACCCCTCCCCCTCTCATTTCTGTGACCCAATATTACTCATGTTCTCCGAACATTTTTGGTGTAAATTTAGAAATATTTAGAAAAAACATTAAATTACAAATTATTTTAAATGAAGTAAATACTTCATTTAAAATATTAATATTTTTGAAGTGCAAGGACAAGCAAGGACTGTTTAAAGGAGAAAATTAATGTTCAGTACTTCGCCATACAATTAATTTTTAAAGCAGCAGTTTGCAACCAGAGGGGTTGGTGGAACTCCCATCACCCCTACAAAAATCACCGTGGACTTAAGAATGACCCGTTCATTGAAAAATCGCTAAAATCCACATTCCCGGTTTTTCCCCCTTACCCTTCATTTATCCTTCCAAAAAGTAAATTTTGAAAAAACGAATGCTCATTACTTACAGTTACTTGAATTCCAGCTCTATTCTTCTTTAACTGACCACTCATTACAGAAGATCCATTGTATGTCTGGGCAATTAATTTATCCCCACACTTATATTTATCCATTATTTCAGTCACGTGACTAAAAAGAGCTGCTGCAGTTTTATCGGCGTTCATGTCATGAAACCCAAGAAATCTTTCAATGACTTTTTTCTGTGAGTCCGAAAAAAAACGTAACATCGTTGACACCGGAGATTTTTTGCTAATGTCTGATGTTTCATCGACCATGATAGCCACAAAGTCTGTGTTTTGAATTTCATTGTAGATTTCATCTCTCAGAACATCGAAACTGAATTTATTAAATAATTTTGAATGCCTGCCGAAGTACCGCGAAAAACTGTAGAATTTAATAAATTTTCTTTTAATGAGGGATCAAATTCGGCACTGGCAATAAGGAATTCCATGTAATTGCCATTACTTAGAGATGCTGCATTTTCCTCATGGCCTCGGCAGTTCTTGCTTTGTTAAATAGTAGACGGCGTTAATCAAACTCTTTAATATTTTCCTTTTCTTTTTTACTTTTTCATTGTGTATCCAAAAGACCGTCAATTCTAGTAGGGGTGGCAACAAAACTACTAAATTTAAAGAAACTAGAAAGATGCAATTCAGACTCGCTGTGTTTTTCACTGCAGTATTAAGATGATTCAAATCCGCATACCCTTGATAATTCCAAACACCTTTTCTAGTCGAAAGTCGGGACGGGATATTTTTTAAATCCCGACATTGGACGGGAAAAATTCTCAATTTCCCTACAATGTCGGGAAATTTTCGGGACGGGAAATGTTCGAAATTTTCCGAAGCTCTTGAAAAATCGAATTCTACACGTCATTTTCACCTTAAGTGATTGTTTTTGCATTTCTGATACAAAAACTAAGAATTTCCGATAAGTTCCAGACATTTGCAATGCCGAAAACATCGAGAATTAACAACTTTTTACAATGACCATTCGGTATTTCCCGACTGCTCGGGATCCCGAAAAGGTCGGGAAGTCATTTCCCGAAGTCGGGATCGGGACAGGAAATTTTTTTCCTAATCTCGGTGCCGACTTTTCGGGATCCCGCACTCCCGTAAGAATAATAAACATGTTCAACAGTAAAATTTATTCACCACATCACACCCGCAAAGCCAGTCTGAAATTTCATAGAGTTCTTTTCGAAAATGTCTCTCAAAACCTTCTCCAGCACCACTTTTTCCTTTAACATATGTTGACATCGTGAGATTCGGACATGGTCGACCATTGTCAATCACTTGTTTCTTCTCTGAATACGAAAGCGAAGAAAAGGAATCATTGAAATAGTTTTGCACAACACTTTCACTATTCTCCATCTTAAAATAATCACATCACTTCACACCACACGTTTAAAAAATAATGCACAACAATCACGAGCAAAACAACGTGGAACGCGGGGTGAATGAAAGCCAAACCGTTTGGAAGAAATACAACGCCTTGAGAAGCTAACCATGGTGGTGGGTGGCAGGGTGCGCATGCGCGGTCATCCTATGTTTTGGCAGTGGTAAGACGTTGTATTTCCTCTCCAACGCCCTGGCAGTGCGGGACCGATCTGCCTGCCTGACAACAACTGCGCGCTGCGCCGCGTTCGTAAACTACCGGGCGCTCGAAACTGACAATTAAAGAAAAATGCTCAAAATCGTAATTTATAAAAGTACAGATACTTTCTTCTTTATTTCATTTTCCTTTGGCCGTTGACACACGACTTACACACCCAGAGAAATCGCCACTGCCCCCTCCCCAACCTAGGAAGCAAATCAATTCTAGGGGGGTCAAACATTGACGGCCAAGGGCACCTTCAGGGCGGCACAGAGGGAATTATGCCCCCCTCGATTCCAAATTTTATGTAAATAAAAATACATTTTGTAAAATTTTCTTACTCGCTTCGCTCGCAATGCCTCCTTTTCTTACTCTTATCAAGTTCCGAGCCGTGGTGAGGGCCTTAGGGAACGCCGAACGATGTAAATGAAAAAAGTTTTAAAAGAGAGACTCCCATGGCGCCCCGTGAAATTATTTGCAGCCAGTGGCGCAACCACAGAAGGGCATTGCGCCACAACCTTGGACGGAAGCCAATTCTAGGGGGGGCAAACATTTAAATGAATAAATTCAAGGCTAGCAGAATCTAAGAGTACCAGGACAAAATGATACTCAAGATGGAATTAGTTTTCATATAGTTGTTGCATTTTTCTTCCAGACGGCCTCTGCCCTGCGTGGCACAGAGGGGCAATTATCCCCCCCTCGATTTCAAATGTTATGCAAATAAAAATAAGTTTCGTAAAATGTTCTTGCTCGCTTCGCTCACATTGTCTGCTTTCCTTATAGTGTCGTCAAGTTCAGAGCCATAGCCAGGGGGCGGCAGGAGTCGGACCCTGGTCACCGAACGATCTAAATTAAAAAAAGTTGTAAAGGAGAGAATGCCATGGTGCCCCGTGAAAATATTTGCGCTCTATTAAGTCAAGATTGTTTTAAGTTTGCAAGAATTGAATCTGAAAATTTTCTTGCTCGGTTCGCTCGCACTGTGATTCTTTTCTATGATGGATTGTAAATTACTAGAGAGAGTAGTAAGACCAAATGTGCACTTCAGACTGTTGTTGCTAAACAGTTTTGTTTTAAATGTATGAACTATCGTTTTGAGAAAAAGGGTCAACACACATGTGAGAGTCAATTTATATCGTTTCTGCTGTTGGTGTGTTATTAGGTGGATGAATTGATTATGTAATGTAATATTTAAATAATATACTTACGTGTATTAAAGAAACATTGAATAAGTGCACAATTTTGTGTTAACATGTTGCATATGTATTTTCTTATTTTACGTCGCTCTACGTTGCATGTGTAAAACATATGTTCTACATGAAAGTTACACATGCCATATGTACAAAACGAATTATACGAGTATTCGTCATTTTGTCTTTCAAAAATACAGTTTGCGTGCTTGTTTTCCATTATTAGCAGTGGCGAAGCGTGCCATTTTTACCTAGTCATCGCATCGCAAGACTTGCCAAACGTCAGGGTCAATTTCTCAACCGGGGCGGGGGGGGGGGGGTACTACATTGATAATGATGGTAACAATGTTTGTACATGACGTGTGACGTAGAGATGGCTAAATCTATTTTATTTCTACGGAGTATGTGATCGTAAAATAAAGAAGACAAAACTTTCTTAATGAATTCTACCCGAAAAAATGGAAAAGTATTAAATCTCTCTCTGCGAAATTAGGATTGCCTCCGAAATCTGGGAAGTAAAATTTCCGAATCGAGATTTTAAATTTTCCGGAATCCAGATATTTTTGGCCATCATTGGTGTAGAAGTAAGATATGTTAGGGAAAAGGTTCTGTCTAAGTAAGTATGTCTGTCACCTCGAGAAGAAAAATCTTGATCAATCTTGTCATTCGTAAGCATAGGCCTAGAACATAGTAACAACAGGAAGTACTTCGTGTTTTGTAAAGCAAGAACATTTATTTCCAAAATCGATATTTGAACCGCAGGATCAAAACAAAAAAAATTAAAGGAGAAATACTATGAAGGTAATACAATGGATCCAGAACTGCTTTTTTAAATTTAAGTTCTTTCTAGCAGAACCGTGGGGAAATTTATGCTTTTGCTTACTTACATTTTTTTTTCTAAGCACCATTACTTTCATGTATTCTATGTAAGTCGCGTTGCGATGCTCTTCAATATGTGTTTTTTTCTTTTTAAAACAAGAGAGTTGCATGCTTTACACAGTGCTGGACAGTCTGAGAAGTTTCATCTTGATTACGTCACAGAAACCCTGCCGTGTTTGTAAACAAGGAGGCTGAAAAAAAGGTCTCTTATGACCAGACCTTCAAGAGCGGGGAAAAAGCGGACAAAGGGCCTTGGATTCGCAGACCTGCTGCGATGAGCTGGCCGCCTGACACCATTGCACTCAACAGGAAACGTAGCGGGCCGGTTGGACACGGGGTAGAACTGGGCTCTCCTTTCGATGCGCTAAACTTGGCGAATCTCTGGGGTATTTCTAGCTCTTTCGTGATGTTGCTTGTCTAATTTCGCTCAAATATGCGAATATTATGACTTATTTTTTACTTCCTATCTAAAATATTTCAAAAGCAATATTTTTATTATTTTGCTTTGTCATCGTCGCATCTCCCGATGACCGGACGCCTCGCCTCTGATTATTAGCTAATGTGAAATTGAACGTGTTGAAGAAATACCAGAAAAATGCCAACAAAAATAAATAATAATAATAAAATGTCATTATTATTATTATTATTATTATTATTATTATTATTGGCACGTTTATCCTCGTAGTACTTGCCCCCCAGACAAAAATTCGTAGTTGCCCCTCTGTTCCCCGGTTCTCTCTGTACTTCGAACGTTTTACAGGAGACTTCCAAACGCTTGAAATGCATTTTAATGTTATAGTTGTTCTAATGCCACGGTAACGGGGTAAGGTTTACTTCGATTAGATAAACGCTATTGTTAACTCAAGAAATCTGCAAGTCCTCAGTGTTCTTCAAACAAAACGGGAACATAAAAAGGATTTGTATTTATCAACACTTACTTATCTTGAGCATGGGAAGAATGACTGTTTATCAAGACGGTAACAGATGCATCTCTTCTTCTTCTTCTTCTTCTTCTTTATTGACACTTATCATCAGTAGCTGGCTTTGGTCAAATGGACTGGGTTGATAGATGTTTGCATCCAAAGAACACATGTGTTGTGATCAGGATTGTGCAATTACGCGTAAAGAAAGGTTTCTTACGTAAATTACACGTAAGACACATAGAAAACGTAAAGTACGTTTTGTATTGTTACTTATGGCAGCTTCCATTGGTAGAAAACCAAAAAAGACTTTGAAAAACTTCCCTTCCGAATTTGTATGTGATCTTATATTGGAATTTTACAAACTTCTATATTCACATTCATATTATAATTACCCTATACAAGTGTACAATATGCATGAACTAGGAATTTGAAACTGTTACTAAAACTTTACATTTAGCTCTAACTGTAATATTACCATTACATTGATGATTACATCTAATACTCCAACAACATCGGGCTGACAACCGTGGGGAATTGGTCATCACAACACGCTACGATGCCAGCGGTCCTGGGTTCGATTCCCGAAATGGGTGTTCCTTGTAAATGGGTTCCTTTATAGGCTTACCAGATAGCTACAAGGGAAAAGTAGGACATTATATCACAAAATGTACGACTTTTAGTCAAAATGTAGGACACAAGACATTCACAATAAATAATACACATTTCCAGAACATGTTAGAAAGTAATATAAAATTGACACTTTCCAGCTTCTAAAAAAAATATATATACTTATGAATTCTTAAATGCAGAATTTCCAAACTTGTAATCAATACTGCACAATACACTTTACTACTTGTTTTAACTGATAATTCTCAGAGGAGCCAATTTTTATCAAAATTTCAGGTTTAGTCAAAATTAATTTTTGAGAGACTGACCAATCAAAGTCTTTTAAATTATACTGAACGCCAATAACAAACTTTTTACAGACTATTAGAATATATATTTCATCGGGGATGCGGCGATGACAAAGCAAAATAAGAAAAATATTTTTTTGTTATTTTTTTTAGGGAGGAAGAAAAAATAAATCAGAATATTCGCATATTTGAGTGAAATTGGTCAAGTAACTCCATTAAACAGCTAGAAATACGCAAGAGATTCGCTAAGTTTAGCGCATCGAAAGGAGAGCCCAGTTCTACACTCCCTCCCCGCGTGCCCAATCGTCCCGCTGGGTTTCCGTTGAGTGCAATGGTGTCAGGCGGGCCAGCTCATCGCAGAAGGTCTGCGAATCCAAGGTCCTTCGACGGCTTTCCCCCCGCTTTTGAAGGTCTGGTCATGAGATACCTTTTTTTTTTTCAGCCTCCTTGTTTACAAACCCGGCAGGGTTTCTGTGACATCAAGATGAAACTTCTCATGCACTGTAAAGCATGCAACGCTCTTGTTTTTAAGAGGAAAAAAAAAAACATATTGAAGAGCATCGCAACGCAACTTACACCGAATACATGATGAAAGTAATGAAAAAGGTAAAAAGGTAAAGTGCTCCCCTGTGCATAGCACTAAGCCATGAAGGCGTATAGGGGGTGTGGGGGTAACGCCCCACACTTTCTTGATCCGGTCGTGAGTGGGGGTGATGTGATCAGCATCACGCCCCTGACCGCCTTTACCCCCCCAGGGTTTCCCCAGGTACCCATGTTATTCGACGCTGGGTGGGCGCCGGGGCCGCTTCCATCGTTAGAAAAAGTAATGGTGCATAGAAAAAAATATATAAGTAAGCAAAAGCATAAATTTTCCCACGGTTAGTGCTAGAAAGAACTGAAAAAAAAAGCAGTTCTGGATCCATTCTATTTTCTTCATAGTATTTCCTCTTTTAATTTTTTGGATCCTGCGGTTCAAAAATCGATTTTGGGGAAAAAATGCTCTTGGTTTATAAAACACGAAGTACTTCCTGCTGTTTTGTGTTTACTATGCTTACAAATGACAAGATTGATCAAGATTTTTGTTCTCGAGGTGATAGACATACTTACTCGAACAGAACCTTTTCTCTAACATATCTTACTTTCACACCAATGATGGCCAAAAATATCAGGATTCCGGAAAATCTAAAAATCTCGATTCAAAAATTCTACTACCCGGATTATGGAAGCAATCCGAATTTTGGAGAGAGAAGTTTAACAATTTTTCCATTTTTTAAATGTTTTCAAATTTGTTTTAAGAATAGATTTAGCCATCTCTTATTCACACGTCATGTACGAACACTGTTAACATCATTCTCAATGTAGGAATGCCCCCTCCCCCTTCCCCTTCCCCTTCCCGGGTTGAAAGATTGACCCTCACGTTTGGCAAGTCTTGCGATAACTACGTAAAAATGTCAGTCTTCGCCACTGAATTATATACATAACTTATATACAGGGTGTATAAAGTCTTTCCCTGATTATGAATATTTACATCTCAACTTCCACGGTAGATAAGCAAATAAAACCTATGGCAATAAGTAGTGCAATACGTCAAGTTTTTTTCCATCTCTTCGTTTTGTTTGATTCGTAGAGACGGTCCCATATCATGGCCACCGCGTTCGCCGGACATAACCCCTCTTGACTTTTTTTTATGGTTAAGGACACAGTGTTTGGTTCACCAGTTCCTGATATGCAAACACTTCAGACACGAATACGGGATGCTATAGAGACGTTGACGGAAGAGATGTTGGCAAAGACATGGAGAGAAATTGAGTATCGCCTAGACGTTCTAAGGACAACAAAGGGAGCACATGTCGAAGTGTACTGAAGTGTACCGATAACAAAACATTATGAGTTAAGCTACCATTTCCAACAAACCGCATATATGTATCTAGCATAGTTCTTTAGCAATAATAGTTTGTAATCAGGAAAATACTTTATGCTCACCCTGTATATCTCATGACTCCGTTGTGCTGATGGTAATGAAAGTACTTTCTCATTATGACCTGGAATGGCAAAGAAATATTCAGCAATTATGGTAATTTTAAATGGTTTCAGGTTTATCGAGGGTAGTTTCTAGTCCAATAACTTTGTTCTCTATACCCTATGCTTTACAATCAAAATATTGAATAAAAATGGAAACACCTTGTTTCATCAGTATAAACACCGAAACAAGAAATTCCACTCAGGCACTGAACAGTGACATCATCAGAATGTGCCCCCACAAATTTAATCATTAATAACTTCCATTATTGTTCTAACAGAAACAAAGACAAGTACTGTATCAAAAAATTAATTTCACTATTGAGTTTGGGAGCGCAGTTTTTCTCTGTGTTTAACTGGAACATGCATTTTCCTAATTAATATTATGTGACGCTCAAAATGTAGGACATTTATATTTTTCAAATTCCTCCCGGACGCCGAACATAAGGCTAGAATGTTGGACATGTCAATTTCATCAAATCACTCATCCTCATCGTCGCGATTATACAAACTTTGTAGAAAAGGACGCAAAAAACCTAATTCAATCAACACCACAACATTTGGGATCTGCCCCCCCTTCCCCTAATAAATCCTGAGCAGCCTTTAAGTTTGTATTTAGAGGGTGTAAGGGTAAATTTAGAACAAAAGTGACAAAAAATTGGGCTCTTGTGCAAAAAATTTAAGAGTGCGTTGAGGAAATTTAGGAAGTATTTGGGGTGTGTGGAAAAATTACTATCAGTACAGTATCGTGTTTTGAAAAGTGACTTTCCCGACTTTTTCCTGAAATATCTGGAAACCATAACACTTATTGTACTGCGGAAAACGAGATAAGTGGTTACTTTGTTCTTAGTTGTATAGAAAATACACTATCTACCAAAAAGTAATTGGGCACGTGTACAAAATGGTTGTCTGGTGGTGCGAACCCTGTTAGAACCTCGTGGAGACACCTCTTGCTGCTATAACAGGAGCCACTCTGTCAGGCATGCTCTCGACTAGTTTGTGGAGGACGTCCATTTGAATGCGTCGCCATTCCTCTTGCAAGATCTCACTCGGTTGGACAATGGAATTTGGCCGCATCTCCCGAGACCTCACCCGCCAGTCCAATGCCTACCAAAGGTGTTCTATGGGATTGAGATGAGGACTCTGTGCAAGCCAGACCAATCGGTGAACATTGTTGTCGGCATACCACTGCATCAGAGGCGAAGATATAGTACAAGCAATGCAAGCACTGCTTGCATAATTCGAATATCATTTAATGTACTTAATGTTCTAACCGTATGTAGTTTCCATCGCACTCGATTTCGCGAAAAAATGCGGCCGCAAACTTCCCCAGCAGCTCTGTAGCAAGCACCAGCCTCAATGCTTGCAGCCGTTCTGCGGGAAAATAATGCCTCCGAAGGAGTCACATGGCGAAGCGTGAAATTCTGGTGGAACCCGTCCACAAAGCTTCTACAAAAAGCTGTGCTTTCCGAGCTTGCGTGATTCCCGAAAATAGCCGAGTTCAACCGAAAGCAGAAGGATTCATTCATCTATGGGTACGTTGCCAGCAAAAACTAGTAACGAATATTTGTCTTCATGAACACGTAAACAAGATCGCAAATATAATAATAATTGTTAGTCATAAAATAACTAAAAGAAGTTATTATCACTGTTCTAAATTCCATATATATATCATATTATATTACAAATTATTTTAGATTTCGCGAAATGTAAAACGCGTAAAAAAAAAGTTGACATTGGGAGTTGGGGCAGTGGAATTTCTGCACCCCCGTGAAGAGTTTTCTCAGGGAGGGAGGGAAGATTGGACGGACCTTGGTCCTGCACCCTGCTTCCTGGTCGGTCCAGCTCAAATTACGCCAGAAGTGTTGACCGCTACCAGTGTTTGCAACTGCCAAATTATTTACGCAGTAATTCAAGTGAGCTCTTTCACAAATTTTACAATCAATAAATTGACTGCTTTTGAATAAAACTTGGGGTGAAAATAAAGCTATCTGAGAAAGAACTATCTACTGATATTTGTACATGGCATAGAAGTAAATCGTATACATTCTGCATATTATGAGCACAAGAATATGTTTTAATGATTGATTGATTGATTTGTTGTTTTAAGTCCACTTTATGCACAGTAAGGCTAATCGGGACTGGACCTACAGTTTAAAATGGGATCTGAAACACTTGTGCCTCCACCGGGTATCGAACCCGGAACCCCTTGATTACAAGGCGACGACACTACCACTGCGCCATCGGGGAGGCCCGAATATGTTTTAAGTTCTATTATTATGACGCAAGTGGTGTTCCCAGGGTCTTTTTACGGTCCACATTTTGTCATCTTTTCCTTCCTTTGACGTTTTTTCTTAGATATACTGGGCCAAAAGGGGGTTATGTCTACCATCCACCCCCCCCCCTTCGCCCCGGGCACGCCATTGAATGACACTTTATACATACTCGTTCTGCTGAAATGATTCTGATTCCTCCGCGTAATTTTTATCTCCAAATTGATATATCTTTCCTTTGTGACGGATAAAATTAAGGAAATAGGTTGGTATCACTTTCTGTTGTTTCAGAGATTTTCAAAGTGATCTTGTGTGGATACTTGCATTTGCAGTTGTGGAAAGCGCGTGGGATAGTGTGAGTGTTTGTTGCTTCGTGTTTTGTGCTGTGAATTTATTGGAATAAACGCGTATTTAGGAACGGTTGATGTGAAGTGCGGGTGTATTATTGAGCAATTGAAAATTGCTTCGTTTAGCTCGAGAGAGATAAGTGTTAAAATGAAAATCGTGGAAGGGGGTCGACCAACACCAAGAGTTTGAAATTTATTGTGGTGAGTACATCGTCTATGCATGTGTTTCTTTGCTTTGAAATGAATTTTTTATTGTTTGTGTTTAACTTTTTATTTAGTGTTTAAGTTACTTCAATGCGGTTTTTAGGGTGCCCAAAAATACTAAATTACATCATGCAGCGTAAAATAAACAAATGATTCCCATTTTTTTAATCTAAATCGGTTTGGTCACCGTTTGACCATATTAAATAATAATGAACAAGTAAAGGTACTAATAAGTAAGTAAGAAATTCCGTCTCCCTTTAGTCGTATGCGGAAAGTTCGCATATGCAAAACGTTTAATATCATATGAATAATGTTACCTGGATTTTTTTTTAAAAGTAAATGTGACGTTTGCGGATCATATGGTTTATTTTTAGTACAGTCACTTTATTACGATATTTTGACAAATCCAGCGACTGGGTAAATGAGGCTATAAACCTTGAATCTTTCCCCTCGGCATGTCGTTGTACTACATGTTTTGTTGTACTGAAACATTGCTTGCCTCCTTCGTAAGACTACGCTTCGCTACTGCACTGCATAGTAGCCTCCGAAACATGCCACCTAACATTGTCATCCTGGAAGTAACAGGGGTCCATTCCGTAAAAACGCCACAAGGTTGGGAGCATTTCATTGTCTAGTATTGTACAGTATGCCTGTGAGTTCATTGTGCCACGAACAACCACCAGTGGTCCCACTAAATGAAACTAAATGATTCAAATTATATACTAAATTAACCACCATCATAGGTGCCCAATTACTTTTTGGTAGATAGTGTACAATGGTATGATCTAATTAAATTAGGCACACACAAAAGATGTACTACGTAGATTTTTAAGCGAAAAGTGCAGGCTCGACCAGGACTCGAACCCGAGTGTTTGACATACCGTGCCATTGCTCTACCACTGAGCTACCGAGCCGGCCTGCCTCGCCTGATTTTTCGCTGTCGGTGATTTATCTGTGTGGAATCGTCTCTGCAAATACTCCCGGTTCGGTAGTGCAATGGCACGGTATGTCAGAGACTCGGGTTTGAGTCCTGGTCGAACCTGCATTTTTCGCTGAAAAATCTACATAATGGTATCATCTGTTCATGAACTACCATCCAGGAGGGCTCGAAATGGGAATTTTCATGAAACGGAACGTTTTACTTTCGTTAACGGTCCGTTTCGACCCCTGTCCCCCAGAGCCAAGCTATTACTCGATTACTTTTCGAAATGAACATCCTGCACATGTTTGTATTCATACAGAAACTGCTCTATCTTCTATTTATATTTTTTCAGGTGCTATGGTGATCACTGCAATATTACTTGTCCTTGGCCTGCAGGGTGCATTATCCCAGTCAGGTAAGACGCAAACAATGATGGATGAAGGCGTAGTCGGTTGATTCTATAGGGTAAAAAGTTATCTTGGGGTAAAATGCATAACTGTACCGGCTTCCCGTAAGTACGTACGAACACACTGGTACGAATCACGTGGGTAATGCCAATACAGTGGCATCTACATATCCAAATTTACTGTTATGTGATATTGATGTCTTATTTTCATAATATCACATTGAACACCCACACACGTTTGCTTTAATATACAGGGTGTACCAGAAGTGATAGTGCAAACTGAAACAGTGAAAAGTACACGATAATAGAAGCAAAGAAAGTTTCAGTAAACATGGGGTCACAACTTATAATGGATGGAGCAGAGATAAGAGGAGCGAAAGCAGCGAGTTAAGTTTTGCAAGGGAAATTATTTGACATGGTGTTTACTTTCATCGACAGCTTATTTAAGATCATTGAATATTATTCTATTGAAAGATTTTTCTCAGTAGCAACCATTCCTAATTTTCAGTTATTATGAGTAGTGCTGGTATTACTGCAGTGCAATAAGTTTACTTGAAGAAAAATGTCAGCGTCTCTTTGCACGACGGTATAAACCAGCGTTTTTTTTCTTGCGTAGCTGAAAATAAATGTATGTAATGCAAATGAGCATCGGGAAGGACGGGGGTTCGAAACGGTCCGTTGACCAGCTCCTAGAACTGGGCATCGTTCATTTCAAGTTACAAAAAACAGAAAGTATAATATTTTTATTGTAAATAATAATAACAGAAATAAATTTCAGTTAGATATTATTCCAACCATGGGCGTTGCCAATTTTTTTGCTGGAGCTCGGGAAATGATAAAAATTGAATAGTAGAAATAATAACAATAATAAAAATTGATAATAATAAAATTGTTATTTTACAATGATAAATATTATATACTAATAAAAATAAACAGATAAGTGAATATCTAGTACTAAGTTATTTCATACATTTTTTGTTCACATTTCACTCAATGTATTAAAATTCACAGTTATGGTATTTGTTATTAACTTTTGCATACATCACTCGCGAAAAGGCTGCAAAAGGTAGGGGAAAATTTTACTCATAAGGTTTATGTTGTGACCTCTCTCATAAAACTATATATTTTGGAATATTGAAATCTGTGGAACTATTTATTTCTTGGATTAAATGGTAGAACATGGAGATACAACTTGGTTTCTATATTTTCAATTTTTTTGATCCACATAACACACTTTCTACTGTCGCTACATTCTGTTCAAATACTAACTAAATGATCTTTATTTCTCCTATTAACAACAAAATTTCTTCTTTTTCTACTTGAAATGAACGATGTCAATTTCCAAAAAGGGGGGGAGGGTCCTACTCCCCTCCTTTCGACGCTCATGATTTCATAATCAAAGTAAAAAAAATGCACGAGATCGAAAAATTGAGTGTAAAATGCAGAATTCATATTTTTATTATTTAATCCAAGAAATAGTTGGTTCAAGTTTTCAAAATTCCAAAAAATTAGATTTCTTATGTGAGAGGTCGCGCTCTATGACCAAAATTTACTCCTAACTTAATTTTTTTCTTGAACAAGACGTGTGAATGTAGGTAACAGAATATAGTACTTTGCATTTCAGTACACTAATAGTATTTGAAATGTAAATAAATAAATATTGCGCTGCATATTCGCTCAACTGGTGGACCGAATAGAACAGCCTGCCCAAGGAAGGATGTAATAAAATTATTATAGAAATAAAAACTTTTATTAGATTATAATAATTATTGTTGTGCAATAACAATCATAACCATTATTATTATTTTTAATGTTTTAACTTTTATCAGCGCCTGAACCCCCTCCTACGTACAAAAATGTCAGGCTACGCCCATGGTAATGTACTACAATGTAATCAAATAGAACAGTATTTTTAGTAACTTGCACTTTTACATAGCTTTCACAGACTAATTTCATTGTTCTTGTAGCTTATCATTCATGTGGGCCATGTAAATTGCACACAAACAAGTGGTTTGTGTGTGTGTGTGTGTGTGTGTACACATTGAGAAATATCATATTGGAGCATCTGGTACTCGTATTTGTGCATAAATCTTTATTTTCCACTGTGATATCCACAACACTGACCAGCTATAAAATTCGGGCTGCTCTGCTCTTGTAACTCACAAGATGGAAACTTGTTTCTGCACAAGGCAACAAGAAATCTGATTTGTAATGTTAACTCAGCAGAGAAAACTGTGGTAAAGCACTGACTTAGTGCTTGCTTAGTGGTAACGACCATTTCCTGTTCTACAGGGTGTCCCACGAACGGCGCAACTGGGAATTAAGAGTGACGTTACTTTGTAACCGAAACCTGTACATACATAAGTCATATACCAAATGTTAGCCCTGTCCAAGTAGATATTTTTAAACATAGAAACAACAAACGGGGTGCAGTGTTGTTCATGCAGTGTTGCCAAATGTAAGTGAAAGTGTAAATTTATTTTTCCACAAAGCATGGAAAATTGCATGTCAAACATTCGTACGGAAATTTGGACGTCAATTTCCACCTTGGGTAGGTGGACTATTTCGCCATCTATAGTTCAGAGAAGAAAACCGATCGTTTTCGCGTATAGCCAATCCTGAAATGCCTCGTAAAGGCGTACCGGTCCAAATGGGTGTTTTAAAAATATTATGAGGTACAGTGGCAACACTGTTGATGTTTGAAGGCAACAAAAGGTGTGTTTAGTGATGGTCTATGACATGGAAATACTGGAAACAGGAAAAAAAGAAAATGAAAATTTAGTGATGGTCTATGACATGGAAATTCTGGAAACAGGTAAAAAAGAAAATGAAAATTTAGTGATGGTCTATGACATGGAAATTCTGGAAACAGGTAAAAAAGAAAATGAAAATTTTCCTTTTTTCCTGTTTCCAGTATTTCCATGTCATAGACCATCACTAAACACACCTTTTGTTGCCTTCAAACATCAACAGTGTTGTCACTGTACCTCATAATTTTTTTTAAAACACCCATTTGGACCGGTACGCCTTTACGAGGCATTTCAGGATTGGCTATACGCGAAAACGATCGGTTTTCTTCTCTGAACTATAGATGGCGAAATAGTCCACCTACCCAAGGTGGAAATTGACGTCCAAATTTCCGTACGAATGTTTGACATGCAATTTTCCATGCTTTGTGGAAAAATAAATTTACACTTTCACTTACATTTGGCAACACTGCATGAACAACACTGCACCCCGTTTGTTGTTTCTATGTTTAAAAATATCTACTTGGACAGGGCTAACATTTGGTATATGACTTATGTATGTACAGGTTTCGGTTACAAAGTAACGTCACTCTTAATTCCCAGTTGCGCCGTTCGTGGGACACCCTGTAGTAGTTACGTATCTTTTCCAATCCATTATCTCATAGCAAACACAGACATGTCCTAACACCAAATGCAGCCAACGCGAAGTGCAGACGACAGGACGAGCCAAACGACGACGTCACAACATGGCGCAGGTGTGTTTTGCGCGCAACGCTCGGCTCGCAAATTAGAAACTCGATTTCTTACCTAAAAACGAATGCACATGAACTTGGGAAATTTTAGGGGTTATTTGTCGATGGTGTAGATTTTAAAAATGATATTTAAAAAAGTAGTGGAAATGTCCATTTGCGAGATAATTGCGAATGTATGGTTAGGATCCACCGCTGACTTTTGTAAACATTGTATGCTTTTGACGCGTGAGGTGCCATAGTTGTACTTAGTAACAAATAACAAAAGGATCACCTCGCTAGTCATTATACTGTTGCTTTTATTACCAAGGACTATTGTACTGTATGTTACCTGTGCGGCAGTGTTCAGTTTTAAACAAACAAACCTCGGACTGCGCAAGCAGACAAGCGTATGATCACGATGTGTACTTACAAGCAATCAAGTCAGTGGCTGAACCTAACCATATTTACATTCGCAATTATCTCTCAAACGGTTCGTTTATGATCCCATGTTTACTGAGACTTTTCTGCTTCTACTCTCGTGTACTTTTCCCCGTTTCAGTTTGCGCTATCTCTTCTGGTACACCCTGTATAAACTTTGCTGTTGGAGAAAACATTATTTTCTTCTTCCTCAGCAATGGGCATTTCCACTCAATTTTTTTTTACAACAATTTTAAAAACTACACCCCGGAAAAATGACCCCTGCAAGTTCTCGCGTTTCTCTGCGTCCAGTTTAAGGCAAAAGCGAGACTTCCAAAGTTGCGAGGCTAGCGTTGCGCTGAAAACACGCCGCCGCCATGTTAATACGTCACTACTTACGAGAGAGCTCGTTTGTCGTCTGCTTCAAGCGACCAGTTTACCGGGGGTAGCCCACGGTGAGCGAACACGTGCAACAGTTTTACAAATCTGTACAGATTTAAATAATTGAAGATGGAGCGATAGTGGAAAGAAATGCTATGCTTTGTAATGATCATTCTTCCATGAAATATCCCTGCTGCTCACGTGTAAGATAAATGAAAGGGTTCTGCTGCGTGCGTGTTCTCAGAATGCGAAAAATATTGTTTGTAAAATTTATTGCTGACCAAACTTTCACGAAATTTACCGTAACCTATGTAGTGCAAAATAAGAATTTTCATATTCTTCACTTTATTTATAAAGCCTATTTTACTTTCTCTTCCATAAAGCGATTTCAGTTTGTGTTTCATTGCTGTTGCGCAAATTATGATCAAATATTTTTGTGCAGATAAGAGAAAATACACTGAAAAGATTACATCAGTTGCACAGTATATATCAATACTTAGTTTATGTATAATTATTACAAGTAAATAATGTGTATAACCATGGGCGTATTTAAGGGGGTTTAACGGGTCCCTTCCCCTTTAAGTTCAGTAAAGTTACCACATTACCTGTTCTATTTGCTAGTTCATAAGATTTCTTCGAACTTATTTCATTCTCTTAAATTAGAGACATATAGGACGGGATACGGATGGGAAGGAAATTACGTAATTCCACACACCAGATGGTACTGCACACCAAATGTCTGCAATTTCCTAATAGTTTCGGAATTTCTGCAATAAGAAACAGCATTGAGACTGTCAAATCAGTTATTTACGAGGGTCACTATTTATATTTTGAGCCTTGGCAACACTGATTGAAGTTAGGCGCGATTTGACGTTTGCACGGAATCGTCTGGCATTATTGACTATAACGTACTTCAAATGTTTTGTCAATAGCTTCATTTGTGTTGTTTATGTTGCCTTGGAGATTGCGCGACAACAATAAAATGGAATTAACTCGTGAACATTTTCGTGCGATGATTTTTTACGATTTTCGACGTGGATTATCAAGACAAGAGTGCTTCGATCAACTTACTTCCACATTTGGCGATGAAGCCCCATCCTTTGCCACTGTGAAACGCTGGTATAACGAATTTAATCGTGGCCGCCATTCGCTCACCGACGAGATTCGCGAAGGTCGTCCAAAATCAGTTGTTGTTCAAGAAAACATTGATGCTGTGGAAAACCTAATACTGGAAGATCGTCATGTGACATATTGTGAAATTGAGGCAACCATAGGCATTAGTTCCACCAGCATATATAAAATATTACATGATAATTTAGCTGTGAGAAAGGTATGTTCTCGGTGGATCCCACACAATTTGACAAAAACTCAAAAAGACGCTCGCGTCAATTGGTGCAAACAAATGCTCAATAAATACAATCGTGGTGCTTCAAAAGACGTATATAAGATTGTAACAGGTGACGAATCATGGATATATGCATATGAGCCGGAACGTAAACAGCAGTCGACTGTATGGGTGTTTCAAGATGAACCCAATGCAACAAAAGTTGTTCGCGCTCGAAGCACATCGAAACAAATGGTCGCCTGTTTTTTCGGGAAAACTGGTCATGTGGCAACTGTGCCTTTAGAGGAACGTAGAACGGTCAACTCTGAATGGTACACAACAATTTGTTTGCCAGAGGTCTTCGGTCAAATACGGAAAACAAACAAACGCCGTCGGATCATTTTTCATCAAGACAATGCCAGCTGTCACACATCTCGTCTAACAACCGACTTTATGAACAGTCAAAAAATCGAATTGATGGGTCATCCGCCGTACAGTCCTGATTTGGCACCCAATGACTTCTTCTTGTTCCCGAATTTCAAGAATAAATTGGGTGGACAACGAATTTCGTCGGCGGAAGACGCCGTTGATGCGTTCAAAAACCATATTATGGAGGTGTCGCAAGAAGATTGGAAAAACTGCTTTGACAAATGGTTCGAACGAATGCAAAAGTGTATTGACCATAAAGGAGAATACTTCGAAAAACAATAAAGCAGTTTTCAATTCCAAATTCCTGTTTTTTCATTGTTAGGCTCAAAATATAAATAGTGACCCTCGTATTCCTCCTCGAGTCATCTTCAACAAGCTTCCGGCCAGCAGTGTCCTGGATTTTCACTTACGAAATAAAGCAACCCTAATCATACTAAAAGTTGAACCCCCCCGTTACGTGAACTATATATACGCCCATGTGTGTGTAACATTATATCCCATACTGAAATAGTACGATATATTTTGAATTTTCTACTGCGAAAGAAAGCCGTCACTTCTCTTTACCCCAACTCATTAATTGGTTGGTTTACAACCTCACTACTAAGGATCCTATCGAGACGAGAAATGGCAGCCTTGGTCTCGTTCTCGTTGAGAGTTCTAAATGTCTGTCTCGTGTTTATTTAAATGTCTCATTTACAGTCTCGTCTCTATTTATAAACATCCGTCTCGGTTTCGGAGGGCAATTCTCGTTCTCGTCTCAAGGCTCGAAAAATATAGAATTAACGTATGCAAAGGCTTATCGTGCAAACTTTCATAGTGCATACATATTATAAATACAAAAAAAATAATTTCATAATGATCTTTTTTTGTTTGTTTGACTCCTCATTTCGACGCTACGAGCCCTCGAAAACTGGATATTTACCTGCTTATATATGCAAACCAAACCGCAGATTCAGAATTACCACGAATGAACTGGCGTTGTAATTATTATACACAAAAATTCATGATTTTTCTGAATAAGTCGCATGTTCCAGGTTTAACTCTCAACCTGGGCATGACGGTTTCCTTGTGAGTGACATTTCATTGAACTAGACATTGTTACATGGGGGATGTTTGCTCGAGACTTTGGGGACAGCTAGGGGGATGCTTCTATTATTAAGGTTAGTGTTGCTCACGAGACGAGACATTTCCCGTCTCATCTCATAAAAGGAGACGGGACAAGCGAATTTTTTCGAAATGAGATGGGACAGAGCAATAAGTACGTCTCGTATCGTGGCAGGTTGTGATATTTAGATTGTGCTGCTTGGTGGTTGTGGTAGTTTGTGTGTGAAAAAAGGGGGGGGGGTTCTCCTGCACCTTGACTTCGAATACCGCTTGTAGTCATTCTGTCGCGATTAGCCAAAAGTGGCAGGGGCGGCACCAGAAATTTTCGACAGGTTGGGCAGAAGCTCCATAGTGATAGATTACGGTGGGTAGTATAAATGTAAGACCATGTATGTGTACGTAAGACGTATGTATCCCCCTCTCTCTTACACTCCAGATTTTCCTCTTACTTCTTTTCCCTTTCCTTTTCTTGTTTTCCTCTTTATTATTTTCTAATCTATTCTCGCATCTTGTTCCATTTCCTTTCGCTTTGTCTCTGATGGACACAATTATTTCAAGGAAGAGTTTACCCATGCGCAGCCATACCCCAACTATACATTCTAATCACATTCTTTCATGCATGTTAATACAGTGAAATAAATGTGAATTAGGTTTAAGCTTGTGTTGCAAATACAAGGCACATACTTGATTTTATGTATTCGGCGACAATGATAGAAAGTGCGATGGTAGACAATCGTGAAGTTTCTCGTAATTTAAATGCATGTTCCTGAGCATCGTATTTCTGAAAGAGTTTTCTTACTCCTTGGGGTTACTTTTCTTAGCTTACAAGGTTTGTATAACTGACAAATCTAACTGAATGTTTGTAGTAGCAGCGATTGATTGCCAACATTTGAGGGGCAAAGACAATATACTCAGGGGTACCCATCTCCCCCAAGGCCAATGGCGCATCCCCACAAAAATCATGTCCATGTCATCCGCCCCCCCCCCCCCAACCATATCATTTGCGCCCTGAAACTATATCGTAATCCCTACACCGAAAGTAACTTTTTTCTTAGCTTTTTGTTCCAAATGATGCACCTGTTTTAAAATAAGCAGTATACCAACACTAAGCACTATATTTTAAGAAGTGATGTTATTCATGAATATGGAGAATATCGCTCATGTCTTGTAATGCAGCTATAGCATAAAAATTCACATCCACCTCAGTAAAGCGCCAAACACGCATTGTTGTAACAAACACATTATTGCGAGCGAAGCCAGCAAGAACATTTTTACATCCACTTCTTTGCAGGATTTCAAGAATATTAATTTAACGGGGTGTCAATACTTTCTTAGGATCCCGGGATATTTAGTCTTTTCCAACTTCTGTTTTGGCACGTTCGGGGTCGAAAACGTGTGGATACCATATCACTAAATACAGTCTCCAAAATTTAATGTTCAAACTCTCTCTTCACTACAGAAATTCCTTGACAATCTAAGGTTTAACACTTTATCAAGAGCTTCCTATCTCCCCCTTTAAATTTAATACTCAATCCTACCACAAAAATGTCCATGCCAATTTTAGACTTACTGTTGATATTGAATACTGGATATTGCCTCCAAGAAAAAATTAATTCTCAGTCTCCACACCAGAATTTCTGCAACATTCTAAGACAATAGTAATACACAAGAATTGGATACCTTAATGCTCAACGCCCCTCTAACTAAAATACCCGCCATGATCTAAGACTTAGAGTTGAATACTGTCCCCGCCAATTAATTCGGAATTCCCCCCAGAACCTTCGTGTCAATTAAGGCCTAATATATAAGAGTTGGATATTTATCCCCCCCTCGCACCTTCAATAATGACCCTAAACGCTTTCTTTTCTTCATCTAATGGATTAAATATGGTGAATTTAAGGTGTAGAATTTTTACCTGTATTTTGGAAAAATATATAAATGTTCAATTTTACCTTATTTGAAGGGAAAAAATCCCCCAAAGAATCTCGATGGCGCAGCCTGCGCCATAATCCCCCCTGTGGGCACCCCTGAATATACGTTTTCTTGGTAGAAAAGGCTTAGCATAAAGAGGCCATTGTGCGGGGGCAAAAAGTGGCAAAATGTGGCTGGGGGACTGCATCCCCCACTTCCCGCTCCTCCTAATCGCCGCAACTGAATGTTTGGTTTAAAATGAACGTCTTATTAGGAATGATTTAAAACACACACGGAAAACAAATTATTTGTTCATTGTCCATTAAGCATCCCTAGACTCATGAAGGGCTATTCTGACAAAATATCACTCGTCATAAGTAATAAACAAGTAAGATTAAGAAATCTGTTCAGAATTTAAGAGATTATTAGCTAAGTTGCTCTTCGTTTTCTGAAGAACTGTCATATTACTAATGCGGGAGAAGCAATACACGTATGGTTGGTTACATGAACATATTTTTTTAGGTAACAAAATGATTTAGGACACAAGGAATTCATCGAAGTTGATCATCGTACACTTCGCAACATCTTATTTGACCGCCCCGAAAGAATTCTAAGTCCCGAAATCGTAAACTTAGCAACATTGCACTTCTGCTCCAGGTGAGAGCAGCCAACTTTGAGTAGGTCCTTCCACTAGGCGAAAAACGCTGCGGTGATAGGCTTTCAATTTAACACTTTCCATGAACTTAGAAACTATAAACCGCTATTATAATACACAATCAAACAGAAATAATAATTTGGATAAAGAACCTTGAAGGATATTTACGATTCTGTTTGCTCGACTTGAAATTTAGGGGATTTGAAACACTGAATAGAGTTTTTCTCCACCTGGAGGAAATTGCCATCAAGTTTGTGCAGAAAGAAGCAAATTTGCGAGGAGTTTATGCGACATTTTATTTTCAATACCTTGCATAATATCGAACAGTTCTCAAAAACATATATTTTACACGACTTGTCGAGAAAATGTGCTTGAAACACAGGAAGGTGGGAGTCTTCATAAACGTCAACATACTTTTAAGGGTATAGCGTCATTAAGTTAACATAGAGCAATTGGTTAGGCGCTGCTATCTTCATTTTTCGTCAAGCGTGAAAGGTCACGGGTTCAAATCCCACCCTCTTCTCTTTCTATTTTTTTTTGTTTGCTGAACAGATACCGTTGATATTAGAATATTTAAAAAAAATGAATCCGATGCACACTTCAGGGACGTCCCTTCTGCGCATATTTCCCCTTAGAAGTTGGAGATTTCCAGGATTTAAAATTAAAACTTTTATTTTTAGTTCATATGTTGTGTTAACACACACATCATGATTAATTCACAAATCACATATATGTATTCAGGATGCAAATTGTAATGTTATTTAAGTTATGTATTGTTTGTTCTTTAATAATAATAATAATAATAATAATAATAATAATAATAATAATAATAATCCTTGGCGCGACAGCCCATGAAGGGCCTTGGCTTACCTACCGACTGCCGGTCTCCCTCCCACACTTTCCTTCGTCACCTCGAAGCGTGGAGATCTTCAACCAGTATTGGAATAGTCGGGGGGTCGGCCCGACGTATCCCCAGCCGTTATAGTAGGTCGTCTCACTCACTCGGAGCTCTCCAATTTCCTCACGATGGTAGGTTGGCACCGGCCGAATAAATTCCGACCAGAGCCGGATTCGAACCTACGCCGTCCCGCAGCGAACGATCTCAAGACGAGTGAACGCCTTAACCCGATCGACTACGGAGGAGGACGTTTGTTCTTTACTGACACCTAAAATATTGATTATTTGATTTCGATATACCAAAGCAAACATATACAGTTATGTTAAATAGTGATGTAGTGCATTACTGTAACGAAGGAGAGCGTTTAATGAGTTCAAATTGCTAAGATTGGTAATTTTATGTCCGTTCCTTCGTAATGACAATTTTCAATCCCCTCACCACCATCTTACCATGCGTCTAAAACTAATAGTAAACCGCTAATTATTATAAGTAAATTGTTATTGCGACGAAGGCCGATTCGAATAGAAACTACTAATAAATATTTATATAGTGGGTGACAAACAAAATATTCAAAACCTCATAATGATCGTTAACTCCTCACTGCTTCGTATCTAAAATGTTTGTCTTCTTTGAACAGAAAGTACGAGTATCAGATATAACAAACTTTCCGCACTAACTTTGCAATATACGAAACCACCATTACAGACTTAGCTCTACGTAACTTGATTTTACGCATTCCACGTGGCATGTGACTTTCTCCTATCATTTAAATAACTTTCTCTTACTATTTCCTTTCCTCTCGTGAAATACAGAGACCAATGTTAACTTCTCAGCACGGTGGATAAACTTTACACCCAACGATATACTCCTGAAAAAAATCCTGCCTAGGTGGAGAATCGAACCTACGAACTCCCTCGTAAGAATCAAACACGCTACCTCTTCTCCATGTAGCTCATGATAAAAGTTGGAACCAGTTTGAAGAAACCAATTCACACATAATGTCATATCTATAATTTCCTCATGGCAATTTTCATGAGGAAACGAATTCAGATAAAATCGAGAAACGCTGAAAGGGAAAAATGATGAACATGTCTATTGGCATTTTGTCATATTTTGTAAATTGTGTAAAAATTCCGTGTTTTGAACAAGCAATCGTATAGTTCCGAAGTATTATTTTTTTTTTTTAAAGTAGGAACAGGAGAGCGAAAGCGAGTCATTTGAACAAGACCCCGTTTGACAAGAAACTTCAGCTTTTTTCCAAAGACTGTATGAAAAGAGAGAGGAACGTATGAAATATAAAATATGTGTGAAATTAAAACAATGGAAACCTTGAAAGATAATACTAACGAACTTCAAACTATGAAAAACATATTTTCGTGGTGGAAAACTCCAAGTCATTTTCGAAATATGAACTTGATGTTTTTCTTTATTATGAAGTGGAGATATGGGACGATACGATCCCTCAGCAAGAAAATTTTAAGTAAGCTACCTCCAACTTTTTCAATGGTCATAATTACTAATTAGGGTCCGGAAGTTGATGAAAAATCAACTTTTTTTCTGACCCTTAAAAACAATGCTGAACCTGATATCATGTCCGTTTCCCTTCAGTTAGAGCCGGAAAACACTTTCTATTTTACATTTTTTTTTTTTTTTTTTGCATTTTTCGGCCTTAGTTTATTTGTCAGTATTTTTAACAGTTTTTGTTGCATTTTTAGTTATTTTTCAGGTTTATTTTTCTCCTCCCCTGTTGTTTCGTGCATTTTAAATGCATTTACTAGTAAAACTTACATATTTAGATTTTTTGACATGGTCCTTTTAGCAAATTCACCATGAATCAAAAGTACGGTCAATGGAAAAGCATAATATTTTTCTTAACTGAAATGTTTGGCAATGGATTAAAATACTTTGTGTGAAAATCTACTTTGAGGTTCCTTTTCTGGACACTATTATCACTTTAATCTGTAGTTTTAAAGTAAAATTAGTCACAATATTAAATGCAATTACACTCTGGTATACGCGAAGCAGAACTGTATTTTCGGATGCTGGCCGACTACAGTATCATAGAAGACCCACTCTGAAAGGAGATGAATTGGTTGATTTGGTGTTTTAAGTCAACTTTATGCATAGTAAGGCTAATCGGGATTGGACCTACAGTTTAAAGTGGGATCCGAACCGAGTGCATAAAATAACGTGAACCGCGGTGTGTAGGGGGATCGTTTGCTTATGGAATGGAAGGTCATGGGTTCAAACCTACTTCTTTGCAAAAAAAATTTCCGGAAGTAAACGGCTTTGAGTCCTCCTCCGTAGTCGAGCGGGTTAAGGTGTTCACTCGTCTTAAGATCGTTCGCTGCGGGACGGCGTAGGTTCGAATCCGGCTCTGGTCGGAATTTATTGGGCCTACGTATAGGGCCGGTGGCAACCCACCATCGTGAGGAAATTTGGGAGCTCCGAATGAGTGAGCGGTAACCCGGTCGAGAAGACCTACAACGGCTGGGGGTTCGACGGGTTGACCACCCGTCACCCCAATACTGGTCTAAGATCTCCACGCTATAACAGGTAACGGAGGAACAATGTGGGAGGGAGACCAGCAGTCGGTAGGTAAGCCAAGGCTCTCAAGGGCTGTCGTGCTATGGGTTATTAAACGGCTTTGAACGAGAATGCTTATCTACGTTTCTTGGATATTTCCATTGATATTTATGCGATTTATGTCCAGCATTTCCGGATGCAGAAAGTTGACATGTAAGTTCTTAATATGTGTTAACTTATAAGAGCTGAATGAAAGGAAAAGTATTTCCTAAAATCCTGCCAATCACTGAAAGATTAAAAACATTAGTAGAAGCATTACTTGGTAACTTGAGGCATGCACAGAGGCGATGATTATGGAGTGTGGAGGGGCAGATGACCCAGCACTATGCTAAAAAGTATCTACCAAGGGAAATAAACTGTCCTTGCCCTCCCCCCTTCCCCAACTTGCCCCATCAGTTTTGAAACCCAATCGCCTCCACTGAGCATGCATCGCATAAATATTAACAGTAATATCATATAATATTATATTAGAACACTTCGTACTCGGTAAATAAAAAGGAAAAAATAATAAGGAAAGGGTGGGATTTGAACCTACGATGTTTCGATCTTGACGAAAACAGAAAAAAAAAGTGCTTTCATCTAACCAACTACTCCAGGAGATTGTTAACAGAAAGCTCAATAAAACACGTTAATCTCAGTTTAAGCAACATTGTGCCGGAGTTTCGAACCATTTCTCGCCAAGAACCAAGGAAAAGACACACTTTGCAGAACCGTTTGGTTTTGTGCAAGGTATCTTTACTAAACATTTCGCATAAAATCATCATAAATTTGTCTTCTTGCATTCAAATGTGACCGCAATTCTTTCCAGGTGGATGAGAACCTGTTCAGTGTTTCACAATGCACATACATTTTCCTATTTTCAAATTCAGAACGAAGAATCTTGAAATATTTTCAACATTCGCATTTCTACTTAACATTTTTTTGTCTACTCATATATTTCATTACTGCTTTAGGGTATCTTTACTTTATGGAATGTGAAAGAATGAAAAAAAAAAAATCACGAGCGTTTTCATTCAGGAAGAAGAAATGTTGCAAAGTTGGCTACTCTTAGTTGGCTCTGAAGCGCTATGCTGCCAAATTTACGAATTCCGGACTTTGAAATTTTTCAGGGCGGTCAAATAAGATGTTGCGAAGTGTAGTACCAGTAATACATCATCTATTTTTCATTGGGTTGTATGGGGTGACCATTTCGAACACACTAGAATGTCAACCTCTATCCTGTGCAGCATACCCCGGAAACTTTATTCTTTCAGGGCAACAAGTCCCTGGCGCCTGGAACCACTGTCAAAGTAATAACGTTGTTTTCCGAAAGTCTCAAATATTTGCCTGAGGCAATCACCCTCTTAAAATAGACGCATCTTCTATGGTGATAAAATGCCACGTTTGGTGCGAGTTCTTTCTGTATATTTTTCCCCCATGGCATAACGCTGTCGCATTATAATGAAGAGGTCCTGTGTTCGACTCCCCCCTCCTCTGGTGGAAGCACAATGCACACGTGTTCGGACTACACGTTAAACTGTAGGTTTAGTCCCGATTAGCATATCTGAGCATAAAAGTGGGCTTAGAAACAAACTAACAAAATCGTCTTCTATATACTTCGTGATATAACTTTAACTTTTTTCTTTACTTCAGCTGCATCTACAGATTCTGTTGACATTTTCGGCTGATTCATGTGACAAAATTTATGTGTGGAACGAGGATTTCTAAATAGGATAAGCCACTCATTAGCAATTGAATAATTTTCTAGCTTTTTCCATATATAACTGATTTATTAAAATTTATTCACTTCGGTATTGTAGTGATTGTTGTGATTCCTTCTTAACAGTTGGGCTGAAAAGTTCGTAGGCTAACATAGTAAAAAATATTTTAGAATATTAGTAGAACGAATATAAAGTTGATATTTCGTATACCATATTGATATTTGAAGATGACAGGTATATAAAAATTGTAATAAAAAAAAGGGACACTTCTGGAATTTCAATGCAGAGCTAATTAAAATTATATTATACTCTATAGGGTGAAAATTTACAGTAGTAACTCCACCGGAAGTACCTGCCGCCATTTTGAAAATCACGTCATCATTCCAAACTCGCATTATAACCAATCAAAAACGAACCGCCATATTGAAAATACAAAGTTAACAATTTCCGAACACAAAAACGATTTACGCCTTTTAACACACAGTAAAATCAAATTGGAACCACACCAGTAAACACGAGGAGGAAACACGCCAATAAACTCAAGGAAGAAATGCGCCTTAAAAATGAAAATGTAACCACGCCAGTAAACACGAGAGAAAAAGACGCCACTAAACAGAAGGGGGAACAACAAAAAATAAATGATTTACCCCTTTCAACACACAGTAAAATAAAATTGGAACCACACCAGTAAACACGAGGAGGAAACACGCCAATAAACACAAGGAAGAAATTTGCCTTAAAAATGAAAATGGAACCACACCAGTAAACACAAAGGGGAACGACACCAGTAAACACAAGGGGGAACGACACCAGTAAACCCAAGGGGGAACGACTAAACACAAGAATAAACCACTCCAATAAAAACTTTCAATTAAAAAATCTTCATTTATACTACTGTTGGGGGCTCCGCCCCCAAACCCCCGAACCAATCCAAATCACTAAATCTAAATTTCTATGAGTACCCGAATTTAAAACTAAACGAAAACTAAAAAATTTACATTACAACCACAAATTACCTACTCCAAAATAAAAAGAAATCAAACTTACCTTACTAATCACAATTAGCTGGAACATAAACAGGTGAAAATTTACAGTAGTTTCACCAAATTCAACGTCCGCGGGCGTAGGCCGAGGCCGTACCAACATGAATCAGGGAAAAATGCGCCCGGGAAAAGTGCGCTCTCGCAATAAAAGTGGGAAAAATACGCCCTCCCAAGAGTAACCACATTAGAAAGTGGGAAAAATGCGCCCAGCACACATGACCTTCACCAACTAATCCATTGATGGGTTGGAATTCCCGGTTATCTAACTCTGTTCATTTGTTTGCTTCTATCGCACACCTGGTAAGCTTTCCAATGACTCAGTAGTCATTACCAACCCGTCTCTGGCACAGGTCATGTGTGTGTGTTTGTGTTTCTATTTGTGATGGCTGATTTAACAATCACCGAGACGAACAGAGGCAAGTCGTGTTCTCTGTTCAATGGATTTCAATATCGAGTTAAGAAGAAGACGGATGAGAAAACTACTTGGCTTTGTGTTAAAGAGAAGAAAGAGAAATGTAGAGGACAGTTAGTTACGAAAGGAAAATAAATAATCAGCTCAACAGATCAGAAGTGTAAACCCCACAGAAGTCCGAATTAAGGGAGTGGCAGCTAAGAAGCGAGCAAGAGAAGGTGACGAATCTATGTCTAAGCTCTATCAGGAAGAAATGGGTCCCTTGTTTAATCAAGGATTCGACCTCGTGGCGGAAGTTCCTGTGTACCCCAGCTTCAAACGCAGCATGAACTATGTGAGGAGGCAGGCACAAGGAGATCGTCGGGACCCGAATTCCAGACAGAACATCGTTTTATCTGAAGAAGACCTGAAAATGAGCGACAGTTCAAGTTTCCTTTTGGTAGATGAAGGAGACGAGGAGAGAATCCTCGTTTTTTGTAGCTCCAAAGGCAGGGAAATACTGCAGAATCACAATCAGTTCTTCATGGACGGGACTTTCAAATCGCGTAGCAAGCAGTTCACCCAGCTCTATACAATCCACGCAGACTTTGGCAGTATAGATAACGAGACGAACATAGCTCCAGTAGTATTCGCCTTCCTGCCCAACAAAAAAAGATAAACTTACGACCTCCTTTTTGGGAAAATGAAGGAATCTTTACCGGATTGGGATCCAGAAAGAATCATGGTTGACTTCGAAGATGCGTGCATTTGTTTCCTCATTTCAAACTTCCCGACTTGTACCATCAAGGGACGCTACTTCCACTTTAACCAGTGTCTGTGGCGCAAAGTTCAAGACGTTGGATTGGTACCGGACTACAAGAATGACGAAGAAGTAAGGCTTCATGTCCGAATGTGCAGCGCTCTGTCAATGATCACCCGCGAGGACGTTGAAGATGGGTGGCTCCAAATCCATAGTACGGCGCCAGCAGGAGAGAAACTGACAGCGTTTCTTGTACAACAATGGCTGCAAAATCCAAATCTACCAGTTGATGTGTGGCACTGTGGAGATGCAAAGCACCGCACGAACAATGCTGTCGAAGGGTGGAACAATAAGCTGCAGGAGAAAGTTCGACTTCATCCCAACTTCTACCCCCTTCTGAAGACGCCGAAGCAGGAAGTGGAATACAGCGGATACAAATATGACAGGGCTAGCATTGGTTTGGAAGGAACGAAGAGGAAACGAACGTACATAAAACTGGATGAACAGATTAGCAAAATTTTACATACTTACAAAACAAGCACACCCAAGGACCTTACCAAGTGCCTGAGAAGTCTGGCGTACATCCAAGAAATGGAGTAAAAGATTGTCAACGGAGGTCACAAGAAATGTAAATAGAAACTTTAATCAAATAAAATAAAAATTAGAAAAGTAAAATAAAAAAAATATGACGAAGGACATCATCTCCAGCTTCTAAACACGCCAGAAAAGAGAATATTTTTACTGTAGTTTAAAAAAAAAATATCTCTTTCCTGACAGTCCCAAACCTGTGTTAAGTGTGAGGTGAAGCTGCGTAAAGGTTGTTTTGATCAACATATTATCATATTGGTGAAGGTCGTGTATGCTGGGCGCATTTTTACCCCTTTTCATTGTGGTTACTCTTGGGAGGGCGCATTTTCCCCACTTTTATTGCGAGAGCGCACTTTTCCCGGGCGCATTTTTCCCGACACCACCAACATGACCCACCAGTAAAATACGCTCAACCGGCAACTGATAACAAACTACTACACAATCTGTGACTACACACCAAGCACTAGCTAATTGAACATCACCAGAGCCACCTACCATCAACTTACTAAAATAAACATACGCTCGCTGACTTACCACAAACAAACCACAACTTCCGGTGGATACACGGCAGTAAAGTTTAACCCTCTATAGCAGGCATGTCCAACCTCAATCAAGCAGTGATCTACTTTTTATTGTCACAACAGGCAGTGAGCTACTATTAATCGTTAATCTTTGCAAAAATTTGTACCTACTCAGCCATTATACAAGGGTTGATCAAATGAAAAGGTACGAAACGTCGTAACAGCGGAATCGTTTATATAATACCGATGCCGCGATGGGAGAACGTAGCGTGATATGTAGGGGTGCGATTGGAGTCGCCACGCGGCATCGGAACATGCAGGGGAACGCGCATGCGCAGGAGAGAGCAGAGGCTCCGATACAGAGCGCCGTCCAACGCGGCAGTGCGTGTTCGGACAGGATGGCGTTAACATTGGCAAATTCGACTGTTGAGGAGCAGCGAGGCGTTATCCGTTTTCTGACAGCGGAAGGTGTTAAACCGGCCGATATTCATCGCCGGATGGTGAACGTTTACGGGGAAGACTATGGCTGTGTCCAAAAGGTACAAAGTACATACTTGAAGTACAGTCTTGACGGAAGTGACGTCACCTAGTGCAGTTCGAAAGCGCCAAGCAAACGAGTGTACAAGACCAGAGGACGCAGCACACGAGCGGTGCACACTTGCGATCTGTGCTTGCTTTTCATTTGTTAAAAAAATGGACGTCTGAAGTCAATCAGCTGGTAGTTGTAGTTCTTCCATTGTGTGGAAATGTAAGTAAACAAGTTTTTAAAATACTATGTAATTTTATTTATTGGTTTTATTCATATATGCGTGGTTTCTTTCTTCTATAGTGAGAAGGTGTTTAAAAGTGAGAAAACAATTTATTTTCCCGCGATCGTAAACCATGTTGCGGAATGTGTGAAAATTAATTTGAAAGAGCAAATTTCTTTCATATTTCTATAATTAATAACGTGCTGTGTTATATAAACTGCACGCCGAGTCATGTGTGTGTTGTTCACGGAAAACAAGAGTGGCACATACAGTCGATGTTTGATATAATTTTATTTAGTTTCGAAGCAACTTTTGTTGCATTCCTCACTTGTGTTGGCGCTGCAGTCGAAGTGCAGTTCGAAAGCTTTCCGCTTCCAGGCTTCAAGACCGCACTGCGAGTATGCTCGCTTCAAGTATGGTCTTGCAGCTTTCGGACACAGCCTGTGTGTCTGCAAATCAGTGAGGAAATGGAGTGCCCGTTTTCGTGCAGGCCGTGAGAGTTTGCTTGATGACCCAGACGAACACTGTCATCACGGCCGATCTCTTCGACAAGGTGGACGACCTAGTGCAAAGTGATCGACGTGTCACCGCCCTACAGTCCGGACTTATCCCCCTGTGACTTCCATGTGTTTGGTGCCCTGAAAAAGCATCTCAAAGGAAAGCGCTTCACCTCGGACGATGAACTCAAGGACGCTGTGAAGGACTGGGTCGCGTCACGGCCAAAGGAATTCTGGGAAAAAGGAATCATTCGGCTCGTTCATCAATGGGATCAATGTGCTCAGGCCTATGGAGGATACTTTGAATAAAGTATTCATTTACACCGACAGTGTCGTTTTGTACCTTTTCATTTGATCAACCCTTGTACATTATAGAAGTTGAATTCAAGTAACGTATATTCGTATAATTACAATAGATAACTGCGATCGACCAACAAACGCCCCGCGATCGACCGGTCAATCGCGATCGACGCGTTGGACATGCCTGCTCTATAGCATACTTAAACCCGAAGGTTTATGGCTGCAGCAACACAAGCCTTCCATCTGTCCCTATCCTTACCGATTTATTTTAGATCCATCTCAACGTTATCCCTCCATCCTCGTCTTAGCCTTCCTACTGGTCCCTTACCATCAGGTTTCCCAACAAGAATCCTGTAAACTATTCTTTCCTCTGCCATTCGTGTCACATGGCCTGCTCATCTAACTAAGTCTTCTTGATTATATTATTCTAATATTAATTTAAAAGTCGAAATAATTTATTGTGTTGCTGGTGGAAGTAACGCTAAGATGATATTTAGATTTGTTTATTTGGAGATTATTTTAACCATAGCCAGGCTGGAATATATATATACGTAGTGGAGGCCCGGAGCTGCAGCCCTCAAGTTCACCCTCAATTCTGATTTAATCTTGATCATACCCTGCATAATTTTGAGCCTCCTAAGCCTACTAGCTGCTTTTAAAAATGGAAGTATTCATTTGATCACAGTTTTTGCTTCACCAATGACAAAAGTGGCTTTTTATGGGTTGATAATATGTGAACATTTCCAGCATAAATAATATTCACAAGTAAAATATACATGTTATGAACACCAGGTTACACTTAAATATTTAATCATTCATATATCCCCGAGTATATGTACTTATTGAATTTGATTGGGTGGGCAATCGGGTGGGCGCTTGCCCACCCGTGCCCACCCTTGTCGCCGTCCCTGATAATCAGCGAAGTGATTTCAGATGTGACCTTATGAGTGTGATTTCTGGCTACTGTTTTCACGGATTGAGACCTACTAGGATGAGTGCCAGTTACGAGAGGAGCATAGAGCCATTTTTCCCGATAGGAGATACTTTGAAAGAACCGAAAATTTGCGCCACTTCATGCAACGGACAGGAGAGGCACTTCCTTATGATTTGGATTGAAAGAATAACCTATTCCGAGAAGCTTTTGAACAGGTATTTACACACCATTTGCGTTGGCGGATTTATCGGGGGTGGTATCCCCAGTGCTCGTAGTGAGGGGGTGGGGGATGCGGGTATGGTATCCTCCCAGCTAGCATTTTTTAAAAAAATTATTTATTTATTATAGGTCTCTTCTAATTACATTTAATTTTAAAACATAGCAACGAATAAATGGAAAAACATATACAAATAAGTTGGTAGTTTATTGGGGTTATTCCTGAATTAACAAAAATGATCGACCAGACAATTCGATGATTGATGGCGGGGGGAAAGAACTTCCTGTTTGGCGAATTTTCCAATGTAAACAAGTGGAATACAGATCGTCACCGACCTTTTTTTGTTATAAAAGGTCGGAAATAAAATGAATCACTTGAAATTTTTGAGTGCTGTAGAGAAATAAAGGAACCTAGAAAAGATTGGCAATTTCCAGGATCGTTTGGATGCAGATATAAGGGACAATACCAGTGGCGTAGCGTTATAGTACGCCCGTACGCCCGGCGTTCCCCGATTTAAAATTTCAAAAATGCGTAAATGCTGTAAATATAAAGTAAAACTTGACTAATTTCATATATGTTTGACCTTCATGGCATTATAATAGCTATTTTTCGCGATCCGCTTGCAACGCTCCACTAACAACACTCGTTCTAGCATTTTTTTTCAATGCCTTTCCTGGCCGGACGCCGAGCAGGTTCGGCGTAAAGGACTCTATATTCCTTGCTGCCTTTCTGGAGGGAAAGCTTGGATCTCTACAGCACGCGCGTAAATGCTCTCTCGTACGCCAGCGTACGGAGCAGAGAGCTACGCTACGTGATTGGTTCATGTGACCCTTCCTGCCTTCTGAAGCAGACGACAGCGGTAGAATTCCTACCTACCCGGTTTTTTCGCGCTCATGCCACTCCTGCTATGTGATGCTACAAAACGCAAAATTGACTGACGTAACTTTACCAAACTCAAATATACCACTTCTTAATGGCCACTGCATTGTATAATTTATCGCACGAACAGCGATGTGCATTAGAAACTAAAAAATCAACATAGTTTTTGTCAAAAGTTGGTGAAGTCCTCGTGGCAGAAGTTCAGCCTGTGACCACTTAACCCGCAAAACCATTATTTTTTAATTATTATTATTTTTTAGTTGTTATCTAACTGCTTAATATTGTGTGAATGGAAACGTTTAGCATTCATTTGAAAACTCTTTACATCGAATGGTCTCTGGACAAAATTATTTTAAAATGTTCATCAGCATTCTCAAGATGTTATAAACAGTGGTCTGAATTACTAATCGGCACTGTTACGTCAGTTGAGTGTACGATAGTTGAATCATCCACCCACCTCCGTGTCAGAGTGTTTTGCACAGCGCGCCAAGATGACAGAGGCCCCTGATTCGAATTCCGGCGTGAGCACGGTTGTTCTTTGTTCTTTCTTCGGACATGGCGTTCCCACCCGAAATGCCCATGCTACGCCACTGGACAATACTAATATTTTCCAAGTCAATGTTGATCTTCTACCATCAGTTTCGTTTTTGGAAATACTTCTCCAGGTTGAAATGAAGCTTACATTAATTATAAACATTGAAATACTTCGATCACAACAGTAAAAGAAATAATAATAATTACTACGATTAAAATTATTGTTTTACTCTAATAATACCTAATTAAATACATTTTATTCGAATTTAATTATTATTGTTGATGTTTATTATTATCATGCTATTCGATCCACAAACCGAGTGAATATCCAGCACAAATATTTTTCATTAATATTTAAAATATATATACATATTTATATATAAATTTACATTCATAGTTACTATACTGAAATACACAGTTGTTGTATTTTGTTATTAACTTTTGCAAGTGTCGTTCAAGAAAGGACTTTAGAAGTTAGAAAAAATACTCACAAACTTTATATTGTGTGACCTCATCTAAAATTATAATATTTCGAATTCTGAAAACTGTGAAACCACTTATTCTTTGAATTAAATGGTAGAATATGAAAAAATATCCTGGTTCCTGTATATTTCACTCATTTTTTCGATCTAATGCATATTTTACGTTGATTACTCTGTTCGAATACTAACAAAGTTGGCTTTATTTCTGTTATTAACAATAAGAATAAGAAACTTCCTGCATTTTTGCAATTTGAAATTAAGGATTCCACTTTCCAGAGGGGGGGGGAGGGGTCGACTGACCTACCGACGTCCATGGAGAGAGCGTTATATTATTATAAATAGTTCCCAACTTTTAAATATAATCAACACATGTGCGTTAGACAATTATAATTTTCGAAACACGTAAAATATTTTCATTTGATTTGATGAAGTGCCGACTGCAGAGCCTACTCCCTCGTGTTTGTGTCCAATCTTTTCGCTTTACTGCCTAAATCCACTGATCTTTCAATATCGGGTCTGTCTGAAAACAATGCATAGATACCTGAGAACAATGGACATTTCCACTAATTTTTTTTACAATTTTTAAAAACTACATCCTTGATAAAATGACCCCTGCAAGTTCTCGCGTTTCTCTGCGTCCAGTTTAAGGCAGAAACGAGACTTCCAAAGTTGCGAGGCTAGCGTTGCTCTGAAAACACGCCCAGCCATGTTAATACGTCACGACTTAGAGAGAGCTCGTTTGTCGTCTGCTTCGAGCGTACTGCGGGTAGCCCACGGTGAGCGAACATGTGCAGCAGTTTTACAAATCTGTACAGATTTAAATAATGGAAGAAGAGCGATAGTGGAAAGGAAAGCTATGCTTTGTAATGATCATTCTTCCATGAAATATCCCTGCTGCTCACGTGCAAGATAAATGAAAGGGTTCTGCTGCGTGCGCGTTCTCAGGTCATGCGAAAAATATTGCTTGCAAACTTTCAAAAATATATATATTTTAAACTTATATTTATCAAAATTTACCGTAACCTATGTAGTGCAAAATAAGCATTTTCACATTCTTCACTTTATTTATAAAGCCTATTTTACTTTATTTTCTATAAAGCGATTTCAATTTGTTTTTCATTTCTGTTGCGCAAATTATGACCAAATATTTTTGGGCAATTAAGAGAAAATACACTGAGAAGATTACATCAGTTGCACAGTACATACTTAGTTTATGTATAATTATTACAAGGAAATAATGTGTATAACCAAGGGCGTATTTAAGGAGGGCTCAACGGGTCCACCCCCCTTTGGTTCAGTAAAATTACCAGAGTTACCTGTTCTATCCGCTTGTTCATAAAAAAAAATCGAACTTATTTTATTCTCTTAAATTAGAGACGTAGGACAGGATACGGATGGGAAGGAAATACGTAATTCCACACACCAGATGGGACTGCAGACCAAATGTCTGCAATTTCCTGATACTTTCGGAATTTCTGCGATAAGAAACTGCATTGAGACTGTCAAATCAGTTATTCCCCCACCCCCCTCGAGTCATCTTAAAGATATCTGGTTTTTAAAAACGCAGTGACACAAGATGAACAGAAAAGTATCAATACTAGCGTGACTTCGTGACTACATACACACAGCTTTGTCGGGCCCAGCAGCCCCTGCTCCCCAACAAGCTTCCGGCCAGCAGTGTCCTGGATTTTCACTTACGAAATAAAGCAACCCTAATCATACCTAAAGTTGATCCATTCCCCCCCACGTAAACTATATATACGCCCATGTGTATAACAATATCCCATACTGAAATGGTAGGATATAATTATTACGAATTTTGTACTGCGAAAAAAGCCGCCTCATCTCGTTACCCCGAACGCATTAATTGGTTCATTCACAACTTCACCACTAAAATCCTATCGAGACGAGACATGGCAGCCTTGGTCTCGTTCTCGTTGACAGTTGTAAATGTCTGTCTCGTGTTTATTTGTAAATGTCTCGTTGACAGTTTCGTCTCGATTTATAAACATCCGTCTCGGTTTGGGAGGGCAATTCTCGTATTATCCTGCTTATATATGCAAACCAAACCGCAGATTCAGAATTTCCAGGAATTAACTGGCGTTGTAATTATTATCCACAAAATTCATGATTTATCTGAGGAAGTCACATGTTGGCATGACTGTTTCCTTGTGAGTGACATTTCATTGAACTGGAAATTGTTACATGGTAGGATGTTTGCTCGAGACTTTGGGGACAGCTAGGGGGATGCTTCTATTGTTAATGTTAGTGTTGCTCACGAGACGAGACATCTCATAAAAGGAGATGGGACAAGTGAATGTTTTCGAAATGAGATGGGACAGAAGAAAAAGTTCGTCTAGTATCGTGGCAGGTAGGGTGATACTTAGATTGTGCTTGTAGGTGATGGTGGTAGTGTGTGTGTGTGTGTGGGGGGTTCTCCTGCACCCCGAATTCGAATACTGCTTGTAGTCATTCATCTTCATTGTAGCGATTAGCCAATGTTAGAGAAGGTACATACTAAATTAACCATGCGTTCTCATCGTTGCGGTTAAACAAAGTGACGGAAAAGCGACGTAAAAGTAGGCTAAATACAAAAAATTGCAATATATACAGGGTGACTGGTAATTAGATGTATTCCCTGAAAGGGGTTAAAGTAGAGACAATTTGCAATAAATTTGACCATATGATACCCCGTCCGAAAATTAGTAGTTTTCGAGATAATCGAATTTCAATTGTTTTTTTTAAAAAAATGACAATTTTCCAAATAAAAAGATGAATTGAGAAAAAACTGCTCATTGTATGGAACTTATTTCAGTTGGTCCGTTGATTTATTTTTTTCCAAATAACAATCACATGTAAGTAACGGGTGGGTCTAAACTTACAAGCGATGATAAAAAAATGCACTCTTAGTTTACTTGGTAACGTATTAATAACAAAAATGGTATGACACGAAGCGTACAAATTACTTAAATTACTTCCTTGTGACATCTGCTATCCAACAAGGTACAAATGTTGCTAACATACACATTTGTGTACAAGAAATAATACTTCATTCATCTTCATGTGAATGGAATCAATGAACAATACAATTAAAGAACATTACAAGTCTTGCTCAAAGTGGGCACCTCCGTTACGAATGCAGGCACGCAGGTTTTTACGGACATTTGGTCTCGTAACTCGTGATGTGTTTACCAGCTGTTAAGATCCTCTCCCTGAGCTCTTTTTGCGAGTTTACCCCCCCCCCTCCGGAAACTGGCATCCTTCATTTCAAGTTACAAGAAAGCAGGAAGTTTGTTATTTTTATTGTTAATAACAGAAATAAAGTTAACTTGGTTAGTATTCGAACAGAGTAATCAATGTAAAATATGTTTTAGATCGAAAAAATGAGTGAAAAATACAGGAACCAAGCTATATTTTCATATTCTACCATTTAAACAAAGAATAAATAGTTCCATAGTTTTCAGACTTCGAAAAATTATAATTTTAGATGACGTCATACAATATAAACTTTGTGAGTATTTTCTCTAAGTTCTTTCTTGAACGACACTTGCAAAAGTTAATAACAAAATACAATAACTGTGCATTTCAGTATAGTAACTATGAAATGTAAAATAATTAATGGAAAATACTTGTGCTGGATATTCACTCGGCTTGTGGATTGATTGATTGAGTGTTTTAAGTCCACTTTATGCACAGTAAGGCTAATCGGGACTGGGCCTACAGTTTAAAGTGGGATCCGAACCACTTAGTGCCTCCACCAGGTATCGAACCCGGGACCCCTTGATTACAAGGCGACGACGCTACCACTGCGCCATCGGAGAGGCCCAAGCTTGTGGATCAAATAGCATGATAATAATAAACAACAACAACAATAATAATAGAATTCAAATAAAATTGATTTAATTAGGTATATATTATTTATGTATAATAATAATTTTAACCATAGTAATTATTATTATTTCTTTTACTGTTGTGATCGAAGTGTTTCAATGTTTATAATTAATGTAAGCTTCATTTTAACCTGGAGAAGTCTTTTAAAAAACGAAACTGTTGGTAGAAGATCAACATTGCCTTGGAAAATATTAATATTGTCCCTTATATCTGCATCCAAAGGATCCAGGGAATTGTCAATCTTTTCTAGGTACCTTTATATCTATATCACTCAAAAATTTCAAGTGATCCATTTTGTTTCCGATCTTTTATAAGAAAATAAGCTTGGTGACGATATGTATTCCATTTGTTTATATTGGAAAATTCGCCAAGCCGGAAGTTCTTTCCCCGCCATCAATAATCAAACTGTCTTATCGATCATTTTTTGTTTACTCAGGAATAACCCCCATAAGGGACAATACTAATATTTTCCAAGGCAATGTTGATCTACCATCTGCTTCGTTTTTGAAGAGACTTCTCCAGGTTGAAATGAAGCTTACGTTAATTATAAACATTGAAATACTTCGATAACAACAGTAAAGGAAATAATAAAAATTACTACCTAATTGAATATATTTTATTCGAATTTAATTATTATTGTTGTTTATTATTATCATGCTATTCGATCCACAAGCCACGTGAATATCCAGTACATCTATTTTCCATTAATACTTTTACATTTCATAGTTACTTTACTGAAATGCACTGTTATTGTATTTTGTTATTAACTTTTGCAAGTGTTGTTCAAGAAAGGACTTTAGAAGTTAGAAAAAATACTCACAAAGTTTATATTGTGTGACCTCGTCTAAAATTATAATTTCTCGAATTCTGAAAACTGTGGAACCATTTATTCTTTGAATGAAATGGTAGAATATGAAAAATTATTTTGGCTCCTGTATTTTTCACTCATTTTTCGATCTAATGCATATTTTACATTGATTACTCTGTTCGAATACTAACCATGTTAACTTTATTTCTGTTATTAACAATAAAAATAACGAACTTCCTGCATTTTTGCAACTTGAAATGAAGGATGCCAATTTCCAGAGGGGGGAGAGGAGGGGTCGACTGACCTACTGAAGCCCATGGAGAGAGCGCTTATCACCACCCAAAAGGCAAATGCGTTATAATATGATTATAAATAGTTCCAACTTTTAAATGTAGTCAACACATGTCCGTTAGACAATTACAATTTTCGAAACACGTGAAATATTTTCATTTGATTTGATGAAGTGCCGACTGCAGAGCCTGCTTCCTCGTTTTTGTGTCCAATCTTTTCCCTTTACTGCCTAAATCCACTGATCTTTCAATATCGGGTCTGTCTGAAAACGATGCGTAGATACCTGAGAACAATTGTTTGTTCCCTATCTCATGTTGAAACCAAAATCTACACAATCCGAAGACACTGCCTTTACACCATTGAATTCAATGTTATTCTTTTCAAAACTGGAAGTGCAGTCCCCGCCAGCGCCAAGGAGGCACAGAAATGTAAACATCCGGTGAATAGCACCCATAAGTTAATTGCATTACAGGAATTTGAATTTTGCTTTCTCAGGGCATATCATCTCCTCGCATCCCCCTTCACTTTGAGCTCTTCCACAACAAAAATCCAGGAGTATTTGAATCCATTCTTGCTATATAAATTTCTAAATATGACTGTTTGCATTGTTTTTGTTTCTGCTCTAACTTCTTAATCAAGTAAGATTTTTGTATTTAGAAAATATGTGTTTTTACAGGTTGGGGAGATCCACCTTTTGTAGAGCCTGGAGATAATCCTGCAAATTCAAAAGTTAGTAAGGATGACACCAACATAGAAATCACAATTGATGAAGACAAGTCTAATGTCATAATTGCAGATCTCAACTATACAGGTGAGTGGAAGATTTTTTTTTTTTTTTTACATACAGATGTTACGTTTCAACACCCAATCATGTCTTTTCCCTTTTGTTACACACACAAAATTGTGTGCACACTTGTGTATGTGTGTGTATAAATACAGGCCATTTAATATCAGAATGGTTGATGTAGCTCTCATTTTTTAAAGTAAAATTGCATAGCCTTGTAGTGTTATAATTTTATGATTTTTTTTTTAAGATAGTTTTTAACAACTTCTGGAATGTATTGCGTGAACAAACTAGAAGCAGGCTGTTGTATTTTTTCAGATGACCAATGATTAAGAAGGAGCATTCCAGCATAGAGTGTAAGGTTCTAGACATGCGATTGGATTAAAATATTCATAACGAAATCATCATAGAATTATGAAGTACTTTGTGGTGTCTGCTAACAAATGAAAAAAAAAAGAAGTATCACGACATAGCTTAAATGTATGAAAAGTGTGTAAATAAGTGCTCCCTGTGCTTTGCACCACGCCATGAAGGTGTATAGGTGGTGATGTGATCAGCACCATGCCCCTGGCTGCCTTTACCCCCCAGAGTTTCCTCCAGGTACCCACTTTATAAGATGCTGGGTGTGCACCAGAGCCACTTGAACAGGTGGAAAAAATCCTGGTTCTTCCCAGCCGGGGATCGAACCCAGGTCTCTCGCATGGTAGTCAGACTGAGCTGCTGCTGCTCACAGATGTATGAAAAGCATTAACGAAAATGTGTTGTGAAGCATGTAGGCTACAGCTCCTAATAATACAGGCCTGTGAAGATTTTGCGGTACAAAATATTTAATGTTATACGTAAGTGCCCTGATGCGAGATACAATAATTAGTTTCGGCATATCATGTACAGATTTTGTACAATTTCACATTTTATTAATTGTGATGATGTAGTAGTAATAGTATTAGAAGCACTTCTTGCAACATTAGTAGAATATTTAAATTTGCGAACATTGCAAAATGTGATATCTTATGATGTATTTGTTTGTGTATTGATTAAATGACACCAACAATTCAGGTATGTGCTCCTCAATCCTCTGTATGGCATCGAACTGACAAGCTTCACTCCAAACGTCAATGTGCGAACCACTCTACAAAAGGGAAATCTAGCATGTTCTTCTTTTATTATGAACGAAATAGTTAGTGGTTCTGTTATTGTCACAATGAGGTTTGGTTCGCTCCATAACCATGTCATTTGCTCACATGAGTTGTATTTAGCATATTTTAATAGTGCAATATGGTGCCGAAGCCTGATGCACACGCATTTCGTGCTCCGAAATTTCAACTGTTTTCCGGTTGCTTGGGTGCTGTTGTGCTTGTCTTACTTGTGATGTGGACTCGAAGTATTGAAGAGAAGAAATGCTGGACAACTGCAAGTGTGTGGAGAACTGGTCGCTTAGTTACAGGCGATTTTCTTTCTCGGCCATGAGCTCGGATCGAAGTCTCGTGTGGACAGCTTCTGGAAACCACAAGAACAACGCTTCCCGTTCCCGCCAGCCACGTGGCTCGACCCAGCACTGCCTCTTGGTTGCGGCATTCTCCCTCCTGCTGGCAGGCAACATTCTTGTGAACCCCGGTCCCCAGGTGGTTTCCCGTGAACAATGTGGTTTCCGTATATACTACCAAAATGTGCAAAGTCTAACCACAAAGTTATCGACTCTGGAAATGTTCTGTAGTGAATTTCACGAATACGACGTGATTGGTTTCAGTGAAGTGTGGTTTAATGAAACGATCAGCGATAGTGAAATACCCCTGAAGGACTTTCAGGTATTCCGCAACGATAGAGGTTCACGTGGAGGCGGAGTAATGTTACTGCTAAACAACAAGTGGCCCTGCATCAGACGTCTGGATCTGGAAATGTCATGTGAATTAATATGGACTCAGGTAAATATAGGCTCACAAAAACTTTAATCGACTGTTTTTATAGACCCCCAAAATCTGGCACTGCAACCTTGTCAGCATTATTAGATTCTGTGCTGAATGCTATGAAGGAAACTGACATCATTCTTATGGGCGATTCCAACCTTCACATAAAATGGTCATCGTCGAACTCTGGCCTCTGCACAGACAATGATGACAGGTGGTTTCTTGATCATTATATCAAAGCGATTGGACTTCATCAGTTTGTAGACTTCCCCACAAGACGCACAGAAACTCTCGACCTGTTGCTGTCTTCGTACACAAAGGTCAAGGCCAAGCCTGGTGAGCAATTCATTGCCTCGGACCACACCCCCATCCATGCCGAAATCCGAGTCCCTGGAAAACCCCCCAGGCCCTCCCCCTCCTCCAGAGCTGTCTACAACTGGAAAAGAGTCAACTGGGAGCAGCTTTCTCTTGTCACCAGCCTTGTGCCGTGGACAATGGTGGACCCCCTCCCAGCGGAAGAAGCAGTGGATTTCTTTGTGGACTGTGTGCAAGCCATAATTAAAGATCACATGCCCCTAAGGAAAACAAAAACATCTCGATTCCCATCGTGGTATAGTGAAGAGACGAAACTTATGCTGAAGAACAAAAAGAATGCGTGGATCCTGTGGAAACAAGTCCCAAACGTTCATACACGGAACACTTTTACTCAATTAAGAAAACATAGCAAAAACTTAATGCAAAGAGACTATAATAATTACATTCAAACTGTGACGGAAAGTGCTGCTAAAAAACCCAAAATGTTCTGGACGCTAATTAACTCACGCCGACAACACGACCGTATTCCCATTCAAGTCTCCTGGAATGGTAAGTCTGCTACAAAGAAGGAGCGTACATCACATTTTAACTCGTATTTTCACAGCAACTTTACAAATAATACCGCTACTGCGGTACCACCACACATGTTTCTTCCCTCAAAACCTACTTTACATCGTGCGTCGTACCTATTCTTGAATATGGTTCCTGTATTTGGTCAATGTCCTGTGATAGCAACATAAAGAGAACAAACAAAGTGGTAAATTTCTTTATCAGAATAGTCAAACATAGGTGCCCAGCCCTTGCAAACTTTTCCAAACATGAAATTCTATCCACTCTTCAAATTCACGATCCATCCCTTCGCCGTCAAGTTTCAGATCTAACATTTCTTTTCAAAATCATGAATGGACAACTTTTCACTAACGAACTCTTGCCACATCTTCACATCCGGATCCCACGTACCAACAGCAAATGCAACAACTTCTTTTATACAAAAGCCTCAAGGCTATCCCTAGAACAAAGGTCATTTCTCTATAGGCTACAAACAAGGTACAATGCACTAAATGATCCTCCAGGTTTCCATCTATCTAAGCAGGCTTTCAGAAATGCGTGCATCAAGCAGCTGAAGAGAAATTAATATTTGTTATACCCTTGTTATTGTTTTATTATGATTGTTTAATTTTTATTATTTTTATTGTATTATTCTTGTTACATATGTGTGCGTGCTTCTCATTTGTTAATTTCTATTTTCTCACTGTTGATATCCTGATATAAAATGGATTCTCTCTGTATTCAGGATTTCTCAAATAAATAAAATAAACAAAAATAAAAAAAATAGGAAATCAGGCCTCCGCAATGGTGCAGTGGTAGCGTCATCGCCTTGTAATCAAGGAGTCCCCGGGTTGGATTCCTGGTGGAGGCACATAGTGGTTCGGACTCCACTTTAAAGTGTAGGTCCAGTCCCGATTAGCCTTTCTGTGCATAAAGTGGACTTAAAACACCAACTCAATCAATTAGGAGATCAGGACAAATATGGCCTCCACATGTCATGTGTAAAACGTATGCAGAAAATCTCAGGCAGTGGTACTTAGTGATCGTTCATCCATGCCTTTTATTATTCCAATAGTTTGGCATGAGCAACAAAACAGTTATAAATACTGTTAGTTTTTTTGTTTGTCATGTGTCTGGGTTCAATATGAATAATAAGATGAACATTGAATACCCAAATCTACCATTAGCAACACGACCTGTCCCACATGGACCAGATGTTCCAATTCCAACACCACCAGCAACATTACCAGAGAGTGAAACGTCATCCACCTCAAGTACTGAAGTAGAAGAAAGTTTTTCCCAGATTCAGAAGATAGTTACGAGGGTGTACCCAAAAGAAACCGGAATAACGCTGAGCTGGGTGGAGCTTCCGTAGTATGAATTTTTCCCCACCAGGCAAGCGTCGAGCAACTCGTGAGTTCAGTGCACCCAGTGGCTTCGCCGGGGAAGGTTGTCTCTGGTCACGGTGACTTTTTAAAAGCAGTTTCGCTCGCACCTCGTTTTTTGTGATGGCCGATGTAAAAGAACAGCGTGCGTCTGTGAAATTTTGTTTCCTACTCGGGAAAAAGTGCCGCAGAAACGGTTGTGATGTTGAACACAGCTTACAAGAACAGCATTATGGGGAAAACTCAAGTGTACGAGTGGTTTTCTTGCTTCAAGAAAGGTGAGATGTCGATTGATGACAAACCCCATTCTGGACATCCGTCATCTTCCAGAATGGATGAAAATTTCGATAAAATTTGTGTACTTGTGCTCGAAGACAGACGATGGACCATTGAAGAGCTGGGGAAGTTATCTGGACTATCTTGGAGCTCGGTTCAGCGAATTTTAATGGAAGATTTGGGAATGAGAAGGGTCGCTGCGAAATTTGTGCCTCTGAATCTGAGTGACCAGCAATAAGTGTCGAGTGGAAACATGCCGTGCTTTGAAAGAAGAGCTCTTAGCGCAAGTTTTTGGCAAAAAAACAGCATGACTCTCTTGCCCCTTACTCACCTGACCTCACTCTGAGTGACTATTTTTTTGTTTCCCCGAATGAAGAGAGACATGAAGGGACAGCGATTTGACGACGTAGAAGAGGTGAAGAAAAAACGAGGAAGGAGCTGTCAGCCATCACAACAGTTTAAAAAGTGTTTCCAAGAATGGAATCACAGATTGGACAAATGTATTAAGTGTCATAAGGAGTACTTTGAAGGTGATAAGGTTGTTTTGTAAGAAAAAAAAACATGGCTTTTAAAAAAAAAAATCGGTTTCTTTTGGGTACAGCCTCGTATTCTACAAAATTTCTCTCTGTCAGAATTGAATTATTTGGTACGTGACTTAGATCTTACTAAAGAGTGAACTTTTGGGGTCAAGACTGAAAGAAATTAATCTTTTAGCTGCTGGAACAGCTTTTATTGTTACAGAAATCATGAGGAAGAATTGAAACAATTTTTTGTTAAGGAACAGGAAGTTGTGTGCTGTTGCGATATCTCTGCCTTGATTGGCTGCCTAGGAACAGTTTATGAAGTAAAAGACTGGCACATATTTATTGACTCTTGCAAAAGAAGCCTAAAGGGTGTTCTTCTTTACATCACTTAAAGAAATAAATAGATAGTTTCACAGGTTTGTGAATGTGATGTTGAATGCAATTTTCTCCATCACTTCTTTTACAAGATTCAATAAATAGGTGCCAGTCTTTTAATTCATAAACTTTTCCTAGACAGCCAATCAAGCCAGGGATATCGCAACAGTACACAAGTTCCTATTACTTAACAGAAAATTGTTTTATTTCAGAAGGGGTCTGGAATCGTGAATGTGGATATTGCATAGCTATGCTCTAGGGCAGTGGTCCTCAAAGTGTGGTATGCGTACCCCGAGGGGTACATGAACTACTTGAAGGAGGTACGCGATCTGTTTGGAAGAGAAATGTTGAGAATATCCACACAGCAAAAATTTTGCTGCAGGTGTGTAGAGGAGACTTCATTGATCTAACAATCAACAGGAAAATAAGGCAGATTGTCATCCTTCTTACTAGAAACACTCAGGATTTACAATAAAAACTCCAAAATTGTGCTCGACATTTTGTTTATAAACTTTTTTTTTGTTCTTTACTTCTTTTCAGTAACAGTGGAAAAATATATGAAAATTAATGTTTTTTATATACTTGTTAGCACACGTGTGTTTCACATTTTTATTTTTGTAACTAGTAAAGATTGTAAACGTAGGAACACCCAATGAAATAATAAACATACGATTCTTATGTTTATTTGTTTACTATCTTTCCACCTGCAGCCCGAATGCCATTTTGTTCTCTTGTAAATACATGCCTCCAACATATCATAAATGCCCCACCAATCAGGCAGCCAAAAAATTCTCCAAAACTACTATTTGGAGAAAATCTATGGTGGGGGTACATTCGACGTTTAGTTGCGACTAAAAGGTACAATGAGAAAAAAGTTTGAGAACCGCTGCTCCAGGGGGATACACAATAAAATATTTCATAATTATCATTCTCAAACTACATTTTAAAAGTTATTCAAAGACAAATATGATAATTGGGGGTTATTTAAGGGATTTCGAATTTACCATTTTGTTTTTACCCCCAAGTTCTTTACTGCCTTAATTTGAAAATTTTTATTATCTCAAAATTTCAGGGAGGAGGGGTTGATGTAGCCTCATCAGCTTCCCCTCCTGCACACACCAGTGCTGGAGACGCAAGTAGTATGTCACGTCCCATTGCCTCTGTTATCTGCCTTTCTGCATTGAAGTCTGCTCTATTTTTTTCCCCTGCAAATTCCCGAATATTTTCATAATGATGTGTCAACACCACAGTTTTGGATCTGTTACCAAGGGATTAAATTTGGGACTTCATATCAAAAGCAGGGTTTGAAGAAAACCAACCAACCTGGGCCCTGGTGGATTTAATTGGTTTTTTTGGGTTTTGTCGAGCTTTTATAAATAAAATGTGAATACATGTAATAATTCACATTTGTAATTGCCGCTCAACCTATCCACTGCACTTAGCCGCCCGGCACATCAACTAGCAGACTGCAACAAACTGCAGGCACGTATCCAGGAATTCCTTTCGGGGGGGGGGGGGGGGCTCAACACAATTTTTTAAGGGGTATAGTAAGAACCTCACAATTGTATATTTAAGACCAGTGGTGGCAATTGGGTTCCAAAACGGGGGGGGGGGGGGGTGGAGGGCGGTGCAAGGAAAGTTTACTTTCTTTGTGTAGACAAGGCTTAACATTAAGAGGCCATTATGCACTTACAGGAAAAAAACCTATTTCCCTTATCTATGGCAACCTGAGCTTTAATATGTTCAGGCAAAAAAATGGGGAGCAACTATCCCTTAAATCGTCGCCACTGTAAGGCTGTCATTTTAATCAGAACGTGAAATCGGAACATTTTTTACCACTCGACTCCTCTGTTTCCATGCATTAACATTGTGTGCCGGAACCATCTCAGTATGTGTGTTTGTCCATTTCTTCTCATCAGGCATAAAAACATCTAGGTGTCTTTGAGTGTTTTAACGAAGCTGTTACACATGCACGAGATGGACAATCCCCTCGAAAACGCGAGATTCAAATTGTGGGCTGCGAACCGGACGAAGACAGTTCTCGAATATTTCTCTCTGATTCGAGCCTGAACCCCACTAACGTGTCTTGTCCTCCCATCTTTGCAGCTCTTATAAAAACCGAAACCCACCAAATTGTTCAAATTCAGGCCTTAGCACTCACAAGTGTTCAAAAATGCCTGTCACAGCTTCCGCTGTCTTGTCATATATCGACACGAAGCAAAGGAAGTCTTTTCGAATACGGCTGGATCACGAGACAATTAACGCACAGTGAAAACCTTTCCGTTCCCAACACATCTAATGTTTCGTCTCCCAGTATGATCAAATGCTTACTCATTTATCTCCAGTGACGTGCCCAAGGGAGGGTTGGTGAGGTCATAAACAAATTTGAAACAGTATTCTCAAATACAGGAAACAAATAACAAAATCAGGACTGACCTCCAAGAATAGTATGCGTAACCCCTCTCCCTGAGCACGCCACTCTTTATCTCGGACACATTTTTTTTTTTAAATCAACTTACCAGAAGTTTTATCATTCCGTATTGGAGATTAAACTAAGATGCGTTCTTCCTGCAGGTTTGGATATAATCCTTTAGGGTGCTGTTGTCTGCCTGCCTTCCCACCTAACCTTAACAAAGCCCTAATTTTCCATCCTTGTGACTTGGATTTTCAAGACTTAGAAAGGTTTCAGACCGAAGGACACGCGATACATGTCGATTGGAATGGGCCAATCAACATCAACGTTTCACACCGTAGCGACACAAAAGGCCGCACAAACCTAAGACTTGCGAAATCCTCAGGCGACACGGTGTGAAATCTCCCTTATTAGTCCAATGTCATTGTCACCTCGAAGTAGTAGCTCTTGTTGGCCACAGAAAAAAGTTCTTCTCAACCGGTGGGAATGCTCCTCAGTTTTCTTCTCTCTCCTATATTTTCTGTGCTTGTTCACTATACAGGCAACACCTTACGATTTGATATACATAGGACATGTACTATGTAGACATTTTAACGAGAAATCGGTTGAAGTCAAGTATGGCTAAGTGGCTCAGTTGGTAGAGCCCTGATTTGGGTTCTGGTAGAGCCTGCAATTTCCGCCTAAAATGTCTACATATGCAACATCTTCTTGCTTTCTCTTCTCGACATTCATAAAATTTTCGGCTGACTCTTTATGGTAGTTAAGTGTTTGAATGTGTTTCGAACCCAGTAGGCTTAAACAAAAGTAATTTTTTATACCATGAAATTCTCGGACTGTAGATACGAAATTTAGTTCTGGCAAAACTAAATCATCACTCACAACTTTGATTTTCAGTTGATACATCCAGCTTATTTTTGTTTTAATAAACCACTCCAATATCCGGTACTGCTGAAACATTCACGAGAGAGAGAGAGAGAGAGAGAGAGAGAGAGAGAGAAAGAAAGAGAGAGACCTTGATCTCTTTGGCCCTCGACCTGAACTAGCACTACATTGAGGCCCCGGAAGTTCTACTGTCGTCAATGTATTCATTTTCGAATCACTATATCTTATAAAGCAACCAGAGGATGCTGACTAACTCACTAATCGACTGTATGAATTGTCACACTTACCTCTGAAATCTCATTAACCGATTCTTTGTACAGATGAACCGAAAAATTGAATCCTCGTATTTATATCCTCATTATATTCTAGAACGTTCCGCAGATAAAACGATTCGTTAATATTGCCAGATTGACTCCTTCTCTCATTCAAGAACGTACCCTCTCCCGCCTTCCAGAGATTAGAAATTACAACGAATCGCCCTACATGTGGCGCTACCTTTGTTGTGCAGCTTCCAAATGCTGACAAGTCTCTACATAGTGCTCAAGTGCGCTGCGACAACACCGAAAGCGCAAGAAAAGTTTACGTGCAATATTATCAACAACAGGGTTATAGAACATTCCCCGTCTTGTCTCGATAATTGTCTATCTCCTTAAATCATCGTCACATTATTCAAAAAGCCAAAAACCTAATTTTATCTAGTGTAAAAAAAAAAATTCCTGGGGGAGGAGCCTCGAGCCACCTCAACCCCACCTTGGATACATGCTATTAACAATAACAGGGTTATAGAACATTCTCCGTCTTGTCTCTATAATTATTTCTCCCAAATTATCATCACATTATTCAAGAAGGCAAAATCCTAATTTTATCTAGTGTAAACAGAAAAAAATCCTCAAGGGGGGCTTAAGCCTCCTGATTCCCACCTTGGATACGTGCTATTAAAAATAATAGGGTTATAGAACACTCTTCGTCTTGTCTCGATAATTATTTCTCTCAGATTTATAAATTTATTATCTTCACATTATTCAAGACGCCAAAAATCTAATTTTATCTAGTGTAAATTGAAAAATTTCCTGGGGGGGGGGGGCTCGAGCCACCTCATCCCCACCTTGGATACGTACTATTAATAATAACAGGGATATAAAACATTCTCCGTCTTGCCTCGATAATTATTTCTCTCCTTAAATTATTTTCAAATTATTCAAGAAGCCAAAATCCTAATTTTATCTAACGTTAACTGAAAAATTTCCTTGGGAGAGGGTCGAGCCCCCTGTGCCCCATCTTGGATACATGCTATTATCAATAACAGGGTTACGGAACATTCTCCATCTTGCCTCGATAATTATTTCTCTCCTTAAATTATTGTCACATTATTTTATTTCACACCACAAGAGACAAAAAAACTCATTTTATCTAGTGTAAACCTAAAACTTTTTTTGGGGGGGCTCGAGCCCCCTAAGCCCCCCTCTGGATACGTGCCTGACAAACTGCTAAACCATAGTAATGTTTTTTATTTGTCCTTTATTCTCTTACGATTTCCTGGTTGCCTCTGTGGATAGCAAGTTTGTATGTTTGAACTGATATTAGCAGATGTTGTATCAATAATGGTATATGATACATTACAATATAAGATACATTACGAATTTTCTCAGAAGCATCAAGAGATCAATTGCAGGTGTGTACTATTATCTTCAGTCACAAGCATAATAAAATAGCAATAGTATAGATAGTATACATAGTATTCTCCAATAGTAGATCGAAAGAAACTGACTTCAGATCTGAGTTCAGTGACTTTTATTTATTAGAATATATTTCATATGGCAACTGAAAGCAACATACTTTCATTTGAATAGCTTTCTTTTGTATTGGTTTACTGAGCTCTGATATTTCGTTTTAATTCATCTCAATATTACAAGTGTTGTGCATTTTAGATAGCAAAATTAATCTCGAGTTATAATGACAGTCGTGATCGCATTCTAAGAATCTAAAATGCAATCTTCATTAGTATACACCTCTATGACGTTCCTTCATTTCAGAAATCATTGAAATACCACTGTGTTTTAAAATGATTTTTTTTTCAAGTGGGTCCAACCCTGATTAAAAGCGAGATAACTAACCATTTGGCTACATACAGTTGTTTACCCTATTGCTAATAGTTTATAATAATAATAATAATAATGATAATAATAAATTCTTTATTTCCGTAGACCCATATCCATGGGTGTGGAAAACGTCATACAATACTAAATATTACAAAAGGAGTAAGATTACAATAAAAAGAACAAAATTGAAACACAAAAATACAAATAAATCATATGGGTTAAACATAAACAGTTATAAGTGTCACATACTAAACTTGTAAAAGAGATAATCCAAATATAGGAGACATACAATATCAAAAGAATTTAAATGCTTCAATTTACTAATCCAATTTAACTATTGAAATTCATTGAGATTATATAGAGGTATATCTGTTAAATACTGTTTAATTGCTTTCTTGTGAGTTTCTGTAATTTCTTTGATGTATGTGGGAAGTTTGTTATGGTATTTTATTCCTGCAACATGAGGTGATTTGTCTGAGAGAACAAGTCTGTGTGCTTGCATGTGGAAGTTCTCTTTTTGACGTGTGTTGTGCTGATGGATGGTCGAATTCTTATCTAATTTACGGTGTTTTAGTACATATTCAATTACTTTGTAAATATATAGGGAATATATGGTCATAATTTCATTCTCTCTAAATAATTCTCTACGTGAGTTTCTAATTGGTATTTTGAACATATACCGTATTGCTCTTTTCTGTAGAGTAAGCAATCTTTGAGTGTATTCCTGCGCAGCTCCTCCCCATGCTATTATGCAATATTCTAGGTATGGATATACAAGTCGATAGTATAGATTTGTGTTTATTTCACACACATTATATTGTGTTTTAGGAGATATAAGTTTTTCCCTACTTTTTTGCATACATGTTGTTTTTGTTGTTGTTTTAATGAATATTTGTTTTATTTTAGGTAGTGAACCAAGTATTACCAATATCTGTTCTGGTGACTGTGGATATGAAGACTTGGACCCTACTATTGACGCCACAGGAGATGGAAAATATCACTTGCGCATTAATGGAAAATTGGACTTTGAAGGAACTGCAAGCACTAATTTCAAGATTGACAATTGGTTTCTTACTATCATATCAAGGGATGTTAATGATAAACCTCCACAAATAACAGCACATACTGGCTGCGAAGTATCGGTAGGTTTGATTTGATTTAATTTATTTGAGTCCATGGACTACAGGTTTTGTACAAAGAGGTACATCAGTAGTGTAGGACATGTCAGTGAAATGCATAATAAAGATTTGTAACATCATAATAGAATACGCATGGTTAGAGTATAAATAGTTTGGTGAATTGTATCAGAAATCAAACAAAACAAAAGATACAAACAAATGGCCTTCAAAATAATTGCCATCCACCACGACACACTTTTGGCAATGTTCATAAGTCTTCCGGAAACTGTCAGCAAAGCCCTCATTAGGAATCAATCTCGGAACCACTCTCGCACATTTTGGATTGCTGCCACATTTGCAAAATGTGTGCCTTTCGTGATGGTCTCTTGCCCTCATTTTTGTGCCTTGTGGTTCTCTTTTCACTCCATATTTGTTAATTATAATAATTTGTGGTGTCTTGTAAATTTGATTTTTCTGACAGAGACAAATTCAGTTTTGCTTTATAGGTAACTTATTTTTCATAAACTGAGCAAATATATTGTTGAGATTCTGAAGAATAAATCCAATCCTTGCAATATAACAACATGGAAATATCTTTCACTCGCACAAATTGATTCATTAATAAGCATTATTGAAACAAAGTATATACGAATTTAAAAAATCCCAGTTGTGTCAGGACAATTGTTTGCATACAAATTTCGCAATCTTAACTACACATAAACAAGATAATGCTTGTGTGCTCTTATATGTCTATTGTTAAACCATATTTTTACCTACTAAATTTACATATTTTCATTTAAACATGTTGTTTTTATTATTTCTGAGACACTTGGGTCAGACCCCTCGCCCCCTCCCCCAAAATATATTTCTAGATATGTGCCTGAGCCGTTATATTGAAATTCATCACACCTTTGTGTTTTTCATGAAATCCCAGTCCAGTTTGTTATGTTCCATGACCATCTTTGCATTAGAAAGATGTTGACTCCCAAGATGGCTACCATGTTGGTAACATACTCTAAGGAGATGTCCCCCTTTCCTAATTGATGTATTAGGTCATGGGAATCATGACTGATAAACAAGTATTTGTGCAATTCTTTGTTTTTAAGTATACGCAAATTAATCAAACACAGTTATTTTTAGTGGTTTTTATTTTATTTTATCTGAGACGTTTCGTCCTGGTTTCCCAGAACTTTTTGAAGCTACACCCAGATATACATACAACAACACAACCTAACTTGGCTCATGATGAAACGACGCAGATAAAATAAAATAAAAACCAATAAAAATAACTGTGTTAGATTATTTTGAATCTACAAAAACTGGTTATGTGAACCTTTAAGAAGAACGTAGATTTTAAGTACACTGTATGCACAGAAAGGCTAATCAGGACTGATCCAAACCACTGCAGAGTTCCACCGGGTGTTGAACCCGCGACCCCTTAAATTGCATGGAATTTCTCCACAATTATAGACTACAAAAACATCACAGCCCAACCAGCATAAGGGTTGACATTATGTTGAAATAATGCAGCGGATTTCTCATGAAATTGTAACCCATTTTGATATGTCACATGACCACTTTTCTATTCATAAAAATTGACTGCTAGAATGCAGACTTCAAAATGGCCTCCATGTTGCTCACATATCATAAAAAGTTTTGCCCCTTTCTTATATCAAGTATGATCACATTATAAATGTTTCCCTATCTGCATTTGCTTTAACCCTCCGGTGTGTGCATAATTTATTTTTAACATGAGTGCACACGTGGGAGACTTTGTTAGCCCAGCTGTTTCTTGTTAAAGAAAAATATCTGTTTTATATTTATAATTTAATAAGACATTTTCTTGCATTCTTTATGTGCATCTTCAAATGTTTATTTTTATTTATTTACTTTCACTCATGTTGTTCTGATATAATATATAGGTATCTTTGATTTTAAACATATTTGATATATATTTATTATCGCTTGTAAAATAATGAGGTTCTTTCATATTTTATTTGTGTCTTTGGGTTTACAAATGTTTATTTTTTTATTTCTTTGCACCATACAATAATAAGGTGGTGGTGTTACATAATATATTCGTATCTTTTAGTTTAAACATGTTTATTTTATTTATTTATTTTCTCTTATGCAATAATGTGGTTCTTACATTCTTTGTTTGTGTCCTTGAGTTTACAAATGTTCGTGTAAATGTTTATTATTTATTTATTTTCACTCATACAATAATAAGTTGTTGTTTATCCAATAAAAGGCAAAATGAATAGATAGAAATATTAAATAAAAATCAAACTTTGTTGCCATAATAGTGATGGGTGAAAAAAGCATTAATAATTGCAAAATCAACCAAAAATGTTATAATAAAAATTAAAATTTTACTTACATCAGAAGGCATGTGAGAAAACCCAGTTACCCCAATAATGCAAACAAATGGAAGTGTGCCTCTGATATGTAGACAAAGGTAGACAGAAGAACGGCACCTTCCTCCGTCGGTAGCAGAAACTCCAATGGAAGCAGATCGGACGGTAGGGCAGTGCCAACAATGTCTAGACATCACAAATTTTTTAAAAAAAAACAAGATTGTGGGGTAACAAAGTCCCCCAACTCACCTGCCTGAGGGTTAAGCAAGCATTTCCGCACTTATGGATCACCGTGTGCAGCTTCTATGTAAGGTGTTGTTAACATAATGACTTTGTTTAGATATGTTGCCAATTGAATGCATATTTGTTTATGTAACATATGCAATTTTATTGTGTTCAAGTTTTTTGATATGACTGTTTTTATATTTACAGGAGGGGGAAATGGGAATGGGAAACACTACTTGTTCAATAGAAATTTCTGATGAAGATAGCAATGATGAACTTACTGTCAAAGTTTATTATGGAGTAAGTTTGTTTTAACTTTATTGAGAACTTCTAGAATTAGTTACTCTTTAACACGTTAACTGCCACAATAGAAGAAAAAATATTCCCTGGAACCATGATGTTTTATTACAAGAATATAATAAAAATGTTGAAAGCAATATGTTTCTTGATGATTAAATGAAAAATTGTTATTTTTAATTATTTTATATGCATTAGTCATATGCAACTCACGTGGCACTAGAATTAAGGCTTGGCTGGACCTTTGGCATTCGAATGGGTGAATTTTTTCAAATTTTCCTCTCCATTCGAAAAACTTCTTGGATATTTCAAAATATGAAACATTACTTAGAATTCCTTCTAGAGCATTGACGTGAATTTTCGTGTAGTTTTCTTTCACTGTTGTCTATTATCAATAGAAGTTTTTCGAAAAAATTCGCTCATTTGTATGCCAAACGTCCAGCCGAGCCTTAATTATTACACTGCACGCTATGAGAGTTATATTTGGCTCACAGCATATTTATTGTTTTTTTTTCTGAGCATTAAGAGTCTCTTGCTTTTTGTAACATGACTCTGCCATGTAACATTGTATCGATACCATTCGTGGAGCTGACCAGCAATAATTCAAGGCCAAATGAACAATTGGAAAAAATTGAAAACGGTTCATGAGTGAAAGGTTTTTTTTTTGTTTACTTGTCAGATTTAAGTGAAATTTAAACTGAAAAATAAATAGAAAAGAAGTTAATTTACATCTATTAATTCATACACACTGTTTAAATTGTTTGTGTTAATTGTAACATTAACAATATCACTTCACAAGATTTTCACAAACCTTCTGCAAAATTCTTTACACGGTACCACTCTTCACATAACGTGTATGTTATTGCATGGTAGCATGAGTTGCTGGTGCACCAAGAGACTCCCAACGTAAAGAGATGTGTAAGTTAAATATGCTTCATGAGGCCCAGGGGTAAAACTATGGTTCCCCCCAAGGCCTAACCTGTTTCCTTCATGACCATTTGTACCCAGCCTAACATCTTTACATTTTATAGGGGTGTTAAGGGACTTCTGAATCACCCTGTATCAAAGCATACAGGTATCCATGCTACCTATCAAAGGGTAGCAATTGTTAACCATTTCGAATAACATTCTCAATCATAATTCTATTTCATTTATTTTTCATAGAATTTTGATGCTGTAGTGAATTTATGTTTTCATATGGAAACATATTTTTACTTATAATTTCATTCTATGTATTATTAAACAAATAGTACACATTTAATATTTTTTGTTCAAATATTTGAGCACGATTTTTGTAGTTCTTTGTTTAAAATATAATTTAAGTAATTTTGGATCTTTTTAAGAATGGCGAAAACAATCTATCAAGTAGAGAAAAATCAAATTAACTGCTTAATTGGAAGCACCAGCATCTTACAAACTCGTGATAAACCATACATGTATGTGGTACTAGTCCCCCTGAAGTGCAGGGCCTGGGGTGAGTGCCAGAGTTGCCCCTCCCTAGGGCCTGCTCTGTGGGAGATTGTAATGTTCTTAGAAAACAATGGAGCAATGATTGTTGGTATTGTTACACAAAAGCTTTTAATCAACTATGCATATGTTTTTTTTTCCTTATTTACTGTGAAATGCTGCAGCAAGAATTTGGTTGTCAATGATCTTGGTGCACAGTAATGTTTCATTAGCTTGTGTACGCTTACTTATTTGGAGAGACCCCTGCAATTGTTCTGGACCTTTTCAAGTGATTTACGGATACTAAAGGACTTTTTCTACACACTGTCTTGGGAATCTGTGGAACAAGCCTCCTCATAATGGTAGACAAGGGGAGAAAGCGAGTGGGCAGAGCAAACCAGTGCATGCTGCTGCATACAGCTGGTTGTTGCAGCCACATTTTTCCCTCAATGCACTCACTTCCCCCCTCACAGGTTCATTGTTCGAACCCTCTTGAGTAATTTAATATTAAAGGTAAATCACCGTGCCATGAAGGTACATACATTTAAGGAATGTGGGGATAGGGTTCCACACATTCTCTGCCACTTCGGAGGTGATGTGATCAGCACTATGCTCCAGTCACCTTTACCCCCCAGGTACTCATTAATTTGAGGCTGGGTGAGCCCTAGAGCTGCTTTATGTGGGGACAACACCAGAAAAAATTCCACACCCACACTGGGAATCGAACCAGAGTCTTCCATGTGGCAGTGAGATGCCCTGCCAACTAGACCACTGCGGCTCTTAGTAATTTATTATTAATAATTTATTGTTATTTAATAATAATATTACCTTGTGCATGCTAAAAAAGGAACAAACATTCTGTACATGATCAAATGAGAACAAAATAATGCTAAGTCACATTCTCTCGTATGAAATTTATGACTTCTGAACACAAATATTTTTTTTGTTTGTGTCTTAAAAATTCTAATTGCATGAGTTTTAGGTATGCTTGGTAATATGTCATAGTGTTAATTAATTAATTATTTTTGCAACAAATTTCTCCAGATATTTTTGTTTCACATGCCTTGTATTTTCTTATGTTTATTTATTTAAAATCCATGTAAAGTTTAAAATTCATGTGCCACAATGTTTTATTTTCCTTTCAGGATGACATCTCAGAAAATTTTGAAATAAAAGGTTGCACAAAAGCTTGCGAACAAAATTTAACAGTAATTAAAGAGCTTGATTATGAAGAAGTCCCAATGTATCAGCTTACTCTCATAGTTTCAGTAAGTATATTTGTATTTGTAATGAACCCGAGTGTTTAAGGTTTGATTTTTGTTGAGATTTTAATATTTTTTTTTTAAACCTTTGATATTTCAACTAATATTAATTATATCACAGACAACTAAAATCACAGGGTAAACCATTAATTGAACTTGTAACATCAATCTGCCAGTGTTGACATCACATTTCAAACTTGCCATACAAAGTGAATGAATCAGCCTCAATATTGTTACTTAACCTTTTGCCGCCCAAGGCCTTTTTCACATGTAAGCCTCTATTGCCCAAGCCGATTTTGAGCAAAATGCAGAGTTTCAATTAAATGAGTGTAGATCGGAGGCTCTTTGCCCTAGAGAGATGAGTGATATACCGTTGTACGCGGAATGAACCAGAGATTCAGACTATATGAAATTTTTGCAAATTCGGGGTATATGTGGCGGGGGGGGGCTAACTCTCAAAATTCCAAAATTTTGGAAAAAAAATTTGGTTCCCCCACCCTCCCCCCAAGAAAAAAGTACATGACAGTGTCGACATGCACATGGAAATGATCGCTGACATGTAAGGAACACAAAAATATTTGCATTATTATCATATGACCAATGTAACTTGAGTTCTTTGCCCAAAAGGAATGGTCGGCACGCCACTGATTCCTTCAAAATGCAGGGGTACCTTGAAATGACTATAGCTCAGAAACTAAATGCCCTAGAGATATAAAAGATATACCGTTGTACGCAGAATGAATCACTGATTCAGACGATATATAATTTATGCACATTCGGCGTATACATGGTGGGGGAAAGGGGGAAATCCCCTGAAAATACTTTTTTAAAATGGGGTTTCGCCCCCGCCCCCCCCCCGAAAAAAGGATATGAAAAGTTCAAAATTCACATAGAAATTATAGCTGGCATGTAAGAAACAGAAAAATATTTGCATCATTGTTGTATGTCCAATGTAACTTGAGTTGTACCCCCAAAAGGAATGGCCACTGATTCAAGCTTCAAAATGCAGCGGTACCTTGAAATGACTATAGCTCAGAAACTAAATGCCCTAGAGATATGAAAGATATACCGTTGTACGCAGAATGAATCACAGATTCAGACGATATATACTTTATGCACATTCGGCTTACATATGGAGGGGAAAAGGGGGAAATCCCCTCAAAAATACTTTTCTTAAAAGAAATGGTGTTTCCCCCCGCCCCGAAAAAATGCAAAATGCACAAAATGCAAAATTTATGCAAATTTGGTGTATATATGGAGGGGGAAGGGAGAAAACCCCCAAAAATTATTTTAAAAAATTGTCACTTCACCCAAAAAATGTCCTCGCACTTGGGCACAAAACGACACCTACGCACAACATTCACAGACGAAAAGCTAGAACGTAGTAAAAAATGAGCGCCAAAAACTACGACCTTGACACAGCATCTCGATCGAGATGCTTGGTTCCGTGAGGGTTACTTTTGGTTATCTCGTTTGAGATGCTTGGGCGGCAAAAGGTTAAAGACGGGCTGAGTTGGAAAACTAGAGAAGGTTGGGAATTGATAGGAACGTGGTGATGGTAGAATGGATCCAAGAATAGTGTATTGGTTGGCATTAATTTTGTTTCTTTCTGGCGATACGCGAAATAGTATTAACGTACAGAAACTTTCGTGTATTTTGATTTTCTTGCCCAAAATTAATTCTGTAGGTATTTGTGTTTTTGTGAACTGTAATGCAATGGGAATTGCTCTTGAGACATCAAATTACAAAACTAAAGAATCGTGTGTAAATCTGTACATTGCTTTTAAGTAGGAGATTTAATAATAATAACAACAACCTGTGGCTCGACAGCCCTGTAAGGGACTTGGCCCATATCCTGACTGCCAGTCTGCCTCCCACAATCCTACCTAGAGGTGTTCGAGATCTTCGATTAGGTGATGTGGGGTCAGCATGTCGAATCTTCATCTGCTGTAGGAGATTTTTATGACCGGGTTACAATACTCATTGTAGCTTCCCAATTTCCTCATGAGGGTGGGTTGCCACCAGTCCTACACACAGGCCAAGCAGACTCCACATACAGGAAACTTCCCTGAGATCCCACAGCAGCAGTTGAAGGGGAGACCAGAGCACTTCTGGAGAAGACATCATTGCCGAAACCCATTCAGGACGAACTGACATTGGATGGAACAATACCACCACGACTGTATGGACTGCCAAAAATACACAAGACCACGGTGACATTAAGACCGATTGTCTGTGCCATTGGATGCCCAATGTACAAACTTGCCTAATACCTGACATCCCAGCTTCAACCACTGATAGGCAAATGTGAACATCATGTGACAAACTCCACTGAATTCATCAAGATGCTGCAGCAGATCAGAACATCATCAGATGACATCTTAGTCAGCTTTGACGTAGTGTCACCCTTCACCAAAGTGCCACTTCAAGAGTCACTGGAGTTACTAGAATGCCACTTCACACCGGAAATCATCAGTTTATTCAAGCAAACACTGACATCTACTTACTTCAGCTATGGTGGACAGTACTGTGAACAGATGGTGTGGCAATGAGCTCCGCACTCTCACCTGCCATAGCCAATTTTTTCATGGAGAACTTTGAGCACAAAGCACTGTGCACAGCTCCGTTGAAACCCACCACCTTCTACACATACGTTGATGACACCTTCATCATCTGGCTGCACGGTAAAGAAACTCTTCAGCCATTCTTAGACCACCTAAACAATCAACACCAAAATATAAAGTTCACCATGGAGACGGAGAAGAATAACAGCCTGCCATTTCTGGATATTCTCATCAGACGCAAGCCAGATGGATCATTGGGACACAGTGTATACTGAAAACCGACTCTCACCGATCTACGAGAAATTCCAATAGCTTTCACCACCTGTCTCAATGAGCTACAGTACTATCCACCTTTATTTCACTGGGCCATCTTCATCAGCAACACGGAGCATCTTTCAGAGGAAATACAGCATCTTTGCATGGCTTTTAGACAGAACGGGTACTTGGAACACAATATAAATAAAACATTAAAACTAGTACTACCCAAGAAGACCAGCAAATCAGGGAATCCGGACACACCAGGGAATCCAGACTCTCCAGGGAACCGGGAGGGAGCTGACATGGAGATAGCCATCCTGCCATACATCGGAAATCTCTCCAGAATTATAAGCCGAATTCTCAGGAAGCACAATATAAAAAACATTCACAAACCCCTGCCGAAGATCAGAAGCCTACTACACAACCCAAGGACAATTTAGGACATAAAACACCTGGAGTTTACCGTATTATATGCAAATGCGGTAAAGCATACATTGGGCAGATGAGCAAGACAATAGAAGAGCACTGCATAGAACACCAAAGCAACATCAGGAATTTCCATCCGCAAAAGTTGGGATTAGCGGAACATTCAATCAACGAGGGCCATAGACCAGGTTTCAGTAACACAGAAATTATAGCCAAGTCTTCAAACTATTGGGACCGCATTATAAAAGAAGCATAGCTATTCATAGGGAAAAAGAGAATCTCAATCACGATACGGGGCTCGAACTGGACCCAGTTTGGCTAGCCATAGTCGACAGCACGGATGTAGCAGACACGGTACCCGATTGGTCTGCCATCTTCACCACCAACCCTTCCTCCACGAACGTTTATATACACAGAGTTGATGCTCAGAACTGCACTTCTACCCTGAAGATGAGAGTGACTTTTGCATAAAAGCAATGTCTGCCACATATACGCAGAGGAAGAAAATACAATGAGGTTGTCACGGTGCATTCGGGGCCAAGGAATCAGACCATCAAGTCAAATCCATCTTTCTGGAAAGTGTTCGTTCACAGCACAATGAACGATGATGACGAACCTTACAAAACTGAAAGGCAGAATAAACAACATGATAGCCACAGTAGATGTTGACATGCTGACCATAACTTTGGAAGAAATTGATTATCGTCTTGACATTCTTTGTGTGACAAAAGCAGTACATATAGAAGTGTACTGACTGTGGCAAAGCAAGGGTTGGGCGACAGCCCGGGGCCTTGCACCTGAAGGGGCCTCACGTTCCATTGAGTTGATAATAAAATAAATTTTTTAAAAAAAATAATAAAAAAAAAAGAGATGGAAAAGCTAATTTCTCTGAGCAAAACATTAAATCATTCTGCTTTTACCCAACTTTTAATTGTAGTTAGACACTATAATTTGAATAAATACATCTAATCAGGTACGTAGCATATGGTCATGTTGGCCTTATGACTATAGGGTCTGAAAGAAAGTAAAAATTAAATTTTTTTGTTGTATTTCTCATGTGAAAGATTTAAGTAAACATTCACGATAACTTGCTTGAACATTTTTATGCATTTATTCCTTTCTTGAATAAAAAGCACTACCGATTTTAATAAGTTAACTGCCATGAAACAAATGTGTGGTATTTAAATGCTTGCAAATAAGCAATTTTATTTAATATTAACACGAGGAAAACTTGAAGTATTGCAATTGCAGCACACGCGGGCCGTGGCTATTTAGTTTTAAAGTTTTAACGTTTCAAGGAGAGTTTTAATCAGGAAAACAGCATGGTAAAATGGACACACACCTGTTTTGGGGGTTAAGTATGTACTGTTTAACCACACACACCTAACCAATCCCATATCCTATACCTAATAAAAGGTCGACGCGGTTATGAATTGAGTATAACCTAAAAGTGAACAGCCTGAAGAAGGGAGCAGTTGCGTCCCGAAACGTAGCAGAAGCAGTATAGATACTCACAAAACGTAAGTTTTTAATATATTTTTTAATATTATTTAATATTACTTTCAAAATTGTAAAAATGAAGTAAATTACAATATAATAAAAGTAATGCATCATACTTAGGGATGTATATCATATTTGAATTGTATACGAAACCCCAGGGGTGACGAATAACCCCCGTTATCGACTAAAGTATGTTACCAAGTGAGAATTAAAGAATGGATGGGGGCAGGCACGTATCCAGAAATTCTTTTCGGGCGGGGCTAAACATCATTTTTTTTTACAGGGGTATAGATAGAACCTCGCAAGGTTTAAGGTCGATGGTGGCGATTCAGTCCCAAAACGGCGGGGAGGAGAGGGGGCAAGAAAAATTTACTTTCTCTTGGTAGACAAAGGTTAGCATTAAAAAGCCATAGTGCGGGGCCAAAAATGGAGAGCAAATGTCTCCTAAATCTGCCACTGTTTAAGCTGCTGTTTTTTCTTCTTTTTTTTTTTTCTTCTTTCATAACGTGATATCGGGACATTTTTTATCACTCGACTCCTCTGTTGCAATGTACGAACGTTGTGTTTGTGCCGAAACGATCTCAGTATGTGTATGTATGTCCGTTTCACGAAGCTGTTATGCAATGGACAATCCATTCGAATGTGTTCTCCCAGGTTTGGATATGATCCTTTATGGTGTTGTCGCCTGCCTTCGAAACGTAACCTTAACAAAAATCCTAATTTTCCATCCTTTTGGTTTGGATCTTCAAGATTTAGGAAGAATTCAGACCGAAGGCGCACACACGTCGTTTGCAATGAGTGACCCAATCAACAGAAACTTTTCAGACCATAGTGGCACGCCAGGCTGCACAAGCCTGTGTTCGATTTGTGAAATCCTCAAGCGACACGTATAGCTTGTAGCTTCGATGTGAAACCTGGTGGGTCAATCTCATTGTCACCTTGAAACGGCAGCTCGTGTTGACCACAGAAGAAAAATATCTTGTCAACCAGTGGGAATGTCCCTTAGTTCTCCTTTTTCTGTGTTTGTTAATTAAACAGCAGTGACGTGCACTGAGGAGTAGCTAGTCTAGCAGAGATAGATCAATCAATCTCACATCTCGAATTATATTCAAATCACAATATTTATTGTCTTGTTAAAGCCACCACAGCTCATATGCAACACCTTCTTTTCCACGCACTTCTCGTCCATCGGTGTTCTCCGCGGGCAAAGCAGGCTGGATACCCTAGCTCGCTCTTCTTCAGCCAGGCCAGTTTCCAGGTAGAAACGGCCGGCCCAAGGAAAAGGAAGATTTCTACCTCTACTTCCCTTGCCCCCACGCCCCCCGCTGCAATGGTTGAAAGCCCAGGCTTTCAGGTCCCCCAGTCTATCTCCTATAGGACAGATAGGGGATTGGTTTCTCATAATTTTTTGTAAATCCTCTAAAGAACACAGGGTAAAATTTTCTGCAGTACTTATGTTCTCTGTATTTACACAACCTTTTACACGTTGTACAATATGTGTGTATATATAATATGGATGTAGTTTTATTATTTATAAAATGGGAACGTGTTATGTGTAGACAATAATGTTATGCTTTCTTTCTTTTTTTCTTTTTCAAATATGGAATATATAATTATTAAATTACAAATATGTGCTCAGGCTCTCTCTGACTCTTGTTTTAGTAGTGTTTTATTTAAATATACTAATATATTGGCCTGTAACAGTCATAAATACGGATGTATTTATTTGGGCAAGAGAACGCGTGTTCATATTGTTTTTGGTTTGGTTTATTTTACTTCGCTTTTCTGCCACATTTGGTTATCGCGAAAATGAGGATTGAGTGATGATATGATGAAATTGGTAAAGGGACCTCATATGAACAATCCAGGCCAGGATTCGAACCCGTGATGAGTGCGCATTCTTGTCCTATGTGTTGCAGTGAATAATGAAATAATTTGGAATGAAAAATGTATCTCAGAACTCAAAAATTCAAATGAATATCATTGAAGAAACTACAAAAAAGTGTGTTGTGTTTTGTTTCCTGTCACCAAATCAACCAAGCGCGGGGGAGTGGTTATCACAGCGCGCTACGACACCAGGCGTTCCGGGTTCGAACCCCGACCCGGGCATGGGCGTTCCCTGTGCTCGTCCCTTCATCAGTTTCATCGTATCATCTTCACAATTAACCAAATGTGACAAAAAGCGACGCTAAGTAACAAAAATGAAATCAAATCATTGATTGATTGCTCAAATTGGTTTATTTTACTTCGCTTTTCCGCCACCTTTGGTACAACAAAATAGATGAAGGAACACACACAAAGAACACAAATGGCCAATCCGAGATTCGAACCCAGGATCTCTGGCTTAGAGTCAAATCAAATAGTTTTTTTTTTTCGAATGTGGGTGGGGGTTACGTGTACTTTTTTCTAGTACTCATTCATAATTTTGCAATCTTTTCCTGTTATTGACATTCTTCTTTTTGAAGGAATACTGGCCCTAAAGGGAGGAGGGGTGTGACTCACACCAACCCCCCCCCCCCCTTGAGCACGCCACTGACTGCTACCCCAAGTGTCGACGTCACCGCACGTCACTGTTAAACAGACAACATCTTACGGTTCGGCATACACAAGAGATGCGCTATGCAGAAATTTTAGCAGAAAATGCAGGCTCCACCAGGCATACTGGGCCATTGCTATACAGCTACAGCAAAAGATCAAGCGAAGCCAAGGGTGACTCGGTAGCTCACTTGGTAGAACAAAGAATGGCACGGTATATGCCAGAGACCCTGGTTTTGGAGTCATGGTCGAGCTTGCTTTTTCCGCTAAAATTTCCACATATGCAACATCTTCTTGCTTTCTCTTCTCGACATTCATAAAATTTTCGGCCTTCATGGCTGCCCCTTTGTGGTAGTTAGTGTTTGAGTGTTTTCCAAAACAGTTCACTTAAAAGTCCTTTTTTAACCCACTAAACTCTTGGACTGCATACACGAAACTTGGTCCGGTCACTAATAAATCGTCACTCAAAACTTAGATTTTCAATCGATCTGTGCAGCTTATTTCCTTTTTTTAAAAAAAAATGATGCTCCAATGCCCATTACTGCTGAAATATTTACTTTAGAGACCTTCGATCTCTTCGGCTCATGACCAGTGACGTGCGGTGACGTCGACACTTGGGGTAGCAATCAGTGGCATGCTCAAGGGGGTGGGGTTGGTGTGGGTCATACCCCTCCCCCCTATAGGACACAGTATTCCTAAAAATAGAACGTCAATAACAGGAAAAGATTACAAAATGATGAATGAGTACTAAAAAAAGTACATGTAACCTCCACCCCCATTCGAAAATAAAAAAGATTTGATTTGACTACTAAGCCAGAGATCCTGGGTTCGAATCTCGGCTTGACCATGCATATTCATCAATTATAGTGTATCATCTTCGCGATTAGCCAAAAGTGGCAGAGAAGCGAAGTAAAATAAACCAAATCAAGCAATCAATCAATGATTTGACTTGATTTTTGTTACTTAGCGCAGCTTTTTTCTCATATTTGGTTAATTGCGAAGATGATACGATAAATAAATTAAGTGACAAACACAAAGAACACCCATGCCCACGTCGGGGTTCATACCCGGAACTCCTGGTGTTGTAGCGTGCTGTGATAACCACTCCCCCACGGTTGGTTGATTTGGTGTTTTAAGTCCACTTTATGCACAGAAACAAAACAGGTAACAAAACACACTTTTTGTAGTTTTTCAATAATATTCATTTGGCTTCTTGAGTTCTGAGATACATTTTTCATTTCAAATTACTTCATTATTCACTGCAGAGTACAACACAGGAACAAGAATGCACGGTCATCACAAGTTCGAATCCTGGCCTGGATTGTTCGAGGTCCCTTCATCAATTTCATCATATCATCACTCATCCTCATTTTCGCGATAACGAAATGTGGCAGAAAAGCGAAGTAAAATAAACCAAACCAACAACAATATGAACGTGCATTCTCTTGCCCAAATAAATACATCCATTGGAGGCCAAAAGATTAGTATATTTGAATAAAGCACTACTAGAGTGAGAGAGAGCCTGAAAATATTTGTAATTTAATCATTATATACTGCTGGACAAAAAAACCCGGACACTTGCATTTTTTGTGATAACGCAATGGGTCGATAAAAGCTCTGGTACAAGGGCTAACTAAATGTTGCAGAAACTGAATTAAGTATGAATGCATAAACAAAGTCCGAGCCTATGAATGGTGCATATGGTACTACATGATCTGCCGAACATTCTGTAATATACCTGCGAGCTGTTATTGCAATTCAGATGTCAAATATTAAAGTGTCCGGTTTTCATTGTCCAGCAGTATATATTCCACATTTGAAAAAAAAAATAAAGAAAGAAAGAAAGCATAACATCATTGTCTGCACATAATACGTTCCCATTTCATAAATAATAAAACTACATCCCATAAGGTTCTGTAAATACAGAGAACATACTGTACGTAAGTACTGCAGAAAATTTTCCCTTGAGTTCTTTAGAGGATTTACAAAGAATCAAGGGAAACCAACCCCCTATCTGTCCTATAGGAGATAGACTGGGGGACCTGAAACCACGGGCTTTCAACCATTGCAGCGGGGGCAAGGGGACAAAGGAGTTAGAGGCAGAAATCTTCCCTTTTCCTTCAGGCGACCGTTTCTACCTGGAACTGGTATGGCGGAAGAAAAGCGAGCTAGGCCAGTTTTGCCCGCGGATCACACCAAGGGACAACAAGCACGTGAAAAAGAAAGTGTTGCATATGAACTGTGGCTTTAACAAGACAATAAATATTGTGATTTGAAAATTATTATAGATGTGAGATTGATTGATCTATCTCTGCTAGACTAGCTACTCCTCAGTGCACGTCACTGCTCATGACCCAAAACTAGCACTACACTATCGGCAATGTCTTCAGCTTTGGACCCGAACTTGTACTAATAGTGGTAGACTTCAGCACTTTCCAGGAAAATGTGTCACTAGTCCTCTTTTCCCCCGAATCTCTACATCTTATAAAACTGTCAATGGACACTAACTGATCACTAATGGACTGTCACACTTACTTGTGAAGTCTTATTGAATTATTCTGTTGTACAGACCAACTGTGAAATTGAATCTGCGTATTTATATCCATATTATATTCTGGAATGTTCCACACTTTTTTTTTTGTAGTAATGCAACGAATCGCCCGACTCATGGCGCTACCTTCAACAGTGCTTTGTTGTGCAACTTCCAAATGCTGACAAATCTTTAAATAATGCTCAAGTTCGTTGCGACAACACCGAAAGAGCAAGAAAAGTTTACATACAATATTATCAATAACAGGGTTATCTTTCAGGGTTCTAGAATATTCTCCACCTTTCCTCGTTAATTATATTTCTCCTTAAATTATAATCACAATATTTTATTTCACACACACAAGCCAAGAACCTCATTTTATCTAGTGTAAATCGAAAAATTTCAGAGGGGTCTCGAGCCCCCCAAGCCCCCCTCTGGATATGTGCCTGAATGGGCGTCGGGGGCCTCGCATTCTAATCTTGACTAGAGACTCGCTATATGTTGCTACTCCACTGTGTACTGATACAGAACATAAAACATTTTGGATTTATCTATCATTGCCACCAGTTTATTTTTATCTTCATTTGTTTCTAATTTATTAATATTTGAAATGTGTCAGACACTTTGTGTACACCATATAGGTAAATAAGATCTAACCGATACTTTCTGATACCGATATCGGTGGTATCATCTGATACCCGATACATCAGCATTGGTATCGGTTCAGCCCTAGTTAAAAGATACAATAGTTGCTAAGTGCAAACTTTATACTGAATGGCAACCTTCTAAAGAAATTAAAGGGACAAGATACCTCTTGCTTGTCAATATTATGAGATTAGTTCTTCTGTGAGGTAATTATTATAAATTTGACATGAATTTCCATCCTCCCTAAAGAACTAAATATAATATTAACCATTGAACCTGATTTATACATATGTCAAGGTGAAGAGAAAATAATACGTACAACTGTGATACCATGTCATATCATCATTAATTACTGTAATTGTATCTATTTTGAGGAACAAGGTACAGTATAATGCAGGTTATTTCTGCCATAAAGTGGTAAATTAACGAATCTAAAAGTTTGATTCTTGAATACATTAGATTTGCCACTTTATTAGTGAACATAGACACTGAAATTCTACAGTAGACACTATAGTTTTAGTGAACTAGAATTTTTCACACTGAACTTAAACATCTTTTCACTAATCTCACATAATAGTATTGTCACTAAGAAAATTTACAAATTGTTCAATTATTGAATTTACATGGATTAGCATCCAATTCCAGTATAAATTTTACTTTCTGGTCAAGTGTGTAACATTTCCTCTTTCTGTTTTCCATGGCCAACCAGTAACTATTGAAAACGTTCACTGGAGGAGCCACTGTTCTTTTTTATTGTAGAACACTTGAAAGGTCAGCTATTGACATCTTTTTAATGTGTGTACTTACTAAAGAAAATGCATCTCATGATCTGAACAATTGCAGCAAATCTTTCTCCTTTGATTTCATGCTCTCCTTGCCTTTTCTGTGACACTGCCACCCTGCACTTCTCTTTCTCGCAACTCGAGACCAGCTGCTGCCATGCCCACCTGTTTCATATTTGAAACTCTCCTTGTGATTTTGTAACGACAAAAAATCTATTCTTATGTGGCATTGTTGTAGCTTGGTTACATACAAATCAACTGTATTTTATGAAAAGCTGTACGTATAACACCAAATTACATATAAATGCATTATGTACAAATGGGGTTTAATTAACATGGTTTTAAATTATATTTTGCCAGGATCTACAGTAATTTACGTATAAAACGTATTATGTATAATTACGCAAAAAAAGCGTTACCTATGAAGCAGTCTCAACTGTAAATATTTAATCAGAATAAAGTTAAGCATTGGTTGTTTCTGAATACTACACGAATATCAATTAGTGCTGAGTCCATATCTATGCATTGGTATCAAATTAGTATTGGTCAATGACAATGGTGGTATCAGAAAGTATCAGTTGGTAACACCTAGCAATACTTTTGCAGAAAACAAGATATTTGTTGAAATGTTGAGGAAATAACATTCACAGTTCTCCTTTTTATAACAGGATTCCATATTCAATGCATCCACCAGCATGTTTGTTAAAGTTGTCGATGAGCCAGATATGATTCCTTATTGGAAAACAATTTCTCCTATGGAAACAGTGGATGAAGAGACCCAAGTAAGTAAATTTTTCATCACAAAATAATGAAAATTTAGCGACTTATGTGCTGTAAAAGTGTGTACATTTTTGGGACTCCCTGTATAGGTCAATTGAAATGGAACTTATCTAGATATCAGGAGACATTTGGGATATTAGAGAGGAGAGGTCTGTCGAGAAAGAAACAAAAATTGTTTTGAATGTGTTTCTTTTGAAATATTAGAATACATGTGTGTGTACTTTTTATTATTATTATTATTATTTTATTATTGAACTTTTACAAATAGTCAGTCATTGCTTTTGGAGGCACATGCTCCTGTGCTTCCCAAAACCCACTAAATCTGCCAATACCCACACCCAATACTTGTATTTTTTTTCAGTAAGGTTTTGTGACCTTTTGATGTGTGACTTGCCTGGCATGAAATTGCTTTGTCACCATATACATCATTAAATTTGTGATGTGTTTTAGCCAAATTATACTTTCCTCTCCTCAGAAACAAGTCAATGGGTGAATTTCAGTTTGGCTGCTACTTACACTGAATGCAGCATCATTCGTGACTGATGATGGACGAACAACAACTGCCATGTCAAAACATTACAGTGACTATGAATCAGAATTATAACCAGTGTTGCCATTAACTTTCATCTCTTGTAGACAAAAAGATCTAGGTAACTTTAACTAACTTTTTGCTTGTGCTTCGTATATTGATGTGCTCATACCATTATATATTTGATTGAAACAAGATATCAGTGTATATGTGCATGCAATTTTTTTATAATTATGCTTTGTATTGGAAGTTATTTATTTCTTATTTGTTTTATTCCAGGCCAATTTCACGTACATAGCACTTGATGGAGACAGAGAACAAAATGCTACCATTATGTACAAAGTCGAAGTTGATGACGGTATGTTAACATGATTTCAGATATACTAGGCAAGTAAAAAATTATTCACACTTTCACCATAACTTTCTTTAGGCTGGCCACACTGCCTTCAGCACTTGCGAGAGAAAAGGTGGTACTCGTGTGGTTACATGGCCGAGGTTTCATATTAATTGCTCCATTTTGATTTCTTTTGTAACAGGTAAACATGGCTACTCCACTGGCAGTGTGCACCAGGGAAGAACAGAGATCAGTGATCTGAGTTCTCTGGTCTGAAGGTGTTCAGGGGCTGAAATTTATTGCATGCTTTCAGTACAATATGGAGACAATGCTGTACTGTATAGAAGTGTGTGTGAGTGGATCGAGAGGTTTAAAAATGATGGACAGAAGGGAAGATTCGTAACGAACCTTAAAGTTCGTGGGATCTTAAGAGTACCTAGAAGGTTAACCAGTTAATTGATGGGGTGATGTAAACTACTCATCATTCATCCTCTTGATGAGACCACTCGTCATTGACATGACGAGTTATCGCTTGGCAATGTGAAAGGTACAAAGTCACACTAAAGAACTAGACTACAGAAAAGACAATGGTTACTCGTTGGGTTTTCTGAACCGTTGAACCTGAATCATGGCTGGGTGTTAGGATAATTACCTGTCTATCTGAAGTCTTTAGCTGAATGAAAATAAGCAAAGTCCTCTGTAAGCTTCTCCACTATGCTGACCAAAGCGTCCTTCCACTTCTGACCTACTGCCTTGCTGACCACCTTCTCTCTCTCTCCACTCAATCCCAAAAGTCAGTCCCCTCTCAGCTTAGCTTGTCTCACCTCTATATTACCAGGCCATCGAGCTCTTCCTCCATGCCGAATCGTGTTTATTATAATTGCTACCATGCAAACCGCTGACTCTATAACCAGAAGTATTACCTGTTTCCTGAATGCTCAGGAGGTTTGCATGGCACAACACAATGCATTGAAAACATGCCTAAGAGGCTTGAGACAGCTGAGAAAAACAAGTGAATGCCCTGGTCAACATGAAGCGTTCAGAGACTTAGATAAAATAAACATACAATCTTAGGGATTGATACGGATTTAACAGGCTCGAAAGATGATTCTGATGAAACGACTGGTCGATGAAAGTGGGATGTTCTCTGCAAATTAGTCAGCAGTGATGTCCCCAGGGGGCACCCCCCCCCCCTTAGGTCCAGTATTCCTAAAAGAAAAGAATGTCAAAGGCAGGATAAGACTGCAAAAAGACTACTAAAAAAGTATACATACCCTCCCCCTTTCGAAAATTCTGAGCACCTCGCTTTTAGTCATGGTTGTGCATGCAAAATCATCCACAACAAGCTTCAGATAATTGATCTCTGTTTTTCCTTGGTGCACACTGCCAGTGGAGTGGCCATGTTTACTCTGTAACAAAAGAAAGAAACATGGAGCAATTAAGATAAAACCTCAGCCACCTTTCAGCATGTGGCAGTGTGGCTAACCTAAAGAAAGTTATGGTGAAAGTGTGGATAACTTTGACTTGCCCTAGTTTGTTTTAAGACTAATCAAATTAATGTTTTATTAGCTGAAAGTGATCTTTAAGCAAGGCTTTTGCATATGCTGGGTTATACTGTATTCACTAGGACTAAGCCGATACCAATGTATCGGTATTAGCCAATACCAGTGGTATGAGTGTTGGAATTAATTTTCTGATCTGTGGTACCAGGCCCTGCTATCGATTATACCGAATCGAGCAAGGTTTGCCTGAAATTTGTCATCTAAGCAGGAATTTCCACTTACAAATATTTTGTTTGTGGGAATATCTTGATTGCAATTTTTTATGTTGACGAAAATGAAAATGAGCACATTGGTCTGACAAAACAACAAGGTTTCCTTAGATCCAGTGTTGACAACTAATTTAAACCTATTTCTATATAATCAGACTATTACTCATTATTATATTAAAATTTATTAATATTTAATTTCAAGAGTATATATTAACCTGGGATTGGTCACGCTCGCTGTAGTCATGTCACCGGTCATGGTTGAGTGTGGCACTCACCCTTGCTTTTCAGGCATATTTCACCGTATTTTAATTTTTTTAGATTTATTTTTTGTACTTGTAATGATCTGTTTATTATAATCCTTCTTATTCATTACATTTTTGTTTCAAAATGTTTATTTGTTTTCAAACAGTGTAGTATACATCGTCGAAGCCAACAGGTCTCAGCGTTAACAAAAAGCGCATGTTCCTCTGAGGTAGTTCCATCTAATCTCCAGAAGTCTGATATGATATAAAATCACTGCAACGCTTTTCGAATTTTCTATTAACACGACAAGAACATATAGTGCTACTTCTGTTTTGGGTGCACTCTGTATACCACGGCTAATCTCTAGGGTTATGGGTTCTTTTCTTTGGAACACAAATCAAACAGCAGCGATATATGCCAATGGATATAAATAAAGGAAATATATATTCTGAAACTTCTGCGATACAGCGATTATAGGCATTAACATTTTTTACAGAAATTTTCTTCTTTCTACTTTGGAAAGATTATCTTCTTCTATGGATAGGTAATTTCTTCTTCTATGGAAAGGTTAACTTCTTATTTCTTTTCTGGAAAGATTAACTACTTCTTCCCTCTTCTTATACAGAAAGATTAACTTCTTCTTCTTTCTTCTTATGATAGGATTAACTTCTTCTTTGGCATGAAGCCCAAATATAACTATCAATATTCATTGTACTTTAGGGCAACAAATATTGATATAGCGCCACCAAGATAACAACTGAGATAATAACTGAAGGGACAACCAAGAATTGCGGTTATACCGGTGCTGCCTTTGTTCCAGTGTGACTAATGCAAATAGCGCAACCGTAGTGCTTTGGGGCAATAAATATTGATATAGTGCCACCAAGGGGAGCAACCAAAATTCTAACGAGAAGTTTCCTCCTCGCCAGACAGAAAAGACGCAGATTTGTATTGGCTACTTGACTTCTTTAATCTCCTATATGTACAGCGTATGATGATCATGTTGATCATTGCACTTCCTTTATGTTTCTCATTCTATATTTACAACGATTTAGTCATTACTCATTCTCTTTTATTTGTTTCGATTAATTTTAATCACTTTCTGGTTCCTCCTAGTTCATTAATAATTTACTTTCCTTTTTTCCACTTGCGCTGCCATCTATTGTTATTTTTGCCAACTGTTTCCCCATATGTTTATCATTGGGTACGGCCGTTCAGTCACGTAACAATAGGTATGAAAACTCACTAGAAATAGGATAGATTTATTGACTAAATAACGCACAAATGTAAATAAAAAAATATATAACGTAATCAGTTGCATGTGAGCTCTGTGCTCACACTGACAACACTATTTGCACAACAATGGTATCTCTAAACGTCAGCAAGAGAGCACCACAGGCCAATATTTTAAATACTGTTAATATGGTACTTCATTAAAATTTAAAGTGAGCGCTGTGCTCACCCGCGGCAAGTTTTTAAGAAATTAGAGAAGCTATTGGCAAGTAGCATTTTTGGGATTGGGGCATCGACTTTTAGAAGAAAAAAATTATCTGGGCGTGGTCTCATGAAGATTGAGAACCAATGGCTTAGAGGGTTATTAAAAGGCCATGTAAAACTTATGCATAGTTAAAAAATTCTGGAAATTATGCAAAATGAAAAGTTTTCGTCAATTTTACACCAGCATTGTGTGTAAAATGGAATTTGTGAATATAGAACCATTATTTTAAGGGCACAGAGGCATGGGTTTAAAAAAGTAACACTTTTAACCCTTTGTGGTCTTTGTAGGTTTCCATCTGTCTTGCTATCTGGTCCTATATTCTGCTCGGTGGGACTAACTGGTTTTCAAGATCTCGTCCAATGTCTCATGTGACTGAATCACTCATTCAAGTAGTTCTAAACCTGTCCAGGAGATTGCATTGTGTAGTAGTCTTGTGATATCCTTTGCTACTGTTTCCTGTTGTCACATGTGCAGCATGGGAAGACATTGACAGCGATGGTATCTCTGAAGTTAGGTGAAGGGCTAGTAGGAAAAAAAATTGGGTAATATACAAAATTAGATCAATAGTTACACATACTTATTTTAACAATGGAACTCTCATATTTCTTGTATATCAAACTGATCCATCTGTCCTTGCACCAGGTTGACATGTTCTTTGGTCAAAAGAACATGATTTAACTAGCAGAGCAAATAATAAATTCACATGAAAGACTCGAAAGTATACACGTGATGCCTCTCAGGGTATGGGGTAATATCTCTCTTCGTTGTTCAAACCAAATAAAAATCTAAGTTAAGTTTGCACTAAAGAAAAGGAAGTCTATTTTACTTATTGCAAACTGAATACTTATACCTAACATATAATCCATGTCACTCAAAGAAATTAAACTTATTATAATTCAACTTGATCACTCTATTCCAAAAAACCGAGCCCGAACTTCCAAGTTAAGACAAAAGACGCTCGTAATTGCCATGGTAACAGCCCTTACAAGATAAGTATGCAGGTTAGTCACTATCCTGACATTATCAGTGATAGGTAAATTAAAGAAATTAAGATTAAAAAACAATAAACATTTGTACAAGAGAAAAGATAATTAATAACAATAACTATTAGTGAAATGGGAAAGGACGTATGAAGGTGGACATTTATTTCAATAACGTCACAATGTGAACTGCTACTGAAAGAAACTGAAGTGGAAGCGGTTTTATAAGTTGATTATTAAGCCATATACGATCTGTGGAAAATATGACGAATAAGTATTTACAGGATCCCATATATTCCTTATGGAGAGGCAGCTTCAACTTTAAGTCACGTCTAACCAAATTGACATTTCAACTTTTCCAACCAGTGACAAAATCTTGAGCCTACTCTCTTTCCGTACATATGTTTTTTTTATGGATGTTCACAAGGGAACAAATAAAATAATATCTCCATAATCGTAATGTATTTCTCCGGTGCTCCTCTCTGAAGCAGTTGATTGGCTCATTCCCAAGTGACATGTGTTGTATGTCGTTTTGGTGTGAAATTTCCGTTAGAGTGATATTGTAGAGTTTGCCTGAAATATCTGCGATGCTAGGGGTCCCAGGTTCGAATCCCAGCCTGGGTATGGATGTTTGTGAGTGTCCGTCCATCATGTCATCACTCATCTCCATCTTCACAAATTAGCCAAAAGGGGCACAAAAAGGGAAGTAAAATAAAGCAAATCAAAATAAAATTAAAATATGTAATCTTTTCAAATTTATAAATATCCTGAACTTATTTAAATGGTTATGGTGTTCAGCAAATGTATTGGCATAAGTATTGGTTCAATGTATTATCTGCTCAGTGCTATTGCTTTTTTATTATTTACTTTGTGTTTCTTACTTATTACAGGTGATGAAAGGGTAGAATTCAACATAGAGAGTAATGACGGCATTGGCACACTCATTGTACCTTCAATAGATGTGGATCAAATTCAGAAATATATATTTACATTGACACTTACAGCCTATGAAGAAAATGATGAAGATTCAAAATTGAGCCAATCTATAACAATCATTGTGAATGACTTGGATGATATGACACCTGTTATTACACTGGAGCCTCCTAAGTTACCTCTGCTTGAAGGTTCTGCATCTATTACTCTAACAAATTTCAGCGTAAGGGATCCTGACTCGGTAAGTCTTGTGTATCATACAATTTGTAAGCTTTAAAATGGTATAGGCAGGGTTGTGCAATTTCGCATAAAAAAGAAGGTTTTTCTACATGGCATGTAAATTATGTGTTAAAAAACATATAAGAAACTAGAATAAAACATAAAAATTAAAACAAAGCATGTTTTTCTGCAATGGTTATTGTTATGTATGGCAGAAAATAAAAAGAAGCTTTAAAAAACTTTCCTTCTGAATTTGTGCTCTTACAATGGAATTTTACAAGCTGCCATATTCACATTCACATCATAATTAGCCTATGCAAGTGTATAATTCGTATGTAAGAAAAATTTGAAGCTGTTACTAAAACTTTGAAATCCAATCCAAATAAATTGTCGTTAATAATTATGTTATAAATACAAGAACTAGTGCAAGTTAACCGTAGAATTAAATATGCCGAAGATGAAACACTTTATGTGTATTTAGGCCTCCTCGATGGTGCAGTGGTTGTATCGTCGCCTTGTAATCAAGGGATCCCAGGTTCGATACCCGGTGGAGGTGCATAGTGGTTCGGATTCCACTTTAAACTGTAGGTCCAGTCCCGATTAGCCTTACTGTGCATAAAGTGGACTTAAAACACCAAATCAATCAATCAATTATGTGTATTTAGTCTAACTTATTAATATTTTTTTCTTTAATTCTCTTTGCAGGGAGCAAATGGAACATTTAATGTCAGTATAAAAGATGATGACAATAAATGGCAAGGTGCATTTGCAGTTGTCCCATCGATTGGTTTCCAAACTGCTAATTTCATTCTTTCTATTATCAAACCAGACTTATTGGATTATGAAAATAATGATTGGAAATTAATTGAATTAGAGGTAAAAGTCAGCATGGTACAGAAGTGCAGGGGTCATCCAGAATATAAGTTCTGTTTGCTAATTAAGAAATAACAAAATGTAGTGGAACAGAAACCTTTATTGCACACTGAAGTATATACCTTGGACAAACACAGTTGCCACCAATATTCAGACGCTTATTCATAATGAGACACCATGCTTTGTATCCTCGTATCGTAGAACGATGCCAAGGGTAAGAACACGGTGAGACACAAGGACCCTTGCACATCACACGAAGCCCGGTCAAGCCATAAAAATGTCAGGGTATAATGAATGAACTGGCTGTCGGACAGGCACCTTGAACACCATCGCACAAGCTTGCAAATGACAAATCTGTAAAAAAAAAGTGGGGAAACGGGAGGGTGTCTTCCAGGAAAGGGAGAAGTGACCTTGAGTGGACCAATCACAGAGCCTTCCACTTGAAACAAGGGACCCAAGTTCAAACCGTGTTCATTCCTGGGAACCTTTCGCAATGAGCGGGGCTCCACTATGTTTTTCCCCATTTAACTCCATGGTTTTGAATTACCGGAAACTTGTCCCCGTGAGTTTCTGGCGATGTGCGATGTGTGATGTGCTTCACTGTGTTTTTACCCCTTGGTAATAGCATGTTGGACGCAGCGTGGAAAATGCACTGAAAGTGCTGACAGGGTGAATCATCTGTTCTCTGTAATCTTCTCTTCCACTGCATGGACCAACTCGTCAGCCACCACAGATGGTCGTCCACTGTGTTCCTCATCGTGCACATTGTTCCACCCTAAGTTGAACTGTCAAGCATCTCTGTACCATTGAGGCACTCATGATCTGTTCCCCATATGCCACACCAATCTGATGGTGGATTTCAGCTGCTGACACATTCCGCGCATTCAAATATTGGATTACAGGCCGCACGTCACACTCAGTAGCCATCTTGATTTTCTTGAACATTATCACAACCCACTGTGAAGCGTCTGCACTACTATCTCTCCTCCAACTGGCATCTGTGCCTTGCCAATGGATCAAACAACTCAGCGTGCATGTGCTCTCAATCACAGTGCTGCTGCAGCACAAATTGCAAACGGAACTTACATTCTGGACATACTACATATTAGGGTAATATTGTTTTGTTTTTCAGGAACATTATACTGTGCTTGTTACAATCTGTAATGTCTCCCGTGCTAGCAATTGCTCGAAAGTTTCGATGCCAATGAGAACGAGGAAAAAATAGTCTGGAGGGCAGCGAGGAATGAATTGAAGCCAGAAGAAAGGTGTTTATGTAGGCGCTGTTGCCACGTTTCGGTCTAACTCCCATGTGTTTTGTTTTTGTCTACAAGAAGCTTGTTTTATAAGCATGGTGTTGATTAGTGTCGTGTTGAGTTTGTGCATTTCCACATATCTTATGCGCAACCTGACCTCAGCTTCAGCAGCAACGCCGCGTGGTTTCTGCTAGAAATGCTAACGATCGGCAAGTGTGGGAAACATGACAGGATGTACCCAACAAGGTATAGTGAGTGAAAGTTGTTATGATGCATGATGGGTACCAATGACTGACCCATGAACAGTGTCTTCATCTTGAAACGATTCTACCAAATAGTGATCAAATATGGTTCCAATGAAATAGAGCATCACCACATTTCAGTATCGTTGCATGTAATTGGTTGGACAAACATTTTCCTCAGCAAATCAAGCAGTGTGGACGAAGAATACCCTATTCATTCGCTGATTACTGTTCAAGAATATTTTTTCTCGCACAATTTAAAAATTGGTTCAAGTTGCATGTTGTTTCATTGAAAATAGGTTACTGGACTGTATTTAAATTGATCCAGAAAAAATATTCCTGGACCATATTTAAATTGATCTGAATATTGTTTTTTTACTGTCCAGAACCCATTTACGCTTGCCGATTTTCTCTCCTGGACTGGAATTGAATTTATATAAAACTCCTGGAGCTTTAACAACCATGCTTGGCAGTCTTCTGTCTGTCCTATTGAAAGTTTTCGAGAAAATAGTGCATTCACAGATGTTGAACTATACGTATTGATACGAACACTCCACTGCAATCTGATTATTGTGAGAAACGCAGCACAGGTGCTGCACCTGCTCAAGTATTGAATGATATTCTCTATGCCACCAATAGAGAGTCACTATTCCAGCACTTTTAGATCTCCGTAACTCTTTTGACATGTTTCAACATGATTTGTCGTGATTGGCCTTCTTGTTAGGTAACATTAAGTCAACCTCACTTTCAAGTACACCCTGACGACTGCTTCTTGAAGGCTAACGAGGCTTTGGAGCTACAGCCAGTATAATCCTCTGTAGGGTTGTGTGTGATCCTGAGTATTGTCCACATATGTGCTGAGTGCCCCTTTACAGCCACTGCATTTAACGTGGGTAAGGAGATTTTGGTCCTCAGAAACAGAATAGTTAAGTAATGAATGAATGAATTAGTTTTAAAAATTGAGTAAGGAAGTCTTTAGCAGAAATATATTTTATTTTCTTGTTATGCATCTGTCCTCATTTTCTTTTAGTTATAGGTCTTATCCCCAAATTGCATTACGGACAAAAATAGCCTACATGCTGCTGTACCCATATCATAAAAATCAAATAATCAATTTTTTTGTATCAATTTTTTAAATTTTAAATTCTCAAGTTACTTAAATGTATTATTCATTATTCTTTGCTGAAATCAACTACTGCCATGTACAATCTCATGTGCCAATAAGAAAATGAATTGATAAATAATGGTGAGAAAATAATCCTTAATCTGCCTATAAAATATTATATCTTTATTAATTTTTTTCTTAATAAATTCCAGATAGTAGCAATTGAAATATTTAATGATTCAAAATCTGACTCGACTACATTCCAAATTGAGCTGACAAATAAAAATGATGAAAGTCCAGTATTTGATGAGATTGAGTTTGAAGCTACAGTGCTTGAAAATGTCATAGAAAACACACCTGTGTTTTCATTTAAAGCTTTTGATCGAGATGTAGATGACACCATAAGGTAAGTGATTTCTCAGTTGAAGAAAAGTTCTAGTACACTGCACTCTTTTTAATTCAAACACCAAAGGGACTCTAAAAAATTTGAAGTATCAAAAACATGCATTATTACAGAATATTAATAATAACTAGGGAAGGGATTTTAAGGTGCAACACCTTTCCAAAAATATAGCTGTTTTCATACCGATGGTTTGAAATATGTATTTTAGGACATGAAATCAAGTAAAATGAACACACTTTGCTGTATCTTTTAACACCTTTTACCCCCATTTTGATGCTTCAAAAACTTTTTCCTTCCTTTTCTTTCATGTTTTGTTAATAAAGTGGACAGAAAATAAATTATTTTGGTAAATTTCTCGTATCTGACAAACGGATTTCTTCAAATTTACAGGAGAAATTACTTACCGAATGCAGTTTCTTTAGACTTGTGGAAGTTCGGGGAAAAGTTTTCTTGCATCGTTCATTGAATTTTGCAGGTAAATCATCTATTTTTTGATATAAATGTGTGACCGATGTCCGAAAGCTCTTGCATCCATTTACTTCCAGGTGGATGTAGCCTGTGTCTGATGACGTAATCCTGGTCAGTGTTTCCAAACACGTGTTTTTGTAATTGAAGAATGTACGTTTCCGCAAATGGTTTGTGGGGCTATGTGTCAATGGTTCGTGGGGCTATGCGTCAATGGTTCGTGGGGCTATGCGAGAATGGTGTGTGGGGCTACGCATATTTTTTTCGAAACCAATTTTTCTCTATTGTAACCTATAGTGACCCTACCTAACCTAACCTTACTGGAAATGGTTCGTGGGGCTATGTATGAATGGTTCGTGGGGCTATGCGTCAATGGTTTGTGGGGCTACGTAGGTATTTTTGGGTGCAGTGGGGTGGAAACACTGCATGCCGAGTGAAACTGTGACCGCCATTTTGCGTGTTACCGAAGGCAAAAAGAAACGAAGAAAACTTACTCGATATGTCGCAAATAGAGCTTATTTCGGTGAAATAAGCAAAATGCCACCTTCAGCAATGTTTCTCAATGCAGAATACGTAAGTATGAATATTCAAATTAAATGAACTAGCACATTTCAGCCGTTTGTCCAATACGAGAAATTTACTATTATTTTCCCTCTTCTTCAGCAGCTACATCAAATGCTAGAGTCTCATTTTGTTAAACAGAACGAGAGCTTTAAAATGATATAATATAATCATTGTAGCCCCAATAGTTCCCAAGATAGAGTTCACGAGAGAAAACACACACGTCAACAAAACCTATTTGTCAAAACCACAGTTCTCTATGCAGTTTGCGTGCATTATACAGGGTGTCCGGCTTAGACCTTTAACATTACAAAAGAGCATAATTTTGCAGAGAAACCCAATTTTATTACCAAAATTTACATTTTGGTAGAAAAACTCATGCATTTTATGTCCCAGCACCAGCACTTCACACAACCTCGATATGAGCCCCCTATGGCACGGCAGATGTCGAACTGATATTCCAATTCCGTCCAGGTATTCACTAGCATTTGAGGGGTCACATTGTTAATCACCTGACGAATTCTGTTACGCAGATCATCCAAGTTTTTGATGGCATACTGTAGACTTGGTCCTTGATGAACCCCCAAAAGGAAAAGTGTAGGGGGAAAAATCCGGCGAGCACGGAGGCCGAGCAAGTGGTTTAGACCCTCTTCCTATCCATCTTCTAGGAAAATGCTCATCGAAAAAATTCTCGTACACTGATAGCAAAATGTTCCGGGGCTCTGTCTTGCTGGAAAATGGTTTCTGGAGGCATTTGAGGTACAGTGTAATGCTGAAGCATGTCTAAATAATTCGTTCCTCTCACTGTTTCTTCAGCAAAGAAGAACAGGCCTATTATCTTCTGTTTCATTAACCCACACCACACATTAACTTTTGGCGAGTCTCTCATAATTTCACAAAACTCATGAGGATTGTCACTTCTCCAAATACGGCAATTTTTCTTGTTAACTTTGGCACACGTGTGGAATGCAGTTTCATCAGAAAAGCCCACCTTGTCCAGAAAAGCATTGTTGTTGACAATTTCGGTTAACATTTCTCCCGAAGACGTCTGTCTTTTAGGTTTATCATCAGGATAATTTCTTTGATGTAGCTGGATCTTGTACGCCCATAGACGTAACCTTTTGTGCACAACGTCATGGATAGTAGGCTGAGGAATGTTGAGCTCTTAACTTGCACGTCTTATTGATTTTCTTGGACTTCTTGTGAATGCAGTGTGAATCACTTCAATGTTTTCCTCTGATACCTTCCGCTTCGCGTACTTCCCGCGCACCGACACAGCACTTCTAGTTTCTCTTAGTTGTTTATCCCACTTAGCAATACTCAAATAGGAAGGGACATTGTTGTGACATTGAATATTAAATTCACGCAGAAAAGCACGTTGAACAAGCTTCACAGATTTGTTTGCTGCCAGTGAAAGAAAGAACACTTTCTGCTGAACCGTCCACTCCGCCATCTTGGAATTTATGCGATACACGCGCATGCACGTCACCTCAACTCGAAGTACTGGTGATTCTCGCAAATGGCCACAGTTGCCAGTCCCATACAAACAATAAGTTTCATTTGAAATTGAATGTAACTAAAGTTATACTGTTTTGTAATGTTAAAGGTCTAAGCCGGACACCCTGTATGCAGAAGGCGCAAAAAAAGAGAGCATTGAATAAAGGCATTTTATCAGCACCTTTTCTTGCACCTTTTTGAAAACATTTTCAGAATCTTTTTTACCTTTCCTGACCATAATTTTGCACCTTAAAATACTTTCGCTAGTAATAACCTGCCTGCCAGGTCCTACCTACTGACTGCTGACCTCACTCCTTCCTGAGCCTACTAACTCACTCACCTGAGGTGACAGATGATGCAACCAGTTACATGGTGACACAGCACAACAAACCCCTAGATGTTGTAGGTTTCCGTGACCGAGTTACGCTTAGGGTTACCAGATCGCTATAAGGGAAAAGTAGGACATAAGGTCCCAAAATGTAGAACTTTAAGTCAAAATGTAGAACTGTAAGTCAAAATGTAGGACTTTAAGTCAAAATGTAGGACTTTAAGTCAAAATGTAGAACTTTAAGTCAAAATGTAGGACTTTAAGTCAAAATGTAGAACTTTAAGTCAAAATGTAGAACTTTAAGTCAAAATGTAGGACTTTAAGTCAAAACTTTAAGTCAAAATGTAGAACTTTAAGTCAAAATGTAGAACTTTAAGTCAAAATGTAGAACTTTAAGTCAAAATGTAGGGCACAAAACATTCGCAATAAAAAATACACATTATAGAACATGTTAGGACGTAAATTAAAATTGACACTTTTCAGCTTTAACAAAATATGAATTCTTAAATGCAAAATTTCCAAACTTGTAATCAATATTAAACACTATATCTCTCTTCCTAACCCATGTTTTAACTTGTACCTTTCAGAGGACTCAAGTTTTATCAAATTATCAGGTTTAGTCAAAGAGAGACTGAACTGTAAAACTCTTTGAAATTATACTGAACCAGTACCAAACTTTTTATAGACTTTTTTGAAATAATTATTTCCCTCGTGAGTCCATGATGCTAATGAAAGTACTCTCTCAACTTTTTCATTATGGCCTGGAATGGCAAACAAATATTCAGCAATTACCGTAACTTGAAATGGTTAGGGAAGTTTCATCTGGGACAGTTCAATAACTTTGTTCTCTATAAAGAAAAAGTCAAGTGCTCCCCTGTGCTTAGCACCTCGCCATGAAGGCATATAGGGGGTGTGGGGGTAATACCCCACACTTTCTTGATCCAGTCCTGAGTGGGGGTGATGTGATCAGCATCACGCCCCTGACCACCTTTACCCCCAGGGTTTCCCCCAGGTACCCATGTCATTCGGCACTGGGTGGGCACCTGGGCCGCTTCCAACGTTAGAAAACTTCCCGGATTTGAACCGGCCGGGGATCAAACCCGGGACCTTGAGCATGGTAGTCAGACGCATTACTGACTGAGCCACCACGGCCACACAACTTTGTTCTCTATACCCCCTGATTTAGAATTCATTGAATAATAATGGGAAATACCTTGTTCCATCAGTATAATCACCAAGGCAAGACATTCCGTTCAGGCACTGAACAGAATGTGACCCCAAAACTTTGTTCATTAATTGCTTCGTTTTTGCTCTAGTGGGGCAAACTTTTATTTTCATTTCGGGCAATGACTGCATCAGAACAGATTTCACTATTAGATTTGAGAGTGCAGTCCATAGACTTGCATGATTTCTCTTTGTTTAACTGAAATAGGTATTTTCCTAATTAATATTATGTGACGCTCAAAATGTAGGTCATTTATGATATTTTTCAAATTCCTCCCAGATGCCGGATATAAGGTTAAGATGTAGGACATGTCCGGGAAAAACCGGACGTCTGGCAACCCTAGTTACGCTACTCGTTTGTAGCTCCCAAATTTCGTCACGATGGTTTGTGGCCACCGGTCCCATACACAGGCCGAAATCTCAGGAGAAAAGTTGTTATGTTTCCCCCAGAAGACTCGGACCTGCACGCATCCCGTAGCCAGAGCCCAAAGCATGATGCCTTAAACCGCACAGCCACGGTGCAGGACATTAAAGAATATTAATAATACAAAACTACTGTACTACAGTGTAAATAAATATAATGAACAATGCAGTGGGCCTTACCATAAAAATTGCTATATTTTATGCATGCAGAAAACAATTCCTTTCACAATAGTAATTAAGCTACCACTAAACGGGAAACATGTTTGAGTACATTATATTAACATACAAAATCACATACACATGATTTTGGTGGCTACTAGTGTGAAGGCCTTGTGCTTGACATGTAACTTTTATGGCTATTTGGCTATTATATTAGTGCTAAGCAAGACTAGTAGTGGGTTGAGATTTTTTTCTCTGATGTAAAGCTATTGTTAGCATCACACTTTGACATTTGGAGCAAGGTACCCTGACTAATCAAAACTGACAGCTGAGAGCAGATAAGAGAACTTTTACAAATCATTGGCAACTGGGGAAGTTCAAGGACAAACACCTGCACACAAAAAGGGTGGGCAATCCCATGTTATTGAGAAGGTGGAGGCTGCATACCAGCAAACAGAAACTTTCTTTTCCCTGCAGCTGTCTGGATATCTGCTTTTGAATTACAGTAAAACCTCATTAATCTGGACTAATGGGGGGGGGGTAAGTTGACCAGTTTAATGAAAGTCCAGATTAACTGAAATAACCTAGAAGAACAGTAGAAAGTGCATTGAAATCAGTGACGTGTGGCGATGTCGGCACTTGGGGTAGCAATCAGTGGCGTGCCCAAGGGAGGTTGGTGTGGGTCATAATCCCCCCTTCTTCCTTTAGGGCCCAGTATTCCAAAAAGTAGAACTTCAAAGAAAGGAAAGGATTGCAAAATGAGGAAGGGCTACTGAGGAGAAGCACACGTTAATCCCACCCACTTTCGAAAATCCAAAACATGTTGATTTGACTATTAAGCCAGATATCCCGGGTTCTAACCCCAACCTTGGCATGGGTGTTATTTGTGTTTGTCCCTTCATCAATTTTATCGTACCATCTTGACGATTAGTCAAAAGTGTAGGAAAAGCAAAGTAAAACAAACCAAATCAAACAATCAACCAATGATTTGATTTGATTTATGCTACTTAGCGTCGCTGACACATTTGGTTAATCCCGAAGATGATACAATACAATTAATGAAGAGACTAACACAAATAACACCCATGCCGAGGTCGGGGTTCGAACCCGGAACTTCTGGTGTCATAGCATGCAGTGATAACCACTCCCCCGCAGTTGGTTGATTTGGTGTTTAAGTCCACTTTATGTACATAAAAGCTAATCGGCTCTGGACCTACAGTTTAAAGTGGGATCTGAACCACTATGTGTCTCCACAGCCCACCAGGTACCGATCCGAGGCCACTTGCACTCCCCCATGGTGGTCGGCCGACAACAAAGATGAGTGGAAAGCTCTAACTATTCGGATACGTGGGTATCGATAAAGTAAACTGTGTATTTACTCAGTGGTACATAAATTTCAAATTGCTTGAATTCCCTAATTTCTCCATCTCACGATCTCGTTACTGAAGGATCCGGGCTTGAGCCCTGGCCTGTGCATGAGTGTTCCTTTGTAACCACTCTTCATCCGTTTAATTTAATCAACGTTCATCGTCATGGCAGAAGTTAGGTAAAGTGATGGAAAAGCAACGCTAAAGAAAGGGGGGAAAATACAAATAATTTCCTCCCAGTGTATCTGCAAGGCACTGTGAAATCAGGAGTCCAGAGTTCTCTGTTTATGTGATTGCCCCTCGTGACTTCCATAAGATCATTAGCTACTTATCGCGATTAAATCTATAGAGCTAGAAAAAGCGATGGGAGGTGGTAAAAATTCAATATATTAGAAGAGATAAACAGGTAACAAAACACACTTTTTTTCTACTTTCTTCAATGATATTCATTTGTCTTTTTGTGTTCTGGGATACATTTTTCCTTCCAAATTATTTCATTATTCACTGAGAGTACAACACATAGGAACAAGAATGTGCGCTCGTCACGGGTTCGAATCCCGGCCTGAATTGTTCTTTGTGAGGTCCCTTCATCAATTTCATTATATCATCACTCATCTTCATTTTCGCGATAACCAAATTTTGGCAGAAAGGTGAAGTAAAAGAAACCAAACCAACAACAACAATTACAATGCACGTTTTCTTGCCCAAATTAATACATCCGTATTTATGACTGTTTAGCTTACCCATTTTTTATTGGAGGCCAAATTATTAGTATATTTAAATAAAACACTACTAAAACGAGAGAGAGCGTGAGCAAATATTTGTTATTTAATCATTATACAAGGGTTGGATAAAAAGTAATGGCAACACTGCTGTCCCGTGAAAGGGGTGAGTCACAGCGCCACAATCGTTTCGTGGCTGATGAAGGAATGTCAGACGAGGAAGTATAGTGAGTGGGAGCGATTGTATGTTATTCTGTCAAAAACAGCAGTGCTCTGAAGCAGAGGACGAGAGTGCAAGCGCCCTAACAATATGTTTAGGCAAGAAGAACAACGTCTCTCAGGCAGACGGTCAACGCAGCCTACTTCTGCACCTTCTTGCAACACCACCTTCGTCTCGCATTAAGAAGGAAGCGACGGCATGGTGTCCCATCATCCTGCTTGACAATGCAAGGTGTCACACTGCGAACAATGTGATGGCGCTCCTGCATAACTGGTAGTGGGAGGTACTGGAACATCCGCCGAATTCACCGGTATACAGTACAGTATAGTGTAAAGCAATACGACAATGCAGTACGTACATGGGTGTGCAGCCACATTTAAAACCTTGCATTCTGTTTTCCTTTTGCCTGTCCGGATTAACCAAAGGCCAGCTTATCGGGGTCCAGATTAACGAGGTTTTGCTGTATTCAAATAAAAGGTTTGATAACTCTAATTTCATGTGCATTCTTAACATTGGTTTCAATAGGAATTTCAAGGGGACTAGGATTCTGTTCAAATTACCAAATAATTCAAATTATCCAAGTTAAAATTTGTTTTGTAAATTTTTATACTTATTTTCAATCAATAGCAGTCACTAATGGAAATCAAGTTTTTGTTACATAAATGCTATCTTTAAGTTACTTATTACGAAGATATGACTGATATCTCGCTTGTTGATAGCACAAATACTGACACGGTGGTCTACATTTCAATGGATCGCTCTGTATATTGTGTTTATGAAATTAACCCTGCAGGAAATTTCTACTGTTTTCAGTAGACAGAATCTACTGTTATCAATTGTACTCTATTGTGTATCTCTGAAATCTACTGAAACTCAAACAAGTTCAGTAGGTCCAATGTACAGTAGAAACTACAAGTGAAATATTCTCTTCAGTATCGCATGTAATATTGTATGTAGTGTGTATAGCTCAACATATCAGCTGTAAATATAACTTTTCATTCCTCCTGATTAACAATTGTTTTTGATATCTATTTGAAAATCTAAACACAGTAATGTTTTGAAACACCTATTGATCTACTGAAACTAAAAGTGAAAATAACTTCTTCAGTATTATATTTAATGTGTAGTGTTTTTAACTTAAAATGGTGGCTGTAAGTATTACATTTCATTCATCCTTATTAAAAAAATTTATATTATCTATTTGAAAATCTGAAGACAGTATAAGTTTCAGAACACCTATAGATCTACTGAAAACAGTAGACTAAATTTTCAGCAGGGTATTCGAACCAGAACAAGTAATAAATGTGAGTGAGAATTAATCAGTTGTTATTTATTATAGTTTTTCTTGTATGTACGCATTGCTTGCATTGTAGAATTATTTTCCTGTAGTTTACGGTTATTATATGAAAATAAATGTCTGATGAAGGGAGCGTGTGTTCTCCTGGAACGTCACCAAGAAAAACTGTTTTCTTATGCTTGTAATAACCGTAAACTACAGGAAAATAAATAAGTTATTTATTATATATAGTGTTGCCACAAAATGTAACCTATGCTTCCTTTTGTTGTAGCTGTTCAATACAACCATCCCGTGATATTCTGAGTTGCACACCTGAAATAATTCAAGAATCTCCACCAATATATAACTTTGTATTAAGTGTAACCAAGAACGATTCATTCGACTTTGAGAGTCGGCCACTTGAGATGTTTCAGATTATAATAAGTGATGATAAAGAAGGGGGACATAGTAATGTGACGCAGTTTAACTTAAATATCAAAGATGTGAATGATGTTCCGCCTAGGCTGTCAATGGTAAGTGGCATTAATTTTCCTAACTTATGACTAGATGCACATTAATTTGGTAAACAAGAAAAGCAAAATTTCGGTACAAAAACAGATAATTTCAGGTTCAAAAGTTGTAAATAACATAAAATATTGCTGTTATGGCGGTGAAAAATCTGATTAAAAGTAGTGAATAAAATTACATTTTGGTTTTAAAATTGTGAATATAACTCTAAATTTTATTTAAAAACTGCACTTATTACACGAAATGAACATATCCCTTCTAATAGCACATTTATGTAGTTACCAGAGTATTAAGTTTATTCTTGTATAAAGGGGTTAATTTTGCTTCTCAAATGTTCACAACAGAATTAATACATTTTCCATGAATTGCATAACTTGCAGGATAATTCAAACTTCAGAAAGTGTCGCATCTGTAAATAAACTCCAAATTTCATGTTTAGGAGTCTATTTTGCATTTTGAAAATTCATTTCCCATCATTTCGTGACAAAATATGGTAGGAAAGTGCACCTCACATCTTTCAGAAACATAAAAAATTAAGATTACAATGTGTAATGGCATGGTGCAAACCACAGAGGAGCACTTTACTTCTTCTTTTTGTGTGTGTTATTTCACATTTCATGTTTTCATCAAAAACGAAATGTGCTTGCCTCTACTAGTGATTTATGATCATACACTGAGAATTAACTCTTAAGACACCAAAACTCTTTTTCTGGGTGTTTGCATGAAAGCCCAGCATATTTTCAGAGGAAAATTTAAAATTCTGCAACATTTTCAATGAAATTTAACATCTCAAACTATGAACAGTAGAGTTACAAATCATAACTCATTTTTTTCAGTGCAGATTTGGCTATAAGCCTATGGTAAAATAAATCTTTATCAAGTAGAAAAAGAAGAAGAAAAAAGGTAAAAACTTACTACTTTCGAAATTTCAAATTCAGCTGGCTCCCACAGAGGCATTGCCACAATGTGATAGTTAATAATGGTACAAACATGTTGCTATATATGTCTTTCACTCATGTTGCAAAAATTAGGCAATTGTTAATGCTAATTTCAGACAAAAATTTCCAAATTAATTGAACACACCTCGTATTATACTGAAAATAAGTATCCCTCCCCCCTGCCACATTATAATCGAAATAAAATTTCACTAATAATTTTACTTTAATAATGAACTGCTTATTTAGACATTTACTTCAGACATACATACAAATTGTATTTTTTTATTCATAAAAGTAATAAGAAATGGCTAAAATTATCAGTAATGTTACTGATGCACAGATATGCCCATACCAATAAAGTAACAATTAGTGTGCTTCTGCTGGGCCCCAAGTCATGTAAGTATCAAGGGGAACGAAGGAGCTGATGCTACCACCAAGTGTGCTGATGCAGATGGCGACCTTCTCGTCCACCTTGTTCATGTTCTCTCTCTCACTGAGAATAAGTCACCTTAACTCTGCTTCGAATCTGGCACAGCCATCTCATACATTGCCGTTTGCTGCAAGGGCCGGATCCTCCTCTGTGCTATACCTGTAACGTTGTATTAAGTGTTCGGCACGTTCTTCTCGCATGTGCTGATTTTTATTTCTTTAGAGTTTTAACCTTCCCGATGATTTATCATCCATCCATGTTGGGAAAGTGTTTTACCAAATGTTTTTTATCTTTTTTGACAAGAGCTGGTCTTTTACACTATTTCTGAAGAAGTTTGTAAGACTATCCTTGCCTTTTTAAAATTTCGTGTTTGTCCTGTGGAAGTCCCTTTACAACTTGCATTTAACCTTTCTCAAAGGTCTCTTTATACCCATTTTTTAATTTTAAGGTAAGGGTTTTTAGATAAGGGGATTTTCCCCATATACTTAGAAGGGTGCAAAATGGCCACAAATTTTAAATCAATCAATCAGCTAGTCCATCTCATCTCTAATAATAATAATAATAATAATAATAACAACAACAACAACAACAACAACAACAACAACAACAAGGTGGTGATGTTATGGTTATGAGGGTAAATGGAGGCTATTGTAAAGAAAAATAAAACAATACTACACAGTGTATTGACTACTCTGGAAAAAAAATTGAAGATTCTGGAAAACCGTGGGAAATCTCAGGGAAAATACATTTCAAGTTCACGTGGGAGCCCTGGAAAAGATATATCAAGACATTTTAAATAAATTTATCAAAACTTATCAATGTAAACAATTTTTATTGTAATCAAAGAAAATATTATGTCATAAAACACGCAAGGAAGGGGTACAAGGCTGCAGAACACAGGTATAAATATGCCTAGATTCTGCTACTAAAGTTAGTTAATTTTTATGGTTATGGTTTTATAGTTATGGTTATGAGGGTAAATGGAGGCTATTCTAAAAAAAATAAACAATACTGCATTGTGTATTGCAGTGTTCCGCAACCTTTTTTTTGCTCACGGCACACCCCAGACGGGCCTAGACCCAACACGGCACACCAAAATGTCTGTCCCCTCAAAAGCATATGAATCTTAATATAATTACAAAATATTACGTCGTTATGTTGTTGTTGTTGTTGTTGTTGTTGTTATTATTATAAAACATGAATAGACGTATGCATTTATTAAAAATTTATTAACTTTAATTGACTGTAGAAAATACACATTTCTAATATGAATTTTAAAGTAAATAACTTTACTCATACCTTCAATGTGATACTTGAGCCTGCTTAGCTGCACACAGATGGCTGATTCGTGGCGGAATCGTTGACAAAGCAAGCCTCATTTCTTCATCGATGGATTTGAGTCTCTCTCACTTTGATGTTTTAATTGCAGTCAACGTCGAGAAGCCCAGTTCACACAAATGAGTAGTTGAAAATGGTAATAACATATTAACTGCCATCTCGGAGATAGCCGGGTATTCACTGCTTATTGACAACCAAAATGTATCCAAAGGCACTTCGAAAAATTTTAATTTCAATGTTCTGTCTGCTTTCAAATCTGCCAGTTCCTCTTGTAAGCGTAAATTTTTCGGAAGATATTTCGAATCCATATTGAATGGATCACGAACCCAGTCAAAATCTTCAACGCTCTCCAAAATATTTTTTGAAAGTCTGCTGCAAGAGTACTAAATGTTCTTTAATTAAGTCCATCAACACCTTGTTATCGTCAAAAGGGGCCATACAGTTTGGAACATATCACACGATCCATTTTCAATTGTCTGTATCCACAAGTTCAACTTATTAATAAATCCTTGAATCTTATCCATACTAGTCAGAATATTTTCGTTTCTACCTTGCATTTTTCTGTATAGTTCATTCAAGTGTACGAAAATATCGGAAAGATATGCCAACTTAGATACCCATTCATCATCTGCAAATAAATCCGCATACTCATGTCCCTCAATAGTCAACAATGAAAGTACCTCCTCTTTAAGTTCAAACATTTGCGTTAACACTTTACCTCGAGATAACCATCGTACTTCTGTATGTAGCAGAAGTGTAGTGTGCTCTGATCCCATTTCTTGACAAAACGTTAAAAAGCCGCATATTTAGGGGCTGGGATTTGATGAAGTTCACGACTTTTACTACTTTGTCCATCACAATTTTCAGCGGAGATGGCAAAGACTTAGCAACAATGGCTTCGCGGTGAATGAGACAATAGTCGGTTCGTAAGTTAGGATTTACTTCACGTACTTTACCCACGAATCCTTTCACTCGGCCTGTCATAGAAGTGTACAAACACTAACGCAGTCCTCCCATGTTAATTCATTATGGACCACATATTCATTAGTCCAGAGGCATGCATGTAGCCGGTCTTCGGCAGGTAACAGCAAAATGTAAAGAATTAAAAAGTTGTTTCAATAAAACGACAACATTGTTAAATACGTTAATGAACACCGTTGCCGTCGAGTAGATATTGCCTAGGACATTTTTTCTGCAGCCGACAGAAGCGAAGAGGGAGGCCGTTCCGCTACCCTGAAGAGGTAACACTGTTTTCGTTCAGACCCACCAGAGCAGCCAGTGTTGTCACTTCGGATTGGCAGAAAAGAGCTAAATCCCGCATAAATAGGAATACAATTTCTGTGAAGCAACTAGAGGTAGACTGCAGAGCCAAGGCTGGATTGAACTACAACTCAAACCAGTTAGGTAATAGACGAAAATATAGTTCTTTGGTGTGATTCGTGACTTGGACAAACCTTGCTCCAAAATACTAAGTTTGCAACAGTAGTACGTACAGCTGGGTTTCCCTTCCACGAAGGAGCGGAGTTCTGTCGTCTGCTCAGGGCTCACCACACAAACGTCAAACTGGCCCGGGAAAAGTGTGGTTCTTCTTCTTCCCCTTCGCAGCTCATTGCAAAGAAACGAGAGACAGATGAAGAATTGACAAGGGTCTATCACCATTCATTGGATTTTCGTGGTAACTGTCTCATGAGTGGTAGTTCTTTCTAGGAGTGTTTGTGGCTAAATCACTGTGCTGATTGCAAAACAAGAACGAAATGAACAAATATCTAGCTCGAAGACATGTTTTCTTTACCGAAAAGGGAGGGGGGGTTTGTAATAACGTCTAGCAGTCATAATTGTCGTACTGATAGCCGGTAACACTTTTTAAAAAGTCACGCCATGCCACTGCATTAGTCGTATGAAATATTTTTTCACCGGTTGCTCGCTCGGGAGTTCTTTGCAAAAAAAAAAAATTCTTGCAATTACATCCCCATCAACATACCTTATGTAGGCAAGAAGATGTGCGTGACCGCCAATATCGGTGGACTCGCTGATCTGAAGTGAGAACTTTCGACTGCTCTTTATTTTCTCCTTCATAATGTCTTCGATGTCACTGGACATGTCACTAACTCGGCGGCTGAATGTGTCAGCAGAGAGAGTAATTTTTGAAATTTCAGTAGCAGCTTCTGAACCCAGGACTATTTTTACCATTTCTTTACACGCGGGCATTAACAACATTTCTGCTATTGTGTGTGGTTTTTTGGCCTTTACGATAGGTTCGGCTACCTTATAGCTAGCTTTTATATATAGTTTTTTGCAAAACACGTACCGACATAGTCATGAGCGTCACTTGTTTTTTATTTTGTTCCAACAACTAACGAAAATAATTCACATCTTTACTTAACAGAGAGGAATGTTTTGTTGACAAATATCGTTTTAATTTACTGGGAACCATAGCAGCATTACTGAGTTTTTCACCACACACAACACACTCAGGGATTGGGCATGTTTTGTCACCACACCAAAAAAAACCGTAAGATACGTAGTTATCACTATATTGCCAGTGAACTATTTTCTGTTTCTTTTTTTCGGGCTCGATAGTTTCACTACTTGCACTCGAGGACGGGCCACTTCGTACAAGGAACTTATCCATATCGAAAAAAGAGAATAGTAAGACTGGTGTAGCAATCCAATATTCGCACTACTGCAGAGCACAGCTGTGATAGAACTAAACTGAAATACTGTAAATGTTGTCTGACAATGTGCGAAGAAAAAAAGCAATAAAGTTTTAGAAGCGCCGACAAACAGGCACAAAACAGCCAGCCGTACACAAAAGATGCAGTGTTACAAACAAAGAACTTGCTTGAATAGCTCTATTGTATGATTGCTGCGGGCAGCTAAGAGGCTTGCTAAAAGTCTTACGCAGCTTTCTTTGCGGTGAACACAAAGCTTGCCGCCTGTAACCCATCAAACCGGCCCAATATTACAGGCGAGAATACATATATGATGAGCACAGGCTGAACTTCGCCCATGAATAAAGAAATTCTAATTCTAATTCTAATATTGAGTAAATAAATTACATTTAATTTCTATGAAAATATAACAGTTAACAGCAAGAATAAACAAGCACCTTCTTAATTAAAATCGACAATTAATTTCTTACAATATTACAATAGTAGGTAAAAGTTCACGTCACACCTTTCACCTTGTGACGGCACACTGGTTGCGGAACACTGGTGTATTTACTACTCAGGAAAAAAATTGAAGATTCTGGAAAACTTGGGGAAATCTCAGGGAAAATACATTTCAAGTTCATGTGGGAGCCCTGAAAAAGATATATCAAGGCATTTTAAATAAATTTATCAAAACTTATCAATGTAAACAATTTTTATTGTAATCAAAGAAAATATTATGTCATAAAACATGCAAGGAAGGGGTACAAGGCTGCAGAACACAGGTATAAATACGCCTAGATTCTGCTACTAAAGTTAGTTATTTTTTATCCATGGGTCGTGTTTGTCTACAGACAAAGTGTTGAGTCATCTCAACACCACGAGGTGACAATACTGGGTAATTCTCAGGATGTCTGCTTGCCTAAGTACCCCAGGGACGAACTCAGTATTGTTGGATACCACTAAAGTACTACATACCAGTATTTATTTATTACGTACTCAATCACACTCCATAAATATCCAGATTCCAGATCTCATACTGCTTCTACCCAGATATACTAAAGACTGACTTATTGATAATAAACCCTTGTCAAATTCTACCCGGTGATCAGAGTTTTCCTTCAAATCCACCTGAGAAGGTTTCAGTAAATACCCTTAGAGTCTCTATGTTCCCAACTACAGGAGCAGAGGCAAAAAACCGTGGAGGAATGTAACAATTGATATAATATTAGTTTCTAGCGTAAGTAAATTTTACAATGTTACATTATTAATACAAAAAGAAATAGTGACCGCTTACTACTCTAAATTACAAAACATGTCTGAATCTAGGTCCTTTGAACCTAGTTTTAAATCTTTCTAATGATTGTTTTTCTTTGCATTATATAGACTACTCCTGAACGAATTAATGAAGATGTGGAAGTTCCATTTACTGTAAAAACATCCATAAGTGCTACAGACGATGACAGCATAAGCAAATTAGAATTTGGTATAAATTGGGAGAATAGTAAAGCTTACAAACAAGGAACTATTGTAACCGACAAAACAAAATACGAGGGGTAAGTATCTGATGATAAATTTACAATTTTGGAATGTTGTTGATTCCAAAAGTGGCAATAAATAACAAAAATAAAAGTGTAAGTAAAAAGAAATCATGGTATGAATCTTTATGGAGATATAGGTTTTACTTTTAAAATGTTATTTTAACTGTAGCCTGTAATTAAAATGGCACCTAATTAGTGATTATTTGGTATTTTGGTCAGTCAGTAATTTTGGCTAGTTTCTGTCCCTATTATTACATGTTTTCACTGGCATGGGAATACTGGAAAATGTGGGAAAGTCTGGGAAATCACGTTGTGAGTGAAAACTGCCCTGGGAAGTCGAGAAAATCAGATTGTGAATGGAAAAGTACGTAAAAGTTGGAGAAATCAGGTTGTCAGTGGATAAGTCCTGGGAAAATCGGGGAAACAAGTTGAGTGGAAAAGTCATGTGAAAATCAGAGAAATCAAGTTGAGTGATAAAGTCCTGTGAAAGTGAGGTTATGAGTGGAAAAGTCCTGTGAAAGGAAAATCATGTTGAGTGGAAAAGTCCTGTGAAAGTCAGGAAAATTAAGTTGAATGGAAAAGTCCTGTGAAAGTCAGGGAAATCAGATTGCGAGTGGAAAAGTCCTGTGAAAGTCAAGGAAACAGGTTGTGATAGGAAATGTCCTGTGAAAGTCGAGAAAATCAGGTTGTGATAGGAAAAGTCCTGTGAAAGTCAGGAAAATCATGTTGAATGGAAAAGTCCTGTAAAAGTCAAGGAAATCAGGTTGTCAGTGGATAAGTCCTGTGAAAGTCAAGGAAATCAGGTTGAGAGGGAAAGTTCTGTGAAAATCAAGGAAATCAGGTTGAGAGGAAAAGTCCTGTGAAAGTCAGTGAAATCAGGTTGTGGGTGAAAATGTCATCGAATTGGAATGATTTTTGTGCTAGCCACATCAGTAAATGAAAACCCTTTTTATTCAATTCAGATTCTTGGTTTGCAAAATTTCACAGAATTTTACTTTTTGTTCAATAATTTTCAAGGGTGTTGAATAACCTTGACTTCTTTTAATATTATGTAACTTTAATATTAGTGCTGAGCTGATGTTACTTTGAACCGATATTCATACCTGTGCTGACCGATACTCTTAACAATTTTCCCCAATACCGATGCTTAAAAATTGTAATATAATTTAAAAAAATTCAAAATATTGATCAATATAAATATATCAAGAGTTTTGCTTTAAAACATAGAAGAATTACATCAGAATATTTAAATCACGAAATTCAATTTTCACACAACTGGTGCAAAAAAAGCTTGCTTCACAACAATTGGGATTGTCTCTGACACCATCTTTGAATCACATATACCATTCAAACACCTTACTGTGCTGAGCATCTCATCACCATACTGAGCTTGAAGTCTTCTGTAGATCCACGAATTTTACGCCTTTGTTCACAAGAAACTTCATCACCACATGCTGTTCCATGCATGCACTAACATTATTGTCTGCCTTCTTGATTAATAGTCTATAAACTGGCCTGCGACATGTGTGCCACCTATCAGTTATAGGACATACTAGCCACCTACTACTGCACGTAGTAACGACACGCCAGTAGTTATTCCTGTAAAATTAAAAGTCCTGGTTTAACTTGAATGCCCCTCGTAATTTCCTGGATAATTAGACTGCAAAATAGTCATGCAGGACTCCATGAAGGAGCAATATGCCGGAAAAGTATTGGCTGGTATCGGTAAATTAGTATCAGCTCTACTCTACTTAATATTTATATATTAGCACATTAAATTGTTATAAAATGGAATGTAAATTTATTTCAAAGTTCTTGGAAAACCTGTAAACAACAACACCCTGAATGCAGACCTCTGTGGCAGAATGGTTACCACAGCACGCTACAATGCCAGGGGTTCCGGGTTTGAATTCCATTCTTGTCATGGGTGTTCTTTGAGAGTATCCCTTCATCATATCATCCTCATTGTTGCGATAACAAAAAATCAAATCGAACAAAACCCAGAACTTGTTTTGACAAGAAATAATGTGTACGCTGTAGTAATGGTGATAAAATTTGTAGTGTTCTATTTTATTGGGACCTTCAATGCTAATTTTACAATGTTCTAGTATTTTTCTTCCATAGATTCTTTGAAATATCAACTTCATGTGAAGAGCATGTACACTCTCGGCACCGGAATGAAGAGCATGCACACTCTCAGCACCGGAATACATGTGATGGTGTGAAAGCCATAGGAACATTGAAAGCTGTGAAAAAATTAAATTGGAGTGTCTTTGATTCTCTTGAATTGATTATTGCCATAAGTGATAATGATGCTGATCCTGTGCAGGAAGTTGAAGGTAATTTGAAGTAATCAATTATTAGTTTTTTAACACTTTGCGGACTGGCCTGAAAATGCTGTGTTTTTCCTAGGAGTATACAGGGTAACCATATGTCACGACAGGATTTGAACAGCTAATAACTTTTTTTGTTTGTGAATTATTTTGATCCATTTTTAGTTCAGTAAAGTTGAAAGCTCAGAATTTGTTTGCATTATGTATGGAAAATCACACCCTTTAAATAACGCCCATTGTTGGTCTCGAAAAGAAATGCTCTTTCTACAGCATATTCTATGACAGCTGTTAGCGTCGCTGGCTCTAGTGCTCTAATGTCTGTAAGAATATTCCCTTTCAGTTGGTGGATGATCTGAAGCTTGTTAACATAATCCTCTCTTTGAAATAACCCCACAAGAAGTAGTCTGGAGCCATCAGGTCAGGAGAGCATGGTGGTCAATTGTTTTCAGATCTCCTCCAATAATTAAATGCTAGTTTTCCGAATAAAACTCCACAATTTTGATTAACTGCTGTGAATTTTTCCATAATATATCTCCTCACTGTGGGCTACGATTTCTGAAAAGAAAGTGAAAGACAAAATTAATAATCAAGATAGTTATTAGCTGTTCAAACACTGTCATGACTTATGGGCCACCCTGTATAAAATGTTATGTTTTATATACATTTTCTCATATGTATGAATGTTTTTCCATAACAATTTTTTGAAAGAAAGAAAATGAACATTGCAATAAGAGTTACTGAAAACATATTTTCAATATATAATGTAGAATTAATTAATGCAGAAATAACTCAAAAACTTCTTTTTGGGATCTAAATCGTCACTAACTGAAGCAGATTCCTCATAAAGAATTTCCACAATGTGCATAGAAATTGTTCAGTGCCATTCTCAAGAGTATATGTAGCAAACACGCTACATAATTTGACATGAGTACAGGTAAGATTCGGCAACAAGACTGTGTGACATATAGTGGTTCGAATTTGAAAGAGGTTGTTACAACACATACAATTATAGTCCATCATTCATTCACAGTACAAGTGTTTAGAGAACGATGTGCTATGCTCAACGCCTATCTTATTGGAGAATAGTTGTATGATAGGCTATACCTGTCATTCATCTGGAGAATAAAATCTTACACAGGTGTAGTGATTAGTTCAAGGGTTTTCAAACCGTGATATCACAATGCCCCAGGGCAGTGGTTCTCAACCTTTTTTCAGTCCGGGACCCACCTTGAAGGGTAATTACACTTCATGGGACCCATAAGCAGAATTAGTTGTACGGGAGTGTACCTAGTTTATAATCATATTTTTCCTAACATTGAGTATTTTAAGTAGCCCTCTTTTATGCTTGCTTAAAAGAAAATACACATAGTTCATTCTATAAAAGTAAGTATGTAATTAAAATACTAATTTACTCTAGTCTAACATCTAAGTAAACACATATGCTGAAATTCAGGTTGGCTACTCACAGGGAATTCCTGGAATTCTGCATGAATTATTGGGTCAGGGAATTGTCTGTGAATTCTGCATGAATTTTTCTCCGTAGATGCAGAAGGCTGTGAAATTGGAACAGGAGTACGACAACGATACTTCATATCGCCTACTTTGTTTAATATCTATTTAGAAGATATAGTGAAAAATTGTTTCCAGGCCACAGGAGGTGTCAAATTGGGAGGAAGAAGAATAAACTGCATAAGATTTGCTGATGACATGGCATTATTCACTGATAATGAAATAACCATAAATAGTACGTTAGAAGAGTTAAACAGCAGCTGTGAGCAGTATGGGATGAAGATTAATGTAAACAAGACAAAGGCAATGGTTATAGGATGGAAACCAGGGAATGTTAATATGAGAGCAAACAGCGAAAGAATACAGCAAGTGGATAGCTTCAAGTACCTCGGATGCACTATAAGCAGTGACATGAGCTGCAAACAAGAAGTGAAAATGAGAATCGCAATAGCAAAAGAAGCTTTCAATAGAAGAAAAAATGTTTTTTTGTGGAGCCATGGACATAGGTCTAAGGAAGAGATTAGTGAAATGTTTTGTGTGGAGTGTAGCACTATATGGTGCAGAAACCTGGACGTTGAGAAGAAATGAAGAGAAACGACTCGAAGCTTTTGAAATGTGGACATGGCGAAAAATGGAGCATGTAAAATGGACGGACAAGGTAAGAAACAAAGCCGTACTGAAAAGAGTTGGTGAAAAAAGATCTATACTGGAGACCATCAAGAAGAGGAAAAGAAACTGGTTAGGACACTGTCTAAGAAGGAACTGCCTGCTAAGGGATGAAGGAGGAAAAGTCCGTGGAAGAAAAAGATATCAGCTTATGGATGATATTAAATTAACTGGGTCGTGTGCTATTACGAAGCGTAAGGCAGAGAATAGGGAAAGCTGGAGATTGCAGTGAAAAACCTGCCAATTAGGCAGAAAACAATGAATGAAAGATGTGAAAAATTGCAACTTTTATTAATCCAAGTCCCATTGAATTTATACATATTTATAAATGCTCTGACAGTGAGTCAAGTTTTTCACAGCATAGGTTTTATTTTTATTGAGGAAGGAAACTAAAGCTGCTGGGAAAATAAAACAGAATTCTCTTAATCCGTTTACTTTTTTAGTGTCTTTTGCAGAAAAGCCTATCTCACAGACGAAAGACTATTGCAAGATAAGATATCCTAAAGTTGAATAAACAAATTTGAGTTTGAAGTTCTTGTACAATTAACAAATGTTCGTAGATTAGTATATCCCGTAACATCCGTCAGTTGTGTTTGACGATGTATTTCGAGTCTTGATATGTGGAATTGTAAATGTAAACTCCGTACCTTAAATTAAATATTTTAAATATATGTACCGTTTAATTGAATTGATTTAGAGTTTTTGGATACATTGGAATCGCACAGACCCTTTACATTGTTAATATATTTATGATTGCATATGTATTAATTGTGAGATTCATAATACGTTGATGTAGAGAAAACATCTGCTTGTATACCCTTGCATTTTTGAAAGTTCGACTTGAAAACTGGAAATTATACTTGAATTTTATCATGGTCCTGGAGTGGCCACCCTGAAATTGAAAACTATCTTTGATATGTTTAATGTTATCTTTTCTAATCCAAGGAGTCTTGATAGCAATGTGAAATGATGACAGTTGACACCTCTTGGCAACTGCATACACACACCCAGGCAGTTGGAAATATGAAGCGACAAACATGTGATGCACAGATAATTAGGAAACTAAAACTACAAATATCCGATTCCCTTATCATAGAGACGCCAGTAAAAAGCAATGATAGAGGGCAATAACAGAAATGTTGAGTTTAGACTGTGGACAACATGAGTTGAATTTAAATTGTTAAAACAAAAATATCTTAGTTTTTTAAATGTAATTGGTTTTAAGGCGCAGTAAATAAATTTTCGAGCTCGACTTCGTGACCCACCAAATGCCTCCTCTGGACCCAGCAGTGGGTCGTGCTCCATAGGTTGAGAAATGATGCCCTAGGGTGTTACTTGTGCTGGTCCAGGGGATCAAAGCATACGAAAAATCCAAAAGTGACAATGAAACACAACTCATATTTTTAATACTGGTGCACTTTTTAAAGTTAAAGTAAAAAAACAAAGAGTAAAGTGCTCCCCTGTGCATTGCATCATGCCATGAAGGCATATAGGGGGTGTGGTGCTAGGTCCCCACACTTTCTTGATCACGGCCGAAAGTGGGGGTGATGTGGTCAGCACCATGCCCCTAGCCAGGCACGTATCCAAGGAGGGGCTTAGGGGGCTCGAGCCCCCCCCCCCCCGAAAGTTTTCGGTTTACACTAGATAAAATGAGGTTTTTGGTTTCTTGTGGTGTGAAATAAGATAATGTGACGATAATTTAAGGAGAGAAATAATTATCGAGGCAATACGGAGAATGTTCTGTATCCTTGTTATTGTTAATACTGCGTATCCCAGGTGGAAATCTGGGGGCTCGAGCCTCCCCCTTCCCTTTGATCTTAACGATTCTGTTTACACTACATAAAATTAGGATTTAGGCTTCTTGAATAATGTCATAATAATTTGAGAGAAATAATTATGGAGAAAAGGCGGAGAATGTTCTATAACCCTGTTATTGTTACTAGCGTGTATCCAAGGTGGGGATCAGATGGCTCGAGCCCCCCTCCCCAGAAAAGGAAATTTTTCAGTTTACACTAGATAAAATTAGGTTCTTGTGTTCTTGAATAATGTGACGATAATTTAAGGAGATACAATTATCGAGCCAAGACAAAGAATGTTCTATAACCCTGTTATTGTTAATAGCGCGTATTCAAGGTGGGAAACCGGGGACTCGAGACCCCCCCCCCCAACCACACACACCTTCAGGAAATATTTCTGTTTACATTAGATAAAATTAGAATTTTTGCTTTTTGAATAATGTGACGTTCATTTAAGGAGAGAAGTACTTATCAAGGCAAGACGGAGAATGTTCTATAACCCTGTTATTGATAATATTTGATAATAACCTTTTCTTGAACTTTCAGTATTGTGGCAGCAAACTTGAGCACTATTTAGAGACTTGTCAGCATTTGGAAGCTGCACAGCATAGATATCGCCACACATAGAGCGATTCGTTGTAATTTTTAATCTCTGGAAGGCGCAAGAGGAAATGTTCTTGAATAAGTGGAGTCGAACTACTGGCAATATTTATAAATCGTTTATCTGCACAACGTTCTAGAATATACTGAGGATATAAATACGCGTTCATTAGAACCATTCCTAAATAGAAATTCTTTACCGATCCTTGGATCCAATGAGAAAAATGGCGTTGTCTATGACATCATTTCCTTTTAAGCGTTCAATTCAAGGACTTGTTTATGATTTATTTGATCGTGTTAAAGGTACTTTACTTCAGTCTCTAATACGAAATTATATAAACTTTTGGTGAATTGATTTTTAAAAATGTGTCCGAGATGAAGAGTGGCGTGCCAACGATTTTCGGCAGGGAGAGGGGTTACGCATACTATTTTTGGTGGTCAGTCCTCATTTTGCCATATTTTCCTGTTTTTGACTTCTTTTTTTAAGGACTGTGCCAAATGGGGTTATGACCCCACCAACCCTCCCTTGGGCACGTCACTGAAGATACCTAAATGAGTAAGCATTTGATCATATTGGGAGAAGAAACATTAGATGTGTTGAGAACGGAAGGGTTTTCACTGTGCAATAATTGTTTCGCGATCCAGCTGTATTCTATAGAATACTTCCTTTGTTTCGTGCCGATATATGACAAGACTGCGGAAGCTGTGACAGACAATTTTGAACACTGGCGAGTGCTTAGGCCTGAATGTGAACAATTTGGTGGGTTTCAGCTTTTAAAAGAGCTGCAAACATGGGAGGACAAGACACATTAGTGGTGTTCAGGCTCGAATCAGAGAAATATTCGAAAACTGTCTGCGTCCAGTTCGCAGCACACAGTTTGAATCTCGTGTTGTCGAGTGGATTGATTGTCCATCTCGTGCATGTGTAACAGCTTCGTAAAAACACTTTTGGTTACCTGGTACACAGATGTTTTGATGCCTGATGAGAAGAAATGGACGAACATACATACTAAGATGGTTCCGGCACACAAGGTTAATGGAAAGTGATGAGTCGAGTGGTAAAAAATGTTCCGATTTCACGTTCTGATTAAAATCACAGGCTTAAACAGTGGTGACGATTTAGGGGATAGTTGCTCTCCATTTTTTTGCCTGCATACTATGGCCTCTTAATCCTAAGCCTTGTCCAAGAAGAGAAAGTTAACTTTCCGTGCCCCCCCCCCCCCCCCCCGGTTTTGGAACCAAATTGCCACCACTGATCTTAAACATATAATTGTGAGCTTCTAACTATACCCCTTAAAAATTGTGTTCAGCCCCCCCCCCCGAAAGGAATTCCTAGATACGTGCCTGCCCCTAGCCATCTTTACCCCCCAGAGTTTCCTCCAGGTATCCACTTTCTATGATGCTGGGAGGGTGCCGGAGCTGGTTGAACAGGCAGAAAGAAATCCTGGTTCTCCTCCGCCGGGTATTGATCCTGGGTCTCTCATATGGTAGTCAGATGCCCTAACGACTGAGCTACCATGGCTGTTTTTAAAGGATGGAATAAATCATACCAAGAAAACACATATATCTTGTTCTTATTTGGTAACATTTATTTCTTATATTTATTATTTTGCAAAGAATTTTGCAAAATATAGGGAGTTTCCTTTGTGCAGGTAAAGTTCCATATTTCCACCTTTTTTTCTTTTTGAAGCGAAATTACCACTGAGTACTTGAAATCTTTAAATTTCGTTTTTTGGCACATCATTATTTTGTTTTCAATTTGAAAAGCCATAGAAACCATAACGATTATTTTAAATCACCTTTTGCATTGATTTTGTTGCTTACCTTAAACTTTTAATTGAACTCTTTACAACAGAATAAATTGAACGTTTACATTTTCCAGGATCACTAATTATTACAATCGAAGATGTAAACGACAATGCTCCTGCATTTGTAACAACAGAGGATTATCCTTTTAAAGTTGTTGAAAATAGCAGTCCAGGTACTCTAATAGATTATGTAGTAGCAAAAGACGATGATGGACCAGATAACAACAATATAGCTTTCTCACTAAGGTAAGTATAAAACTTCGATAATGTTCACTTTTTCTTGGCAAATACCTCTTTTCTCCATAAATTTTACATCCATAAAAACATAAAAGGTAAATTGTTAAAGGTTACAAAAAAGGTAGTCAGAATGTTAAAATCTGGTAGCAGTTGCCTTTTCATGATGTAGATTCTTTAATTTACCTTTTATCATGCTTTCATCCAATCTGTCCTACCTTGGGTGTCTGTGTGGGGGGAATCAGTGGTGTGCCCAGGATTTTCAAAAGGTGGGTGTGTGTACTTTTTTTGCAGCCAGCCTTCATTTTTCCATCTTCCCTGCTTTGTTTTTTTTAATACTGATTCAAAAGTGAGGTTATGACCCCCACAACCTTTCCCCCTTGGGCACACCACTACAGGGATAATATCTTTCATTCTTGATTTTGGACTTTTAACCAGTGTGTTATTTTTTAAAAAATTACCAACGTTTCGGAGGCCTCCGTCTTCAGGGTAGCATGTAGTCTGTTAATCATATGGTGTCTATAATTGGTTGCCTTTGAGGATTATTCTTGGTGGCCTAGGCTCCACCTCGTCTGTCGGTCACAAGGACCCCTATATATATTAAGTTGCCAGGGAGGATTATCAGTGGCCCAGGTTCCACTACGTCAGGTGGCCACATCAAGACCTATTTTTGTATGTAGGTTGCCAGGGAGGATTATGTTGCGGTGGCCCAGGCTCCACCTTGTCAAAGCATTGATGCAGTATGATATCAACCCAAAAAAAAATATGAAAAAACTTCTTCTGTGCTGCTTATGTGCTACTGTTAGACCCTGAATGGTTGTGGACATACAGTTCTCCCAGTGCGTGTGCTACACTGATCATTGTTTGTATGCTGACTGGCCAAAGCAGGGTTGGAGATGTATCTGTAAAGGATAAATGTTTATAGAGGTCCTTGTGACCAACAGACGAGGTGGAGCCTAGGGCACCAAGAATAATCCTCAAAGGCAACCATTTATAGACACCATATGATTTAACAGACTACATGCTACCCTGAAGACGGAGTCAGGTTTTCAGCCTCCGAAATGTTGGTAAATGTTTTAAAAATAACACAATGGTTAAAAGTCCAAAATCAAGAATGAATAAATCACCACTGATTAGCTACAAAGAAGAAGTGATAATATCTGTTTTAAGAAAGTCAGGAATTTTGTTTCACTTGAGATGTTCCATATTTATTTCTTCTCTCTCTCTCTCTCTCTCTCTCTCTCTCTATTTATATATATATCCTATCTGCCTGCCTATCTATCTGTAAAATAATTTGAGACATTGTTTACAACAATAGTCACCTATTGCAGAAGATGTTTTTCGCTTTATGAATCACACAGTGCACTTCTACAAATTGACTCACACTTACCCCTCTCCCATCACAGTCTTAATTGCAACCTTCAACTCACAAGGCTTGTTTGTTTGTTTACATTTATACATAGAGGATATTGCAGTAGCAATAGAAACCCCCACTTGCAAGAAAAAGAAATGCAAACCAATTTATGGAGAATCTCTGTGCAATTAAGAAAGTGATTATGATAGTGGTTTAATAATGGAAAATATTAATTATGATTAATGCTTCTTGTGGAGTAAGAATGACAAAGATTTGTTTTGACGATTTATCTTGCAGAGGGCTTATAATGATAATGAATGTTCAGACTATAATGTTAAAATTTCATCTTTATGTGCCTAATAGTTGCTGTGATAAAGGAACATGAAACTGTGACAATTAGATTAACATTGTCCTGATAGGCAATGGAAACTCCCCTTAAGGCACCCCCAAATAAATTAGTCTGCACATACCTATGATTTTAACTAGGGAATGGATTTTTAGGTGTTAAAAAAGAGGGATTTAGAACTTTATGAACTCCATTTTAGAATGTTTAAGTGCTTATAAGATATAGGTATATTAATTCATTAATAATTTTATGAAATAACTGGTTTTAGATTCAATTTGTATACAAAAAGTTACTATTTTCAGTGCAACGAATTCTTTTCTTTGATTATAAAAGAAGATAGAATTTGTCCCAAGACAAAAACTTTATTGTATTTTGAAGTACTTCAACACCATATACTTTTCAATGTTCTCCATGGTGAATTTCTTCTGGTCATACATGAATAGGTGCTAGTACATGAAGAAACTTTTCCCTACACTGCAGGAAGTTATTGGTGCAAACTTCATAAATGAAACTGCTGCTGATTCCCAAGGCTGGTTCAGGCCTCCCCAATGGCTTAATGGTAATGTCATCACCTTGTAATCAAAGAGTCCTGGGTTCGATACCTGGTGGAGGGACATAGTTGTTCGAATCCCATTTTAAATTGTAGGTCCAGTCCCAATTAGCCTATATGTGCATAAAGTGGAGTCGAAACAAAAAACTCACTCAAAATTCAAATCGAAAGCAGGTTCGCAGAGGTCTTCTCTTCTCGATGAACAGCCACTATACTAGGGCAGTTGTAGTTTCCAGCGCCAACCCTTCCCTTTCACCTATAGACTGTTGTGTCATTGGGGGAAATAGACAAAATGATTGGTCATTTGTTTCCTTTCCTACTTGTCACAGGAGACGAGCATATTCTTGGAATCTTACCATGCACTTGCACTGTTGGAGGTTGGGAATAACGTTGGTTGTGGGTTAACAACTGAATCAATGTGTAGCTAGGGTTCTGTCTCAAAACAGCCTGCATCTTCGTTTGGTATGTTACTCCTTAGATCCCTTAAATTGCCTGGGATGTACAGCAATCAACAATGGAGAATGCTTCACCCAGTTAGTGTCACACTACATTTTTTTTCAATTTCGTGATGCTTAAGATGACGGAAATTTGCACAGAGTAGATGTTGGCATCAGATTCGTTAAAGGTTCAAGGGTCTGAAACTTTTATCGTGTTAATTAAGGGTTGTTCTTAATAAGTTATTTTTAAACTTATGCAAAAAGTTTAAAAGGTGTTTTTGAAGTACAAACAGGACTTTTAGGCATTTATAGGAATTTATGGTTTGTTTAGGCATTTTAGGCCCTGTAGAATTTCAGTAGAGGTGCTGTGTACATGAAACACATAAATCTCTTAAAGAATGAAGCAAAAAAAAAAAAAAATAGTTATGCAACCAGAAATTCTTTCCATAGTTATAATAAATTTCCAAGGAAATGGAAACAAAATTAATTTGCATTACAGACACTACTTACATGTATGTTTACATTTATAATTGTGGTTTTTTACACATTTTCAGGGCTATTACAGATGGCGCAGATGATCTCGTACAAATAGATCCATCTACTGGCACATTAACAGTTACAGGCAATATTGATTGTGAACTTTTTCCTCAGTTACAGTACACTGTTACTGCCAATGATAGTGTTAACACCTCTGAACTTAACGTAAGTAATTTTAATTAAATTCTTGTATAAAATAATAATTTCATGTTACAACAAAGAAATGTAATTGGCTGTTGACATAAAACATCATGACTTTTGAATACTTTTCTTTATACAGTGTGTCTAGCAACTGCAAATTCCTTGAATTATGTATTAGTAGAGGCATGCATATTCCATTATTGATGATAACATGATATGTGAAATAACACACTGTAATGTTCATTTTTCATGTTTCTGAAAGGTGAGAGGTGCATGTTGCAAAATAAGCTCTCAAACACGAAAATGTACAGTTTTATTTACCGACACAACACTTTCTGAAGTCTCAATTATCCTGTAAGTTATGCAAATCGTGGAAAATTGATTAATTCTGATGTAAATATTTAAGAAGCAAAAATGGACTCTCTTACACAGGAGTCAAGTTAATATTCTGATAACTACGTAAATGTATTACAGTGTGTTTTAAAAGTCAATCAGGATTCTAAAAAGCTTTAACTTTGAAGTAACAGGTTTATTACAACATTTTTTTTTACACATAAATTATTTAATGCAAAGTGAGAAGGTAATTTGCCTTTGAATATTCAACTGGAGTTGAAGGGAAAATGAACAGTTAAAGGAGAAATTGTTTTTTGGTGTTACGGGTGAGACACAATACAAAACAAAGTAAATTAAACAGAATATATATAAAATACCTTCCACTATTAACTAAATTATGAATAATACTTACATTTTTATCTAAATTGGCAATTTTAGATTGTTGATTCGCGAGATTTCATTGCATTTTATTTAAAAAATTGAGATGCCCGGGCATTTTGTCATGGAATTAATTTTCTTCACATGATATTGGTACAAAGTCAATGGAAACTTTGAATTTTGCATAACTTCCAAGATATCTGAACTCCACAAAAGTGATAAAAATTTAGGAAAAGTATCAGCCAGTATTAGTAAATAAAATCCAATCGATATATTCCAATATCAATATCACTGGTATCGGCTGATACCGATACATTAGTATCGTTATTGGCTCAGCCCTAGTTTCTTCGTTAGTTGATGAGTGGGTGTCACTGAGATATGATGGAAATAACTGTTTTAGACATCCAAAGAAAGGGGTTGGGAGTTATTGGAGAGAGTCAAATGAATTGTTAATTTTCAACACCTCGTCATGGGGATCCATAAAGGGTCTATTTGTAAATGTTTACTGCAACATTTTAGGGTAAATATATTTTTAATAGGAATAATTATTCCATATTTTAATGGACTAATCACTATTTTAAATGAAAAATATCTTTGGCCACTGTGACAAACAACCAAATCAGAATGAGGTAAAGTCGAAAGTATTTATACTTTTTGCTAGGGATGGGCTGATATGAAATTTTGGCCAATGCCAATAAAGTGCCAATGTAAAATTACCGATACCAATAACTGTTTGTCTACCGATCCGATATAAAATTTCAAATGATCCTTGAAGAAGCTGAATGGTTCATTGACCTCCATAATAAATGTGTGTTTCAAGGTAACTGCAGTGCAAAAGAAGTTGCTTATGTAGACATTTACTTTTTTCAAAATTAGAGTTTGGTGATTATCCACAAAAAATATAACTAAATGGCAGAATTTTGCATTAAATTGTAAGATATTCATAGATATATCAGATCAGTAAAAATAGTCATTAATTTTACCAATAAACTGATACCCCGATATTCTTACATTGGTCGATATCTATAGAGTACCTATTAATCTGTCTCATTCCTAATTTTTGCTAAGGAACAGAGTAGATATAAGACGTATGTGAGTTACGAAAGATATATCTGTGAAACTTAGGGTAAAAACACAGTGAAGCACATCCCTCATCGCTCATCGCCAGAAACTCGCAGGGACAAGTTTCCGGTAATTCAAAACCATGGAGTAAAATGGGGAAAAAACATGGTGGAGCCCCGCTGATTGCAAGATGTTCCCAGGATCAAACACGGTTTGATCTTGGGTCCCTTGTTTCAAGTGGAAGGTTCTGCGATTGGTCCACTCAAGGTCACTTCTCCCCTTCGTGGAAGACACCATCCTCTTTTCCCGCTCAACAGAAAGAATGGGGACCAGTTTGAGTGGGAGAGGCTTGTTCGAGGTCCCTGTCCGACATCTGGTTCATTCATTATATCCTGACATTTTTATGGTTTGACCGGGCTCCGTTCGATGAGCAAGGGTCCTTGTGCCACACTGTGTTTTACCATTACTTGTAAATGTTCTATTAATTTCGGTGTCCTCTGCCACCATCCACTTGGGAACTCGATGGTTTACTGACGCGGATATATCTTTAGTAACTCGCTCACGTCTTATATTATCAACCGCGTTGTTTATTCCCCTCAACATGAACAAAGTAAACATACGAAGAAGTGTTCTCAGGTTACCAGTCAGGTTAAATTGGCATTATCATCCAATGTTTCGAGCACATACATTGCTCTCATCTTCAGGGAATGTAGAAATGGAGGCCAGAGACCAATAGGAAGGCAGCATCCAAGCTCCGCCCCACCAAAGTCATGTATTTAACCCTACACTGTTCTCCATTTCTAACAGGAAAGCTAAATTCCTATTTTCAAGTAAACATACCACAATCCACAGTTACATGGTGATATTTACTCCCTGTCTGTCTGTCTCTCTTTTTCACTGATGCAGAAAACTATCGCTGAACACTGTTGCTATAGAGGAACCACAATCAAAATAACCTTAGGCCAAAAGTCTCCGTGCACCTTCCCCTACATCAGTTCAACTCAGGCCGTAAGGAAGCAAGCAATCTCCACTGCCCCTCCCCTCCACATCAGAAGATGATGCACAGGAGTCGCAGGTCTGTGCAGGCTCTTTTGCCCGTGGTTCCACTATACATACAAAATTATCTCAACACAATGAAGAAATATAGCCATAGCAAAATTTTCATTACAAGCTAGAATTTTGTACCAAAATTACAGCTATAAATTTTAAAAAAAGTAGCACTGCTTCACCTACAGCTATAAATTTTGTAGCTAGCTACAGTAGTACCACTGGTTATTAGAATATTGAAGTGCCACAGTATTGGGTGGAAATTTATTTTAGAATTTTCTGGAAAAGTGATGGCATTGATTTTGCCAGAATTAATGGAACCATGATCCTTACTAACAGTAGCGCCAACTTTCGAGAAACATTGGGCACCCTGAACTTAGAGATTTTTTTTTTGTAATTTTATGCAATAATGCGTGTCATAAGTACGCTGAGGATTCACTATAAAATGGCTTTCTTTCTCCGTTGGCCAAAAAATGTAGTCTTTTACATTTAAAAAACCCTTCGGGCCATTTATGAGAGGAATACATGACATTTGTAGTAGCCATTTTGGCTTATACCTAGGTATTAGTCATAATTGCCTATTTTGAAGGTAACTGTTTTTGAGAGCCTTAAATCAAGATGGCTTAGGTGGACAGGCCATGTGGCACGAATGGGAGGGGAAAGAAGAGTTTACAGGATTCTTGTCGGGAAACCTGATGGTAAGAGACCTGTAGGAAGGCCAAGACAAAGATGGAGGGATAAAGTTGAAATTAACGTAGAGGAAATCGGTTAGGATGGAAAAGATTGGATTGATCTTGCCCAGGATAGGGACAGATAGAAGGCTTGTGTTGCACCAGCCATAAACCTTCAACTTTATGGTTATTCTCTCCCTAGCATTCCTAATAATGTTGTGGCCACTGATAGTGTAGATGATATAGGACACTGAAAAGTATTATATACTGGAGATGTAACAAATTATTATTAAATATTTTGATAACACTCGGTAATTAAGTTGAGAGAGTTCTTTAATTGCATAATAATAACACATTTTGTTTTCTTTAGCATGGGGATTTTTTAAAATAAAATATAATATTAAGCAAATTATTGGCGGTGGGGGGGGCCTCAAGCCCCACAGGCTTAAGAAGTTGGCACCACTGCTTACTAATCATGAAACTTATTTTTTCATTCTGTGAGAGCAGACATATATAAATTGCATCTTATTTATATTTCCTCAGATTACAATCAGTGTTACTGATGTTAATGATGAAATTCCCCATGTTACTACTACTACTTTGACAGCATCTATAGATGAGTCATCTCCAACATCAACACATGTACTCACTATTGAAGCCGAGGATAAGGATGTTACACGTAAGAATATTTCTCATTATTCTCTACCAAATTATTTTTTTATATATATACTTTTAACAACTTGCCTTGCAAATTAATGTCCCAAATTTTGGATTTTTTAAAATCCCGTTTCTTTGTTCTATATAGTATGCTTCTTACTAAGAATACATATTTTACCTGACATATAGCTAAGAAGATAGATTATCTATACATATAAAATTTGTTTCATTATCCCGAGTTAATTCGGGCTACACACACATGCATAAAAAATGTTCTTATTTCATGAACATGATGTAAGAAAAATTATTTTTACAAAACTTTTATAGTGTACTGCCTTTAAATATTGCATTTATGAAATGAAAGTTTAAACATTTCAGTTCACTCACTTATAAACATTATGTATATGTGTGTGTGTGTGTGTAATGAATAAATTTTATTATCCCGAGTATCCTCTTGCTCAGTGGTGGTGATTGGGTTCCAAAAACTGGGGAGGGGGCAAGAGAGTTTACTTCCCTTTGTAGATAAGGTTTCGCATAGTTCTGGGGCAAAAGTGTCAAAAAATGGGGGGCAACTGCCCCCATGCCCCTCCTAATTGCTGCCACTGGTCGGGCTAATGAGGGATATACATTTTTATCATAATAATAAATGTAAGCATAATATTTTGCCTTTAAATGTTATACATATGTTTTTAAAATCTTAGAAATTGCAGTTCTGATTCTGGAATTATTTATTAGATATTAGATGGGCAGCAGTAGCATGATTCACTGCCAGTTGTCTTGCCTTTAGCATCTCTCACTCTGCTACACACTCCAAACATCAATCTGAGTAAGATGCTGTTTCCATGTGGACATTTACTGTACTTCACAGCAGAGCTTCTCACTAGTTTCTACGGAATAAAACAAATTGAATGAGAAAAAGTAGTTTGGTGCAATTATATTCGGAATAATATAAGATGTTCACCTAGTATCTGCACAGTTTACTCGGGATAATAAGGCAAATGGGTAAAAGTACTTACACAGTATTTTACAATTTGTCTACCAACATTAAAAATAATGTATCATAGTTTAGTTTAGTTTAGTTTATTTGCGTCCAAGGACTACCGGTGTGTACAAATTACAGTACATGGTAATATAGGACATGTCAATACTTACGTTACAATACAATACTACATTAATAGGTTTTACAAATACAAAATACATAGTCAAAAATTGTAAAAAATTGGGCCTTACTCTGGTATTATATCAAAATCACAAAAAAAGTATAACAAGAGAAGATATAGAACATTGCAGCCTACTTCTAGGTGATAATAATTATCCACTTTCATTTGACATTTAATTTTACAAGAATAATATGTGATTATACTGCATTATGTACATTTGTCTTATGTAAAAGTCGCTTCCATGTATTCAGCTATAGAATAAAAAACATGCTTCAGAAGCATTGATTTTATCTTGTGCTTGAATATCATCAATTTTGGTTCTTTCCTCACATCTTGTGGTAGTTTATTGTAGAGATCTATGGAAGAGTTTAAGGGACCTTTCTTACATAAGTTAAGGCGGCAGTGTTTTATGTGAAGTTTGTCTTTATTTCTTGTGTTTAGGCCATGTATTTCCTCATTTGTGGCAAAGTTGGAAATATTTTGCTTAACATTAATTAAGCATTCATAAATGTATATGCAGGGAAGAGTTAACACATTAAGTTTACGGAAAAGCGTTCTACATGAATAAGTTTTCTTTACTCCAGCTATGATTCTTATAGCTCTTTTTTGAAGCATATTTCTTTGAATGTAAGATGCACCTTAATTCTAAAACAACGGAGCACGTTTGCTGGTGAATCTGTGGACTGTGGATATATTTCAGCAAGAAATTTAAACTTCTGCATGCTTTTAAATAAAATGTTATAACTCTTGAACTAAATGGGCCACGATAGCTCAGTCTGTAGAGGCATCTGGCTGTGGAAGACTTCATTTCGAATCCTTGGGCAGGTGATATGGACCAGGAAATTTTTCACTCATTTCTTTGTTTCTGTGCAGCTCTGAGTCCCACCCAGCCTTGTATCAATGGGTACCTGGGGCCAACCCTTGGGGGGGGGGGGGGGTAATTGCAGCTGGGCATGATGCTGATCACATCATCCCAACTATGGCCAAGATTTAGAATATGTGGAGCTCTACCTCCACATTAACCCATATGCCTTTCATTGCATGTGTGCACATGCTCCGGGGTACCTTTACCTCTTGAATGCTAGAGTTACAGATTATACCTCGTTTTATTCAGTACACATTGGGCTAGAAGCCTGCGGTAGAAAAAAAAACAAATTTTCCATAATCAGAAGAAAGAAAATAATTTTATTTTCCTCAAAATTTGAAATTCAACGGAATCCTTATGCAGGCAATGCTGGGACGTGAAGGCAAGAAACGGTACCTGCATATTGCCTGATATGTTTTACATTTTCGTGGAAAAAATTTCACACTTCGTTTGGTAAAAGTGTGTTTCCAAACTCCAGAATTGAAAGAATTGCAATGCTGTAAAAAATAAAAAAAATAAAAAAAGCACAAAATTTTAAAGACATCATACCCCTCCCCTCAAAATAGCAAAAATGAAATTAATGTTACTAATTCCTAATTACATACCTCAAGACTCGTATGCATGTATCGAAACATGTATGTCCGACCATTATCCGAATCACAGTATGTCCTAAAAGTGACATACTACAAAAAAAGCTCCTTGTTCCATTGTGGAACAAGCCGTAGTTTAAGAATTAATTATTACTTCTGAATAAGGTGCATAGATGTACATAGGCTGATTTTTTAGTAGTGACAACTGTTTATTTTCTAGACACACAACATGGTTCTATGTTTTACATGCCCTCGATGTAGTCGCTAGCATTGCGTACAACGTATTGCCAGTGAAATGGAAGTTGTCGGATGCCATTGGCACTGCCTAATCTGTTGATACTGTGAAAAGAATGATCTGCCAGAAGAATGTCTCGAACTGCGAATCCCATGAAGTGGTTCCTTCATCTTAGGGATTCGGTTGAAGTTGCAGGGACTTAAATCAGGAGAGTATGGGGGTAGAACAAATCAGTCACAACTCCTGTTGTATGTGCCCGAGCGTTGTCATGCAAAATGATGGATGGATTATGCATAAAGTATCGCCGTTTTCTTCTAGGAGCTGCTCACAGGTTGTTTTGCAAAAACTAACAGTAGTACTGTGCATCGATGTTCTGCCCTGGGGGAACTGTATGCCTTAAGATAACACCATCCGAATCGTAGGCGAGAATCACCATAGCGTTCACATTGGTGGGGTTTGTCCGAACTGTTGACTTACGCGGTGACCCATAATGACTCCTCTCGTTCGATTGGCGTTTCAGTTTTGGTTCATAACATGTGGCCCAGGTCTCTTCAATCCTAGAGATACGCCATAAGAAGGCCTCTCCTTCGCGCTCATAGCTTTGCAAGTGAGTACGAGCAGCGTCGTATTGAAGCGATTTTTGCATTCCCGTTAAATCATGTGGAACCCATCTTGAGGCAATTTTCAGGATGTGGAGCACAGTCGAAGGTGCGAGTCCTGTTTCTTGGGCTAAGTCATGAATCGTGAAGTTCCGATCAGTCTCCACTAACGTGGACACAGTTTGCACGTCTTGGTCTCTTACTGGGGGATGACCAGACTGAGGCATACCCACCTTGCTACTGTTTGCTACGATAATGCAGATGCACCACAAGCCTGCTGCAGTCCCTGGTGACACTGCCGTGCTGTGCAACTTCTAGCGCATTCAATTTTTAACCAGCTCCGCTGCTCCTGCTTTGTAAACATCGTGGCTGCACTCTGCGACCGCTCGATCACAACTGCACTGTTCTTGTCACTGCGCATGGGCATGGAGTGGGAAGAGTGAGTTCATTTGCTCTGGCGGAGGGTACGCATGTAACTAACCTTTGGTATAAACGACATTGCCTGGCTCCGTTGCATGGCGTCAACTGGCACTTGATCGGAATTATATGGGATTATTCTAATCTAATTTGTTGCAGAAATATTAACTTCCGTTCTCTTTTTTTCTTTTCAGCCAATTATCGAAACTTGGTTTTCACCTTGGAGGCACCGTTCTTTCGTATAGAGACTATAGATTCTTCAAAAGGCAAAATCACTGTTCAGACTACAAATCCAGAAAAAGATTTGGACATAGATAATGGTGGACCATTTGAATATGTGTTAAATGTGAATATCAGTGATAACAATCAAAGCCGTGAGTGTATATTTAACTTTTATATTACATATAATTGTGTGTGTGTTCATCATTATTATTACTTGATCTTAGTGATGGTGTGCATTGTTTTATTGCAAGAACAAAACAAGAAAATCACATAGATTATGAAAAAGAAGCACTACATTTCATAGTGGGAACGTTTCAGTAATCAAATACTAGTTTTTTCTGTGTTGTGAAAGTTCACACTTGAGAGTATTTTTCTTCATGCTGCAGGTGTTGTATGAGGGGCATGCAATAAGTTCGTGCCCTGACCCACTTCTGGTTGTCTAATGAACCAAATTCTGTAGTATTACTCATGTATCAAATAGCCATGGTAGCTCAGTCGTTAGGGAGTCTGACTACCATGCAAGAGACCTAGGTTTGATCTCCGGTGGGGAAGAACAGAGATTTGTTCACCTGTTCAAGTGTTAACACTGTTAAGCCTTGTTTCCATGTTAATAAAACATTAAAATGTTGACCAAGGCACACTTTTATAGTATAAAAATATACATATACTTCACTGTTGTGAAGTTTCGTTTGAAGAAGACCCTGTTAGAGGGTGAAAATGTTATGTTTTTATGTAAATTTTTATACTATAAAAGTTTGCCTTGTTCAGCATTTTAATGTTTTACTGTTCAAGTGGCTCCAGCGCCCACCCAGCATAGTATAAATTGGGTACCTGGAGGAAACTGGGAGGTAAAGGAAACCAGGAGCATGGTACTGATCACATCACCCCAGCTTCGGGTGAGATCAAGAAAGTGTGGGGCCCTAACCCCACACCCCCTATACGTCTTCATGGCATGGTGCAAAGCACAGGGGAGGACTTTACTTTACAACAAACTTACATGGAGGACATCAAGAGAAACACACACAGATGTTAATATGGTGATGTCCTCTATATACGGAAAATATACAGTACTGAAACTCGCGCACCTCGAACGCGCATGTGCGTTTGTTGATGGGGCATAGCTCCAGCCGCTCGTGTTCTCAGCAGTGAAAAGGAAGTTATAACTCGCTAATACTGTGTATGTAGTGTTTCTTTCAGGATAAATAAACTCACAGATGACAACAATGTAATGTTCGTCTTTTAATTTCAGTACTGTATATTTTGGCGCATACTGTATTATGCATAAAATATTTGTATCCTTTCGTTGTATGTGTTGCAAGTTTCAAGCATGTCTCTAATAAACTTTTTGTGAAAAGAGGTGTAAACATGACGGAAGGTGAGGCTATATTGGAAAATGGAGCCTTCAGAGTTGCCAGCTGTGATCAAGTATCTATGGTTGAAAAGTCATGGCGACTAAAAATTTCAGCCTGGCGACTGTGATCTCTTGCTGTAATATTGCTGTTCTTTAAGTTTGGATGCACAAAATTTTGAAGATTCTAAGTTCAAATTGCAGTACAGCGTAAGTTAGCAAATTATTTTTTTATCATCGTTCTGAACATTCCATAAAATCAATAACAATTTCTTACTCTTTGTCTCCCCCCCCCCCATTTCCCGCTGTTTTGAATACGGTGATGCTCAGCTTCTTATAGTATGTGTAATTGCTAGTAGGCGGTTACCTGGCGCCTGAGTTTCAGGGCTAGCGCCTAACTCTGAAGAAGATTTTTTTTCGAGTACTGGTGCAGACATTGGGGGATAAAACATAAAACACTTTCATATTCCACAGTAAAGAAGTGACATAGGGAATTCAGCTGCAGTCGTGAGTCATGTGAAGATGAACAACGTTCCGGAAGGCATTACCCAGCAAACTACGAGGGTGGATCATTAAGTATTGCACAACAATTTTTTTCCACGATGTTATTGTGACTGGGACATTGAAATTTTACAGATGTATAGTTTGAAGTTTGCGCTAGAGACGGAATTTGTTCGATCAGGTATAAGTCTTGCGGCAGAAGCGTGAACTACTTAACAAAGATGGTGCGCATCTTATTGTCGTCAACGTGTGAAAAGCCATATTCATACCATTTTAACTGACCACTTGAAATTAAAGAGTGTTAATTGTCATTGGATGCCTTGAATGTTGACAGATGCTCAAAAACACAACCGGTGTAACCATAGCAGCTATCCAATCCTGTGGCTTCAAAACTTGCAACGTCCATCTTATTCCCTATCTGGCCCTGAGGGATTACTACCTGTTTCCTAAACTAAAGGATGAGCTGCATTGTAAGAAATTTCACAATGATTCTGATGTCATGGACGCTGTGGAGGGTATTTAGAGGAGCAAGACAGAGCATTTTATTCTACTGAAATTGCACCGTTAGAAAAACGATGGTGTAAGTTTCTGGCACTCGGATGGGACTATGTCGAAAAGTGATGGAAGAAATTTCCAGATACCACTAGCAGAAGTCGGTCAGGGCACAAACTTATTGTACGTCCCTTGTAATTGCTATGCAACAAAGGAAACAATATTTGTAACATTAATAACTAAAGAAGAGGGACGAGACAGTCGGTTCTCTATTAAACACACTATATTTCTGTTGCTTCAAAACTCAATAATTTTCATAGGTCAAAATAGCAAATATTATTCAGCATTACCCCGAAAAGTCAGGGCAATGCCGAACATGACACCTACGTCTTTTTCTTAGTTTCTCTGCAAGATAAATAGTTTGTTAACATTGTTACGAGTTGATTTTGAAGTAAAGGTGTCAAGGATTTCTTAGAATTTATAGTGTCTATTTTTTTTTTCAATTAATTCCATAATTCACCATCAAAGCTTAAGTCTTCGGCAATAACCCTTTTTTTTCCCACATACAGGGTGTCCGGCTTAGAGCTATAAAACAGAAAGTGTCCCAAAATCTATTTGACCAAAAATTTATTGGGAATGAAGGTGTATCTTGATGCACAATACCTTGCCATTACACATTACAAAATGAGATACACTGGCTCCGTCACTGTCACTAACAACGTCAATACACTTCTATATGGGCACCCTTAGTAGCCCTAGTGGGGAAAAAAAGATCATGTGACCATGGAGGCCAGGCAAGAAATGCTGAACCCCGTCCAATCCATCGTCCAGGTAACTCTGTATCCAGAAAGTCATGTACCTGGTTTACAAAATGTTGCTGGACCCCATCCTGCTGATAAATGGTACCTGGGGGAACACCTTCTGTTGTGGAGTCCACTCCGCCATGTTTGTTTACTGTGCCCATGCGCATGCACGCGACACAGTTTCATTTTTTTTTTGTAAATGGCAGCAGATAGCAGTACCATACATATAATAATAATAATAATAATAATAATAATAATAATAATAATAATAATAATAATAGTAATAATAATTCCTTTATTTAGCAGGCGAGGTTCAGCCGTAGGATGCTCTACCACCTAACCCTTGTCACGAGCTACATAAGAAAATATACGTATATAGTATAATATGATAATATATGAATACAGATGAAAAGCTTGATTACACTAAAGAGAAATAAAGAATTTCGCATTACCTACAATTATGAATATACTCATTACAGTAATATTAGTCATACATAAGATAATATAAATGTGAAAGAACAAAATAAAAAAAAAAAATAATAGAATACAAATGTAAAAATCAAAAATATAAATGTGAATGTTAACATAAGGTTGCCTTTAAGTAAATAATAATAATAATAATAATAATTTGAAGATAGAAATAAAATTCCAATAGTTACAGTTCTAGAATATGAGTGTTTTGTTGTTTGTTGAGGCCAGTTTACTTCTAGGATGTGCTACTGCTCTGCTGTTGTTCCTGTAGAAGCATTTCTTTCAATTTAATTTTGAAAGTCTTATTGATTTTTATGAATTTAACATTTGTTGGTAGTGCATTCCATGCTTTCGGGGCAGATATAGAAAAAGATGTGGTATATAGCATAGTCGAATGGTGAGGAATGTCAAGTTCGTTGTGACGACGTGTCTCATGTCTGTGAATTGTGTTGCGATTACATAATTTTTCAAATAAGTACGCAGGTTTACATTCAGTTTTCAGCACATGAATGAAAGATAGATAGTGCAGTAGCCTCCTGTTGGCCATTGTTAAAATATTATGTTTGTTTAAGATGGGAAGGATGTGATTGTGTTTATCCAGGCCAAAAGTATATCTGATGCAAGCATTTTGTGTGATTTGAATTTTCCTGCCGAGTTTTTTCCGCAAGTTTGGACCCATACACAGTGTTACAATAATCAAATAATGGAATAATTAAAGATTGAACTAGTCTAAGTTTACATTCTGCAGGTAGTTGATCTTGGAAACTGTAGAGGTTTCTCAGAATAAAATATACTTTTTTACATTGGGCATTGATGTGATCCGTCCAGTCCAACGTATCGTTAACAATCGGGCCAAGATTTTTTGCTGAATTCTTACATGGAATGGTTTCACTATTAATTGAAAGGCCCGGGTGTAAAACATGGTGACATTTTGCACATTTCTAAGTCCATTAAGAAAAAAGGTTATTAGAAGCTATACTGGAGATAAATTGTTTTTGTGTTATGTTTACCAATTTCAGAAGGCTTGTATGACATGAGAATTTCACTCAAAAATTGAAGGATGGCACATTTTACTTTGTAACTCAAAAATGGCCAAAATGTCACTTACCATGTTTTACACCCAAGCCCTTCAATTTTAAGTTAAATTGTTTCAACAATATAATTTTTTTGCGATTGTTTCGATCCAATTAGCATATAAAGTGATTTTTCAGGGTTTATCTTAAGTTCATTTGATGTACACCATGTGTAAATATTATTTAAATCAGTGTTGAGTGAGGAAATACTACTTTCTAGCACTGTATGTCTAGTCGAAAAATACAGTTGTGTATCATCTGCATAGAAATGTGGTGTGAAAAATTTCATAACCTTAATTAAGTCTGTGGTGTAGAGGGTGAAAAGGAGTGGTCCTAAAATTGATCCCTGTGGGACACCTGCTTTTAAAACTACAGCTTCGGAGTTCTGTGAGGGTGAATCACAGATTATCCAGTTCTCTCATGAGTGTAATGGTGTTCTTTCTGCCGTTCTCTGTACAGACGACGATCCTTCCATCCTCGGTTAGCAGTTTCGTCGGCCGAACTTGTCCTTGGCCGCACGTAGGATCTCTTGGCGTACTGCTGTGAGGGATTCCGTGATGAATATAGAATTCCCTGCTTCCTAGAGTCTCCTCTTCGAGGACCATACCAGGTGGCGGGTCCTATATGAAGCAAACTTGGCAATGTCCTCAGGCAATGTCCTCGCTTTTCACGTCCAGCTTTAGCATCTTCTGCAGAACGTCTAGCACCTTTTCTTCTACGTTTTCCTTTATTTTCTCTTGAATCCCATGGATCAGCAGACATTCTCTCCATGAGTATTGTTCCATGGAGTCAATCCTGTCTTCATTTTGTAAAATTCTATCCCGCAACAAGGCCAGTTCTTCTCTTTGTAGCCTAAACTTCTCCTCGATTCTGGCCTCCATCTTGGCAAGGGCTGCCTGTGGTTTGTTTATGGCTTTATGGCTTCTGATTTCTGTGGAGCATCGGTGGTGTTTACTCGCATTTCACTCTCCATTGCTACCTTGAAGGAGGCTAACTCGTCCCGCACTTCCTTTTCAAAGATGTTGAGACGATCGCTGAGTCCCTGGTCCTTTCCTGTGGCATGTGGCATGTTGAGTTGGTATGCCAGATTTCGAAAGCGAACGGGAGGATCTGTCTATGATGCAAAAAAGCCTAACTTGTGTCTTCTCTTCTTCGATTATATCCTCCTACCAATGGATGAGCATATTTTAGTGTTCTATATTCACCTATTCAACTTTTGTTTATGTGAACAAAAGTCCAGCTACCTAATATCCAGCAGAAAATAACGTAAAACCCGGAGGCGATGTAAACGTTACTAACTGTCGGGCTCCATCTTCTTGTGACTGTGGTTTTGACTGTGGTAGGATTCGTAAACTGTAATGCATGTATCCTTTATTATAGCTATAAGCCGGACACACTGTATATGGTGTACCCCATGTAATGCCAACAAACTTACATGGAGGACATCAAGAGAAACATACACACATGCTGTGTTGGTGACACCCTCTATATACGAGGCGGAGCATGTAAAAAAAAAAGGCCGATATTTTTTAAAAAACAAGAAAATGATAGAAGAAGAAATTTATTGTGATTGATAAACAAGTACATACATTGGCTATTTTTCGACATAGTCACCATTAACCTCCAGACATTTCTGATAGCGTGGCACAAGCTTCCGTATACCCCCTGCGTAAAAATCTTCCACCTGGGAGTGCAGCCAGTCCAGAACTGATGTCTTGAGCACGTCACTGTCGTTGAAACGCTTCGATGCAAGCCACTTTTTCAGGTGAAGAAAAAGAAAGAAATCACTGGGGGGCAAGGTCGGGGCTGTAAGGGGGATGATTGAATAGTTCCCATCGAAATCTTTCAATTGTCTCAACAGTACGAGCAGCTGTGTGTGGGCAGGCATTGTCATGGATCAGAAAAATTCCAGAGCGTAGTATACCACTCTGCCGATTTTGAATGGCACGTTGCAGATTATTCAGTGTTTCGCAATACACCTCTGCTGTAATTGTTCGTCCTGGTTTCAAGAATTCCACAAAAATTACACCCTTTTCGTCCCAAAACACTGTTGCCATGATTTTGTGAACTGATGGTGTTTGTTTGAATTTCTTCGCTTTAGGAGAACCAGAGTGCCACCATTGCGTTGACTGCTGCTTCGACTCCCCAGTGGCGTACGATATCCACGTTTCATCCTCCGCCACTATGTGCGAAAAGAGGTCATCCCCATCCTCCCCCCAGCGGGCCAAAAAATTATGTGCAGTTGTCCATCTTTGCTCTTTGTGAGCTTCTGTCCGCATTTTTGGTACCCACCTCGCACACAGTTTGTGATACCCCAGGTTGTCAGTCACAATTCGATGCACTGTTTTCGCGGACACTTCTGGAAACTCTTTGGCAAGTTCAGATATTGTGAACCGGCGATTGGAATGCACTTTCTCGTTAACATGTTCCACCAGATCGTCCGTCTGAACACTAGGCCTTCCGCTACGCTCATCATCATGGACATTTGAACACCCTTCCCGAAACTCTCTGCACCATTGCCTGACTCATCACTGTCGGTCCATGAATGGCACACAATTCCTGATAAATGTGAGCTGCAATCTGTCATTTGGCGTTCAGAAATCGTATGACAGATCTTACTTCACGTTTTGCGGGATTTTGTATTACGGCAGTCATTTCACCTTACTGCTACTAGCACGTACGCAACCCCACTCTGACGATTCTATCTCTGTTGCAAGCACAGAATACTAGGGCATGCTCAACTTCATCAGTGTTGCCAACCCCATGTAAAAAAAATATCGGCCCTTTATTTTATTATGCATAAAATATTTGTTTCATGAAAAATTATAATAAACATGACGCAGTTCCACTATTTAATTTTGATTGTTTTTTTTTCCAGCCAACAGCAATGTAATTACTGTACAGGTGAAAGTTGTACTTGATGATATAAATGATTGCTGGCCTATTTTAAGTGAACAAAATGGGGCCTTTTTAACTGCACTGAGAGAAGACTGCAATAGCGTAAGTAAATTTTTATTTTGCTAGAATCATTACATTTTATATTGAGACACACATTGCCATGGATGTCAGGAGGGAGCATTGAACCTGTCCATCGACCCTCCCCTTCTTCTTAAAATTGGCATTGCCCATCTGAAGTTACAAAAAATCAAAGTTGATATTTCTATTGTTCTTAAAGTAAATAAAGCTCAGTTAGTTATTATTTGAACAGATTAACAAAGTAAAAAATGCATTAAATCAAAATACAGAAACCTGTTTATGTAATAAAAATGTTTAAAAAGATGTGCTCGATATTCACTCAGTGGGTGGATCAAGTTGAAAAGTTTTCCCAAAAAATATAATAATAATAAATTTGGAGTAAAATTGATTTATTTTTATTAATTTGTAAAAGTTCTTGCTAAGACTAATCATTATCATGGTGATAATAATAATAATAATAATAATAATAATAATAATACTTGTATGATTATTATTGTTACTATTTCTACTATTCAAGTTGCATCAATACCCCCCCCCCAATCCATACAAAATTTCTGGTGATGCCCATGCACATTGCTTATCAACACTAATATTGTTAAATCAATTGATAATGAAATGAATATAGAAAAAAGTAATGATGTTTCATCTACTTGAAAATGTTTCATTTGATAATTTTACAATAAGTTGTTTTTGCACATGTTGACAATGACATGGTGTCTACCAGTGGGGAATTCACTTTATCTGTAGAACTCTTAATAGAGAACACTTGAAAGTCTGTAGCAGCAATGGATAAATTCCCTCCAGATGTGGGAGTCTTGAAATTCAAAAAATTGTGTTTCCTCATGTAAGATTTTTTTTCCAGTTAAAAGTGGCACCTTATGCTTTAAACATGCACCCTTAGTCTGGTCCTTAATTTGCAAAAAAATATCATTTTTTTTTTAAGAGGAAAGGAAGTCCCCCACTCCCTTGTGGGTGCCAATGGATCTAAGAAACACCCCATACGAAGTTTGAGACACTAACATCATTTTCTGGCCTTTACCCATGCATTTTAATTTTCCCCGTAAGAATAACATTCCTAAACACACTGCCATGAAAATAGGCAGCTGGGCAGATTTGTGCTGGTGCCACATGGGAAGAGCAAAGCGAGAGTGGGACAAAAGTCGCTGGTTCTTCCGCACTGTGTGTTGTCATCAACCGGGCTGCGTTGCCTAGTTCAATCATCAGACTGACCTCTCTCCAGGGGACTTTTGTGTCATCCCTGACAGGCCCGTACCCAGGGGAGGGACCAAGGTGGCCATGGCCCTCCCTCAAGCCATGAAATATCTTGATGCAAACCTACAAAAATAACATGGATAATTTTTAAGATTTTGCAAGAATTTAGATTTCCTTCTTGTATAAATGAATGGGTTGTCTCTGGAGAGAGGCAGATTCCAGAAGTCTGCAGTCTACTATATTTAGTAATTTTAGTTTTATAACCATTTATGCGAAGCTACTAAATGTTTCAATTTGGTCCAGACAGTTCACCATATTTACTCTCTGTTTTGACTTTTTTCGAACTGCAGTCTTGATGAGAAAATGTCCTTGTTTTGTGGTTAATTCACATTCAGATATGTTCTTCATTATAAAGATAATTCCATAGCATTGGTGGTCACATTCAAGGTGTGAATTCCCATGGCGGAAGGTGGATCTTCCACCTTCCCACCAACGATCTTGTTCTATTAAAATTTTTCCCCATTAAAATTTCCCGAGGGTAAGAGTTTGGGTTACAACAACAAAGATAAGCAATTAGTTTGGACTTCAATCATACATTTCTAAGAATAACATCATAAACACATACAAAGAAGGAATAACATAGAATGATGTCAGCCTGTGTGTGTGAATGTTGTATACATCTCTCTCTCTCTCTCTCTCTCTCTCTCTCTCTCTCTCTCTCTCTCTCTCTCTCTCTCTCTCTGTCATTTCTCCTCCATTTCTCAACTCCTTTCGTCGTGATGTTATATGTTAATTTAATAGGAAACTAATGTCTTCTTAAAGTTTCTTATTTTTTGTCCCTCCACCCCTAGTTATCTTTAATTTGCAATTGATTTTGCAGATGTGAACAATAACACACACTTAATAAAAAGCAATAATTAAATAATATCTAACACTTATTTAAAACATTTCACCTATCTTATAATTTCTTGACATTTTGAACCAGTCGTTCAAGGAATTCATTTGCTAGTTTATAAATGTAGCAAATTAATTTGTTTATATATGTTTATAAATATAAATATATATAAATTAATTAATTAATGATATTAATTAATTATTTAATAACTGACATATATTTCATGACACTTTTTTTATATATATATAACCAAGGTTTCGGGCTTGCCCCCCTCCCCCCTCAAACAAATCCTGGGTACAGGCCTGAATTTCCTGACCTTTCGAGCAAATACTGTCAGTTTGTATCACATATATTACAAAGACCAATTCTACAACAAGATCTTTCATTCTCTTAAACCTCCGAATACACGGGGTTGTGCCTAATTTCATGGCTTGCGTTTAGAATGTAGGCATCCCCACCGAACATACTCTATGCTCCTCAAAGGATGTGATAACTTTATTTTTTTAAAACACTTGTGCTCAGAGGTATGCAGAATGTCATGAAAGAGTCTCAGAATACATATTCATTTCAGACATAGATTTGAAAACATTGGCTATGTCAGTCAAAATCTTGTGTTTCTTTGGTGCAGGCCAAGGTTTGTCTCCTACACTGACTGACTGCCTGTATTATTATTATTTAAAAAAAGAAAGATTGACTGTACTCATCAATACTACTTCTCTCTCCTTCTGATACAGATAGAAGCAAATGGCAGGCCCGACAGTAACCTCTGAACAAAGTTGCGATTTGTGGTCATTTTCAGTGCAACTCTTTATTACAATGATAAGTCGTAATTTACATTCTAACATTTCTTCAATGAATATGCATTCTGTGACTCTTTCATGACCTTCTGCGTACCTTTGAGTTCAAGTACAGGGTGTCCAAAAATTCAAACAACTGAGACTTTGAATGTACGTAACTTTTGTACAAAAAGCAATAGATGTATAAACTTCGTGTCTGTGGATTAAACAAGAAAATGAAACTACATGAATGCTCAGTATGTGGAAAAAGTTTAAGTGTAAAAAATTTGGTTTTAAAAAATTGTAGATACCCTGAACAAACTCATTCTTTCTGATAATGACACAACTTGCATTTATACATACTTGTATGTATCTAATGCTAAGGCTGTAAGGGTTGACTACTTCAGAAGATGCCCAGCTGTCCATTCTGTGTTCCACATAGTCAGGATGAAGCAACGTATCTTGTGATGTAACTTTGGGGGCAGGGGGGAAAAGAATATGAACCTCAGATTCCAGCAGGTTAAAAAATTCCCGTAACATGTAAGTTTTACTAAACATGGAAATTTTCACTACATACTGCAACCTCCCTTTGGGTACAATTATTTATAACACGGCTAATATCTACAGGGTTGGGTTCTTTTTAGAAAGGAAACCAGACAGTGAGCCTTCCAATGGAAGTTAATAGATTATATTATATCTTCCTTTTTTACATTTGAGAACACATGAGAATATATTCATATAAAGATGATCAGACTTTCGCACAAGTTTGAATATCTTCATCGAATCAATGTCCACAAACTTCCGTCTTGATGGATATCCATCCCTCTTCTTCCACGGTACATGATTTATAACTTTATTCTAGGGCTGAGCCGATACCACTTTGAACCGATACCGATACTCTTACCGATTACCACCGATACCGATACAGATACTTGAAAATTGCAATAATTAAAATTTGTTCAAAATATTGATCAATATTGGTGTGTAAATATTCTTCTCCAATCATACGCATCAATTTATCAAGAAATTTGCTTCAGAATATTAACATTGATGTTATGTAATCATAAAATATAGTTTTTCGTGGAAAGCTGATGCAAAAGAAAGATAAACTTTCAATTTTGCATAATTTCCAGGATAATTAGACTCCACGATAGTCTCTCGCAGCATTTTTGCATACCCCGTGAAAGATCAATATGCCTGAAAAGTATCGGCTGGTATTGGTAGATGAATTCCAACCGATACTTTCCAATACCGATAACAGTGGTATTGGCCGATACCGATACATTGGGATTGGCTCAGCCCTACTTTATTCCCTTCCTCAATGGTTGATGATAGCTTCCTTCTGGATCGGGATCTGGACTTCCTTCCAGGACCGTAGCTAGAGGGGGGCAGGGGGGGGGGCAACTGCCCACCTTGAGAGCCTCCTTTGCTCCCCCTGTGAAAAATGCAGAACACATTCCTACCTGAAATTGTCAGTAATATTATATTATATCATGCGTTACTCTAGCAACATAACAAAGACACTAATTGATTTTGTGATTTATTAGGGTGTATGGGATTCCATATAATGTCATATCAGGATTGGGGGGAGGGGGAATTCCCTTCCAGATTCAACCTTCGGGAAATGATTTCACAATTTTCAGTATCTAGAACAGTTGTGACATTTTGAGTAGTCTTGTATTAATGATGCCGAATGTGTTCAGATGTTTTTTTCTTGGATGTGTTGCTAAGAACTTGGAACTGCTTAGATTTTGTTTCCCAAGTCCACCTTTTGGTAATAGTGATTCATGTGGTAGAGGGAGGGAGTGGATATTTGAATCTTGTTACTTAGCGTTGCTTTTCTGCCTCATCTAGCTAATCGCAATAATGAATGATGACGTGAAATTGATGAAGAGACACTCACAGACAGTGCCGCAACCACAGGGGGCAGGGGCCATATTCCACCCCCTCCCCTCCCAATCTTGGACGGAAGTTCATTCTAGGGGAAGCAAACATTGAAGTAAAAAAACAAGACTAGGAGAATCTAAGAATACCAGGACAATTGGATACTCATGATGGAATTAGTTTTTACGTGTTCCTTGAATTTTCTTCCAGATGGCCAAGGGTACTTGCAAGGGGCACAGAAGGGCAATTGCACCCCTCGATTTCAAATTTTATACAAATAAAAGTACTTTTCGTAAAATTTTCTTGCTCGCTTCACTCGCAATATCTCCTGTTCTTATAGTCCAAGTTCAGAGTCATAGTTATGTGGTGGCAGGAGTCGGCATTGGGAGCCAAACAATATATATGAAAAAATAATATTAAGGAGAATGCCATGGTAAAATTACTTGCGCCCTATTAAAACAATTTATTTCTATGAAACTTAATATCAAATATTAGTGATGACACTGTAATCTAAGAAGTCATTGATCAATCAAGGGATTCCTATTTGTTTTGTCAGGTGTCGAAACATGTATTTCAACTATAATATAATACAATTCACACAATATTTTGCAAAATGGTTAATGTAACCAGTAGGCAAACATTGTCTGTAGTGATACAAAAGTTTCCTCTTTGAAGGAAATAGAGTCCGTGGTGGACTAAGGGAGCCATGTTTTAATGTTTTAGCAAGGTCAAAAAAAGTATTACAAATTTTTACACAATTCATCAAAGTGCAAATAATATGCAACCATTATTATTTAATTAATTCAATTTTTCTTGCATACCACAACACAATGTGGTGTTGTTGGATTTACGTTAGATTCCTTTGTGCATAAAAATAGCATACTGGAAACATTATGGAGCATGATTTATAAAGAGCTCCCTTAATCAGTTCTGCAGAGAGGCCCAAAGCTGTTGTTAGTCATCATTTAACATTATCGACCTGTAAATATCAAGTAGAGTGGAGGCACATAGTGGTCCGGATCCCACTTTAAACTGTAGGTCCAGTCCCCATTAGCCTTAGTGTGCATAAAGTGGACTTAAAACAACAAATAAATCAATTACAATATCAAGTAGGTACAGTCCCTATTAGCCTATTTATGTTAAACTTTATATTGTTTGGTAACCTGGAAAGGTCATTATCGAAATATTGCTATTTGATGTTGCTCGAAGTTTTTTTTTTGTTTGTTGCAGTTTCAAGATACCATCCCTTTTCTGTTACTTATAGCTTTTGGGGGAGGGGGGCAAGGGCCTCTGTGTACCCTACCATATCTGCCAATGCGACACAATATATTAAAAATTTGCCCCCTCTAGGATTGACTTCACCCACCTACAAAGAATTCCTGGCTACGGGCCTGCTTCCTTCTTGACTTCCTTCCGGATCTGGACTTCCTTCGTTAACTTATCTTTGAAGGTGGTAGTCTATATAGAGATCTATTCGTGACCTCTATGACCTTTAATGTTATTCGTTACCGACAAGTCCTAAACTAGCGTTGATTCTTCTAGATACACCTAATCTTCAGCATCTAGGTTCCGATATCTAACTTTTCCCAACCATTGGGACTTTGGCTGAAACACGTCACCGCTAGTAAATACAACAAAAGTGTTGACTCTGTGCAAACAGTTGAAATGCGCAGCTGGGCCAAAAAGTGCTGTAGGCCATGACTGGAACGCTCCATCATTGGTGTATCAAAATTTCCACAATCGGGTCATATTGAGCCAACAGATTTAGGAATCTGTTCGCAGACAGACATTTGTTTCAGTGTTTTTACTTCTTTCAATTTCGTATATACGTACATATGGGCATGTTATTAATTTCATCTTTATTATTATTAATTTGTCATCATTGTACCTTTTCTTTTTTATCTTACGAGCTATTCTGTTATTGTTTATCTTTCTCATTTGCCTTGACATTTATTTACACTATCATTTATGTACAACATACCAATCTTCTTTCTTGCATGCCTTGTACTGCCATCTCCATTTAACTTTCGTAACTATTTACATTGGTTAGGCCTATTGGGTACGTAACAACATATAGTTGCAAATTGAATGCATGTATATTTACAAATATTTGACAGCATATCAAACACTGTTGGTTCAACATTAGACTGAATTGGTGCAGTTTTTTAAAATGATCTTACACTACAATGTTGTCTCCGTTCAACTGGTATAAGAGTTTATGACCAATCAAGGATTGGGCATACACCCCCAAATACAAACAAATCACCACGCTACTCCATTCAAGAAAAAGGCTCATTGCTACTATGGCCAAAATGCCATGGGAAGCCATTTTGTTTATTATTACATCAAGCGGAAATCAAAGGTAATGCCCAAAAACCATGAGAACCAGCTTAAAATCAAGTAAAAGCTGCAATTCTCAGCAAAATAAGTCATTATCACCATGCAAAAGCCATTTTTCATGCATGAACACCATGTACTAGGAGGGTCACTATTTATATTTTGAGCCTTGGCAACACTGATTGAAGTTAGGTGCGATTTGACGTTTGCACGGAATCGTCTGGCATTATTGACCATAACGTACTTCAAATGTTTTGTCAATAGCTTCATTTGTGTTGTTTATGTTACCTTGGAGATTGCGCGACAACAATAAAATGGAATTAACTCGTGAACATTTTCGTGAGATGATTGTTTACGATTTTCGACGTGGATTATCAAGACAAGAGTGCATCGATCAACTTACTTCCACATTTGGCGATGAAGCCCCATCCTTTGCCACTGTGAAATGCTGGTATAACGAATTTAATCGTGGCCGCCATTCGCTCACCGACGAGATTCGCGAAGGTCATCCAAAATCAGATGTTGTTCAAGAAAACATTGATGCTGTGCAAAACCTAATACTGCAAGATCGTCATGTGATATACTGTGAGATTGAGGCAACCATAGGCATTAGTTCCACCAGCATATATATAATATTACATGATCATTTAGCTGTGAGAAAGGTATGTTCTCGTTGGATCCCACACAATTTGACAAAAACTCAAAAAGACGCTCGCGTCAATTGGTGCAAACAAATGCTCAATAAATACAATCATGGTGCTTCAAAAGACGTATATAAGATTGTAACAGGTGACGAATCATGGATATATGCATATGAGCCGGAACGTAAACAGCAGTCGACTGTATGGTTGTTTCAAGATGAACCCAATCCAACAAAAGTTGTTCGCGCTCGAAGCACATCGAAACAAATGGTCGCCTGTTTTTTCGGGAAAACTGGTCATGTGGCAACTGTGCCTTTAGAGGAACGTAGAACGGTCAACTCTGAATGGTACACAACAATTTGTTTGCCAGAGGTCTTCGGTCAAATATGGAAAACAAACAAACGCCGTCGGATCATTCTTCATCAAGACAATGCCAGCTGTCACTCATCTCGTCTAACAACCGACTTTATGAACAGTCAAAAAATCGAATTGATGGGTCATCTGCCGTACAGTCCTGATTTGGCACCCAATCACTTCTTTTTGTTCCAGAATGTCAAGAATAAATTGCGTGGACAACGATTTTCGTCGGCGGAAGATGCCGTTGATGCGTTCAAAAACCATATTATGGAGGTGTCTGAAGAAGATTGGAAAAACTGCTTTGACAAATGGTTCGAACGAATGCAAAAGTGTATTGACCATAAAGGAGAATACTTCGAAAAACAATAAAGCAGTTTTCAATGCCAAATTCCTGTTTTTTCATTGTTAGGCTCAAAATATAAATAGTGACCCTCGTATAACTTACATGTTAGATCAAATTTTTATTAGTTCACACATTTTCAAGATAACATTTGTGTAGTGGCAGAAAACACCCCTTATCTTGAAAATACCATCCATTTAACTCAGCATAAATATGCATAAAAGCCCCAAAAATCGATGTTTTTTGATAAAAACAATCGAGAACTTAAAAAGTCACTGTCCAAGCCTGACACCTGGTGCCCAGACTTGTAAGTATTTGATCCAAGCTACATGTGACCTCAGCCAGCCAATGGGAGGCATCCCAAGCTATGATATCATGAGGAAGGTAGCAAAGTTCTTTATTATGGTCCCTCGCACTCTCTTGTGTGTTAGATTTTGACAGAGCAAGGTCGAGAGAAACAAGTGTGCCAGTTTTGATAGACGCGAGTGGTCACAATGGCTCCGAACTTCCTATTAACTGGCGTTATAGTGAAATAAGGTCCCTCGAGTGCTTAGTATAGGACAACAGCGTAGGTAGTAGCAGGAAAAGCTATCTATGCACGAAAATCGGGACGCGGGTGTGCTGAAAGGTGCAAAATCAGGGAAATGTGTAGTTTACTACTCCCGATCACCTCACATATGACCAAGTGGTTGTGTTAGCTGAACTGCCGGATACATGGTGAAGTGAATCCACATTTATCCAAGCCTGCAGGACACATCTAACATCTACAACTCCCACGACAGCCAGGAGAGGCTGTAGAATGTCCATAAACGTGTGTTTGTGTGCCATCAGAATCCATTTTCCCCCAAAAATGAGCCATCGCCAAGCATAGTGAGTGTATGTGAAACAAAGGCCCCAGTTAAGGTAAAAAGTTTCCACCTGTAGACATCAGCTGATTTCCAGAGATTGTAAGTATGAATGTGTTGTTTTTATGTGAGTGCTGCAAATGTAAAAGTGTATACATGTTTGTTTGTGCCTGTGAAATTTCCGTCATGTCTGTTTATGGCAAATAAATATGTCTGTCCAATGAAAAAGATCTAGTTTTCATTTCTGGGTATAAACTCTGCTAAGCTCTCCTCCACTACCTGCTAAACAGGCTGAAAGTTCTTTTGGATACCAGTGGGTCTTCTGCAGAATACTCACTGCTAATCGGAGACGTCACTCATGGGAGACATGTGGCTGCATAAAATAGCCTGGGAGTTACATTTTTAGATATCTTTGCATTTTTTGGTAACTGAAGACAACTAGGTAACTGAACCAAGCAAATCAAATCCAGAATAAATGTATAGCTCCTGAAACCCATCGCAAGTTCAACACCTACACTAAGTCACTGATGCATCTAATAACATGAGAAATAATACCCTTTGTTGCTTTGAATTCTCATCAGCCTCAAAATGTTTTTATCTTTTGTTTATGCATAATATTGTTTATTAACAGTGATAAAATCACTCTACTATACACTGAATATCCAATTGAAAAAATTAGTGGGGCAACTGAACCCCTTGACCCCTGCTGCCCCTGTGCACACACCTATGTCTAGACTGAAGAAAAGTATGACGTGTTATTTCTTGCAGACCTTGTAAACAACCAAACTGCCAGAAACATATTTGCCGATATTGGTAAATAAATAAAATTCAACTAATACTTTCTGATACCAGTATCAGCTGTTATCAGTACATTGGCATTGGTTTCAGCTCAGCCCTAGTTTTGTGGTGACACCCTATATATGTATTTGTGTGTGCATGTTTGCTAATGTATGATATTTTTTTTTCTAGACATGCGAGCCTGGAATACTAATATATGAAGGTCTTGAATCCACTGATAAGGACACAAAAGAAGAAAATCGCCATACAAGTTATGAACTTACAGGAATATGGGACGATCAATATGTTAACATATTTACAAATGAGGAAGATCCACTGTTTTCTATCAAAAAGGGTGAATCTGGAAATACAAAGACTTCTACAGTAGATATATATGTGAACAGAAATTTAACGGATTACTGCTCCTTGGAGTATACTCTTGAAATCAAGGTACGTATGTTCTTAATTACATGCTTTCCACTGCACTGGAATCTTGACTTTACATCTTCATGGTCAAATGATATAAAATTTTCTCATATTTTATATTTTTCTGCATTTTAAGGTTGTTTTTTTTTCATTTTGGTCTCCTGAAGAAATATAAAATCAATGTTACACTGTATTTGCTTGAATTTACAAGGGACAATCAAAAAATTCCCATAATTTCGAGTTTAAGTTTGAGTTTCAAGTCCACTTCATGTGCAGAGAGGCTATTGGGGCTGGACCTACAGTTTAAAGTGTGATACAAACCACTATGTGTCTTCAAACTTGGGCATTTTGATTAAAAGGTGATGATGTTACCAGGTCCCATTTTCCAGAATTGTGGTATAGAACTGTAAAGTATCTATGTTAAAGATTTGCATTACCATTTTTTGTAGATGCGATATACAATGGTGCCTTTCACGGCCGAGGTAGCCATGCAGCAGCAGCTAGCATGCCGGGAAGTAAGATCGCATCTGCTGGCATTTACACCCACAGCTGTACGCTGGCCTTGGGACTGAATGTGTCAGTGCTTCAGTATCCGGATAGGTGTTGTCCAGTTTGCAGGTGTTTCCGAAGTGTTAAGGTGTTAACAAGCGTTTTAGCTTGCATGTTACTGGTGCTTTTCTACAGCCTAATAATGCCACGTTTCCGTACAATTTAAAACAATGATTTTTTATGTCTATGACTCTTACGTCATTATGAATTCTTGTAGGGAAGTTAGAATGCATTTTGCTGCAGAATTCTAAGATGTTTCTGTTTCACACAGAGACTGTGTTTAGATAGTTGTGAACATGGGAGTAACTTGGGGTCTAAGTTTGAAGGGGCAGAATTAAACTGGGCCTACTTATGAGAGCAGAATTAAACTGGGTCTACTTTTGAGGGAGCAGAATTAAACTGGGCCTACTTTTGAGGGAACAGAATTAAACTGGGCCTACTTTTGAGGGAGCAGAATTAAACTGGGCCTACTTATGAGGAGCAGAATTAAACTGGGCCTAATTTTGAGTGGGCAGAATCAAACTTGGGCCTAATTTTGGGGAGGTAGAATTAAACTGGGCCTAACTTTGAAGGGGCAGAATTAAACGGCCTAATTTTGAGGGCAGAATTAAACTAGGGCCTAATTTTGAGGGGGCAGAATTAAACTGAGCCTAACTTTGAAGGGGCAGAATTAAACTGGGCCTAACTTTGAAGGGGCAGAATCAAAGTTGTGCCTAATTTTGAGGGGGTAGAATTAAACTAGGGCCTAACTTTGAAGGGGCAGAATTAAACTTGGTAGTAATTTTAAGGGGGCAGAATTAAACTAGGCCTAACTTTGAAGGGGTAGAATCAAACTTGGGCCTAATTTTAAGGGGGCAGAATTAAACTTGGGCGTAATTTTAAGGGGGCAGAATTAAACTTGGTAGTAATTTTAAGGGGGCAGAATTAAACTAGGCCTAACTTTGAAGGGGCAGAATTAAACTAGGCCTAACTTTGAAGGGGCAGAATCAAACTTTTGCGTAATTTTAAGGGGTCAGAATTAAACTAGGCCTAACTTTGAAGGGCCAGAATTAAACTAGGCCTAACTTTGAAGGGGCAGAATCAAACTTGGGCCTAATTTTGAGGGGGTAGAATTATACTAGGGCCTAACTTTGAAGGGGCAGAATTAAACTATGCCTAACTTTGAAGGGGCAGAATTAAACTAGGGCCTAATTTTGAGGGGGCAGAATTAAACTGGGCCTAACTTTGAAGGGGCAGAATTAAACTGGGCCTAACTTTGAAGGGGCAGAATCAAACTTGGGCCTAATTTTGAGGGGGTAGAATTAAACTAGGGCCTAACTTTGAAGGGGCAGAGTTAAACTAGGCCTAACTTTGAAGGGGCAGAATTAAACTAGGCCTAACTTTGAAGGGGTAGAATCAAACTTGGGCCTAATTTTAAGGGGGCAGAATTAAACTTGGGCGTAATTTTAAGGGGGCAGAATTAAACTTGGTAGTAATTTTAAGGGGGCAGAATTAAACTAGGCCTAACTTTGAAGGGGCAGAATTAAACTAGGCCTAACTTTGAAGGGGCAGAATCAAACTTGGGCCTTTTAATAGGGCAGAATTAAACTTGGGCCTAATTTTAAGGGAGGCAGAATTAAACTAGGCCTAACTTTGAAGGGGCAGAATTAAACTATGCCTAACTTTGAAGGGGCAGAATTAAACTAGGGCCTAATTTTGAGGGGGCAGAATTAAACTGGGCCTAACTTTGAAGGGGCAGAATTAAACTGGGCCTAACTTTGAAGGGGCAGAATCAAACTTGGGCCTAATTTTGAGGGGGTAGAATTAAACTAGGGCCTAACTTTGAAGGGGCAGAATTAAACTAGGCCTAACTTTGAAGGGGCAGAATTAAACTAGGCCTAACTTTGAAGGGGTAGAATCAAACTTGGGCCTAATTTTAAGGGGCAGAATTAAACTTGGGCGTAATTTTAAGGGGGCAGAATTAAACTTGGTAGTAATTTTAAGGGGGCAGAATTAAACTAGGCCTAACTTTGAAGGGGCAGAATTAAACTAGGCCTAACTTTGAAGGGGCAGAATCAAACTTGGGCCTAATTTTAATAGGGCAGAATTAAACTTGGGCCTAATTTTAAGGGAGGCAGAATTAAACTAGGCCTAACTTTGAAGGGGCAGAATTAAACTGGGCCTAATTTTGAGGGGCTAGAATTAAACTTGGGGCTTAACTTTGGGGGAAGAGACACGAAAAGTTTTCCATCCCATAGAAACAGCATACAGGATTATTTGCTAAGTAACTGTGACATTTGTGAAATTACAAATATTACCATTTATTATTTTGTTCCTCAGTTCCCCTAACTTGTAAATTTTATGAAACCCGAAAATTTTGGGGGGAAAGTGCCCTCCGCCCTGCCCCCGCCAAGTTACGCCTATGGTTGTGTAAAAATTTAGGAAAACAGGGTCTGTTCTTGATAAGAAGTGAAGGGTAAACTGGCATATGCTTACTGAGGAGAAACTAGACGACGTTGAAGCATGATTAGAACATACCCCTCAAAAATCCCTCCGGTGCCTTGCACAAGAAACAGATATTTCCATGATGTCTGCGTGGCAAGCTACCAAGCTTTTTAACCTGTAACCATACATTAGAAGAATTGGACGAAAATATCAGGAGAGAAATTGAAGCAATTTCGGAAGAGGAATTGATACATGTTAGTGAAAATGTCCTATAAAGGTGCCGTAAATATGTGGATGCAGGAGGACATAATTTCCAACAACTCTTGTAACAAGATATGTGTTCATTTTAATTGTAACTGTCAATGTAATTGTATGAGCTTATTTCATTACATAGTAGCTATTGGTTCCAGTTTCGAAGATGTTGCATTTAGTTTGACAGCAGGCGTTCTTCTCCTTCCTGATGTGCTAGCCACCGCTCCACGGTTTTTATTTTCCCTGCAACATTTCATCCTGGTTTCCCATAACTTTCTCAAGCTAACACCAACCTTGCATGCAGTGGCGTGTCCAGGATATTCGAAAGGGAAGGGTCTTGTACACCTTTTCTGGTAGTCAGCTCTTATTTTGCTATAATTTCCTACCTTGACATTCTTTTGTTTAGTAATACTGAGCCAAAATGGGGGGTGGGTTATAACCCCCACCAACCCCCTTTGGACATGCCACTGCTTACATGACTAGTCACTCTACACTTCTAAAGAACGTATAGCTTGTGTCCTTGTTTCTACGTATGAAATCTGGTTTTCCCACCTTTCTCTAGTTCTCAACTTGTTGTTTCTTCTCCCCTCCTGCTGCATCCCGTGATCTGCTCTTCTTGTCTTTCCTTCCCTCCTCCTTATGGCACTGACCTTCACTCTTTTTTCTTTAACTGGTCTTGCAAGTTTTGTGCTGAAAAGTGAAGGTCAGAGGTTCTCAAAATTTTTCGTTTCATGGCACCGTTGGAGTTTCAAGATTTTTCCAACTTTCCCAAGTCAGAATGTAGGCCTATCTAACACTTGCAACGCTCAGTTAGTGTGGTTAGGTTGCTTGCCTTATGGGGGAGAGGGACAATTTCCCCTACTCCGTACTCTCTTCGGCAGCTGGTGATCACTGTTGCCAGCTTCGCTCTTTTGGAGCCAGATCTGGCTCTTTCTTGCACTCGTTTGGCTGTAAACTATGGCACCTGTCCCACTATGATGTCATCACTGGCTCCAGCTTACATAGACAACTTCTGTCATAAGTATACATTTTGCACGTGACGTGATACTGTTATATTGGCTGCGTCGCCCCCACCCCTGGAATTGTTATCTGGGAATACTATATTTTCGATTTCATACGACCATCGGTGGATTATTGAGATGGGTGATCCAGACGGTGAAAACTAAGAATAAATTGCCATCACTTTAAAACTAACTATTAACAGCGCTCCCCTCCCCTCCCCACCCACACCCCCACCCCCACTCATTTGACACCTAAAATTACCCCAGGAGGCACTTCATCCAGTTTCGTAAATCTAGCTCTTTGAAAGTTTTTACTCCGTTTACTGTGAAATTTAGCTCTTTTATGTGCATCACGTTTGGCAACACTGCCAGGATGGCCGTAAAAGGCAAGGAGAAATACATTGCTCTTATGGAAGTATTATTTTATTTGTTCTCTTGGGAATATGAAACTTTCGATGGCATAGAAAAATATATCAACGGAAAAAGGACAGACTGAAGTAGTAATTGACAGACGGAAATGTCGAAACTTTCGTTTGATTAGCCATAACTTTAAGTTGTAGTTGATTCCCCATAAGGAATACATGGGTTTCTGAAAATTCTTAATCATCATATTTTTCAACATCGTATCTAGCTTAATAATCAACTTTAAAAAAACACTTTCACTTGCAACATGTGGAGAAATTCCTACTCTATTGAACACCAGCTTTTTTCCTCAATAGCATTGCCCATTCTGGGGATATTGAAATAAATGCACAACTCGTGCGAAATTGTCCCTCATCCCCTTAAGTTAAAATAATGAACACATATTTCAAATTCAAAATATTTTACATGTAAAAAGTACTAAATAAGCACATATTTGGAATAAGTGTCATTTCAGTGAAGCCAGTCATGGCAGCCCAGGGTACCGTGGCACACACTTTGGGAATCACTGACCTACGTGAAGTTTAATGTTTGTGCATTGCACTATTGGGCCGTTTTCCCCAATTAATTAATTTTGAAGGCTCACTGCCTTCATTCGCTATGGGTATGGCATCTGGAACGGAGATGGTATCGCATCACTTCTTTGTTAGTTCCTGGGTAGCATAGTGACACACTACTATCTCCACTCCTGATGCCGTTAATTTAGTGAATGAAGGCAGTGGGCCTTCAAAATTAATTAATTAATTAATTGAAAAAAATATCCAATTGTGCAGCATAAAATCTAAACAGCATTTACCGCATCCGTCATGAATTAACAAATTTACTTTCCACATGCTTTTTTATTAGCTCCAACCACTTTCTTGCAATTTCCCCTTCATTTCTTTTCATTTTCTCACCCTCTGTGTGACACCTTATGTCTTATGCTAAGCCTTGTTCCTGAATTGAAAGTAAACTGTCTTTGCCCTCCCCCCTCTCCCCAGTCGTGGCATGTAATTGCCGCTACTGGTGGCTTGTGTTTGAAGTTCATAAAGCAAATATGGTGCATAATATTTTACATTTTAATTGTATTTCACAATTGCAAAAAAACAGTCAATTGAGGGGAGAGGGGTGTAGAATTTGAGATTTTCACAGCATCAGGTAATTGCAAATTTTGCCAATCACAAATATCAGGATTTTATACGAGGGACATTCCAAAAGTAAGTTTCGTCAATTTTTTTTAACAGGGAAGCTGTATTGCGAAGTGAGAAAACACATTGCCATAACAAAAGACAAATCTTTCCTAAATTCACGACGGGAGGAGCGAGAGCAGAGGAGCGATTGCGGGTGCGCAGAGTGCCGAAGAATAGAGATAAGCAGCAGACCGACGTGCCCGAGCTCATTCGAGTTCAAACCAGTATGGCAGAAAGACACGTGCTGGAAACATTTTCACAAATGGAAGTGCGTACTGTCATGCGCTATGAATTGGCGTGTGGGACTGGTGTTTCAGATATTCATTGATGCCTACAGAGCGTCTATGGAGATGACGTCATGTCCCATCAGATGGTTGGGCGCTGGTGTTCAATGTTCAATGAAGGAAGGCAGTGCATGGAAGATGAAGACTGATCTGGGTGCCCCTCCATGTCCACGACTGCAACAAACATCGACAGAGTACATTAAATGGTGTTAGCCAACAGACAAAGTCAGCACTATTGGGACGTCACTTAGGAAGCAACGAAGAGGTACAACAGGCTGGGCACCGATTTTTACCAGGAGGATTTCTTGAAATTGATTTCACGGTACAACACATGTATCAATGTCGGTGGCGACAATGTGGAAAAATAGCCCAAAGATTGTATTTTGTTATGACACTGTATTCTGTTTGTAATAAAGCTTCCCTGTGAAAAAAAAATGATGAAACTTACTTTCGGAACGTCCCTCGTAATTTTTGTTATCTCAATCTCATCCCGATCCAAAAAAGCTTACCATCCTACATACCCCTAGTGAACATGCCAATTTCCGTGGCTTAGTGGTTAGCACAGCATCCTACGATGCCAGGTATCTGAGGTTCCGAATCCCAATCTGGCCAAGGATATTTTTTGAGAATGTCCCTTCATCAAACTCATGCTGAATCTTTGCAATTATTCAAAAGTGGCAGAAAATGAGTTAATCAGTCAATCCTTTGGTATGGGTTCTACTTCTCTATGTTATTAATATTATTAGGGATGACCCAATATGAATTTTTGACCCATATCAATAAAGCACCAATATAAAATTTGCCGATACAGATATTCTTCCGATCAAATATATAATTCCTTAATAACTGTATGTTACCTACCAGATGAACCAACTTTTTTGCAATGGAAAAGAAGGTGCATATTTGAATATTTACTTTTCAAAAAAGTATGGAATGGAGATAATCTGTTCATATCCATAAATATTATATCAAAATGATACAGTATTGCACTAAATTGTAAGATATTTAAGATTGGTAATTTTACCGACAAACTGATGTGCCGTATCGGGTGATACTGATAAAGAATCAATTAATCTGCCCGATCCATAAATACGTATTATTATTATTTGGTATTCTAGACATTGATGGAAATTTCTTTATCTTCTCTACAAATACAATATTCTTAACATAATAATTCATTTCAGGCATGTGATGAAGACAATGGAAAATGTGACATAAAAAACTACACGATTTCTATAATATCTGTCAACAATTATGAACCAGAATTTCAATACCCAAATGCTACAGATAATGAAGTCAGCATAAGTGATGTAAGTGCAGCATTGAATTACAATATATTACATTTAAAATGGAGATATTTCTTTGTTAATGTTCTGCTTTCATTAACTTTTAGGTGGGTGGAGCTTCACTTGCCCGGGTAGGCTTTGCAGGCAGGACCTATTACAGACAGGGCTTTTAGCGGAGGTAAAATTTATACATTGTGCCTGCCAATAATGAGTGTTAGGAAGAAGTCCCGCTCAGTGCAGTGTAAGGTGTCATGCTTTGGGCTCAGACTATGTGACACGTGCAGGTGAGGGAAGTCTAACAACTTTTCTCCTGAGATTTCAGCTTGTGCATGAGACCGGTGACCACCCATAATCATGAGGAAATTTTGGATCTACGAATGAGTAGCGTAACCTGTTCACGGAAACCTACAAAACGACTGGGGGTTCGTCGTGCTGACCACACATTACTCTGTAACTGGTTGAATGATTCTCGCACCTCTGCAGGTGGGAGTGAAGCCAGCAGTCGGTACGTAGGTCCTGACCCTCACGGGGTGTTACACTACAGATTATTTATGTATTCAAGGAAGACGAAAATTGAATTTTTTAAAAAAAGACAAATTGGCACCCCCTGTGGCTCTCACAATAGACTGGGGTGAATGAAAAATGTTGTAGAATGAAGTTGTGGTCCATTCCTACAAGCATGTAGTCTTTCATTGAAAACTGGCTGATACTTCTGTGGGAAAAAAATATAATGTATAATAGCAGCAGTGTTGCCAGCTGATGGAAATAATTTCCGGAGTTTCAATAGTAACAAAGTACAGTATCTATTCATTAAATTAGGCACACACAGGAGATGTACTATGAAGAATACAGGCTCGACCAGGACTCGAACCCCGGTCTCTGGTCTGGTATACTGTGCCATTGCTCTACCATTGAGGTACCGAGCCGGCCTGGCTCTGCCTAATTTTTTGCTGCCACTGTTACCTGTGTGGAATAGTCTCCTCTTTTAATGTCTAAAGTGTTTCCAAGGCAACACATCCCATTGTGGCATCACTAGCAGAGACAATTCCATGCAGGTAAAACCGTGCCAGCGAAAAATCAGGCAAAGCCAGGCTTGTTTGGTAACTCAGTGGTAGAGCCATGGCAATGTATGCCAGAGACCCAGTTTCGAGTCCTGGTCAAGCCTGCATTTTTTGTTGAATATTCTACATAATGCATCTATTGTTTTGTAATTTTGAGTATGTCACACCTTTATATGTACAATAATGAACAGAAAAGGCAGAACTGAAAAATATCATGTTAGTTTTCAAGAAGTGGCACATTATTTGCTGTCGCGTAGTGATGGGAGAAAGATCTTCAATGCATCCTCAGAGGAAATGTCTGCATGGGAGCAAGACATCCCATCGGTCCACTAAAGGTTAATGAAGACGAATAAATTACTTGCTGCCAAAAGTAGACACCGAAGGCAAGGAAGTATTTTGGGGGTGGGGGGTGCGTCCCTTCTTTCCCTGAAAGACTTACCAAGTACTAAAATAAAAATTAAAAAAAAAAACTTTTTAGCATTTGTTGTACTGCAATCAATGGTCATTTATTTCCTCTGAACTTGGAAGGCAAGGATTATTATCTTGGGATCATGCTGCTTTGAAGGACAGTACCAAGAAGATTTATGCACGCTCCTACTATTATGATAACATGCACAAAATATTAATCAGGGATTTTACTTTTCGTCAACTGGATCTAACATCCTTTTTTATTATTATTCAATATTCAATTCTTTATCTATTTGACATTAATTTATTTGTTTTCATACAAATTTTGACAATCTTAAGTACATGCAAGCTAGATAATAAGTATGTGCTGTTATGTCTCAATTCTTATGCCATCTTTTT